>NC_090447.1:286720051-287405468 GCF_031143425.1 Pleurodeles waltl
GTAAGGATTGAAAAGATATAGTATAGATTAAAAAGTAGGTCCCTCACCTTGCACAGAATAGGAAAAACAAGATGGCCTCACGCGTGGGCAACAGAGTGGTGCCGTTTGCACTCATATTGCAACACAAAGTGCACTGCTTGCACTAATCAACCTGAACAGGCAGCTAGGCACAACTCCATCCGTTTGCGTGGAGTTTGCAGAGATTTTCAGCACTCCTTGGAATTTCATGCAGCAGAAAGCAGCAAACTCTGCTCACCTCTACTTTTTTCCCCACGTTTCTAAAATTGTTTGTCTGCATATCTCACACATCATCACCTTCCTCTGAATCAAGGTAATTTCATTCTGTTCTGCATGTACTTTTATGTGTTGCACCTTTTACCATCAGCCCTCCCATTGTCACTCACATGCAAACATTTATTTTGTTTTTCTTTGGCACTTTCAATTTTTCACAGTTATTTGCCTGCTTCACACACTTTCATATAAAATGATAATGACAATTGGCATGATTGTGGTCTTTGCTCTGTGTGTTCTTTGGGGAGACCGAGGATTTGGTAAGGATTCCGTTTGGACACCTTTATTATAAGCCAATAGGCACTGTCCTTTGGTATCAATTCCAGATCTTCAATACTTCCCAGTCATGTGCATTTATTGATTACCTGAAATTACCGAGAGGTCTAAAGGCAACTCACTTCACAATAGGCACTATTCAAGAGGCATATGTTGCATGGAAAAACAACAGAAACAAAGATCAAAACAAGAAACATAAACATAAACAGGGACCCAAACTACAATGGTGAGATGAATTATCTCAAGAGTTTACAGCCGTTGCTGAAAACTCATCACAGGCTACTGAGCCCCAGCTGCTGCCTGGGAGCACCAGCTGGACTTTTTCTGTGCCACTGCTCTTGTGTCTCAGAGTTCACCTGACCTGGAGAGAGTGGTGAGCTGGGTCCAGAGCTGCTTTTCATTACAAAAGCAGTAACCTCTTCCTTGGGCCAGATCACACTGCCTGGGGCACTTTGAAAGTTCAGTCAGACTAGCACTTGTCTTTCACATGCTGCTCCGAGATCAAAGCACCAGCAGTAGCAATGACATGGTGCTAAATTTGTGTCAAAAAGTATAACGCCGGGTACCGCAATTCCAACACACAAGCCAGGCGTCGTATTTATGGAATGAAGGTACCCGGCGCTGTGGCCTGGTTAGCGTCAAAATAAATGACTCTAACCAGGCAGCGGAGGTGTAGGGAAGACTGGGGGTTATGCGCCAAAGAATGGTGCAAGTCAGGTTAGAGTCCAAAATATTGACTCTAACCTGACTAGTGTCATTTTTTTATGCAAAACCCCCATGGAAATGACTCCTGTCTTAGGAAAGACAGGAGTCATGCCCTCCGGCCCGATGGCCATGCCCAGGGTACTTCTGTCCCCTGGGCATGGCCATTGGGCACAGTGGCATGTAGGGGGATCCACGTTTGACCCCTCCTATGCCACTTCTACGTATAAAAAAATACTTACCTCTACTTACCGTAAATGGGTCCCCCAATCCATGGGTGTCCTCCAGGGATGGTTAAGGGTAGCAGGGGGTGTCCCTGGGGGCAGGGAAGGGCACCTGTGGACTGCATCCATGGTCAGAGACGATGGAAATGAGCCGACAGGTCCCTTAACGCCTGCCCTGACCCAGGTGTTAAAAAATTACTCTAAACCGGTTTAGAGTCATTTTTTAAGGTCCTGCCCCTCCCGTGTGTCATTTTTGCACCAGAGTATAAATAAGGCGCAAATGCCTTTGAGTCATTTTTTGCCCGGGAACTCCTACCTTGCATGTCATTAAAGCAAGGTAGGTTTCCACAGTAAAAAAATAACTCACACCTAAGTATAAATATGGAGTTCAGTTTGTGCTGAATTTGCGTAAAAATAAATGACGCAAATCTGGCACAGAGTATAAATATGCCCGTTAAAGTGAAAAAACTGTGGCCCGTATTTATACTTTTTGACGCTAAACTGCGCTAACGCAGTTTAGCGTCAAAAAAATTAGCGCCGTCTAACGCCATTCTGAAGCGCCATGCGGGCGCCGTATTTATAGAATGGCGTTAGCCGGCGTTAGCCGACCGGCGCTGCCTGGTGTGTGTGAAAAAAAACCACGTACACCAGGCAGCGCCGGCGTAGGGGAAAATGGCGTATGGGCGTCTCAAAATGGGGCAAGTCAGGTTGAGTAAAAAAAATCGCCTTAACCCGATTTGCACCATTTTTTTACGACGCCCATCCCCCATTAACATGACTCCTGTCTTAGCAAAGACAGGAGTCATGCCCCCTTGCCCAATGGCCATGCCCAGGGGACTTCTGTCCCCTGGGCATGGTCATTGGGCATAGTGGCATGTAGGGGGGCACAAATCAGGCCCCCCTATGCCACAAAAAAAAATAAAAAAAAATACTTACCGGAACTTACCTTAATGTCCCTGGGGTGGGTCCCTCCATCCTTGGGTGTCCTCCTGGGGTGGGCAAGGGTGGCAGGGGGTGTCCCTGGGGGCAGGGGAGGGCACCTCTGGGCTCATTCTGAGCCCACAGGTCCCTTAACGCCTGCCCTGACCCAGGCGTTAAATTCAGGCGCAAATGCGGGGGTTTTTGCCCCGCCCACTCCCGGGCGTCATTTTTGCCCGGGAGTATAAATACCACGCACATGCCTGGGAGTCATTTTTTTAGACGGGAACGCCTACCTTGCATCTCACAAACGCAAGGAAGGTGTTCACGCCAAAAAATGACGCTAACTCCATGAACTTTGGCGCTAGACGCGTCTAACGCCAAAGTATAAATATGGAGTTAGTTTTGCGTCGAATTTGCGCCGAAAAAACGACGCAAATTCGGCGCAAACGGAGTATAAATATGCCCCTGTGGCTTTTATGATGTGCGGCGCTGTCAGAAACAACATTTACTGCCTTTTTTCTTTAAAGGATGCTTTGCAGCCCGTGGTGATCTCCAACATAAAAAAATGTCCCTTGCTTGCAGTAAGACGTATCACAACGAATCCATTTGAAAATCCACTTACTTTTATTAACAGAATCCATGCCATCTATTTTAATTAAAGGAACATTCATACACATTAACTGCAATTACGATCTACAAGGTTGATCTTTTATTTGTTGCATATGTACCTTATCTCTACTATCGAATGAGAGATTCGGGTTTTCCAGTTTTTAAAACTGAAACTTAAATAAATAAATAAATGAATTCATATAGTATTTGTTGGGAGCTGCTCCATTTGATGAAGTAAGCTTTTTTTCAATGTACGAACCTTAAGCCCAGATTAATGGACAGTTCATTCAGCACAGCAATTAAAGTTTAATTACCGTGCTGCATTGCGTCAAAGGAAGAAAGCAGAACAGCACTACTTGTGCTGAGAAGTGGCTCCATTCTGCTCTCTCCCTGCACTGGCTCACATGTGTATGCCTTGCGCTAACAAAGGAAGCTTTGTACCATAGTGCATGGTTGTCTGTTCTGTGGGAAGAATAGATTTTGTATTGGAAAGACTTCCTTTCAGTACAGAAACTTTGCTTTAAGGTGCTTTCCACTTTGATAAGTGCTGTAGAATGCAGCACACATGCAAAGAGGGAAAAACGAGAAGGGAAAACTTTTCTATTCTCTATCCCTGCCTCAAAGAGGCACATGATTTTGGCCGAAATCATTTTCTATTATTATTTGTAGATAAGGGTCGCATTAAAACTCATGGGGCTTTGCAGGGTAATTCCAATACAACACCAATGGAAACTCCGTTGACGCAAGTAATGGAAGGCAGGTCATTGTAATGCTTTATGTTACTTTGAGTTAAAATCCAATGAAAATCACAATTTGCATTGTATTGTAAATTCCACCTCAAAAGGTTGTGACAAGTGTGTATTTAAAAAAGTAACGTAAATGCAGCACAAAGCATTTGTAAATCTGGGTCCCAGATTGTCTCTACAGTATTGACAATCTGGAGTGAATATGAGGTACAAGTAAACATTTTGTACATGAAGTAGTAAACCATTGTATTGGTGGCTGTAGTATTCAAGGGACTTATTTGTAAACAAAATTGTACTTAGACCTATACAATTAGAACGTACACGTGCAGAAAAGTAACTTGTGTATATTTAGGCAAGCAAATTTACATTCTAAAATATTTTTCCTTTTTTTGTCCACAGGAAATTATTTATGATTGTGGAGAACTTCCTTCTCTACATTTCCACCAATATTGGCCATTTTTCTTCCTTTCCTCATCCTGCATACAGATTTACTCCTCTCGTTGACAGCAGTATATTTCCAGCTTATACAGCGTGGTTTGTGAATGTTCTGAAAAATACATGTATGTAGGTGTTAACGTTATTTTCAAGGATTGCCTACCTAAGGTCCTTGCCAGTAGATTATCTCATACAGAAAATGAAAGTATAATGCTGTCAATTCACATATCAATAACTTTATTTGTGAACGTAAACTTATCTTTGTTTAGCACCATCTGTGCATGTACACTCTTAAATGAAGCTATTTGTTCTCTACTGTTTCTCTTATTATGATCAGAAAAAGTCCTGATAATGTTAGTCACGAATTGGCAAGAAAATTAGGAACCAAGTAATAACTAACCGTCACTGGGTTAACATCATTTTCTCCATGTGATTTATGTGATGACACCTTTTATGTAATTAATAGCCAGGACCTCAAAATATGCAGCGTGGTGAGCAAGCACAAGCATACAGATGGGACAGCAATTAGAAATCAGAATGCTAGGTCTACCTGCTTTTTAACGCACCCTCTTTCACTCCAAGCATTAGAAGTACTCATCCACACCTTCCAGAAGATGCCTTCAATTGTGAGTTACAAAGCGTAACCCACATTTGATCTGAGTCACACTACACCAAACATAGAATAGGTAAGACTAAATGAAACACCAAGTAAAAAGTAGCTGGAACAATCCACCAATACTGCCAGAACACGTTATTACCCATTAAAAAATATATTTTACACTAACACTATAAAAAGCCACATGATTATGAGGTTACTCAGCCATACCGTGTGCCATCAATCTGGGCTTCGGACCCTTGATAACTATTTGGTTTTAGCAGCTTACTTCTTATACTTGGAGAAAACTAGACAGACATGCCATTGGGACCAAATCACAATAATAACTATAGAACAGTTATGCCACAGATCACCGCACACTGTATATTTCCCAAAGAACAGGTGCTCTACTCCCAGGTTTAATCATCCCAGAAACACCCCAGACTTAATAAGACAATATTGCAAAGTAGAAGCACACAATAAATGGCAGTCTAAAAAAGGACACCTGCATAACTAAAAATAAAAACAGTATGAAAAAAATCAAAATCAATAACAAATTGTGAAAATCCAAGAAGTTAGGTAAGTCCAATTTTTATGTGGAAGTCAATCTGCTGAATGAGTTCAGATCACCAAAGAACTTTGTATCCAGCAATGCACAGAAATTACAATTCATTGATTAAGGTCCCACAGACAAAAGTTAATTCTTTATTTCCATCTTGAAAAATGTAATGAGGACATGAATACAGCCAACCTGTTTCATCCCCTACACACTGGAACTTCTTCAGGGCTGTTAATCCACATATGATGCACAGACAATTGCAAATCTATGCTTAAAGCACAAAAATGCAAATCACAGAAAACATAAGTTAAAAAAGGTAAAATAATTTATAAAAAAACATTCATAATGTACCAAAATCTGCTGGGAGAAAGAATTTAGCATGATAAATTCCCAAAAAGACAACCACATACATTAAAATGTTGTTAGGGCTCAGGGGCCTCCACCTCTGGGATCCCGTCAACCACTGCGGGAACATCTGGGACAGATTTCCCGCGCTCCTTGCCCTTCCTTTTTGCAGCTGTCTGGGCCATTGTTCCAGGCTCCTGACGCCCTTGAGTCCCTTCCCGGGCAGCCATGGACTGTGTGGTCATACAGACCCATTCAGACAAACCTAACATCTCCAGGTGAGAACTGAGCTTCACCCTTCTTCCAGGTAGTATGTTTAAGGTCGTTGCCTAAAAGACAATCTACAGGCGTGGCAGGACTCACAGCTACTCTTAGAGTATCAGAGACCCCCCCCACTCAAAGGAAACTCTGTGACATGGTGGAATGTATTGGAGATTACCTGCTCTGCTGACACCAGCTGACCCCTGACGGTAGTCATGCTGGCTCCTTTGTCATGCAGAGCCTCCACCCTTTGCCCATTAATGGTGACCCACTGCCTATACTTGGAAGTATTGGCAGGCATGTGGGCTTTTGGCACCATTTTCTCATCTTCCAGGGACACTAGGTTTACATCTGTCTGTCCCCCAAAGCTATCTGGGACTACCTCCGCCCCAAGCACCACACCAGCCAACCCAGGTGTCTGCCCTGCTCTCGCCCTTCTTGTGACCAAACTTGGTGCACTCTAAGCATTTGGGTACAAACTACCCCTTCTTTTTGTCAAAGAACCTGGTCCTCTTTTCAGAATCAGGTTTGGACTAGTTACCACCACCCTGCAAATTATTTTGGGGGCCTTTTGAGAAGTCCTTATTTTTTAGTTTTTCTCCCCCCTCTTTCTTCTGGCGAGAACCCTGACCACCTTTGTGGGTGTCCCCCCAGCTCCCTTCTTGGATACTCTGGTGCTAACCCAGAGGTCCACCTCCTCAGCAAGCTTTCTAGGATCAGTCAGGTTACTGTTAACTAGGTGCTGGCGCAACTCTGTAAAGCAAATCCTGAACATATGCTCTTTCATGATCATATTTTATAAGCCCAAAGAGTCATCTACTTTACTCCACCACACCCATCCATTCAGTGCCTTACTGGAGAAATCAGAAGAGTCTACCCAATTCTGTGTGGAGAGTTTGGTGTTGTCCCTGAATCTCTGATGATATTTCTCAGATGTCAGCCCAAGCTTAGCAAGTAAAGCGGTTTTCAAGGGTGCACATGTGTTTTGATCCCTTGGATCCAATGCAAGGAGTGTGTCCCTTCCCACTACTGGTACATACCACCGCAAGGCCACCCCCCATTGCCCTCCAGAAACATGAGCCCTTAGTGCAACTTCATAAGCAGCCAACCACGTATCAATGTATCTCCCACCACATAACTTGGCACCACATTTTGGGGTCCACGAACCTTCTTTTCCCCAGCAGGTCGTGCATGTATGCTGCCACCATCACTGCTGGACTCAGACTGCCTCACCTTGATATCCAGCTCTTTGAGACTCATGAGCCAACAAAAGTTTCTTTTCAGCTAAGGCGCTCCCAGCTGCAGCCTCAGCTCTCCTCTCCTCTGCACTCAGAATTCTATCTCCTTCCTCCTTTCCTCTGCGGTCAAGTCATGGCTAGCGGCACTACTCCCTGGTTTACCAGGGGCACAATTCCAGGGGTAACATCCCCCATTGCTGGTGACAAATCCTCTGAGGGGCCATCCTCTGGCTCCTTCTCATCAACATCCTCTTGTGTATGGGCTTCTGCCAAGGCCCTCAGTGCCTTTTGGTATTCTTCCTTTCTGGAGGCACCCCGGGTAGGTACTCCCATCCCCTTGCAGAACCTCTTCAGCTGGTTAACAGTGCATGTCTCCAGCATGGCTAGGTCAAACTCCTCAGCACCTGCTTGAGACCCAGACAGAGACATGTTAAATGAGGATTAAGTTAAAATGTCAGGTAGAAAATGAAATTGCAGAAAAAGATAAAAAATCAAGTTGACCTTAAACTGTGGGTAGGTAGTGGGTAGATAGTGTACACGTAGCTATTGTATGTCACTGCACAAATGCAAGACTTTTCCTCACCGCTGATCACCAATGTTAGAAATGGGCTCTTTGGTTGGCAGTCAGGTTACCCCCTGTCCAAGCAAGGACCCTCACTCTAGTCAGGGTAAGTCACACACAATCCAGACTATCCTGTGCCCACCCTCTGGTATCTTGACACTGAGCAGTCAGGCTTAACATAATAGGCAATGTGCAAAGAATTTGTGCAATAAATCATGCAATAGCACAGTATAAACACCACAAACATACACCAGACAGGTTTAGAAAAATATAGAATATTTATCTTAGTAGAATAAGGTCAAAATGATCAAGGTTCGATAAGTGCAGGTTGAAATATCACTTTGGTAATGATAAATAGAGTCTTCAGTTCTTAAAAAGCAATAAGTGTCTCTTGCAAGCAAAAAGTACCTGGTTTGCATCTAAATTATCCACACAAGACTGCAGAGGAGGAGATGCGTGGAAAACGGGGAGGTGTGCATCAGTTTCTCCAGGCACATACAGACAATGCGCCAATGCTTTTTCATGCAACAAGGGCTTTGTGTCAATTTCCAGGATACAGACTTGGATCCTCTTCGGGTTGCAGGGTATTTGGATGCTCCTGGGGCGATGCAGGGACACCCTTGGCGTGCAGGACGAAGTCACAGGAGCTGCATAGATCCAGTGGGTGATGCAGTGAAATTTCTGCCGCACAGCAGGTGCTGCGTTGATTCTTCTTGCAGGAAGTCAGGCTGTGTCATTCTGGCTCTGCAATGCATTGATCCAGTGGGCACTGCGTCAATCACCACTCGGGGAGCCGGGCTGCATCATTCCGTTTCGGCGTTGCAGTGATTTTCTCACCACAGGGCAGGCTGTGCAACGATTACAGCAGGCTGTGTGTCAATTTTCTCCACACAAGGAGTTATTTGCAGAGATTAAGGGCCAGATGTAGCAAAGAAACATTTTGCGACTTGCAAAGAGCGAGTCATAGCGACTCGCTATTTGCAACTCGTAAAATGTTATGCAGAACGGTGTCTCAGACACCGTCTGCAAGTCGGTATGGGGTCGCAATGACCCACATCATTAATATTAATGAGGTGGGTCGCAAATTGCGGCCCCATACCGACTATGGGCACTCGCAAACATGGAGGCCTGCTGTAGTCAGCAGACCTCCATGTTCGTGACTGCTTTTAAATAAAGCAGTTTTTTTTTTTTTAAGTGTAGCCCGTTTTCCTTAAAGGAAAACAAGCTGCACTTAAAAAAAAACCTTTAGTTTCGGTATTTTTTCAGGGCAGGTAGTGGTCCCTTGGACCACTACCTGCCCTGAAAAAATAGTTTGTGGTCCATTCACAAAGGGGAAGGGGTCCCATGGGGACCCCTTCCAATTTGCGAGTGGGTTACCATCCACTTCAAGTGGATGGTAACTGCGACACCATTTGCGACCGCATATGTGGTCGCAAATGGTATTGCATACCACTAGGAATCGCAAATAGGAAGGGAACACCCCTTCCTATTTGCGATTCTGAAATGCATTTTGCGAGTCGGTCCCGACTCGCAGAATGCATTTCTGCATTGGAAACACGCATTTGCGAGTCGCAAACGGCAGATTTTGCCGTTTGCGAGTCGCAAAGTGTTTCCTGCATCTGGCCCTAAGTCTTTTTGGCCTGAGACTTCAGAAAACAGGAGGCAAGCTCAATCCAAGCCCTTGGAAAGCCCTTCTCAGCAGAGCCAGAGGGCAGTAAGGCAGCAAGCAACAGTAAGGCAACAGTCCTTTTCAGAAAAGCAGTCAGGTGAGTCCTTTGGGCAGCCAGGCAGTTTCTTTTAGCAGGTTGCAGGATGTGGTCCAGAGTTCCTTCCCCAGTAGGTATCTTGTTGTGAAGTGTCTGGCTTGGTAGGGTCAGGGACCCAGTTTATATACCCAAATGTGCCTTTGAAGTGAGGGAGACTTCAAAGACTGGTAGAAGTGCACAAGGTCCCCTTACAGTTACTTCCTGTCTGCCAGGGTCCCATTAGGGGTTTTGGCAGTCCATTGTATGAGGACAGGCTGCTGTCCTTTCAAATGTGTCAGGCCCTCCACCCTCCGAGCCCAGGAAGACCCATTCAGTATGCAGATGTGTGTAGGTGTGACTGAGCATCCTGTGTTTGTGATTGTCTGATTGAAATGCACAAGGGAGCTAACAACTAACCTAGCCAGACGTGGATTGTGAGGCACAGAAGGATTTCAGTGCAGAGAAATGCTCACTTTCTAAAAGTGGCATTTCTAAAATAGTAATATTAAATCCAACTTCAGTAATCAGCAGGATTTACCATTCTGGCCATACTAACTGTGACCCTGTTACTCCTTTCCGATCAGAATCTACCACTCAAACAGTACATGAGGGTAGCCCTAATGTTAGCCTATGAAATGAGCAGGCTTCACAGCAGTTAAATACGAATTTAGGAGTTTTACACTACCAGGACATATAAACTACACAGGTATATGTCCTGCCTTTTATCTACATAGCACCCTGCCCTATGGGTTACCTAGGACCTCCCTTAGGGGTGACATATGTACAAAAAGGGAAGTTGAAGGCTTGGCAAGTACTTTTAAATGGCAAGTTGAGGTGGCAGTGAAATTGCACACACAGGCCTTGCAGGGGCAGGACTGAGACTTATGTGAGTGGCACAACCAGTACTGCAGACCCACTAGTAGGATTTCATCTGCAGGCCCTGGGCACATGTAGTGCACTTTACTGGGGACTTACAAGTAAATTAAATAAGACAATTGGGTATGAGCCAATGTCACCATGTTTTAAGGGAGAAAGCATATGCACTTTCGCACTGGTTAGCAGTGGTAAAGTGCTCAGAGTCCTAAAAGCAGTGTCAAAAAAGTGGCGGGAGGCAGGCAAAAAGTTAAAGGTGACCACCCTAAGGCTGTCAGGTCTAACAAGTGTGAATACATATTCAATGTATATTTTATATAAAAATGATAAATTGGCAATCAAGTACTGTTGGAAAATGGGTTATTGGTAGGGCAGGTAGGTACCTACACCTAGCAACAAGCCACTAACCTCCACATAGGTACAGTTAGGTCTCAGTAAATTAATCCCAGCTCAACCCTTGGTAGCTTGGCAACGAGCGTCAAGGCTTAACTTAGGAGACAAAGTGTAAAGCATTCAAATATCACAAAACAGTAATTAAATAAAACACAGGAAACAGTTTAAAAATCGAAAACCAATTTATAAAAATAGTTTATATTTTTATCTTTAAAATGACACAAAAACGATTAAAATCGGTTCAGGGGAACCGGAGATATGAATTTTTAAAGAATTATTACTTTTCTAGTGCTTAGAAACAAAAAGCGCCAATTGGGTCATCTGGTTGCACCTCGACCGGGGCAAAGTCAAACTTTCAGGCCGACCGCGATGGAGCCCTGCTCGGCTACAGGTCGCGGGAGGCCTCGGTTAAAAAGTTACCTTCTGACTTAGTCTTTATTTTGAAGTTTTTCTTCACCGGGACGAACCTGCCAGTTGAATCTGACCTCCTGGAGCCCTTGTCCGGATACGCGATGTGGGTTTCCTCGGTGGAGACTTTTACCTTCGGACTTAGTCGTTTTTTCGAGATGAAAATCCTTTGACCGGGGTAAACCTGGATCTTGATCCGACGTCCATGGAGCCCTTCTCGGATACGATGGCTGGGAGGTCCCGGTCAACTTTTTACGTTCGGACTTAGTCTCTTTTTTGGATGTTTTTCTTTACCGGGACGAACCACGAAGTCAGGCCGGGTCGCGGTTGAGGCAAGCCGGCTAGAATTTCCGCGTCGGGTCGGTCACTTTATGGAGCTTTTTTCCAAAAATTCTCCAATCTTTTCCAAACTTCTGGGGCTTCACCCAGATGTTCTTTTAAGGTTCTTTTGGGGTCCACAGCTCACCCCAAGGGTCCAGAAGTTCTGTGATGGTCCTTGGGAAGTGCGGACTTCAACTCCCAGAATGCACCTGGCGCAAACTCCTTTTTGGCCACTGGACAGTGGTCAGCTGGTCACTTTTTCAGGAGTTGGTGCAGGGGACTCTGGTTAGCAATTTTTCACCTCTAGCAAACAGGGAGTCCCTCCTTGAACCAGTGGAAGCCAGGCAAAGTCCTTCTTGTGGTGAAGCCCAAGTGTGCAGCTGGTGCAGTCTTTCTGAGTGCAGGGTCCAGGTGCAGGCCAGGGGTCCAGCAGGGCAGTCCTTCTTCTTCTTTAGTTCCTTTCTTGTTGAATTCTGGAGGGGATCTGAGGTGTGGGTGCAGGTCTGCCAGTTTTATCCTTGCTCCTGGGTGAAAAGCAGGGGGGCCCTGGTTCTCCAATCAGGGACAGGGTCGTCCCCCTGTGATGACCACTTCCTGGGAAGTGTGGCAAAAATCCATCCCAGAAGGCAACAGTCTCTAAAAATCCAACATGGATGAATCTGATTTTTGGAGGTTACATCTGGCTGAGCCCACCCACTGGTGTGGCTAAAAATCATAAACACACCCCTCTCCTGCCCTCTCCTAATCTAATCAAGGGGGCACCTAGCTGTCTGGGGTTGCAGGATGTGGGGGTGTTGCTGGGTGCTGCAAATGTCCTTCTCTGCCTTTGAAGACTAGTTTGGCAGCCCTCCCCCTTCCTGCCTCACCATCTGCTGAGGGGAGATTCTCTCCCCCAAGCACATTCCTTTGTGTGAAGTCTGGCCACTTCACACCTCATCAAGGCAGCCTGGCAGAAGCTGCTGCAGGCTGGCCAATCAGAGCACAGCAGCAAAAACAATGCAGAGCTGAAATTGGCAACTTTTTAGGTAAAGTCTAAACTTTTTACCTGGACAAGTTATATTAAATCCAACAACTGGAAGTTGTGGGATTTATTACAACAATCAATTTGATACCAAATTCTTGGTATGTAACATTTAAGGAGACTTTAAAATTTAAAATAAAGTCTGCCCATTCTAGCCTATGAAGGCCATTTACTTCAATGAGGGAAAAACGAATTTGGCTGTTTTTACCTCACCAGGGCTTATACATCTATTTTTATAAAGTCCCTGCTTATAGTTACATGGCACCCAGCCCTAGGGGCACATAGGGCACACCTTAGGGGTGACTTATATGTAAAAATAAGGTAGTTTAAGACTTTGGAAGTACCTTTAATTCCAAAGTCGAATTTGCATATAACTTTAATTTAAAAGCAGCCAGCAACGCAGGCTTGCTTTTAAAATGACACTGGGCACCTCAGCAATGCAGCTAGGTGTGCACCACCTATGCTGTGGTCCCTAAACCTACATGCCCTACCATATACTAGGGACTTATAGGTAGGTTAACTTAGCCAATTATAATTAGCCTAATTTGCATATCCATTTTACACAGAGCACAGGCCCTGGGACTGGTTAGCAGTACCCAGGGCACCTTTAAAGTCAGGAAAACACCAGCAAAAAGTGGAAAATGGGGGCAAAAAGTGATGGGGCCTCTGCAATCAGCCCTGTTTTCTCACACAACCCCCCCCCAGCCCACACGCCCAGGAGACTCAGCCCAACCCTGGGAGAGTCTTCCTGGCTTGTTAGGCGAGGAAGACAGTGAAGAAAACTGGCTGTCCCTTTGCAGGGCCTACTCTGCCTTACATCCCCCTGTCAGGGTCACTCCCTCTGGGTAGTGAAGCCATCCCACAGTAAAAGGACCCAACTCAAACTGAAACTTCCCTCTAGGGGGGTCTTCTTCCTTTCTCTCTGCCAACTTGGGTAGTGAGGTGCCCACCTCCCCTACTCCAAACTTTGCTAGGGCCACACCTAGCTTACCCAAAGAGGTCACCCAACACTTGAGCAACCCCACCATGACCAATAGGGTCAGGGGGCCTACTTTGCTATTGGCCCTGGGGTCTGCCTCCCAGGCCAAGTACAGTGCTGCCTGGAAGGATAGCACCCAGCAGAGGCTACTGACAGCTGTCAGTACCCAGAACCACACCCTAAGCTC
Source organism: Pleurodeles waltl (assembly GCF_031143425.1). NCBI lineage: Eukaryota > Metazoa > Chordata > Amphibia > Caudata > Salamandridae > Pleurodeles > Pleurodeles waltl. Next base: position 286,733,743 of record NC_090447.1, read on the forward strand.
TCCACTGACAGGTGGCTGAGCTGCTTTAGGGGCATCTTTGGGGTCCTGGCACCCCTCTTGCTGTCTAGAGTGGGGGGCTACCACCTCCTGTGGCAAACACCCTCCTTCCACTCTCCCTTCTGTCAGTGCAGGGGCAACACCTTGCATCTGGACAGCTGCCTGACTACTCAGGACTTCCTTGGGGTCAGGTGAGGCCTCACCAGTGCCAACTCTGGGCTCCCCCCCTACTGGGGCAGAAGGCTTTTGGCTCCCTGGAACTCTCTTTAAGAGTGGCCTACCCTTCCTTTTCTTCTTTCCTTTTCTTGGGGACCCCTGTCTCCTAACTGTAGGGACTGACTCCCCAGGACTTTGGGTTGGGGGGGCGCCCTGGGCGACCACCCCATCTGTGACCAGACTCACCTCTGGGAGGTCATTGCCCAGGATACAATCTAGGGGAAGGTCAGCACTGACTACCACCTTAATCCAGTCAAGGATACCCTCCCTCTCTAGGGGCACTATGGCTACAGGTTTGGAGGTGACCTCCCCTGTGGCTATCCTGACTTTCTTTGTCTTTCCTGGGACATACATGTCTGGGGTCACTAACCGGTCACGCACTATAGTGTGACTGGCACCGGTGTCTCTCAGGCCAGTGGTAGGGATCCCATTCACTTGAATGTGGTGGAAGTGCCTACTCCCACCCTCAGGGATCACCAGCTTACCATCTGGTCCTGTCTCCCAGCTCAATGCTAGGAGGACTTCATCATCTGAGGAATCCTCCTCTATGGCTACACTGGACAGCCCAGTGCTAACCACCTTCTTTGGACAGGCTGCATCTCCTCTGAAGTGACCTGTCTGCTGACAGTCAAAGCAAGCCCTACTGTCCAAGAGTTTTTTTAACCCTGGGTCTCCCTGTCTCTGCTTGTCAGAGTGGGAGTGGGATTTACTCTCCTCCTTCTTAGGGTTCTGGGGTACAGAGGGAGTCTCTGTGGTGGGCTTACCACCTCCCTCCTTAGGTTTTTGGGGACCTGTCCCCCCCTTCTTGGAGTCTCCCCCCTGGGACTTGACAACCACCCTGGTTCTCAACCACTCATCAGCTGCCTCCCCTAGCTCTCTAGGGTTGGTCTGCTTAGAGTCCACTAGATGCTGGCATAACCTTTCTTGGATACAATTGGTCAAGATGTGCTCTCTCATGATCAGATTGTATAACCCCTCATAAGTATCTACTTTGTTACCAATAATCCAGCCCTCTAGTGCCTTTAGTGAAATGTCCACAAAGTCAACCCAAGACTGGGTACTGACCTTCTGGGTGTCCCTGAACTTCATTCTATATTGCTCTGGGGTCAGACCAAACTTCTTGGCTAAGCACCTCTTCATACTAGGGTATGAATCTGCCTCCTCCCCCCTTAAGGTCAGAAGCCTATCCCTCCCTGAGATGGGGACCAACTCCCACAAAAGGGAACCCCAGTATTGAGGCCTAACCCTTCTCATTTGGAGTGCCCTCTCAAAGGCCCCTAGCCACTTATCTATGTCATCCCCCTCTACATAAGCAGGAACTACCCCCTTGGGTAATCTGGGGCAAACTCCCCCACCCATGGACACCTCAGCTTCTTTATCGCTGCTTCCATCTCTTTTCTCTTTGTATGCCCACTTTTTCTTTTCTAGGGCCAGCTTCTCTGCTTCCAAAGCTATGTATGCTAGCTGGGCCTCCAGCTCTCTTTCTCTGATGGATGGGTTCTCTCCTCCTGAAAAGACCCCCTTCCCACCACTAGCTTTGGATCTGCCCCTAGTGACTGTATTTACTGAGGACCGTTCTTCCTGTCCTCACTTAGGGTCAGATGCCTTCCCTCCCCTGAGTGGTTAGAGCTTGCATCCTCCCTTCTTTCTCCCTCTTCTGGAGCTTCTTCTGACTCTACCTCTTGGGCCTCAGCCCATGCTGTCAGGGATGTGATCAGGATTTGCTTCCTGAGATCAGTGGTTGCAGGCAACCCTCTTTCAATACAAAACCCCCTAAGCTGGACTACTGTCAGTGTGGGTAGGCTAGCCAGGTCAAGCTCCATGGTACCCTAGTTTTGTGTCAACAAAAACTTTTTGCAAAAATTGGAAACAAGAATTTAGAAAAATTACAAAAATTCAATAATTGAAATTAATCCAAATAAAAAAATATATTTTTTGCACTAGGACAATTTAAAGGATTTTTAATTTGTTTTACTCAAAACTGTAACGTGATATTGAACACAAGTACAGGATCCCGTCGCTGCTTCCAATTATGTTGGAAAATGGGTTATTGGTAGGGCAGGTAGGTACCTACACCTAGCAACAAGCCACTAACCTCCACATAGGTACAGTTAGGTCTCAGTAAATTAATCCCAGCTCAACCCTTGGTAGCTTGGCAACGAGCGTCAAGGCTTAACTTAGGAGACAAAGGCCCTCATTCTGACCTTGGCGGGCGGCGGAGGCCGCCCGCCAAAGTCCCGCCGTCAGGTTACCGTTCCGCGGTGGAAAGACCGCGGCGGTAATTCTGACTTTCCCGCTGGGCTGGCGGGCGGTCTCCTTCAGACCGCCAGCCAGCCCAGCGGGAAAGAGGCTTCCACGATGAAGCCGGCTCGGAATCGAGCCGGCGGAGTGGAAGCTGTGCGACGGGTGCAGTTGCACCCGTCGCGTATTTCACTGTCTGCGCAGCGGACAGTGAAATACATTTAGGGGCCCTCTTACGGGGGCCCCTGCAATGCCCATGCCAGTGGCATGGGCACTGCAGGGGCCCCCAGGGGCCCCGCGACCCCCCCTACCGCCATCCGGATCTCGGCGGTCCGACCGCCGGGATCTGGATGGCGGTAGGGGGGGTCAGAATCCCCGCGGCGGTGCAGCAAGCTGCGCCGCCGCGGAGGATTCAATGGGGCCGCGGTACACTGGCGGGACCCCGCCAGTGGTGCCGGTCCGACCGCGGCTTTACCGCCGCGGTCGGAATCCCCATTGAAGCACCGCCGGCTTGTCGGCGGTGCTCCCGCGGTCCTCCGCCCTGGCGGTCAAAGACCGCCAGGGTCAGAATGAGGGCCAAAGTGTAAAGCATTCAAATATCACAAAACAGTAATTAAATAAAACACAGGAAACAGTTTAAAAATCCAAAACCAATTTATAAAAATAGTTTATATTTTTATCTTTAAAATGACACAAAAACGATTAAAATCGGTTCAGGGGAACCGGAGATATGAATTTTTAAAGAATTATTACTTTTCTATCGCTTAGAAACAAAAAGCGCCAATTGGGTCATCTGGTTGCACCTCGACCGGGGCAAAGTCAAACTTTCAGGCCGACCGTGATGGAGCCCTGCTCGGCTACAGGTCGCGGGAGGCCTCGGTTAAAAAGTTACCTTCTGACTTAGGTGGTCATTCTGACCTCGGCGGTAAAAGGCGCCTACCGCCGGTCAGAAATCCTCCATAATCCCGCCGCGGTCGCGGAAACCCGCCACGGTCATTCTGACCCGCAGAAGGCAAACCTCCGAAAATCCGACCGCCACAACAGACCGCCAGACCAGCGGTCGGCGGAAAGGTGGAGGTGACCAAACCTCCACCGCCACGCCAACAGAAATACGCCCATCCCATTACGACCCACGAATCCACACGGCGGTCATTCAAACGCGGTATTCCATTGGCGGGACACACCACCGCGGTCAGAATACACACAAACGAACAAAACTCAGCCACATCGGACGATTTGAATCCCACACACCTGATACACATACACACACCACTCCCACACACACAATACAATATAAAACACACACCCACATCACCCACAAACCCCTACGCTAAAAAATTCGTAAAGAAGGCAAGAGCGAGACACCAGCATCCAAAAAATAACAGCCACAGCCACTCAACACCATCACCCACACACTATCCACACACAAAACAACACACACCACCACACTCAACTCACTTAAATACACATACTCCACCCCACACATCATACACACCACCCCATGGCACCCCAAAGACAACCCCGCTTCACAGACGAAGAACTCAGGGTCATGGTGGAGGAAATCGTTCGGGTAGAGCCCCAGCTGTTCGGCACACAGATACAATACACCAGCATTGCCCGGAGGACGGAGCTATGGCAGAGGATTGTCGACAGGGTCAACGCAGTGGGACAGCACCCCAGAAATCGGGAAGACATCAGGAAGCGATGGAACGACCTACGGGGGAAGGTGCGTTCCATGGTATCCAGGCACAACATCGCCGTGCAGAAGACTGGCGGAGGACCCCCACCTCAACCCCCACAATTCACATCATGGGAGGAGGAAGTCTTGAACATCCTGCATCCTGACGGCCTCGCAGGAGTCGGCGGAGGAATGGATACTGGTAAGTTGAAGCTTCAATACTGCTTCCCCCCCACCTGCATGCCAAATCATACCCCAAACCTCACCCCCATCCTCGAACCCCACCCTCACCCCCATCCTCGAACCCCACCCTCACCCCCACCCCCACCACCATCCTCACCCCCACCACCATCCTCACCCCCACCCCCAGCACACCTATTCCCCGCCAATGTCTCACCATCACAACCCACACATCCCAAAACCTAGGCCTGCATGCGTCCACTAAGCATGGACACCCATCACCAAAGCATGCCCAATGCATATACACATCCCCCCCACAAGCCACCCTCACCAAAGCCCCCACACACGAATGCCAGCACTTGGGGACACGAGAACCCACAGATACACCCATATGCCACACATTGAAACTATAACCATACCTCTATACCCCTGCAGGACCCGACCGTCAACACACCGCGGCGTAGGGGCCAGAATTCTCCACACCCCCCACCCAAGAGGCCGTCAGCGATGACAGCAGCTCTGTCGACCTGGACACCGATGACCAGCCCGGACCATCGGGGACCTCTGGACAGTCGGTTCCCCTCACACAGGCCCAGGCCACTACAGACCCAAACCCCTCTGGGAACACCAGCACAGCTCCCACCCAGCGGGCCCATGCCTCTGTCTCCAGGGCGCGTCAATCTGCGGTGTGTCTACCACTACAGGGCACCCAGGATAACCCACCACCCCAACAACAACAGGGACCTGGGGGCAGTGGTAGTGGGCACACCGGCCAGGGGGCAGAGGCCCAGGGAAACAGGGGAACTCGGAGGGCAGCTGTGCGACAGGGGGGGGAGGAGAGGCCCAGGGAACCCACTCTCCACGAGGTCCTCACCACCATCATGGGAGCATACAACCGCTCCCAGGAGACGATGGCGACGGTACTGGCCCGGTTCCAGGAGATCCAGGCACTGCAGGAGGAACACTATCGGGGGTACAGGGAGGACATCAGAGCCATCAACACCACCCTGGTTACCATGGTAGGGCTGCTGCAGGACCTCGTCAACAACAGGGCGGACACTCAACAACACCCAAGGGCCCCTGCCACTAGCCTGGACCAAGAACAGCCAACCACCTCCGCCGGCGCTAGTGGACAGGAGGCCCCCGCACAGCAGCAGCCCACCAGACCCCCACCTCCTGCAGGAGAAGAACCACCCCGCAAGAGGGCCCTGAGATCTCGCAAGAAGACAGAGTAGGATGTCAAGACCCCCGCCAGCAATGGATACCACCTGATGTCATCCCACTGTCCCACATTGTCACCCTGTCCATCCTTGAACTGCCCATGCTCCATCTCTCCACAGGCCTCTGGACAATGCACCTGTGTGACTGTTACTCTGGACTCTGCCATGGACATTCCTTCACCATAGCCCCCACCCACTTGAAACCACCCATCCCATTTTGAGCACTTCAATAAACACCTATTTTGCACCAAAATATCTGGAGTCTGGCTGTGATTTCAATAGATTGTAATTGACATGACAGTGCAAATATGTCCTTGTACATGGTGAAGTCAACAAACAGCTGCCACAAAGCTGTAGTCCATGGGGAAACGAAGCACAGGACTCGTAGTGGGGACCCCAGATCTGAAATAGGGAGGGAAAAGCCAAAACTCAGTCGTCATACACTGGGGCAAATAGACAGGCAGCAGAGATGCAGGAGAGTAGTTAACATTTACTAAATTATCTTTGAAATGTTACCTGTGTCCTATTGGAAGTACTCTTCAATGATTCTGTCCCTGTTGTCTGTTTCAGCCCCGTCGTCTTCCTCCTCGTCACTCTCCTCAGGTTCCACCGCTGCCACAACACCACCGTCTCGACCATCCTCCTGCAGGAAAGGCACCTGGCGGCGCAAAGCCAGGTTGTGAAGCATGCAGCAGGCCACGATGATGTGACACACCTTCTTAGGTGAGTACATTAGGGATCCACCTGTCATATGCAGGCACCGAAACCTGGCCTTTAGGAGGCCAAAGGTGCGTTCGATCACCCTCCTAGTACGCCCATGGGCCTCATTGTACCGTTCCTCTGCCCTGGTCCGGGGATTCCTTACTGGGGTCAGTAGCCACGACAGGTTGGGGTACCCAGAGTCCCCCACTAGCCATACACGGTGTCTCTGTAGCTGTTCCATCACGTAAGGGATGCTGCTATTCCTGAGGATGTAGGCATCATGCACTGACCCTGGGAATTTGGCATTTACATGCGAGATGTACTGGTCAGCCAAACACACCACCTGGATGTTCATTGAATGGTAATTTTTTCTGTTCCTGTACACCTGCTCCCTGTCTCTTGGGGGAACCAAAGCCACATGGGTCCCATCAATGGCACCAATTACGTTGGGAATATGTCCAAGGGCGTAGAAATCACCCTTCACTGTAGCCAATTCGCCCACCTCAGGGAAAATGATGTAGCTCCTCACGGATTTCATCAGGGCAGACAACACTCTGGATAACACCTTCGAAAACATGGGCTGAGACATCCCAGAAGCAATTCCCACGGTTGTCTGAAATGACCCACTTGCCAAGAAATGGAGTACTGACATGACCTGCACCAGAGGGGGAATCCCTGTGGGTTGGCGGATGGGGGACATCAGGTCGGGCTCCAGCTGGGCACACAGTTCATGGATAGTGGCACGGTTAAGACGGTAGGTCAGGATAATGTGGCGTTCTTCCATTGTCGACAGGTCCACCAGCGGTCGGTACACGGGAGGATTCATCCGTCTCCTCGCCCAACCCAGCGGACGGTGCCTAGGAAGGACAACATGGAGCACACAGTCAAGCAACCCACAGGTACGTACTCACAGCTAGCACAGTATACGATTCTCTATGCAGTGAATGGCGTGTCTGAGTGGCTATGCAAGGCCTAGGCCTGTGTGACGCAGTTGAAATTGAGCCATGTGGGCCCTGGAAATGGCGGCTGCCTGACCTGTGAAGTGTGACAATGGGATGTGAGGTCAATGCGCTGGCGTGGCACACCGCGGCGGGCGGCGGGCGAAGACCGCGGCGCGAAGCCGCATTGGTTAACATTGAAGCCTATGGGTTTCAGGAGCCAATGGCGAAGGGCGCCGGCGGTGGCGGGACGCACCGCCGCGGTACGCACCGCCGCGGACGTGACCGCCATTTTCTATCTACTTATCCACTTGCGACTTGAACTTTCACAGGAGAGGACCTATACTGCAAGTGTTGCTGTGACCTCGGTCTGGAAGGGACAATGGCTGCTGCGCCTGGGGAAAGGGCCCCTGCCTTCACTGGAGAGGAGTTGGAGAAACTTGTGGATGGGGTCCTCCCCCAGTATGCGCTACTCTACGGTCCTCCAGACCAACAAGTGAGTTTAATTCAATATGGATTTGGGGCCACTGGCTGGCTTGGGGGCCTGGCGGGGGGCCTGGCGGGGATGGGGGGCATGTTGGGCCTGGCGGGGGGCATGGCGGGGGGCCTGGCGGGGATGGGGGGCATGTTGGGCCTGGCGGGGGGCCTGGCGGGGGCCTGGCGGGGATGGGGGGCATGTTGGGCCTGGCGGGGGGCATGGCGGGGGGCCTGGTGGGGATGGGGGGCATGTTGGGCCTGGGAGGGGGCATGGCGGGGGGCCTGGCGGGGATGGGGGGCATGTTGGGCCTGGCGGGGGGCATGGCGGGGGGCCTGGCGGGGATGGGGGGCATGTTGGGCCTGGCGGGGGGCATGGCGGGGGGCCTGGCGGGGATGGGGGGCATGTTGGGCCTGGCGGGGGGCCTGGCGGGGATGGGGGGCATGTTGGGCCTGGCGGGGGGCCTGGCGGGGGGCCTGGCGGGGATGGGAGGCATGTTGGGCCTGGCGGGGGGCATGGCGGGGGGCCTGGCGGGGATGGGGGGCATTGGGCCACTGGAAAGGAAAATGCTGAGAAACTTGAACGTGGTATTTCTCCCTCCCTGTACGTGTCACATAGGTCCGCGCCCATGAGAAGATCGGGATTTGGCGTGCCATCGCCAAGGAAGTCCGGACCCTGGGGGTCCACCATCGACGGGGCACCCACTGCCGCAAGAGGTGGGAGGACATCCGCCGCGGGACCAAGAAGACCGCCGAGTCTCTGCTGGGGATGGCCTCCCAACGTAGGTGGGGTGCCTGCCGTCAACTGAGCCCCCTGATGTTCCGGATCCTGGCGGTGGCCTACCCTGAATTGGATGGGCGCGTGAGGGCAGCACAGCAGACACAAGGGGGTGAGTACAAGCATTATCTACTCTGTTGTCGCACAGTGGAGGTGTCTGGGTGGGGGAGGAGGGCTGGGGGTCCCCCTAGGCCAGGGCGATATCTGTAGGCTGGGCACCCCCGTAAGCCCCTGTGTCCCCAGCCACCACCCTCAGTAGTTTGTCAGTACAGCCATCCCTGGGCCGTGTCATCCATGGGTGCAGTTGTCAACTCTAGGCGTGTAGGGCATGTTCCACGGAATGCGTAGCGGACCCCAAGTGCGCAACTTTGTGCAGGGGGCATCTGTGTCTGTCGTGTCCGCTAACTGTACCGGAGATCCATGTACTCAATATCCCTTTATTTCTCTCTCCCCCCCCTTTTTGTTTGTCTTTCTGTGCTTGTGTGCATCAGCATCATCAGGCGGAGGAGAAGTGGCATCGGGGCAGGAGGGAGCTGCATCTCACATGGCCCAGGAGGGCCATGCCACAGAGTCAGACTGGACCAGTGAGACGGAGGGCGAGGGGAGCTCCACGACGGGGACGACTGGACCCTGCAGCGACACGGACACGTCCTCGGAAGGGGGCTCCCTTGCGGGGGTGGCACCATCCGTGCCCCCCGCCATTACAGGTACAGCCGCCACCCAGCGCACCATCTCCGCCCTCCCAGCAGCCCCTCAGCGTTCGCCCCGTGCCCGCTCTGCCAGGAAGCCGGGCATCTCCTTCGCCCCAGGCACCTCAGGCCCTGCCCCTGTTACCCCCGCTGCCCTCAGTGAGGAGGTCATTGACCTCCTCCGAACGCTCATTGTTGGGCAGACTACCCTTTTGAATGCCATCCAGGGGGTGGAGAGGGAGGTTCATCGCAGCAATGCGTACCTGGAGGGCATTCATTCGGGTCAGGCTGCCCATCAGCGATCGTTCCAGGCTCTGGCCTCAGCACTGACGGCAGCCATTGTCCCTGTCTCCTGCCTGCCTCTACTAACTCCCTCCTCCCAGTCTCCTGTTCCTCTGCCTGTCCCACCCACACCATCAGACCAGCCTGCACACACCTCAACACCCAAGAGAAGCTCATCCAAACATAAGCACCACAGATCACGCAGACATTCACACACGCAACATTCCGATGCAGACATGCCAACAGTCACTACCACCTCTGTGACCCCCACCTCCTTCCCTGTGACGTCTACACTCACACCTCCATTCACCTCACCATCAGCCAGTGTTTCCATCACCAGCAGACCCTCCACTCCAGTCCGCACACGTGCAGTCACCACCCCCACTGCCATTTACACGTCCCCTGTGTCCTCTCCCACTGTGTCTGTCACCCCCTCTTCCACACCACACAAACGCAGCCACCCACCCACCCAACAGCCATCCACCTCACGACAGCCTATCCCTCCTGCACCTGCACCCAAAGACAGCAAACGTGACTCACCTACAACCACATCCTCTCCCTCCACTCCCATTCCCACTGTACCTACCACTCTCCATTGTCCCAAGAAGCTCTTCCTCGCCACTACTAACTTCTTTCCTGACCCTGAGCCCCCCCTCCTTCTCGTCGGGGTAAGAAGAGCACCTCAGCCACCACCAGCCCTGCAGCCCCCTTGACAAGGGTGCAGGGGTATTGGAGCCCGCCAGCCCGCATGTCTGGATCTTCGCCCAGCAGCAAGGGGACAGCCAGCCCACCCCCTGGGAAGAGGAGCAGAAGGCGGAAGGGTCGCCGCAGGAGCCCGCCTTCTACATCCCCCCCGGACACCACCCAGAGACAGTCACCAGCCACAGCTCCAAAGGGAGGAAAGGGCCACAGGCCCACGACTAAGGAGGGCAAGGGCAGCAAGTCGGAGAGGTCAGGCAGCAGGCCTGCTGCCCAGGAGGAGCCCACAACCCCCATAGCCGCTGCCCCGGGAGGAACCGGCACAGCTGCCCCGGGAGAGCCCACCACCCCCATAGCCGCTGCCCAGGGAGGACCCAGCCCAGCTGGCCAGGAGGGCCCCACCACCCACAGCCCAGGTGGGCAGTGAAGGAGCACCATCCCCGCTGCCCAGGAGGGCACCACCAGGCAATTAGCAGTTGGCCATAGACCGGCCGCCGTCTCAAGAACCGCTGAACTGGGCCCTTCAAGGCAAGGACCGCTGAACTGGGCCCCGCCGTCTCAAGAACCGCTGAACTGGGCCCTTCAGGGCAAGGACCTCTGAACTGGGCCCCGCCGTCTCAAGCACCGCTGAACTGGGCCCTTCAGGGCAAGGACCGCTGAACTGGGCCCCGCAGTCTCAAGCACCGCTCCGCTGGGCCCCGCCGTCTCAAGAACCGCTCCGCTGGGCCCCGCCGTCTCACGCACCGCTCTGCTGGGCCCCGCCGTCTCAAGAACCGCTGAACTGGGCCCCGCCGTCTCAAGAACCGCTGAACTGGGCCCTTCAGGGCAAGGACCGCTGAACTGGGCCCCGCAGTCTCAAGCACCGCTCCGCTGGGCCCCGCCGTCTCAAGAACCGCTCCGCTGGGCCCCGCCGTCTCACGCACCGCTCCGCTGGGCCCCGCCGTCTCAAGAACCGCTGAACTGGGCCCCGCCGTCTCAAGAACCGCTGAACTGGGCCCTTCAGGGCAAGGACCGCTGAACTGGGCCCCGCAGTCTCAAGCACCGCTCCGCTGGGCCCCGCCGTCTCAAGAACCGCTCCGCTGGGCCCCGCCGTCTCACGCACCGCTCCGCTGGGCCCCACCGTCTCAAGAACCGCTGAACTGGGCCCGCCGTCTAAGGAACCGCTGAACTGGGCCCTTCAAGGCAAGAACCGCTGGCCCTTTGGCAGACGTGGCAGGGCAGGATCTATCTCGGGCAGGGCTGCAGGATGTCCTCTGGCCAACTTGCCTCCTCCAGTGGCAGTGGGGTCTGTTATGGACTGTATGGACTGTGGCTTTGCTCTCCCCAGGATGACCCAGTGGGCAGGCCACCCACTGTATGGACTGTATGGACTGTGGCTTTGCTCTCCCCAGGATGGCCCAGTGGACAGGCCACCCACTGTATGGACTGTATGGACTGTGGCTTTGCTCTCCCCAGGATGGCCCAGTGGGCAGGCCACCCACTGTATGGACTGTTTGGACTGTGGCTTTGCTCTCCCCAGGATGGCCCAGTGGGCAGGCCACCCACTGTATGGACTGTTTGGACTGTGGCTTTGCTCTCCCCAGGATGGCCCAGTGGGCAGGCCACCCACTGTATGGACTGTATGGACTGTGGCTTTGCTCTCCCCAGGATGGCCCAGTGGGCAGGCCACCCACTGTATGGACTGTTTGGACTGTGGCTTTGCTCTCCCCAGGATGGCCCAGTGGGCAGGCCACCCACTGTATGGACTGTTTGGACTGTGGCTTTGCTCTCCCCAGGATGGCCCAGTGGGCAGGCCACCCACTGTATGGACTGTATGGACTGTGGCTTTGCTCTCCCCAGGATGGGCCAGTGGTCATGGAGTCCCCTCGTGGATCTGGCGTCGTGTACTCAAGTGGCTGAGGTGCCCCCCCTTCCCTTCCCCCTGAGGTGCCTGTCCTATTTTCTTTCTGATGCCCCTGCAGTGTTCTCTCCGTGGAGATCTTGTCGTGGGACTGGGCCTTGCCCCTTTGCACAGGACCCCTGTGATCCACGGACAGTGGTTGGACTACATTTAGTAGCTGTATATATTTTGTACATAGTTTATTTATTTATTGGGATTACTGGTGTACATATTTCAATATATCTGCCCGTTTATGATCTCTTCTTTTGGTCTTTGCATTATTTCGGAGGGGGGTGGTTTGTGGGTTGTGACAGTGATCTGTGGGAATGCATTGATGTGTGTGTTGTAGTGGGTGTGGGTGGGTGGGTGTGTGCCGGTAATCTTTTCCCTCCCCTGTGTCGTAGGTGCAGTACTCACCGATGTCTTCCGCGCCGCCGGGCGTGCTCCTGGTATATGAGCAGGAATAGGAGTGCGGGGATGACCTGCAACTCTGGTTCCATACTGCCGGAATCTCGCGTGGAGTGCGTAGAGGTGAGCGTTTTCCCGTTCGTAGTCTGTTTCCGCCGTGTTCTTATCGGCGGTGCTCCTGCCCCGGAAAAGGTGGCAGATTGGTGGGTCGTAATAGGGTGGGCGGTACATTGTCTGCCGCCTGGCTGTTGGCGGGAACCGCCGTGCTGTTTGTTTGTACCGCCGTGGCGGTCGGAGTGTTAAGTTGGCGGGCTGTGTTTGCGGTTCCCGCCAGGGTCAGAATTGCATATTTTAGACCGCCGGCCTGTTGGCGGCTTGGCCGCCGCTTTATCACCGACCGCCAGGGTCAGAATGAGGGCCTTAGTCTTTATTTTGAAGTTTTTCTTCACCGGGACGAACCTGCCAGTTGAATCTGACCTCCTGGAGCCCTTGTCCGGATACGCGATGTGGGTTTCCTCGGTGGAGACTTTTACCTTCGGACTTAGTCGTTTTTTCGAGATGAAAATCCTTCGACCGGGGTAAACCTGGATCTTGATCCGACGTCCATGGAGCCCTTCTCGGATACGATGGCTGGGAGGTCCCGGTCAACTTTTTACGTTCGGACTTAGTCTCTTTTTTGGATGTTTTTCTTTACCGGGACGAACCACGAAGTCAGGCCGGGTCGCGGTTGAGGCAAGCCGGCTAGAATTTCCGCGTCGGGTCGGTCACTTTATGGAGCTTTTTTCCAAAAATTCTCCAATCTTTTCCAAACTTCTGGGGCTTCACCCAGATGTTCTTTTAAGGTTCTTTTGGGGTCCACAGCTCACCCCAAGGGTCCAGAAGTTCTGTGATGGTCCTTGGGAAGTGCAGACTTCAACTCCCAGAATGCACCCGGCGCAAACTCCTTTTTGGCCACTGGACAGTGGTCAGCTGGTCACTTTTTCAGGAGTTGGTGCAGGGGACTCTGGTTAGCAATTTTTCACCTCTAGCAAACAGGGAGTCCCTCCTTGAACCAGTGGAAGCCAGGCAAAGTCCTTCTTGTGGTGAAGCCCAAGTGTGCAGCTGGTGCAGTCTTTCTGAGTGCAGGGTCCAGGTGCAGGCCAGGGGTCCAGCAGGGCAGTCCTTCTTCTTCTTTAGTTCCTTTCTTGTTGAATTCTGGAGGGGATCTGAGGTGTGGGTGCAGGTCTGCCAGTTTTATCCTTGCTCCTGGGTGAAAAGCAGGGGGGCCCTGGTTCTCCAATCAGGGACAGGGTCGTCCCCCTGTGATGACCACTTCCTGGGAAGTGTGGCAAAAATCCATCCCAGAAGGCAACAGTCTCTAAAAATCCAACATGGATGAATCTGATTTTTGGAGGTTACATCTGGCTGAGCCCACCCACTGGTGTGGCTAAAAATCATAAACACACCCCTCTCCTGCCCTCTCCTAATCTAATCAAGGGGGCACCTAGCTGTCTGGGGTTGCAGGATGTGGGGGTGTTGCTGGGTGCTGCAAATGTCCTTCTCTGCCTTTGAAGACTAGTTTGGCAGCCCTCCCCCTTCCTGCCTCACCATCTGCTGAGGGGAGATTCTCTCCCCCAAGCACATTCCTTTGTGTGAAGTCTGGCCACTTCACACCTCATCAAGGCAGCCTGGCAGAAGCTGCTGCAGGCTGGCCAATCAGAGCACAGCAGCAAAAACAATGCAGAGCTGAAATTGGCAACTTTTTAGGTAAAGTCTAAACTTTTTACCTGGACAAGTTATATTAAATCCAACAACTGGAAGTTGTGGGATTTATTACAACAATCAATTTGATACCAAATTCTTGGTATGTAACATTTAAGGAGACTTTAAAATTTAAAATAAAGTCTGCCCATTCTAGCCTATGAAGGCCATTTACTTCAATGAGGGAAAAACGAATTTGGCTGTTTTTACCTCACCAGGGCTTATAAATCTATTTTTATAAAGTCCCTGCTTATAGTTACATGGCACCCAGCTCTAGGGGCACATAGGGCACACCTTAGGGGTGACTTATATGTAAAAATAAGGTAGTTTAAGACTTTGGAAGTACCTTTAATTCCAAAGTCGAATTTGCATATAACTTTAATTTAAAAGCAGCCAGCAACGCAGGCTTGCTTTTAAAATGACACTGGGCACCTCAGCAATGCAGCTAGGTGTGCACCACCTATGCTGTGGTCCCTAAACCTACATGCCCTACCATATACTAGGGACTTATAGGTAGGTTAACTTAGCCAATTATAATTAGCCTAATTTGCATATCCATTTTACACAGAGCACAGGCCCTGGGACTGGTTAGCAGTACCCAGGGCACCTTTAAAGTCAGGAAAACACCAGCAAAAAGTGGAAAATGGGGGCAAAAAGTGATGGGGCCTCTGCAATCAGCCCTGTTTTCTCACAAGTACTTACATCAGTAATAACGTAGGGACTAATTATGACTTTGGCTGTGGGACCGCCAAATCATCAAAGTGGCGATCTGCTGAAGGGTGCCAAGACTACAGCCTCCTGACCATCAGATTATGAGTTCCCCACGAGGCTGGTGGTGTGTTGGTGGGGCAGGTACAGAGGTGGCATACTTCGGCTATGGAAGTGAGGCGGCAGCAACTGCTTGCAACAGTAACCTGCCCCCAGCACGTTGGGCATACTGTTTCCATCCACCACATTGTGCATGACACACAGTACACCCACAGACTTCACAGGCATCGGGGCCACACATAAGTCACTGCCTCACCCAATATTGGCTCATTCCCCCCTGGGACGCCGTACTGGGTGCCTTTACATGTCTGTCTGCCAGCCTGTTCGTGGCATCGTCCCTGCCATGAAAGGCTCAGCAGGTCAGGCAGGTCATAATACCCATGGCGGTGCCGCTCCTGGCACTGCCAAAATTGACCATCGCAGTCTACACCACTACCACCACAGTCTCAGTAGCTCAGATGCTGGTTGTGCCAGCAGTCTTGTGGCAGCCTGACTGCATTGCTCATAATCTGGTAGTCAGACCGACACCACCATTGCGGTCCATGGACCACCAAAGTCGTAATCAGGTCCTTACTGATTCAAATTTTGTATTTATTTTATACAAACAATCTGAAAAAGCATCTATGATAGCTATGAACTAATTTTTTATAAATCATAAAATTGGACTCAATGTTAGCCCTGTACATTCATGAAAAAACTGCCCCCTTATTTTGATAAACGTTTATTTACAGATCTCATGGGAGGAGTATAAAAGTAAGGCTAGGACTCATGTATTAAGTAACCCAAATTACGAAAAATAAACTGAATGTAGTGCGCAATGTAAAGCTTCGCTTACCATAAAGTACTGTAAAGTGATCTGGTATGTGATCCATATATCTTCTACCTCCATGTGGTTGGAACAAGAGTCTCTTTAAAAAATCATTGATTTGGTCAGTTGTACTTAATCTACGGTAGACACAAATCCATACATTTCATATCACACCCTATGAACTACAGCCAAATATATGCAGACAGTCTAGTAACCAAGAAAAAGAAGCATTCAATATTGTTAGCTAGTGCAAACATAGAACCCCAACCACCTACAAATGTGATTATATTTATTAATGCCATCGGACTAGGACCAACATATTATGCTGCAATTAATTTGGCAAGTGATACATCCCAATCTACACCAAGATAGCTACAAAAAAACAGAAACAATTCATAGGCTCATTAATCACTACTTTTACAACGCAAAATAGTGTGAAAAGAGTACTACTTTCAGTAACAGCAAGACAACCACTCCCCACCATCAGAAATCTCCGAGGATGGATCAGGTAATCCCCAACTCCATGAACTGGACACTCCCAAGCATTCAAATATCAGTATTAACCTCATCATCTGTTTCCATAACCTGCGTCTCTGGAAAATATGTAAATAAAGCACACACTTTGAATGTCTACAGACATTAAAAACAAAAATCAGGGAGTCCAGAGAGTTTAAGTGCAAGCAGTGTATATCACCACCTCTAGCCGGCAGCAGCCAGCACAGGCATCTAAAACTCATTGTGATCAAATCGACGCAGACCAAGACCCCGGATAGCTCCTATTCCCATCTCTTACCAATAATCATGTGCAGCAATGGCCATAGCGTGTTCAGTGTGCACGTAAATAGAGTAATTATGCGGAAAAACACTCTTTAAGTAGGTAAATCCATGCAAGGAGCTAATCACTTGCAAGAACAGTAATTAAACAAGGCCACAAATGTGTCAGCCATCTTGGAATGTTATCTGTGGAAAGTAGAAGTCATGGCGTGTTTTAACCAAAAAGTAACAAACATCATGGAACAGGCTTTGGATTTTTCCAAACTGTTTTTATTTTTAGCTATCGTAATGTGAGTATTGCTTTTCTCAGACTGCCATTTATTAAGTGATTTTCCTTTGCTAGGGTGTAATGCTGTTTGGCCCAGTCCAGAATAGATCTTGCATTTTTTATGTACAACACAAAGACAACTTCCAGGGCAAAAGTAGTGTTGTATATAAAAGTAAGAAATAAATAAGTACATAACCGCATTTGAAGTTACACTAGTCTAGACTGGGGCAGAGCAATGTGATTTAATGGATATTTTGTGGTTCCTCCAGGGTAGGGTGTGATAATGCAGCTAATGCTTCATGGTGCATGATTTGCCACACAGGAGAAATTAATCTAGATTTTGATGTGGTATGAGGTATTCCTGTTCAAGTAACCATCTATCCAGCATAGTCAGTAATTGGCATAGCTGTGTTAGAGTGGTTTATCCTTAGGCTCCCCTTGCTGGCCTGCATCATCTTTAAAACCAGCGGCATGTTTATAAAGAAATCACATCCAGCATTTAGCTTATGTTGCAAACATGCTCACCATCTCTGCTGTTTCTCTGAACATTCACAAGCAGGATACCATCAGAATGCAAACTAAGAAGTGTGAAAAGGAAAAAAAACAAGACAGGTAGGGCCTCATTGCGAGTTTGGCAGTCTTATAGGGAGACCGCCACAGTGGCTCCTGCCAAAGGACTACCAACTTGGAAGAAATCCAACCGCCTTATTAAGAGTTACAGTTTGAAATCAGTCAAAAACAGCCAAATTTCTAAAACTGTCAGTACACTGGAGAATGGAAAAGAGGTGGTCCGACTACCGGGCACCACCAGCCCGACAAAAATCCTCCCATCAGATCACGATCCACAAATCATGACAGTGGTTCTTCCATACCGGAATACCATTGGCGGTGTGAACCACTGCGGTTTCAACTCACTTCAGGCAGAACACCACACCACATTGGATAGTTAGACTACCCCACACCTGATACACATCCACACACCTGACACACATACTCACTGCACTATATAACACCTCCCTACACAACCCACATTCCTTTGCAATCAAAACACCACACACAGCCACAGACAACCAACATCCCAGAGAGTTTAAATTAGCAAGAGTAGGCACCCATTTGCACTTCACTACGCACATATCAAACGCCTGCACATCATAGAAAACATAAATATTACTACAACACACAATCCCCAATACTTGTCATCCACTCACATCACAGCATCTACACCTCACCATTTACCTAACTCTGCACCCTTTCACTTTGAGCACAACCACACTGTCTTCACAACCACTACCATGTCCCTACAAGAACTCCCACGTTTCACTGATGAGGAGTTGAGGGTCATGGTGGATGAAATTGTCAGGGTAGAGCCACACCTGTTGGGAGCACAGGTCAAACAAACATCAATTGCCAGGAAAATGGAGCTGTGGAAAAGGATAGTCAACATGGTGAATTCTGTAGGCAGTTATCCACACACAAGTGAGGACATCAGGAAGAGGTGAAATTACCTTGGGGTGAAGGTCCATTCCATGGCATCCAGGCACCAGCTTGTGGTACTGAAGACCGGCGGTGGGCCCCCACCTCCTAGCCCTACATTTTCATTTTGGGAGGAGAAGGTTTTCAACATCCTGCATCCTAAGGGCCTGAAAGGAATACCTGGGGAAGTGGAGTCTTGTAAGTACCCACAACATTTATGTCACCCAATTGTCTAGTCTTGCATGCTCCCTCACCACCTAAACCCACACCAATCAACACACCACCCACTATAACTCTGTCCTAATTACCTAATACCCCTCTCTGGCATGCCACATGTCCACAGAACTCATCTGGACCCACGGCCGTTAGAAATGGCACGTGAAGTACTGGCTAATTATAACACTACAACTCCCAGAATGTATTATTCCAACATTTTCAAAACAAATTTTCTATCTACACCATCTTTATTGTTCTAGTGTGGAACAGTACATGGCAATGACAGCAGTTTGATGGCTCACTCACACTAGCATCCCCAGCAAAACACAGCTATAGCTGAGTGCCCAGTTAAAATGGCCACAGATTAAAGATCGCAAACTAGAAATATACTCACCAGGTTCGTAAATTTAGATGCCTGAGTGGATGCACATGCAGTACATCCAGCTACTGGTCAATGTCCATTGCTTACTCAGATACTGTGTTCCTACAAGGATACCTTTGTGCATTGTACAGCTCTTATTTGTGCCATCTATCATGACAGACAGCTCACTATTTAACAGAGGTCAATAGCAATGTCAATAATTAGACAAAATCAGATGCCATCAGCAGTACAAAATGTACCAACTTAGTCTATCAACCCCTTACATGGAGTATGGTATTGAAGTCACAGAGTTCTATGTTGTACTAAGTTATCCTGTGCATCAGCTGTCAATGTCATTGCTGGGGATCATGTTAAAGTACTGTCTGCATCTCGCACAACTGCAACAATACCCCAATTTAATCTGAACTCTGTGTTTCATTCCTTCCACTGGTAACTTTGCCATTGTCACCATGGAGAGGATACCAGAGACTGTCACTACCCCTGTGGATGAAGGCCCCAGTGAGGATAACACCCCTGGATGTGTGAACAATGACCTCAAACCTGGCCCATCTGGGAAACCTGGTCTGGCAACAACTATACACCTCACCTTGCCCACGTCAACTCCTCCCAGCCCTGTGGCATCTACATCACAGTCAACCATTCACCCCCAAACATGTGCCTAAGGACTGTTGCATCCATTGTGTGCCCCACAGTACAGGTACCTGAGTTTCACCTTGCCACCACTGACAATGATGGACCTGCCACCACTGGGAGTGTGCACACTTTGCCAGGGAAATGGGCATGTGGGGATGAGGGTGTGTGGGAGGGATGCTGTGAGACAGAGGATGGGATAACAAAGGGACAATCCTGACTAGGAAACAATCTCCCAAGTCTTAGGAGCCTATCAAATTTCCCAGGGCGTGATTGGCCACGATATCACCATGTTGGGGGAAATCCAAAAGCTTCAGATGGGACAACAAACAGGAAGTCATGCAGCAGTGGAAGGCACACCCAGACATCCAGCAGGAGCAGATGCTAAGACCAAACCTACTGCCAGGAAGTAAAGCTCTCCTGACTTTCACCCCTGGTGTGACACAGATACACACTGTTAACTGTTCTGTAACCAATCTCCATTTTCCTATGGTGCAAGGACACTGGACTTTTGTATCCACATGTTATAGCAGCCACCTTCATAATTCCAGCCACCATGACTGAACCCATGACTGTTTATTTTGTGTGTTTTTTTACATTAGTAGTCAAACGTTGTTTTTATTTCCACAATAAATCACACCTAAACACATGTCCTGTGAATGTGTCATTTATCATCCATGTATAATAGTTATGCATGCCAACTCTAGTCTGAATATGTCCCTCTGTATTGTAGACTAATTGTTATGGAAATCAAACGTAGACTTCATGAGGAGGAAACTCATTATAATAATATTGTAACAGGACAGATACCAAAAACGTTGAAAACTACAACTATACACAATCATTGGTAGATATGCAAACAGGACATAGAACATGACTGAGAGTAGCATCAGGATGTTTGCTAAGGAGTCACACAAAGCTAAAAGACAGGATAAAGACGTTAAGGTCTTGTTAGTATACCAACAAGGCAGGAGGCACACATATTGCCTTTTTACATTATCTGGTAAAGCCTTATCACATACCCATTCTACAACTTCCAAATATTCATATCCCGTGGTACAGACAGAGATCAATACTGATGTCACCAGTCCTGGAACCTTTCACTTACATTGGTCACATACCTGTGGGCTTATCATTCACCAATGTCAGTGCACAGTGACATGCACATTGGTCTGCAAAGTAGGAACACACTGACAGCAAGGTTCAAGGTAGATTACATACAACAGAAACCATTGTGATGGGAGAGCCTATGGTCCTACATTTACACATTTGCCAGACACATAACCAGACACACATTACACCATTTGACAACCTCCTGTAACCTACAGTTGAAGTTGATGTGAAAACACTTTTCCACTCCAGTGTCCTGACAGTCTAACAATGTTTGTTACACTACACATAATCGAGACTAATAGTACCTGGTTTCTGCCATGTCCACTTCACATATCTGTCTACAATTCCCATTTGCTTCTGACACTGTCTGTCATTTGCAAGGATGATGCACCAAACACGATCCAGGCACATCTGAGATTGAAAGAGAAAAGGGATAGAACATAGCAGAATACTCTCCTCAAATTAGAGTTATGTCCACAAGTCAGACTCTGGATCTGCTATAATACATGATACTGTAGACCACTCTGTCCTGTATACAATACAAACTTTCAGTCTGCATGCACAACTCACTCATAGGCATTGGAGCTATCTATAATTCCAAAGATGATGCAAGAAAAGAGGTTACATGCTACCAATCTACTTCAGGTTACAAAATTATATCACAACATTACGTCAACTTCACACACCTATTAGTCAGTTGAAGTACTGATTGATAAGGTGTGCCCTAGAGTCTTCTGCTTCATCTTCCTCAGGCTCTTGATCACTTGCCAAATTTACATTTTCACCCACAAGTTCTGCTGGCTCCCCCTCATCTTCTAGGAATGGTATCTGTTGTCTCAGGGCAAGATTGTGGATCATACAGCAGGCAACTATTTATTTGACATAGCTTGTTGGGTGAGTATCCCGATTTGTCCAAGCACCTAAATCTTGCCATCAGGAGCCCAAAAGTCTGCTCAGTGACATTGTCCTCCTGTGGGCCTCATTGTAGCGGACTTCCTTTATCGTGGTTGGGTACCTCACTGGTGTCAACAACCAAGGATGGTTTGGGTAGCCAGGGTCACCTGTGAACAATTTGGTAGAACAACCAAACACATATGTGGCACATGCAACATTGTGATAGCAGGAGACATATTTTGCAAACACACATTTCAATTGTCCCTTACCAACCAGCCAGCACCTCTGTGTGGAGTCGTGTCATCAGCAGTGGGACATGATGAATGAATCATGGACTGATCCTGGATACTTAGCACTGACTTCTGATAATGGTCTACCAGACACACCACTTGAACATTTATGGAGTGGTAATTTATCCAGTTTGCTTAGACCTGTTCATTGGCAATGGGGGAAACCAAGGCTACATGGGTGCCATCTATGGATGCAACCACATGTGGAATGTTTCCCATTGTATAAAACTCTGCCTTCACAAATGTCAAATCCCCACTATGGGGACACCTGATGTTTCAACAATGCACACAATATATCCTCCAAAACCAGACTAAACATGGACTGAGACATCCCTGCAGTTAGGGCAACCGTATTCTGAAAGAACCCAGTGGCCAGTAAGTGTGGAACAAGACTTGAACAATGAGAGGTATGCTATACAAATTGTGAATGTCATGCATCAGATCTGGCTCCAACTGATCACAAAGATACATGACAGTACGCTGATTCAGCATACCTGGATACAATGGGGGTCATTCTGACCCTGGCGTCGACGACCACGGAAGCACCGCCAACAGCGCCGCCATGGGGATTCCGACCCCCTTCCCGCCAGCCTGTTTCTGGCGGTTTTCACCGCCAGAACCAGGATGGCGGGAACGGGTGTCGTGGGGCCCCTGGGGCATGGGCAGTGCAGTGGCCCCCTAACAGGGCCCCAGAAAGATTTTCACTGTCTGCATTGCAGACAGTGAAAATTGCGACGGGTGCAACTGCACCCGTCGCACTACTGCAACTCCGCCGGCTCCATTCGGAGCCGGCTTCATTGTTGCAGGGCCTTTCCCGCTGGGCCAGCAGGCACTTCTTTGGCGGGCGCCCGCCGGCCCAGCGGGAAAGCCAGAATGGCCTCTGCGATCTTTTGACCGCGGAGCGGCCAAGTGGCGGTTCCCGTTTGGCTGGCGGCTACCGCCGCCAGCCAAACTCGGAATGCGGGTCAATGTCTCTTCTCCATGGTGTGCAGGTTTACTAATGGACGGTACACTGGTGGTTGCATTCCTCTCCTCATGGCAGGGTAACTATATGAAAAGATATAAACATAGTATGTGACTTGTAGCATGCAGCATGCACACATCATGTAAAGTTAAATAAACAACTCACACATATCTGCTGTCAAGGTCGGCTACAACCTCTGACATCTACAGTACAGCACGTAGCTATGCATCCGATGACAGCCTACTTGGGGCACATTCTCTCAACTAACTATTGAACTACACATTAATATTCAGCTGTGTTAGAAATTAGGTCTCTGTTTGGCAGTCAGTTTGCACTCTGTCCAAGCAGGGACCCTCACACTAGTTAAGGCAATGGAGAAACACACTTAGATAACCCCTGCTTACCCCCTTGGTAGCTTGGCACAAGTGGTCAGACTTATCTTAGAAGCAATGTGTAAAGCATTTGTTCCAACACACACAGTGACACAGTGAAAACACTACAAAATGAACACCACACCAGTTTAGAAAAATAGGTAACATTTACCTAAATCAAACAAGACAAAAACGACTAAAATCCAACATACAGAAGTCAAAATGTGATTTTTCAAAAGAAAAAGGGTCTTACTCCATAGAACACAAAGAAAACATTGATTTTATACAAAGTACCTGGTTGGTGAAAAAAATAAAGCCGCACGGGCAATCATGCTTCGGAAAGTCAGCGATGAGTCGATTCCTTACTTACAAGTGAGGCCAAGCGTCAGTTCTTCTCCGGTCAGGTAGGCGATGTGTTGTTTTTTCTCCTGCAAGAGAGCAATGTTTCAATTTCCGGACAGGGCACCTTAGATCCACGCAGGTTAGCAAAGACTTTGACGCCCAGGGAAAATGCATGAGAAATCCGGTTGCACTGTGCTAGAAAACCATGCTGAGTGGTGGTTTGCATCGGTATCAACAGCTGCAAGTGGGTGTTACGTCCTTTCTCCATCTGCGATGCAGGTGGAGCATCGATTCTTGCAGCGAAGCGGGTGGCACATCGTTTATCAGCCGTGTTGCTGATGGTGTGTCGAACATTTCACCGCACAGCGTTCTGTGCGTGGATTTCAGCACTTGTTCTGCCAACTTCACCTTTCAAGGGTCCAGGGACTGGACAGGGCACCACTTAGCAGGGCAGGAGTCTCAGCAGAGAGTCCAGGTGCTGGCAGAGAAAGTGTTTGATGGTCCTGAGACTTCTAAACAGGAGACAAGCTCAGTTCAAGCCCTTGGGGATTTTTCTCTAGCAGGAATGCACAACAAATTCCAGTCTTTGTCCCCTTTCATAGACAGAAGCAGCAACTGTAGGATAGCCCAACAAAGCAAAGTCACAGGGAGGGGTAGCACTTCTCCTCAGCTCTTCAGCTCTTCTCCTTGGCAGAGGTTCCTCTAGGTTCCCAAAGAGATCTAAAGTCTGGGGTTTTGGGTCCTTTTCTTGTACCCCTTTCTGCCTTTTAAGTAGTTCACAAGATCCTGCCTTGCCCAGGCCAGGCCCCAGACACACACCAGGGGGTTGGAGACTGAATTGTGTGAGGGCAGGAACAGTCCATTCGGGGATAAATGACCACTCCTCTTTCCACTCTAGCTCAGATGGCTCAACAAAATATGAAAGCTGCACCCCAGCTCCCTTTGTGTCACTATCTAGAGGAGATTCACAAACAGCCCAACTGTCAGTCTGACTCAGACAGGGAATCCACAAACAGGCAGAGTCACAGGATGGTTTAAGAAAGAAAATGCCTTCTTTCTAAAGTTGACATTTTTAAGCTAACAATTTAAAAAACAACTTTACGGAAAGATATATTTTTAACTTGTGAGTTCAGAGACATCAAACTCCCATTTCTATCTGCTCTCAAAGGGAACCTTCACTTTCAAAATATTTAAAGGCTGCCTCCATGCTAATCTATGAGGGAGATAGGCCTTGCAACAGTGAAAAACAAATTTGGCAGTATTTTACTGTTAGGACATGTAAAACCCATCAGTACATGTCCCAACTTTAACAAACACTGCACCCTGCCCATGGGGCTGCCTAGGGCCTATGTTAGGGTTGCCTTACATTTATAAAAAGGAAAGGTTTGGGCCTGGAATGTGGGTATACTGCCAGGTCGAATTGGAAGTTTAGAACTGTACACACAGACACTGCAGTGGCAGGTCTGAGCCATGTTTACAGGGCTACTAATGTGGGTGGCTCACCCAGTGCTGCAGGCCTACTAGTAACATTTGATTTACAGGCCTTGTGTATCTCTATTTCACTTTACCATGGACTTACCAGTAAATCAAATATGCCAATAAAGGAAAAGCCAATTGTATTTACAGTTTACACAGGAGCACTTGTGTTTAGCACTGGACAGCAGTGGTAAAGTGCTCAGAGTACCAAAAACAGCAGAACAGAGTCCAGCACAACATGGAAAGCGGAGGCAAAAAAGACAGGGGCGACCACGCCAAGGATAGCAGGCCTAACAATCTGTTATTGAATATGTTTGTAAGTCCCGCCGATTTGACATGTCTTACATATACTGTTGCACATTATCTACATTTTTTAAAGCACATAGTAGGTGCACATTGCTATCACCACATACCCTCCAGTTACACAGCATTTATTGCACAGTCACACAAATAGACAACTATATATACTGCACAATATGGGTATACTTTATGACCCAGATGTTAAAACTCTTCCATACATGATATGTGCTTAAAATGGCAGCCACCTGACCTACCGTACTGGACATATGGAAGTGACCTAAGTCCACCGGCAGAAGTCGTGATGGTGGTAGGCAGTCACAACTGGGAGCTATCATGCAACGTTGTGCAGGTGATAGGGCCCCAGCCTTTACCCCTGAAGAGCTGGATAAGCTCATGGAGGAGGTCCTGTGTCTGTATGGACAGCTATATGGTCCACCAGAGGAGCAAGTGAATCCAATTAAAAATCAATGTGTGATAATTGTGGGGTATGATGGTGTACCTGAAATGTAAAGTAGTGAAGGTGTTAATTTGTAATGAGTGTGAGCTGAGAGGATAGGAATGTTTGCCTACTTGCTGTCATTGAAGTACTCTGTCTACTAGTATTTGAATGGTGCATGTGGATATTAATTTTTTGTCTGTGTCATCTAAGCTGGTCAACGCCCATCGGAAAAAGGGAATTTGGTGTGCCATCTCCAAGCAAGAAAAGACCCTGGGGTCCACAGCCGTCAGATTACCCACTGTAGGAAGTAGTGGGTGGACCTGAGATGCTGGGCCCAGTAGACCGCAGAGGCCCAGCTGGGGATGGTCTCCCAATGAGGGAGGGTTGCCCATCGGAGCTTGGCTCCATTTATGGTCCGCATTTTGGCAGTGTCCTGCCCTGAGGTGGCTGGGTGTTTGAGGACCACATAAGAGCCACAAGGGATAAGAACTGACTGAACCCATGTACATGTGGTCATATTATTGTGTATAGGGACATGTTCATAACATATGTCAACCAAATAGTATCACTGCATGTGGAGATGCAGATGTGAATGTGTCATATGTGTAATTCTACTCAGCCATACATATGTGTAACCAGCTGTGTCACCTTACCCACCTACTGTTCCCAAGTCAATTTACCCAATAAATCAGTTGGATAGCTCTTTGGTCTCTGCCCAGTCCTATTCCACTTGATGTTACTGTGTGTGCAACATTGGGTCTGACAGATGGGCAACAGGGCCAAGTTATCCTGTGTCTTGGAATTGATGAAAACCTCATGTGAGGCTGTCATCCATGCAGGATTTAGTTATGTCAAACTCACTACACTCTGTATGAGGTCTGATGAAGTATCCCCATTGTCAGATCAGATTTATGTATTGGGAAAGGTGACTTTTGATCAGAGTGTACATCCTACATAGTGGAAATCATGTTGGTAATAAAACATTGACATTTCAAGACATAATATTGACATGTCTACTAATACCTGTTACTCTAATGTATATGGTTTTGAGAAGGTAAGGGGCTAGTTCGCCGATCCCTTAGCCCATGTATATTGTCCATCATACATAAGGCAATACCATACCTATGTGAGTGCAACAAACTATTTCCTGCCTACATCATTTGTCAATTGATACTTTGGGGCATATTTATACTCCGTTTGCGCCGAATTTGCTTCGTTTTTTTAGACGCAAATTCGGCTCAAAACTAACGCCATATTTATACTTTGGCGTTAGACGCGTCTAGCGCCAAAGTATGAGGAATGAGCGTCATTTTTTTGTGTGAACGCCTTCCTTGCGTTAATGAGATGCAAGGTAGGCGTTCCCGTCTAGAAAAATGACTGCGACGCAAATGCGTCGTATTTATACTCCCGGGCAAAAATCACGCCCAGTAGTGGGCGGGGCAAAAAACCCCGCATTTGCGCCTCTTTTTAACGCCTGGGTCAGGGCAGGCGTTAAGGGACCTGTGGGCTCAAAATGAGCCCACAGCTGCCCTCCCATGCCCCCAGGGACCCCCCCTGCCACCCTTGCCCACCCCAGGAGGACACCCAAGGATGGAGGGACCCATCCCAGGGACATTCAGGTAAGTTCAGGTAAGTATATATATATATTTTTTTATTTGTTTTTTTTGGCATAGGGGGGCCTGATTTGTGCCCCCCTACATGCCACAATGCCCAATGACCATGCCCAGGGGACATAAGTCCCCTGGGCATGGCCATTGGGCAAGGGGGCATGACTCCTGTCTTTACTAAGACAGGAGTCATGTAAATGGCGTCTGGGCGTCGTTAAAAATGGCGCAAATCGGGTGGAGGCGATTTTTTGCGTCAACCTGACTTGCACCATTTTTAAGACGCCCTAGCGCCATTTTTTCCAACGCCGGCGCTGCCTGGTGTACGTGGTTTTTTTCCACGCACACCAGGCAGCGCCGGTCTGCTTGCGCCGGCTAACGCCATTCAATAAATACGGCGCCCGCATGGCGCTTCAGAATGGCGTTAGCCAGCGCAAAAATTTTTGACGCTAAACTGCGTTAGCGCAGTTTAGCGTCAAAAAGTATAAACACGGGCCTTTGTGCCTATTTTAACGTTAAAACATTTTCTTTGCCAGACTTACCTTTGCTAATCTGAGGCTGTTTGGGCAGTTTTAGTAATGGATGTGCTCATTTCTGTCGGACGTAATGATGTAGCAGGTGTTCCGTTTGACATACACTTGTTGGTGGTATGGGATATGTTGTCATTCATTTTGCTTGGCTCTAGATGTATGTGTCATTCAGGGTCACCTTAGTAATTAGTTTGTGTAAGTGTTAGTTCCGAACTACGGCAATAGCAATCACGACTGGGCAGTTGTTAGTGATGTAGGTGTTTAGATGTTGTCATGTAGAGGTTTCTAATCAGCATGTATGGTAGAATGATGTTAAACCTTCATGCACATAATTTGGTGTCCATTGTATTGGTGGTGCTACTATGCTCCCTGTGGTTGGCTGCGGAGGTATCCTGTGTACTAAGTAGTTCCCTATTACAGGACATAGAATTGTTGTCTTTGTGTCGATGGGTTATATAAGTGGGTCTAGATGCTCCCTATGAATATTTTCATAGTATTTAGATAGATGTTTCAATGACATGCTATGTCATTTTGTGAGGCACGCTGTAATGGGCATGCAATATGTAGTGTCTCCATCTGAGGTATTTTACATTGTGGAAGTTGTGCACAGAATGATAAGTTAGTCATGTGTTTGAAAAGTAACATTCTGTGTTGTATTTTAAGTGAGATGAGTTTACTTTCATGAAACATGACTACTGGTGATGGGCTGGGCAGAGTAGGGAGAGGCATGATATTGTGTTGTCAATAAACTGACTTTACTTGAAATGATTTGTTGATAGACAGTGATGATCTGTATGGGGAGAATTTTTAGATGTAGCCAATTCATCTTGTGCATGATGCTTTTGAGTTACTGGTGAATTGATGGGATGGTGATGTAATGGTCAGATGGTTCCCATGTATTGAGGGTGAGACTATGGTCATATGGGAATGTTAGATGTATCTAGTTGTGACATGATGTAGGCTCTGAATAGTTTCTACCAGGGCTTTATTTGACATAGATGTGTTGCTACTGTTGTGTATTTTGTATGTGTATGTTAAGAATGTGATGACTTTCTCTCTCTCTGTTTCTGTGCATCAGCATCAGCAGGCGAAGGAGACGGGGTACAGTTGAGTGGGAAAGCTGCTGGCCACGGGACCCAGAGTGCTGAGAGCACTGACAGCGAGGGACCCACTGGCCCAGAGGGAGACGGGAGTGCCACTGCGGAGACCGGATCCTCGTCTTCATCATCAAAATCCTCCTCCAGTGGACACTTTCTGGTGGTGGCGGATCCATCTGGGACCATGCCAGCGCCATCTCAGTTTGTCACCCCCCATTCTACCTCCACCCGCCATGTAGTTCTCCACCCAGTTGGCCATGTCCGCTCACCCAAGAGGGTGGGCGTCTCCTTTGCCACAGGCACTTTTGCCCCTGTCAGCCCTGCTGCCCTCAGTGAGGAGGCTTTTGACCTCCTGAGGTCCATCTCTGTGGGTCAGTCAACCATCGTGAATTCCATCCAGGTACTTGCAACTCAGATCCAATAGAGTAATGTGTTCCTGGAGAGTATTCATGGTGCACTGGCTGGCCTACAGAAATCCTTCCAGCCTCTGGCTTTCACACTGATGGCAGCCAGTCATCATTTGTCTTCCATCCCCTTCCACCTTCCTTTCCCAATCCCAAACCCCTCTTCCCTGACCCATCCATAACACACAGACGGACAAGCATTTATTTATTCAACATTCAAGGGTAGCTCAGACAAACAAAAGCATCGCAAGACACACCACCGGCATGCAAACAAGCAACATACACCTGCACACACATCAACAGTCACAGCCGGCCCTGATACCCCCACCACCCAGCATCACTGACAGCACACCTGACACACTTGCAGACACCTCACTAACATCCACAGATCCAGCCACTACACCTATCTCACCTACAGACACCACCATAGTAGACCCTCAGACATCCACCCCAGTCACCACATCCATAGACACCACAGACATGCCTACATGCATCACATCCTCTATACCTGCAGTCACCACCCAGACAGACACTCACCAACCCACTGCGGCATCTCCCAGCACCTCCACCCCCTTCCTCCCAAGACAAATAAATGCCTAGATTCACCCATCCCACATATACCTACCACCCACAAGTATACCTCGCACAAACACGCACCCAAGACACCCACACCACACCTCAGACAACCGCTCCCTCTCCCTCTGTTTTGCTCTTTACTAATGACCGAGCTGAAATACTCATGCACTGACAAAAAATCTCTGGAATGCACTTCTTAGTCCAAAGAAGACATTTAATATTTCACTACACAAGTTTCCTAAAAGGAGATTAGCATGTTGAACACACATGTTTAAAAATAGTCACAGCAATGAAATGAAAACATACCAAAAGATTCTCCACTGCAATATACACTTCAAATATATGTAACAATATTATAAGGCAAAACTAAAAATTAATTAAAAATGCATCACTTTAGGACCTTTCAGGTGCTTCATCTTTCCCCTGCCAGCAAGCCGATGACCCCGTTCAATTGCGAAAGAGAAATAGAGATCTCTACCCTACGGGAAATCTATATCAAGCATCAGACATATGAATCCTGATTGAGGTCTCTGAATCTCCTACTGTCGAACTGGGTCTCTTTTATTTCTTAAAAAAACAAAAGAAACAGCTTTATGAAAAAAAAAACTCCTGAATGCGCAAGAAGTATTTAAACATGATGGATAGTTTAGGTATGCTTTGAAAATAACACGTTGGGATTTGGCCACATTCCCAAGATGTTAAGTCAAAGCACATTCTTATCAACCGATGCTGTTGGTGAGAAAAAAGCATGAAAACAGACAGACAACGTGGAAAATCACTGTCAGCCTTTAACATGGCAGTGTCTAATGCTACGATAAAGTCAATAGGCAGAATGAAGCTAAGGCTAAACTGAATACAAAATGGAGTCTGTAACTGGTGAACACTGGACAGCTAAGCCAGGTGCAAGTGGTGCAACACGAAGTCAGTGGTCAAGACACACATTTCACTATACCCTCCATACCCAAACCCTTTTGCTATGACTATCCCAGTCTGTCTAAGAAAGCTGTCCTTCCAGAGTTGCCCTTTTCCCTACTCCTCTCTAACCCCATAATACCCCTAAATGTTCAGTCTCTCTCCCCAAGTCCGTCCTTCCACCTCCAAGACCTCCCGAGCCCCTCTGCAATTACCCATTACCTTCCCCCTGCCAAGAAGTCTACCCCTCCAACTAAAAACCAACCCTCCCCTAAACCTAAGTCCAAACCCAATGCCCCCTCCCAAGTCTGATCCCAAAAGGCCCCCTCTAAAACCCAAACCCCACTCTCAACCTCCCCCAATGAACTACTGAAGTGCCTGCCTTCCCCATTGATGCCCCTTCTTGTGGAGGTTACATGGCAATCAGGATTCAAGTTTGGGGCACACATCTG
This sequence comes from Pleurodeles waltl, assembly GCF_031143425.1. Lineage (NCBI taxonomy): Eukaryota > Metazoa > Chordata > Amphibia > Caudata > Salamandridae > Pleurodeles > Pleurodeles waltl. Next base: position 286,764,947 of record NC_090447.1, read on the forward strand.
TGCACTGTGTGCATATCTCAAGTCTGCACTATGGACTTGCCTATGGACTCGGTTTTTCATATATGTTTGACTTTCAATAATTACTTGAACAAACCATCTTTGTCATGCATTTCTTTCCCCAGTATGGAGTTGTTCTTTCCTGACACTTGTTGTGTGTCTTTATGTGTGTGTGTGAGTTCTGCTTGGGCTACATGTGTTGTTTGGGCAGTGTGTGAGGTTGTGTACAGGGATTTTGTCCAAAAGTGGTCAGGTATGTGTTGTGTCATGGATGTTTGTGTGTTGAAGGGATTAGCTGTGTTGGTGTTGTTTGTTGTTGGTGTTGTGATGTGTTTGTTGGTGTGTTGTGTGGCTTTGGGTGCATTGACTGTGTGCATGATATGTGCATGAAATGTTGGACAAGGAGTGCTTTTTAGGTCGATCGGTAATTAGTATGATTGTGTATTTGTATGTGTGTTTTGCCTGTTGGTGTTATGTTGTGAAGTGTGTGTGATGTGTCCCTGGGAAGTGTCCCCTGTGTGTCCCTGCCACGTGATTGTAGATGGTGAGGACGTGTTGTTTTTGTGACATGTAGTAGTGCGTGGTAGTGTGAGTGTGGGTTGTGCAGTATTTCTGTGCGTACCTGTGTGTGTTTGTTATATTTGTGTGTGTGCATGTGGTGGCCGTGCTGTGTTTGTTGTATATATGCAAGTGTGTGTGTGTGGCTGTCTGTGAGTGTGTTTATTAGTGTGCATTTACGTGTGTGTCGCCGTTGCATCCTTTTCCCGAATGTATTTTGTAAATGTATACAAAAATTGTCAATATACAACAATAATAGGTAAGAGTGTGTACTTATGATTGCTGTCATCGCAGAATCCAGTGTCGTTGGGTGAGCAGGAGCAGCGGGAAGATGTGTAGTTGTGGTTCCATGGCAGCTCCAGAAGAGTATGGCTTCCTGAAGGTGAGTGTCTCCTTTTATGCAGTTGGTTTACGCCTGGGTTTCTGTAGTGGTGCGACTGCGGTGGAAACCTTGGCTGTGTGCAACCTCGTAATCTGTCCGGTGGAAACATGCTCTCCGCCGGCCTGAATGCAGCTACCATCATCCATGGCGGCCAGAACGCAGTGGCGGTGCCGGAGGTGCTTCGACCGTATTCTGTTGTATATACCACCATGGTCATAACATGGCGGTCTTCTCCGCCAGCCTGTGGGCAGTGCGACCACCAACATGGCGGTCCTGGTACTGCCAAACTCGTAATGAGGCCCTTAGTCTTTTCCTTCGATGCACCCAAGTTCAGGAACAACATCCCTGTATCCATCAGGACCATCCCAATGTTTCTTCAATTTAGGAAAGATTTGAAGACACATCTCATTAAAGACCACTACATCCCATTGCATTACCCGCCCACAACATACCTTGCTTGCTTATTACACATTAACCTTGTGCTAGACTTTGACCATGTACAGTGCTACACTGCCTTTGGCAAGATGTGAGCTATTGAAATAATATATTCATACATACATACATACATACATACATAAATGCATACATATATAAATTTACAGATTCTGTAAATCAAAAAGGAAGGAGTACTCCTGAGAAGTAACAAATCTGTAGAAGTGCTCACATGTGATAGGCTGAGTGCACGTCTCAGTGCAGTGGGATGTATTGGAAATGTTTTTATTTCTTTTCTCTACAGGCAAATGTTTCTTCTTGAGTAGATCCCCCAGTCCTCATACAGCACAATCAAGTTTGGACAGGTTAGCTCCTCTCTTCTCCCCTGAGCGCATATCCTAAATAGTCCACTCCTCCGTTGCATGTAAAGTTTCACTGTCAGATGGAATTTTGAGAATATTAAAGGTCAACTTACATTCATAAACACAAGTCATGTACACACATATAATCACTTGGTGTACCAATTGGATTTAGCATTAGGACTCTTTCCCTTCACATTGAAGTCTAATAATAAGGGAGTTCCACCCTATTGAAGTATGAAGGTGTGTGTTTGGACTATTGTTTTTAACAAGCATTGAAAATAATATTTTTGGAAAATTCTAGCTGCCAGAACCATGCCACATATTACTAAAACATTATGGTTTCCTTCTGAAGTTATCATAACAGATGCAACATCAGAAGGCAAAATAATGCATTGTTAAGTGGTGGTTAGGGTCACACACAAATGTGGCAGTGGTCTAACATGGTAACAAACACGCTTCTGATTTGGGGTTGTGAAAGTTCAACATGCATCTGCTACAGTACCTGAGATATGGTAATTACATAATTAGTCTTATCAAAGTATTCTACACGGTACCCAAATGATTCCTATAATGGGCACTGAAAGTTGCTTGAAATTTAAATTGGGTTAAAATGTAAATATGTTTTGATTAAGAATGACATGGAAAGCTGACTATTTCTGAAAAAAATCGTCGCAGATTTATAAGTGGGTACATCAGCGAATGGGCCAAGATGAGTGGACATACGAGAGCCTCAACCATAAAAAGTTAAAGTTGATTACGTTCTGCGGGCAGCTGATCACAAACATACTATTTTGGGAAAAACTCTTGGGACCTCATTACGAGTTTGGCGGTCTTTACTGAAGACCACCGTGGTGGGGGTCGCCAAAAGATCGACAGTGATGGCGGTATCCCGACCACCGTATTATGAGTCACATAATGAGGACTGCCCCAAAACAGCGACTAATCTGACACCACCAGCCGACAGAGGGTGGCAGAGAGGTGGTCCCACCACAAGCCCTGCCATGCCGGCAACATCCTGCTTTCCATATTACGATCCACAAATCAGCACAGCAGTCATTCCATGGCAGAAAACTATTGGCGGTGCAAACCACTGCGATCAAAATATCACCTCCACCAGGACCCAACTCTACATTGGACAGTATAAATACCCCACATCTGACACACATACCCACACTACACACACCCACACACACTACTATAAAACACACACCCACACAACCTCCAATCCTTTGCAACTTTAGCCACAGACAGACAGTGAGGACCTACACACCCATTACTAGCCACCTTAGGAATGTATACACGTCACACTCAGCACACACCACACAACTGCACCATCAATACCATACACACATCACAACTGCACACAAACACCACAACACACAAGCACACAAAACTAAGCACTCCACACATACCATCAAGCCCCAAATACCCCACCTTTGTGCACAATGCCCCCTCCAAACCACTTTATTATCACCATGTCCCCTCAAAAGCACCCACAATTCACAGACGAAGAGTGGAGGGCCATGGTCGATGGAATTGTCAGGGTAGAGCCTCAACTGTTGGGAGTGCAGGCCCAGCAAACATCCATAGCCAGGAAAATTGAGTTATGGTGGAGGATCATTGACAGGGTCAACTCAGTGGGCACCTATCCACGTACAAGGGAGGACATCAGGAAAAGGTGGAACGACCTCAGGAGTAAGGTGCGTTCCATGGCATCACAATACCAGATTACCATCAACAAGACTGACGTTGGGCCCCCACCTCCTCCCCAAGAGTTCTGTTTGCGAGAAGAGAAACTTGTGGACATCATGCATCCAGAGGGCCTGACTGAAATAAATAGAGGACTGGACTCTGCTAAGTCACTAACACTCCTCCTGTACAGAATGCATCCACATCACCCTATCACCTCTCAATTCACCCCATCTCACAACTCTGCCACCAATCACCTGATGCCCCTCTCCTGCATGCCAGACCACCGGACTCCCATTTACCCCACACAGTCTCTCCCTAGTGCACAGGTAGCACTCACAATGGCAAGTTCAAAACACTCACAAAGCATCACTTCCTACACACGAAAAGATGCCATCCCCACCTCTCAGTGGAACAACCGCACGTAAAACCATTGCACATGCAACACATACTGGATGCTTTGACTGCATACTACTACATGGCAATCATAGTAATGATATACACTATTCGCAACCCTCAATAGAACATGGAAACAATGTCAATATCCATCACCCACAAACAATGTCTGCAATGCAGAATCTGTCGTTGCCATCTCCAGGAAGCGAGTCAAGCCACTGTATACATCAGACTATGATATGAACAAGTACACCTCCACAATGTAACCCTCTCCATCCACAGGTACCCATGCTACTGCCACCCTGCAGAAAATGCGAGAGACAGACAGCCCTCCCAAGGATGAAGGCCCCAGTGGATGTCTGGACATTGACGACTTATCTGGCCCAACTGGGACAACTGGTCAGTACACCACCACCAGCTCTACCCTGCCCACATCTGAGTCCCCCACCCCAGTGGCAACAACACCACAGTTAACCCCTCATCCCTGAACCTGTGTTCCAAGGACTGTTCAATCTGCAGTGTGCCCCCAATACAGGGACCAGGGTAAACCCCTCATACCCAAGACGATGAAGGTCCTGGTGCAACTGGGAGTGGGCACACTTTGCCAGGGGCATAGGCACAGGGTGTCAGGGGCGGGGGACACCTGTGGGCCAACGGATGGGGCTCCCAAGGGAAATAACTGGCCAGGAGGCCATCTCTGGCAGCATACGATCAATCCCAGGACAAGATGGGCCAGATCCTCTCAACCTTGCAGGAGAACCAGAGGCTGCAGAGGCAATTCCCTCCAGGACGCCATGCAGCAGTGGCAGACTCAAAATGCCACCATGGCACCCTTTGCAGGGGTGCTGAAGGAACTAACTACCATCCTGCATGCATCCTCCACCCACCAGCAGGCCCCTTCCTCTAGCCACATACCAACTGAGCCATCGACCTCTGCTGCAGCTTGTAGAATGGAGACCCTGTCAGAGTACCTGCAGACCACCAACACCCCTCCCTCTGTAGCTGAGGAACCCCCATGCAAACAAGGTAGTCCATCCAGACATCCTGCAGGACCTGATGGCAAGACTAAAACCACTGCCAGGAAGTGACCCTTTCCTGAACATTCCCCCATGTGTGTCACGGAGACACCCTGTTGACCGTCCACTGTCATGTCTCCATTTTCCCATGGCCCCTTGGATACTGGACCTGGACTACCCAGAGCTTTGCCAACAACTCTGATAATTACATCCACCATGGCCCCCCGCATCACCCATTGCACTTGTATATCACATCAAACACCAGTGAGCATACCTGTCTTTAATGTAACAGGTATGGTTTTCAGTATAACAATATGTATGTACAGTTAATCCATTGACCGTTAAAAGTCTGGAAGATGGACAGAAGGGGGAGCAATGTGCAGCAAGTATGAAAGTAGAACAGGCATATTCAGAAAACATGTGTCAAGGGAACCACCAGTCAAGCCAGGAACCAGAGTTGCACCACCCAACAGACCCGAAAATAGAACAAGATAGGGACAACCATCACAATAGGAGTAAATGTTAGCCACTCAACACTCATGTAGTACATTGTGGACCTCCCTAGTGCGACTTGGCAAGTGCAATGTCAACATATATTACCATGACAGATCCCCATTTACCATACATGCATTCCCAAAGGTTCATCCCTCAAATCTGACATTAGCCAACTAAAGGCAAGTTCCACTGACAGTAAAAGTCATATACCATATTTGTCCATTGTGTACAGTGAGGAGAAGTAGCAAAACTGATAACAGTACTTTGTTTGGCAGTCCTAATGAAGATGACATAGCAGTATAGGTGTTAGAACTGGCATCCTTGGTGTGGTCTCCCCTAGCTTTTTGCCTTTGCTTCCCATTTTGCTGATGTGTGTGCAAGTGCTCCCTTTGTGAAATTGTATGTTTAATTGGCTTTTTCCATGATTGTCATATTTGATTTACTAGTATGTCCCTAGTAAAGTGCACTAGAGGTACAAAGGGCCTGTAGATCAAATGCTACTAGTGGGCCTGCAACACTTTTTGTGCCACCCACATGAGTAGCCCTGTAAACATGGCTCAGACCTGCCACTGCAGTGTCTGTGTATAAAGCTTATAAACTGCCAATTCAATCTGGCATGTGTACCCACTTGCCAGGCCCAAACCTTCCCTTTTTATACATTTAAGGCACCCCTAAGGTAGGCCATAGGTAGCCCCATGCAGAGGGTGCGGTATATGTTAAAGGCGTAGCATGTACTGATGTGTTTTACATGTCCTAACAGTGAAATACTGCCAAATTCGTTTTTTATTGCTGCACGGCCTATTTATCTCGTAGGTTAACATGGAGGCTGCTTTTAAAGTGCAGTTTCCCTTTGAGAACAGATAGAAATGTGGTGTTTGGGGGTCTCTAAACTCACAATATAAATATACATCTATTAGTGAAGTTGTTTTTTAGATTGTTAGTTTGAAAATTACACTTTTAGAAAGTAGGAATGTTCTTGCTTTAACCATTCTGTGACTCTGCCTGTTTGTGGTTTCCCTGCCTGGCTCAGACTGACAGTTGGACTGTTTGTGAATTTCCTATAGACAGTGACAAAAAAGGAACTGGGGTATAGCCTTCATATTCTGATGAGTCATCAGAGCTAGAGTGGAGGGATGTGCCTGACCTCACTCAATGCAATCCCTAACCCCCTGGTGAGTGTCTGGGGCCTGGCCTAGGCAAGGCAGGATCTTGTGAACAACAGAGACTTTCCTTTGCAGTTTGCCTACTTCAAAGGCAGAAAGGGATATAAGTAGTGTACCCAAACCCCCAGACTTTTAGATTACTTCAGGAACCAAGAGAAACCTCTGCCAAGGAGAAGAGCTGAAGAGCTGAGGAGAAGCGATGCCCCTGCCTGTATCTGTGCTTTGTTGAGCTATCCTGCAGTTGCTGCTTCTACCTGTGAAAGGGGACAGACAGGAATTTGTTATGCACTCCTGCTTGAGAAGAATCTCCAAGGGCTTGAATTGAGCTTGCCTCCTGCTTTGAAGTCTCAGGGCCATCAAAAACCTCCTCTGTCAGCACCTGTGCTCTCTGCTGAGACTCCTGCCTTGCCAAGAGGTGCCCTATCCAGTTCCTGAGCCCTTGAAAGGTGAAGTTGGCAGAACGAGGACTGAAATCCATGCACAGAACACGGTGCGGGAAAATTTACAATGCACCATCTGCAACACGGCTGATAAATGATGCGCCACTCACTTCGCGGCTGAAATAGATGTCCACCTCCATCATGGCTGGGAGATGGACACATTGTGGCTGGTGAAACAATGCAGCAACCGCTTGCAGTTGCTGATAACGATGCAAACCCTAAGCAGCATGGTTTTCTAACACTGTATGATTGGATTTCTCATGCATCGTCGCTGGGTGTCAAAGTCATTGTGAACCTGCTCGGATCCGAGGTGCCCCGCTTGGAAATCGACACATTGCTCTCTTGCGAGGGAGAAAAACACTGCATCACCTACCTGACCGGAGAAGAAACGAAGCACGACCTCACTTGCAAATAAAGAATTGACGCATTGCTGAGTTTTCCGACACATGCTTGCCTGTGCGGATTTATTTTTGGCACAAACCAGTTACTTTGTGTAAAATTTTACATTGTTTTCTATGGAGTAAGACTCTTAGGGCCAGATGTATCAAGCTCCCGGTTTGCATTTCTTAAAATAGCTAATTTTAAGAAATCACTATTTAAGAAATGCAAAATGGGATGTATCAAAATTATAAGTTGGTAGTAGCGATTTCTCAAAATTCGCAATCGCAATTTGCTCGTTGCAAATACCGAATAACAAAAAAAATAGCGAATCGGTATTTGAAAATCGCAAATTGCAAAAATGGCAAACCGGAACAGGCTGATGACATCACAACCAGGAAGTGAGTCAGCCCATGCTGTTTCCAGGAACCACACCCACAGGAGCAGGCAGAGAGACACAGCCCAGCACTAGGGAGGCACCCTTGGGAGCCAGCCATGACCAAACAGCAACATGGCCAATGATGGGAATGTGAAGGAGAAAGGAGACAGGAAGAGCAAGCTCAAATTCAGTGAGCAGGAATTGGAGGTGCTCATTGAGGAGGTGGTCAGGAACCTTGTCAAACTTTTCAGGAAGAACTCACTCCAGGTACCTGAAAGTGAAAAGAGGAAATTGTGGTCAGGCATCCAGACCAAAATATGCGAAGTGCGTGTTACACAGCGCTCTGTTGATGAGATTCAGAAGCGATGGTACAACATGTGTTCCCATGCCAAAGAGAGGGTAGCCAGCAGGCTAAAGGAGGCCAGGAGCACCGGAGGAGGACCACCCACCCACACACCATCCACACCAATGGAAGCCATGGTGGAGTCCACACTGCTTCCTGAAGCTGTCAGTGGTGTCACTGACATTGACACCTCAGGGACACCCAGCAAGGTAAGGGCAGCAATGATGTGTATCCCTATATGTGCATGTACAAATGCCCCCTAGGAAATAGGTATTAGCTCTATGCAGTATAATAAGTAGTCTATGCCACATCTTACATACAATGCAACAATGCCTTATGGGAGTGGTATTCCACACCCTTAAAGTGCAAATACCACATAAATAGCAAGTTAGTGTTCAGCCACATAGAGTAACAACACAAACGACTCATAGGGATAAGATGTTAGTGTACATTTATTATACTACTATGCAACATTTTGTGAAATATTCAAAAATGACATGCTGCACATTGTTGTTGTAGATGTCCCGGGCCCTGCCGCAGAAGAAGGTGGAAATGTGGAGGATAGCGAAACACAGCCACAGTCTGACTCAAACATCAGTGAGTCCTTCATTGTTGCACCAACTAGATGCAGGGCAAGAGTGTTACCTTACCCAGAGTATAACCTGGACTCAGATGAAATGCCAGATGAAGTACCCACCACCCCCAGAGGCTAGATTTACAGTAAGACAGCAATCCCTGCCACAGCGTCAGTCTACTCCTCGTCACGATGCAGGCAGATCGTGCACTGATGAAGGAGAGGGTCCATCACTCTTTGACGGCCTTGAAGCTTTCATGCTAAAAGTGCAATGCCTGCAATGCAAACACATGAGATGCACAGGCAGTTGGTGTCTCACAATGACAATATGGGAGTACTGCACAAGCAGTTGGATGCACTCAATGAGAACATGGGATCAATGACCAAGCAGTTGGAGTCTCTGAATGAAAACACGTGCAAGCTCCACGAGGGACAGCAAACAGCAGCATAAAACACAAAGGAGATGACAAACACCATCAGGGAACACTGCACTGAGATTCAGCAGGAGCATGTCAGCCACATAGGCGTCATCCATAATTTATGAACAGGTTGGATGACTTCTGCGGATCGGTTGATCGGCTCACTAGCTCAACTGCCTTGATATCACAACGTGCTGTGGGCATGCAGGTGGAGATGGCACATTGCAGTCGGGACGTTGCACAGGGATTGTTGCAAATTATGAATGTTCTGGATGCAATGCAGACATCATGGAGGGCTACAAACAGAGAACTGGGTGGTGGGGATAGTGAGCAGCTCTCTAGCATCAGCAGTCTCACAGCTCCTGTGATGGATCCTAGGCGTTGCAGTACCAGACACAGTGCTGACTTTGAACCCGCTACAGGAGGTGCCAGCGAGGCCACTGAGCACTCAAATGGAGAGCGTTGACGTAGGAAGTAATGTTGAGGGGTACAGGGGACTAGTTAAACATGTACTAATACAGTTATACTATGATGCTAATAGTGTGTGTAGGAGGCTGGCCTGGCTTGTAGTGGGTACCACAGGTACTTACACCTTGTGCCAGGTCCAGTTATCCCTTATTAGTGTAGAAGAGGTGTTTCTAGCAGCTTAGGCTGATAGAAGGTAGCTATAGCAGAGCAGCTTAGGCTGAACTAGGAGACATGCAAAGCTCCTACTATACCACTGGTGTCATATGCACAATATTATAAGAAAACACAATACACAGATATACTAAATATAAAGGTACTTTATTTTTATAACAATATGCCAAAAGTATCTCAGTGAGTACCCTCAGTATGAGGATGCCAAATATCCACAAGATATATGTACAAAATACCAAAAATATGCAGTAATAGCAAAAGGAAGTAATGCAAGCAGTGTAAAGTTCCAATAGATTGCAATAGGAGCACATAGGTATAGGGGCAACACAAACCATATACTCCAAAAGTGGAATGCGAACCACGAATGGACCCCAAACCTATGTGAGCTTGTAGAGGGTCGCTGGGACTGTCAGAAAACAGTGAGGGTTAGAAAAATAGCCCACCCCAAGACCCTGAAAAGTAGGTGTAAAGTGCACTTATAACCACCAGAGAGCACAGAAGTCGTGATAGGGGGTTTCTGCAAGGAAGACCAACACCAGCAAAGCAACAACATTGGATTTCTGGACCTGAGTACCTGTGAAACAAGGGGACCAAGTCCAAGAGTCGCGACAATGTTGAGAGTGGGCAGATGCCCAGAAAATGCCAGATGAGGGTGCAAAGAAGCTACCACCGGATGGAAGAAGCTTTGGTTTCTGCAAGAACGAAGAGGACTAGGAACTTCCCCTTTGGAGGATGGATGTCCCACATCGTGAAGAAGCATGCAGAGGTGTTCCCACGCAGAAAGACCGCCAACAAGCCTTGCAAGCTGCAAGGGTCATGGTTAGGGTTTTTGGATGCTGCTGTGGCCCAGGAAGGACCAGGATGTCGCCACTTGGACGAGGAGACAGAGAAGGCACCCAGCAAGTCAGGGAGCCCTCACAGACGCAGGCAGCACCCGCAGAAGTACTGAAACAGGCACTTGGAAGAGGAGTGAACCGGAGTCCACCCGAAGACAGAAAAGGGAGTCCCACGATGACGGAGGACAACTCAGAAGGTTGTGCACTGCAGGTTAGCGTGTCGGGGACCCAGGCTTGGTTGTGCACAAAAGAAATCCTGGAAGAGTGCACAGGAGCCGGAGCAGCTGCAAATCATGCGGTACCCAGCAATGCAGTCTAGCGTGGGGAGGCAAGGACTTACCTCCACCAAACTTGGACTGAAGAGTCACTGGACTGTGGGAGTCACTTGGACAGAGTTGCTGAGTTCCAGAGACCACGCCTGTCGTGCTGAGAGGGGACCCAGAGGACCAGTGATGCAGTCTTTTGTTGCCTGCGGTTGCAGGGGGAAGATTCCGTCGACCCACAGGAGATTTCTTCAGAGCTCTGGTGCAAGAAGGAGGCAGGCTACCCCCAGAGCATGCACCACCAGGAAACAGTCGAGAAGGCGGCAGGATGAGCGATACAAGGTTGCAGTAGTCGTCTTTGCTACTTTGCTGTGGTTTTGCAGGCGTCCTGAGCAGTCAGCGGTCGATCCTTTGGCAGAAGGTGAAGAGAGAGATGCAGAGGAACTCTGGTGAGCTCTTGCATTTGGTATCTGAAGAATTCCCCAAAGCAGAGACCCTAAATAGCCAGAAAAGGAGGTTTGGCTACCTAGGAAGGAGGATAGGCTAGTAACACAGGTAAGAGCCTATCAGAAGGAGTCTCAGGCGTCACCTGCTGGCCCTGGCCACTCAGAGCAGCCCAGTGTGCCAGCGCACCTCTGAATCCAAGATGGCAGAGGTCTGGGGCACGCTGGAGGAGCTCTGAGCACCTCCCCTGGGAGGTGCAGGTCAGGGGAGTGGTCACTCCCCTTTCCTTTGTCCAGTTTTGTGCCAGAGCAGGGCTGGGGGATCCCTGAACCGGTGTAGACTGGCTTATGCAGAGATGGGCACCATCTGTGCCCATCAAAGCATTTCCACAGGCTGGGGGAGGCTACTCCTCCCCAGCCCTGACACCTTTTTCCAAAGGGAGAGGGTGTAACACCCTCTCTCTGAGGAAGTCCTTTGTTCTGCCTTCCTGGGCCAGGCCTGGCTGGACCCCAGGAGGGCAGAAACCTGTCTGAGGGGTTGGCAGCAGCAGCTGCAGTGAAACCCCAGGAAAGGCAGTTTGGCAGTACCCGGGTCTGTGCTAGAGACTCGGGGGATCATGGAATTGTCTCCCCAATGCCAGAATGGCATTGGGGTGACAATTCCATGATCTTAGACATGTTACATGGCCATGTACGGAGTTACCATTGTGACGCTATACATAGGTAGTGACCTATGTATAGTGCACACGTGAAATGGTGTCCCCGCACTCACACAGTCCGGGGAATTTGCCCTGAACAATGTGGGGGCACCTTGGCTAGTGCCAGGGTGCCCACACACTAAGTAACTTTGCAACCAACGTTCACCAAGTGAAGGTTAGACATATAGGTGACTTATAAGTTACTTAAGTGCAGTGGTAAATGGCTGTGAAATAACGTGGACGTTATTTCACTCAGGCTGCAGTGGCAGGCCTGTGTAAGAATTGTCAGAGCTCCCTATGGGTGGCAAAAGAAATGCTGCAGCCCATAGGGATCTCCTGGAACCCCAATACCCTGGGTACCTCAGTACCATATACTAGGGAATTATAAGGGTGTTCCAGTATGCCAATGTGAATTGGTGAAATTGGTCACTAGCCTGTTAGTGACAATTTGGAAAGCAGAGAGAGCATAACCACTGCGGTTCTGGTTAGCAGAGCCTCAGTGAGACAGTTAGACATCACACAGGGAACACATACAGGGCAGACGTATGAGCACTGGGGCCCTGGCTGGCAGGGTCCCAGTGACACATACACTAAAACAACATATATACAGTGAAATATGGGGTTAACATGCAAGGCAAGATGGTACTTTCCTACAGTGTGACAATGTTACTCGCACCTGTTTGTATATAGTGCATAGTTATGTCCTACTCACACATATGTTACTTGAAGTCAAGGTAACAAAGATGCTACCTACAGCAATACATAAAATAGACTTGGTATTGTCATTACTTACATCTGAAATGGTTGCACGTGATGTCAGCACGTCTTTATCTGCCCTCTGCTGCACTGCTCCTGTCTACTGGGTAAAGGGATGGCAAGGAATCACCTTCCTCATCTGAGTCCGGCTCGGTGGGTTCCGCAGGTATGCCCAGTGTTGTGCAGCATAGCACATGTAGCCACAATTCTGCAGGTTGTTTCAGGGCTGTATTGTAGTGCACCACCACTCTTGTGGATGCACCTGAAGCAGCTCTTCAGCAGTCCGAAGGTCCTCTCCACAACACTGTGGTTTGTCCTGTGAGCAGCACTGCACCTCCTCTTGGCTGGCATTGCAGAACTCAGGTAGGGCATCAGTGTACGCACTGCATAGGCACTGTCTCCTGGAATGAAATTAGAGTAAAATGAGTACTTGTTATATCTTACTTCATGTTTACATCAATGCAACATTGTCAAGTATTACATTACCCAGTAGAAATCTTTTGCCAAACTCCCCAGCTAGTAGTCTTATGTAAATTCCACTGTGGTGAAAGATGTAGGAGTCATGTATGCTACCTGGATATCTGGCCATGAGATTGGTTATGATGTTGGAGGCATTGCTAATTGCTTGTATGTTCATGGAATGTGATTTTTTACAGTTCCGATAAACATACTCTGTGGCCGATGGTGGAGAGATGTGTCCCAACAAAGTCAGCTATGACATGTGGGAATTTGGCAATCTGATAAAAAATCGATTTTTGTCTGTTGTAATTCCTGTGGGGTGTTGGGGAATCTTATGTGCTGTTGAAGTTTGCTCAGCATGGCATTGAGAAATGTATTGAAAAATTGTAAGAAGCCACTCTGTGAGACCCCCTCCTGCTGCTGCTATAACCCCGTGATAGCTCCCTGAGGCTAATAGTTGCAGGGAGCACAATACCTGCACATGGGTGGGTATACTATTGGTCCTGTGTGTGGTGCGCTGCAATATGGGTGGTAGATCAGCTATCAGGTCAAGTATTATAGCTGAGCTTAACCTATACTTCTCATATGTCTCCTCCTTTGTCTGGTCAAAAAGGGTTATGCGCACTCTAAAAAATGCACTCCTGTCACCTCCTCCCTCTCCTCAAACCTGCCAGGATCCTTATCCTCCTCGACATCACGTGGAGTGCAGCCATTGTGGAAAAGAGGCTGAGTCATTCTGGGCTTCTTTATATGGGTTGCACCTGACTACCACCTGATTTCATTTTGTGGCAAATTGCATGTGCAAAAGGCCATTCTGCGAATTTTCGGTATTTGCGATTTTTTGATGCATAGCATTGCAAGACGGAATTAGCGTGTGCCTCTCTGTATATCGCAAATAGCAATATGAATTTACGGATCGCTATCTGCGATTCGCAAATCTAGGTTGCAATTTGCGTTACGCAGATAGCGATTTGCTAAATCATGTTGCTATTTGGGATACGCAGTTTGCGACACGCAAGTTCATGTTGCAGTTCCTACGAATCGCTATTTTAGCGATTCCTTATATTTGCACTGTGAATGCCTTTCATACATCGTGAAAGGCATTTTTGTATTCACAAACGGCTTATTTAGATAAATATTACCTATTTTTATAAACTGGTGTGGTGTCCAATTTGTAGTGTTTTCACTGTATTACTGTGTGTGTTTATACAAATACTTTACACATTGCTTCTGAGATTATCCTGGCTGCTTGTGCCAAGCTACCAAGGGGGATGAGCAAGGGTTATCTAAGTGTATATCTCCATTGTCTTGACTAGAGTGAGGGTCTCTGCTTGGACGGGGGTAACCCAACTGCCATCCAAAGACCCTATTTCTAACAACAGGGAACATACCACATGGGCAATCATTTGCAGATGTGATACTAGACAACGGCATAGTAAAAATTGCTCGGACATTAGAAGTGTAACACCTTCCCTGATGGTCAATATGTTTACCCCCATAACCCACACAGAGGGATAGCTGCACTTAACACCTCCACTTCTAGCACACACCAGGAGGTTCTATGTCATAAGGCGGACAGGAGTTCAGTTTACATGCAAAACAACTAACACATACCTGTATTTCATTGAAAGTATTGGTCGATCAACTCTGTTCTAGAGTCAGCTGCATCCTCATCATCTGCCTCCTCATCACTTGCCATATCACCATCATCAGACACTGGTCTGGCTGCCACCTCCTCAACATCCAGTAACGGGATGTGACATCTCAGGGCCAGATTGTGTAGCATCTAGAACAGGGCACCTCCTGAGACTTATAGACTCCAGAATCTAGCCTTCAGTAGCCCAAAGGTCCTCTCGATGACACGCCTCGGCCTGATGTGGGCCTCATTGAAACGATTTTCTCCACGTGTGGTTGGGTATCTCACTGGTGTCAGAAGCAGGGAAGGTTAGGATAGCCAGAGTCACCTGCGTGCACAAAGGTTGGACCCATCACAATACCAGTTGAGGCACATGGCAGAATTTGAAGAGAGGTGAGATCACAGGTACACACATACTATTGGATACATACCAATGAGCCAGGGCCTCTCTCTCTGTAGTTGTACCATCATGTGAGGGACATTGCTGTTCTTCAGAATGTAGGAGTCATGCACTTAACCAGGAAACTTGGCTGTCACCTGGGAGATATACTGTTCAACAAGAAACGCCACCTGGACATTGATGGAGTAAAAGTTTTTCCTGTTCCTGTACACTTGTTCATTGGTCCTAGGAGGAACCAAAGCAATGTGGGTGCCATCTATGACCCCTTTCACATGAGGGATATCTGCCATATGATAGAAGTCAGCTCTTACAGTGGCCAAATCTGCTCATTGGGGGAACCTGATGTAGCTGTCCCATAGTTTGAGTAAAGCACACAGTACATTCTTCAACACAAGACTGAACATCGTCTGTGACATCCCTGCTGCCAAGCCCACTGTGATCTGGAACGAGCCTGAGGCAAGGAAGTGTAGCCCAGACAACACCTGTACTGTGGGAGGGATGGCATAGGGATTACGTATGGCAGGCAAGAAATCACGCTCCAACTGGGTACACAGTTCCATGATGGTATGAGGGTTCAGGTAATAGGTCTGGATGATGTGTCTCTCTTCCAGGGAAGCAAGGTCGACTAGGGGCTGGTACACTGGTGCATGTCTCATTCTCACCATTGCACGGTATCTAGGAATAGGAGAGAAGAAAAGCCACAACTTGATGTTGACAGTTCACAAGCCGCTGAACACTATACTTGTAGCACACAAGAGTACTGTGGACATAACGCTGAAGTACATGTAATCAATTTGGGCATGTAGGCTGACCGTGTATGCCATCCTAGATGACAATTGCTTCCCCAGACATACAGCTTGCCATACACAAAATATTTGATGCTTCCATGTAACATGTTTGAGCCTTCATAAAGTCAATGAGTGCCAATGTTCCCACATAAGTAGTTTTTTTTCTGCATTTCTTTTGTTTCCCCTACGATTTCCCACAGTTGTGCATGTCAATGTAAAGGCATCCTCTGCCATGGCATACCAGCAGAATATGAGGTTGTTTCTCTGTGTGAATGATGGGTAGGTATGGACCCATTGTACCCTTTCTTTCTCTCCCACCCTACCTCCTTCTCCTCCTCTGTCTTTGTGTGCATCAGCATCATCAGTTAAAGGTGAAGGGACACCGGTGAGTGGGGAACTGCAGCCCACGAGACTTAGGAGGCTGACACCAGTGGAGCCAAGGGGACGGGTAGGACAGAGGGCAAGGGGAGTGCCACAAGGGAGACTGAATCTACAACATCCTCCTCGGATTCTTCCTCCGATGGATGATCACTGGAGGTGGTGGACTCATCTAGGACAAGCCCAGCACCATCCTTGTCCTCTACTACCCTAATGAGCAACGACCTACTGGTAGCTCCCCACCCAGCTGCCCATGCCTGCTCACTCAGGAGAACGGGTGTCTATTGACCTCCTGCGGTCCACCTCTGTGGGACAGTCAGCCATTGTGAATGCCATACAGGGACTGGCATCACAGATGCAGCAGACCAAGCCGTACCTGGAAGGCATTCACGGTGCACTGACTGGTCTACAGAGATCCTTTCAGGCTCTGGCCTACTCGTTGATGGCAGCCAGTGTCCCCCCTCCAGCTACCTGTGCCCAATCCCATACCTCTCTCCCCACACCCATCCAGAGCACATAGTCAGACCACCATTCATCCATCTCAACAGATATGGTTCGCCAAGGCAAACACAGGCGCCACAAGACCCACCACCCCCATGCACACAGTCAACAGACACTTGCAGGCACAACAACATCCATTCCCTACACAGCCCCCTATACCACCTCCCCCTCACAGAGACTACACCACTCAAACCTGCTATCACCTCATCATCACTCCCAGATACAGCCACAAGTCCCCTTATGCCCATCATCACCACAGTAGCAGACTCCATAGTCCACCCCATCCACAATATACGCACTTACCGCGACTACCAACACACCCACATGCAGCACATCCAACTTACCTGCAGACACCACCCCAACAGACACTCAACCATCCACCCTGTCATCTCCCTGCATTTCCCCTCCTCCAAGTACACCTAAACACCTGCACTCACCTACCCAACAGACACCCAGCATACACATAACATCCACCCATGCACCACCATCCAAGGCACCTACACGTACACACATCTCAACCACTCCCTCTCCATCCAATCCCAAACGTTTTTCCGATGACCACGCTTCCCTCCCACTGGCCCAGTTACCCTCTCCACACCCAGTCCTTCCAACTCCAAGTCCTCCCATGGCCCACCTGGCCTGGTATAGCCCATGCCCCTACCCCGGCAAAGTCTTCTACCCCCACCAAACCCAAGGTCACCCCTCCCAAACCAATAACCAAGGGCCCTCCCCCAAAGGGCAAAATAAAGGGCAACCCCCCAAACCCAAGCCAAAGGACCCCGAAACCCAAGCCAAGAGACCCCCTCCCAAGCCCAAGCCCCCACCTTAGCCCCCCTCATCTCTGAGGTGCCTGCCTTCCCCATTTATACCCCTGCCATGTGGAGGCCAATTTGCAGTCAAGAGTCAACCTGGGCCCAAAGACATTGCCCAGTGTGCCTGGGTCACCATAAACAACTGGACTGGCCAATAGGCCTATGTTGTACATCGTTTTTTTTAATAATATCATTTATATTTAATATATCTGCACTAGAGAACCATTGGTGTTGAGGGTGACAAACTTGTCCTGGCTTTCCTTCCACATGTTTGTGTTGTATATGTGCAATTTAGTTGTGTGTTCTGTTTATGTGATGTGTTTGTGTAGCAGCATAACTTGTGTAGGTGAGTTGGGCTTTCGACTTATTGTGATGGTGTTGTGTGCCATTGTGTGGTAGTGGTGTGTGCGTCTGTGTGTGTTGTGATGCATCTGTGATGTGCTTTTTGTGTTGGGTGGATGTGGCATGTGATCAGACACATTGTTTGACAGTGTTTTGGTTTGGATTGGTTGTGTGCTATTGTTAAGTGTTGCTGCCAGTATGTGGTGTCCTGTGGAGGAGAGTGGTGTGCATCTCTCTGCCAATGCGTTTATGTGGTTGTGATGGTGTTGTCGCTGTGTGACTGGGTGGTGTTGTGTGTGTATGTGTTTGAAAGTGGCAGTGCATGCTCAGTTTGAAGACCAGCCTATACTGCCAATTTTCCGCAATGAAGGTGTTTTCCGTATTGTAGCTGACGTTTTTATGAGCAATCCAGCAGAATTGAATGATCTTTCCACAAAGATGTGCATTTTCCACACAACAAAGGTTCTGTTGGAGTGTGCAGGAAGTTATCTCAGTAGATTTGACTTAGACAATGCACTTATTGAGGCTGAAATCTTTGGAGGCAAAACTGTCCAGTCATTATTGAGCAGAACTCATTATGTTTGTTTGTTACAAGGTATGCTCATCATATCTGAGGCTAAAGAAACATTGTATTGGAATGCTTTCTGGAACAAGAATGACAAACAAGGTTTTGCATATCTTATCTAAGAAGTGAACAAGGCACATGGTGCACTTTATTCAAAAGACATAATGCAAAGCCAGGAAATGTTCAATACATTCAGTTCAAAATCAGAAAAGCTGAAAACCAAGTTTGTAGTTTGTCAAAGAACATGATGAAAAATCATAACTTTGCAAGTACTGGGAAAATATTTTACACATGATAGCTCTAGTGAAAAACTTGATACATACTGATCGGGAAGGTGGTTGAGAGCTGCACGTTAAGACTGTGGAGTCACTGATTATTGTGCTTCACTAATTTGATTGCAAAAACTACCTGAGATTCGGGCATTTGGAAAAAGGTAAGAAGCTAGAGGTGGAAAAACCATAGCTCTAAAGAACATTTTGTGGTAAAAGACAGTGAAGGTTCAAAGTTGTGGCTCCAGATATGAGACTGGAATGGATGATCCAGAGATCATAGGAGAGCTCCAGGTCAGACACATACAAGTGACTACGTTGCTCAATGGCATCTAGTTTACCATGAAGTCCTTTCTATTTGCAATGTTATCAGAGAAATGGCAAATTCAAAATTAATGGACCATCGTGAAACAGCTCCTCACCAAAAACTTGTAGAAAAGAGAGGAGAATGATTGAATAAATGTGTTGAAATCCTTCTTAATTTCATGCAACAACAAGGAAACCCCTTTGAAATGACTGTGCGACTAGATGACTTTGTGACCAACAATATGTGGATGTTAGACCTGACTGCCTTAGGGTGGTCACCTCTAACTTTTTGCCTGCCTCCCTCCACTTTTTGGAAGCTGTTTTTGCTGGTTTTAGGACTCTGCACACTTTACCACTGCTAACCAGTGCTAATGTGCCTACGCTCTCTCCCTTAAAACATGGTGACATTGGTTCATTCCCAATTGGCTTATTTAATCTACTTGTACGTCCCCAGTAAAGATCACTACATGTGCCCAGGGCCTAGTAATTAAATGTTACTTGTGGGCCTGCAGCACTGATTGTGCCACCCATAGAAGTAGATCCTTAACCATGCCTCAGGCCTGCCATTGCAAGGCCTGTGTGTGCAGTTTCACTGCCACTTCGACTTGGCATTTAAAAGTACTTGCGAAGCCTTAAAGTTCCCTTTTTCTATATATACATCACCCCTGAGGTAGGCCCTATGTAACCCATATGGTATGATGCTATAGGTGAAAGGCAGGACATGTACCTGTGTAGTTTATATGTCCTGGTAATGTAAAACTCCGAAATTCGTTTTACACTGCTATGAAGCCTGTTCCTTTCATAGGCTAACATTAGGGCTACCCTCATATACTGTTTGAGTGGTAGATTCTGATCTGAAACGAGTAACAAGGTCATATTTAGTATGGCCAGAATGGTAATACAAAATCCTGCTGGCTGGTGAAGTTGGATTTAATATTACTGTTTCAGAAATGCCACTTTTAGAAAGGCAGCATTTCTCTGCACTTAAATCCTTCAGTGCCTTACAAGCCACATATGGCTGGGTTAGTTGACAGCTCCCTTCTGCATTTCACTCAGACAACCCCAAACACAGGATGCTCGGTCACACCTGCACACATCTGCATACTTAATGGGTCTTCCTGGGCTGGGAGGGTTGAGGGCCTAACACTTACATGTCAAAGGACAGTGGCCTGCCCTCACACAGTGGACTGCCATACGCCCTACTGGGACCCCGGCAGACAGGATGGAACTGAAAGGGGACATTGTGCACTTCTAAGCCCATGTTTGAAGTCTCCCCCACTTCAAAGGCACATTTGGGTATTCAAACAGGGACTCTGACCCTATCAACTCAGACACTTCTGTACAAGATACCACTGGTGAAGAAACTCTGAACCAGAACCTGCAACCTGTCAACAGGAACTGCCTGGCTGTACAAAGGACTTACTTGACTGCGTTTCTGCAAAGGACTGCTACCCTGCTGTTGCCCTGCTGCCTTGCTGCCCTCTGGCTTTGCTGATAGTGCTCTCCAAGGGCTTGGATAGAGCTTGCCTCCTGTTCCAAGAAGTCTTGAGGCCAAAAAGACTTCATCCTGCAAAGAACTCCTTGTGTGGTGAAAATATGATGCACAGCCTGCATCGCGGTGAGAAAATCACTGCACGCCGGACCGGAACGATGCAGCCCGGCTCCCCGAAAGGAGGTTGACGCAGCACCAGAGTTGCGATCAGAAATTCGATGCACGGCAACTGGATCGACGCATAGCCGATCCGGAGCGATGCAGCCCGACTTCCTGCGAGAAATATGAAGCAGCACCTGGCGTGCAACAGAAATTTTCCTGCATCGCCCACTGGATCGTCCCAGCTCCTGTGACTTCATCATGCATGTCCAGGATTTCTCTGCATCATCCCTGGGGCGTCCGAATACCCCACAACCCGAAGAGGATCCAAGACAATGCATTGGAAATTGATGCAAAGCCTTCCCTGCATGGAAAATTATCGTTTCATCGTCTGTGTGCCCCCAGAGAAATCGACGCACACCTCCCTGTTTTCCACACATCTCCTCCTCTGTGGTCCCTTGCAGAGAATTTGAACGCAAACCAGGTACTTTGTACTTGGAAGAGACACTTGTTGCTTTTTAAAGACTAGAGACTATTTTTATCATTCTCTGAAGTGATTTTTCAACATGTACTTATCAAATCTTGATTGTTTTGACTTGCATTTATCCAGATAAATATTCTATAGTTTTCTAAACACTGTGTGGTGTATTTTTGTGCTGCTGTATTGTGTTATTGCATGATATATTGTGAAAATACACGTTGCCTCGTAAGTTAAGCTTGACTGCTCTGTGCCAAGCTACCAGAGGGTGAGCACAGGATAATTTGGATTGTGTGTGATTTACCCTGACTAGAGTGAGAATCCTTGCTTGGACAGGGGATAACCTGACTGCCATCCAAAGACCCCATTTCTAACAGTGGATAAGAATATAAAAGCACATCTACTAGATGTCCTGGAACATGGATCGGAATTATATGCAGAAGTGAAACAGGAGAGACTTGTATTGAAAGAGAAAAAGCTGTTTGACATAATCACTAAAGCTAAACTTTCATACTTTAATTGCCATAGTATAAGTTTTGTCCAACCACCCACTACAAAACAGGTTACAAAAACAACTTTTTCAAGCTCACGGAGAGATGGATGTAGCAAGGAAAAGGGTTAATTTATCAAGGACATTCTGTTGCATGATCTTCTTCCAACACACACATTATCTGATGAAGATGCTGCAACCAAACCAAGGCTGCTTAAACTCACAGCTAGAAAAAATAAATTGTACCTAAAAAATGTAAATTAAAACTGCTGTTGTTGTGGACTATGGCCCTGATTTATACTTTTTGGTGCAAAACTGCACTAACACTAATGCAGTTTTGCACCAAAACATTTAGCACCGGCTTGCATCATTCCTGTGCACCAGCCAGGCACCATATTTATGGAATGGAATGGTGCAAGGTGGTGCAAAGGGCAGGCTAGCGTTAAAATAAATGATGTTAGTCGGGTGTTGCTGGAGGTGTGAAAGAAGGGGGTTTTGCACCAAAAGATGACGTTAGGTAGGTTAGAGTAAAAAAATGACTCTAACCTGCCTAGAGTCATTTTCTGACGTAATACCATCCATACTGCATGACTCCTGTCTTAGAAAAGAAAGTAGTCATGCCGACCACCCCAATAGCCGGCACAGGGGACCAGGGTTCCAATCAAGTCGTTGTTCTGTCAAATGACACAGATGTAATTATTGTGTTACTTAGGTTTCATGCAATGTTCATAAGTCAAGGATTGTTAGAGTTATGAATACGTTAGGGAGCAGGTGAGAAAAGGCACTTAATCCCTATTAGAAATGGGGTCTTTGGTTGACAGTCAGGTTACCCCCTGTCCAAGCAAGGACCCTCACTGTATTCAGGGTAAAGGAGAACCCCTGCTTGCCCCCTTGGAAGCTTGGTACGAGCAGGCAGGCTTAACTTTTGAAGCAAAGTGTGAAGTATTTGTACTAACACACACAGAAATACAGTGAAAATACTACAAGATTGACACCACACCAGTTTAGAAAAATAGGTAATATTTATCTGAATCAAACAAGAACAAAACAACAGAAATCCAACATACATAAGTTATTAATTTTCAAAAGAATAAGAGTCTTAAGCCCTCATCATGACACTGGCGGTAAATCCCACTTATCACCGCAGAGATGGCTGCCAACATACCACCGGGTGGTGAATATCTGTTCGCTGTATTATGACACACACACAAAACCGATAAAATACTGCCACATACACAAATCTGACAACCCAAAGGTCAGTGTTAAATTATCGGTACGAACACCCATTCCATTACGCCAACAAAACAACGCCTACCACAATATGACCCACAAATCACCACGGCAGACATTCAATGGTGCTAAACCATTGGTACGGTCAGAATGGCCACCCAAATGCAAAACAACACATTGGCCTAAACAAAAATCACACACCAGACACTGATACACACACCCACACACATTCACCCACAGCACTATAAAACACATACACACAACCCTTTACGAACACCAATACTTGCCACAAAACTAACTTGAAGACCACTGAGACAACTATACCCACACAGCACAAACACCCATCCATCTGTCACGCACCCCACATCCCACACCCCACCACATTACTCAACACCCTCTGCACAACACACACCACACAACACCCATGTCGCCACTAAGGCACCCCGTTTCACTAATGAGGAGTTGGGGGTCATGGTGGAGGAAATAGTCAGGGTAGAGCCATAGCTGTTTGTAGAACAGGTACAAGAAATATCCATTGCCAAGAAGATGGAGCTATGGAAGAGGATTGTGGACAGGGTGAACGCCGTGGAACAGCACCCAAAACAAGGGACGACATCAGGTATAGGTGGAACGACCTACAGGGAAGGTAAGTTCCGTGGCAGCAAGGCATCAGCTTGCCATCCAGAGGACTGGCGGTGGACCTCCACCTCCTCCCCCACAGCTCACAGCATGGGAGGAGCAAGTCTTGTCAAAATACTGCATCCTGAGGGACTCAATGGAGTAGCCAGAGGACTGGACACTGGTGAGTCAATATTTACTACTTATTACCCCCTTTCCTGCATGCCATCACAACCCCTCACTCCCATCACTCCACACCTCCCACACACTGCACCTACACATCTGACTAACCCCAATGCCAAGCCCTGTATGCTATTCTAATGCATGGACAGCCCTCCCATCCCTGCATGTCCACCCATCGCCAAATCATGCACATCATGGAGAACTAACAATCCCACAATACACCACCATAACAAACAAAGGTGGCAGGGCAACAACAACGATAGAGGGGAAGCTAGGGATGTACAATATGTCACAGACATGAAGCATAATATATCACTTACATCGGCACAGGTCCCCCAGCCAATGACAGCGGCGAGGAGGTGCCACAAATATCCAGTCCCCCACCAGAAGATGCCCCCAGTGATGACAGTAACTCTGGACTTCAGGATCTGGAAGAACTACCTGGCTCATTAGGGACCACTGCTCAGTCAGCCACCCCAACCCACTCACAGTCCACCACAAAGCCTCCCCCATCAGTCTCCAATACCGCAGCACCCATCCAACATCCCCACACCTATGTCCCAAGGACACATCACTCAGCAGTGCACCCACCTGTACAGGGACCCCAGTACACACCTCATACCCAAGACAATTAGGGACCTGGGGTCAGTGGCAGTAGGCACACCGTTCAAGGGACAGAGGCCCAGGGGAACAAGGACCCTGGGAGGACCACTGTGTACCAGTGGGAGGACAGGCCCAGGAAAACGACTCTCCAGGAGGCCCTCACCAATGTACTGGGGGCTTAGCAACAATTCCAGGACATGATGGGCCAGATCCTTACCAACATGCAGGAGAACAAGTGGCTGCAGGAGGAACACCACTAGGAGATCAGGGAGGATTTGCAGGCCCTCAACACCACCATGGTCTCCATAGCAGGGGTGCTGGCAGATATGGCCAACATCATGAGGGAATGGACAGCACACCAGCGGGCCCCTTCCACTAGCCTGTCTACTGACCAGCCCTCCACTTCCGCTGCAGCTGGTGGGCAGGAGGCCCTGCCACAGGTCACAAAAGACACCAGCAGCCCTTTCCCTGCAGAAAGTGAACCACCCGCAAATATTTTCTGCAACCCAGACAGAAGCCAGAGACACTTGCCATGACCAAGACCACCACCAGGGAATGAGACACTCCTGAATGTCCCCCTTGTGTCCCACCCTGTCACCTTGTCCATTTTGAACTGCCTTTGTTCCCCTTCCTATGGCCCCTTGAACACTGGACCTGTGCTACAAACAGACTGGAAAAATACCCTGGCATTTCCTCTACCATAGCCCCATTCTATTGCACTTTTCCATCAATTATTTGTACTACAATAAACACCCTTGAATACAACTTGAGTGATAGTGTTTTATGTGATGAAAACGTGCAGTATGGAAACAGTCACATCTTGTGCAAATGATATGAACACTGTGATAGCATACAATTAATAACCTGTAGCTGTCTGTAGTCATCACATCAGTTCACTGTTGTTATATCACCAACATCTGCAAAAGGAGAAGCCATAGGTGACAGTAAGTTGAGATGTAAAGGAAGTGAATGCCATCCTGCTACAGGTCAGTGTCAGTGTCTCACCTGTGTGTCACTGGACGTTTTAACCTATAACTGATGTTCTGTTGTCCACATCCACATCCTCTGCCTCCTCATTCTCACTGTCCTCGGGGTCGACTGCTGCCACAGGGGCATTTCCAGTCTCCTCCTTCTGGAGGTAAGGCACATGTCATCTGAGGGCCAGGTTGCGCAACATGCAACATGCAACATGCTACTACTATCTGACAGCCCTTCAAGGGTGAGTAGCACAGAGATCTACCCGTCAGACGGAAGCCGAAGGTCCTGTCAATAATTCTCCTGGTTCACCCATGTGCATCACTATAACAATTCTAAGCCCCTGTCCTGGCATTCCTCACAGGGGTCAGGAGCCACAATAGGTTTGGGTAGCCAGAGTCACCTGCAAATATTGAGGGACAATTATTAGCCTTGCGCAATGGTATGGGGTTAACACCAGAAGGTATATACTGACATACATTGGGTTGGGAGTCAGGCACACCTATTAGCCACACTCTGTGTCTCTGTAGTTGTGCCATCACATTTGGGATCCTGCTATTCCTCAGGACGAAGGGGTCATGCACCGGCCCAAGATACTTGGCAGTGATGTGGGAGATGTACTGGTCCACCAGGCACACCATTTGCTCAGTGAGTGAGTGGAAAGTCTTCTGATTCCTAGACACCTGTTCATTCTGGCGGAAAGATAAATGCAATATGTGTACCGGCAATCGCCCCAATAATATTGGGTATATGTTCCATTGCATAGAATTCTGCTTTCACAGTGGCCAAATCTTCCACCTGGGGGAAAGCAATGTAGCTACATGTGTCTTTGACCAAGGCAGACAAAACTCTTGCCAGCATGATTGAGAACTTAGGCTGTGACATTACTGCTGTGAAGCCCACTGTCACTTGGAAAGAACCAGTTGCCAGAAAATGGAGCACTGATAGAATCTGCACAAGAGGGAGGATTCCTGTGGGATGACGGATAGCTGATTTCAGATCAGGCTTCAATTGGGCACACAGATCTGTGATTGTGGCCCTGTCCAGTGTATAGGTGAGTATTATTTGCCTATCCTCCAGTGTAGTCAATTCCACAAGGGGTCTGTACACAGAGACTTGTCTCCTCCTCCTATTCCTCTGCAGTGGTAGGTATCCAAGGGACACAAGAGTGAGTAGGCTGTCACAATTTGAACAATGGAACCACCACCTCAGTGTACATTAAGTATTGAGGTGATGTGACAATGGGAGTGACAATATATGTGCACATTGCAGCAATGACGCAGTTATGGATTATCTGAATGTTGTCCACCACAATTGAATGGCGACCACCTGTCCTGCATCTAGGAACAGTTAGAAGTGAGGTAACTCCACCGACGTTGGGCGTCATGGTGGAAGGCAGTCTCCCACTGCCGTGCAATTCCTCATGGGATAATATGGTGCTCTATGGAGTCCAGTGGCCAATGGGGATCAGCAGCGACATGGACGTGACCACCATTTTCTATCTAAATCCTCACTTGATTCCTGACTTTCCACAGGACAACAACTACACTTTGTGTGCTGCTGTGACCTGTGTCTGGATCCTGCCTTGGCCCGTGTGACCAGGTAAAGAGCCCCTGCCTTCACTTCGGAGGAGATGGTGGATGGGGTCCTACCCTTGTATGGACAGCTCTTTGGACCTCCAGACCAACAGGTGAGTACACCTTGGGCACGATGCATGTGACACGTTTGCATGGAGATGTGTGTGCAAGCATTGTGTCATTTGGGGGGTGGTATGTCTGGTGGTAGTGTACATGATGGGCGCTGGGTGACGTGTGTGCAAATGAAGATTGAAATGGGATTTGTGGGCCATATGTGTGACAGGCTGGATTGTATGTGTAATGGTGTCCTCCTTTCTGTGTTTCCCCTGCAGGTCAGCGCCCTTCAGAAGAAGGGATTGTGGTGTGCCATTGCCAAGGACATGCAGACCCTGGGGGTCTACAGCAGGCGGAGCACCCACTGTAGGAAAAGGTCGGAGGACCTAAGACGCTGGACCCGGAAGTCCATGGAGGCCCAACTGGGGATGGCCTCCCAACGAGGGCGGGGTGCCCATCAGAACCTGACCCCCTGATGCCCATACTGGAGGTGGCCTACCCAGAGCTGGATGGGCGCTTGAGGGCATCACAGCAGCCACAAGGGGGTGAGTACAGTGGGGGGTTGCAACTATAATTGGTAGGTGGCATGGGATCCTGGTTGTGGCTGTCAGATAGTGGGTGCCCCTTAATGCCAGCTCAGACAGTTCAGCGTGATCGAGCTCAAGGGCAATGGGTGTATTGCAAAATCTGGTAACCTAGCTAGGTTACATTCTATGTCAGACAGGGCTTAGGGGGTCCCAGGAAGGGTGCAGTTGGTGGTGGTTTGCTCTCATCTTGCTATGGTACCTAGCCAATGGAATGCCAGTGCGATGCATGGTGCTCAATCCTGATCCCTGTGTGTTACAGTAATATGTATGCCATCTGTGGTGTTGGTGCTGTAACTGACCCAGTGCTCTCTTTCTCTCGCCCCCTTTTTTTTCTGTCATCATGTCCATGTGTGTATTAGCATAATCTGGCAGAGGATCAGGGGCAACGGTGACAGAGGGAGCTGCATCCCGCAGGACCAAGGTGGCAGAGTCCACCAATACCGACGGCACCAGAGGGATGGAGGGTGAGGGGAGCACCACGGCGGAGACAGGAAGTGACAACACTGACTCTGATTCCTCATCCAATGGCAGATCCCTGGTGGTGTTGGACACATCTGGGACCACCCCAGCTACAGGTACAGCTGGCACACCCCGTACCAGCACCACCCTCCCAGGAGCCCCTCACTGAGTTGCCCGTGCCTGCACAGCCAGGAGTGTGGCATCTCCTTTGCCCCAGGCACCTCAGGCCCTGCCCCAGAAAGCCCTGCTGCCTTCATTGAGGAGGCTATTGACCTCCTGAGATCCATCTCTCTAGGGCAGTCAACCATCTTGAATGCCATCCAAGGACTGGCATCCCAGATGCAGCAATGCAACGTGTTCCTGGAGGGCATTCACGGTGGATTGGCGGCCCAACTGAGATCGTTTCAGGCTCTGGCCTCCCCTATGATGGCAGCCATTGTCTCTGTTTCTACCCTCCCCACTCCAATTACCACTTCCCAGTCCCAGTCTCCTCAACCCCAACCCATCCCATGCACAGATACAGACAAGCATGCACACAAACCATCACACAGGATTGGCACAGACAAACACAGAAACACACTTCAGGCCACAAGCACTCACACAGACAACAGACAGTTGCACACACAACAACATTCACTGCCACCACTGTCTCCCCTGCTCCTCCTCCTCCTCCCTCACAGTCATATCTGCACTTACACCTACATGCTCTGCATCAACAGCCACCACCATCATCACCACACCAAGCAGCACACACACACCTCACTTGCAGACACCTCCACAACATCCATCCACACGTCCCCTGTGTCCTCTCCCACCCTGTCTGCTCCCCTCCTAAGAGACGCAAACACACACACTGACATGAGCACACTGCCCATGCACCTGCTTCCAAATCCAGCAGACATACACCTGCAACAACCACTCCCCCAACCTCCACTCTCATCCCTGCTCCCTCATCCCACCCACCCATCCCCAAGAAGCTTTTCCTTGCCCAACTTGACCTCTTCCCTCCCCCTCCACCCACAGTCCTGCCTATAAGAGCAGGTTCACAATGACCCAGCGGAGCACCTCATCCAAACAGTCCATGGGGACAGTGGAGGCACCTCCTAGTAGTGGAGGCAAGAAAGGAAAAGATCCCACTCCATCACCCAAGAAAGGTAAGGATCCCACTCCACCACCCAAGAGAGGGAAGGATCCCACTCCACCACCCAAGAAAGGGAAGGATGCCAATCCACCACCCAAGAAAGGGAAGGATCCCACTCCACCACACAGGGAAGGGGAGGATCCCACTTCACCACCCAAGAGAGGAAAGGATCTCACTTCATCACCCAAGAAAGAGAAGGATCCTACTCCACCACCCAAGAGAGGCAAGAGGCTCCCTCCAACAGCAGTGGGCAAGGACCCCTCACCTCCAGCTGGGACACAGCAATCCTCACCTCTAGCTGGGACACAGCAGCCCTCACCTTCAGCTGGGACACAGCAGCCCTCACCTCCAGCTGGGACACAGCAGCCCTCACCTCCAGCAGAGGGCATGTAGCCCACCCTCTAGGGACTGTTGTACAAGGAGCCCCTTCCAGAACCAGTGGGCAAGTTCCCCACCTTAGAGACTGTGATCTTGAACTCCCCAGCAAAGGAAAATGGGCATGGAGCCCCCACCAGAACCAGTGGGCAAGTTCCCCATCTCAGAGACTATGACTGTGCACCCCCCAGCAAAGGAAAATAGGCATGGAGTCCCCACCAGAACCAGTGGGTAAGTTCCCTACCTCAGAGACTGTGACCTTGCACTCCCCAACAAGGGAAAATAGGCATTGCGCCCCCTCCAGAACTAGTGGGCAAGTTCCCCACCTCAGAGACTGTGACCTTGCACTCACCAGCAAGGAAAAATGGACATGGATCCCCCTCCACAACCAGTGGGCAAGTTCCCCACCTCAGAGACTATGACCTTGCACTCCCCAGCAAAGGAAAATGGGCATGGATCCCCCTCCAGAACCAGTGGGCAAGTTCCCCACCTCAGAGACTGTGACCTTGCACTCCCCAGCAAAGGAAAATGGGTATGGAGGCGCCTCCAGAACCAGTGGGCAAGTTTCCCACTTCAGCTGATGTCCCCCCCAGCCCCCTTCCCCCTGAGGTGCCTGCCTATTTCCAACATGATGCCCCTGCACTGTGTTGTGCGGATATCACCAGGGAACACGTTGGGGCTTGGAGTGTGCCCTGTGGCCATGTGGGCCTTTTGTACTTTGGACTGGCCATTGACTCTTTCTGAACATTTACTCCAATTTCTCTTTTAACATTGACAATATGTTGGCTGTTGGCATTAAATTAAAATATCAGTTACTGCTAAATGTTGTCTTTGCATTATTATGACGTGGGTCCTGTGAGATTGTTTTTCCTCTGCAGCTGGTTGTGTGCATGGTGTGTGTATGAATGGTGTGTGTTGTGCGTGTGTATCACTCTCCTTTTCCTCCCTCCCTCCCTTGTGTGCTAGGTGGCTGTACTCACTGTTGTCGCCTTCATCAGCGTTGGTGTTCCAGGTGGAGCATGGCGAAGAGGAACATCGGGAAGACTTGAAGTTCCGTTTCCATGGCAGCGTTGATCTTCTCTGTGTCTCGGGTGGTGATTCCTTCATCTTCTGTGCAGTGTTTCCGCCAGGATTTTGATGGTGTTGGTACCGCCCCAGAAATAGTTGCGGTTTGCTATGTCATAATATGATGGGCGGTACTTTGTCTTCCGCCTGGCTGTTGATGGCTGCAGCCGTGGTCAGTGGTGTTAACACCCTGGCGGTTGGTGTGGTACATTGGCTGTCTATGGGAGTTATCACTGCCATGGTCATAATTTGGCGGTAATTACCGCCAGCCTATTGGCGGTATTACTGTCACTATAACAGTCATCGCCATTGTCATAATGACCACCTTAATCCTTAGAAAACAGTGAGAATGCTGTTGTCACACAAAGTACCTGGTTAGCGTAAAAAATAAAGCCAGATGGGCGAGCAAGCATCGGAAAAGGGTAACGATCCATTGATTGCACAGTATTAGAAAACCTCCACTGGGTGGGGTTTGACTACCCAGTGCAGTTATCAGCCTCCATAAGCTGGCCGTTATCAGTCTCCATAAGCAGGTGTTGCGTGTAGTTTCTCCAGCCGCGATGCATCGATCTCCGAGCTGCGATGCAGGTGGAGTGTTGATTTCAGCCACGAACCCGGCGGCGCATCGTTTATCAGCTGCATTGCGGAGGGTGTGTCGAAAATGTACCTGCACAGCGTTCTGTGCGAGGATTTTTGGTTCTTCTCTGCCAACTTCACCTTTCACGGGCCCATGGACTGAATAGGGCACCACTTGGCAGGGCAGGAGTCTCAGGAGAGAGTCCAGGTGCTGGCAGGGGAAGTATTTGATGGCCCTGAGACTTCAACAACAGGAAGCAAGCTCAGATCAAGCCCTTGGAAATTCTTCTCAAGCAGGAATGCACAACAAAGTCCAGTCTTTGTCCACTTGCAGAAGCAGCAACTGCCAAATAGCCCAACAAAGCACAGTCACAGGCAGGGTCAGCACTTCTCCTTAGCTCTTCAGCTCTTCTACTCTGGCAGAGGTTCCTCTTGATTCAAGAAGTGATCTAATTTTCATGGGTTTTGGGTCCACTACTTATACCCCTTTCTGCCTTTGAAGTGGGCAAACTTCAAAGGAAAGTCTTTCTTGTTTGTGAGGTGCTTCCTTGTCCAGGCCAGGTCCCAGACACAGACCAGACACATACATTTTACATAGGAGCACTTGCACTTTAGCACCGGATAGCAGTGGTAAAGTGCCCATAGTACCAAAAACTGCAAAAACAGAGTCCAGCACACATCAACAACCTGGGAAACAGATTCAGAAAGTTAGGGGAGACCACGCCAAGGATGCCAAGTCTAAGACTCCCGCTTCATATTCTGTACAAGAAACTTGACCCAGAGATGCCCAGTGTTCATATCAAGGCACATGTTTTAATGGGTGATAACACTAAGAGCAAAATTGGAACAACACTTGGCGCTTTAACCCCTGAACCTGTGGAGTTTCTAAACTGATTTGCTGAGACAGAAGAAGAATGTTACTTTAAAGACATAGAAAAAAAACTTGTAAGTGTGTGGAAAACTAGCTCTGTCTGACATTTGGCAATCTTTGGTTCAGTGAGTTCAAGAAATCGGTCCTTCTAAGTGACCTTCCACCGTTGTCATATTCTGTGTGGGGACATATTAAAAAAGAGCTCTACTTAATCAGAAGATGTGTAAATGTTTTTATCATGCATATATAGAAAAAGACCAGTGTGAATTTGTTTGGGAAGATATTGATGAGGTGCTAAAACCTATGAATTTCTAAAGCCTCTACCCACAGAACTTAAACGTAGATGTACTTGCAAAACCTATGCTATAAATAGATGTCCCTGTCAATATGCTATTCTCAAATGTTCAACATGCTGCAAATGTACCACCAGCAATTGCTGAAACAAATAAATAAAGTGAAGTATGAAAATGTGTATAAAACAGGAGTGATACAGATAGTTTTTTTCATATTCAGATCATAAACATTATTTGGTATTTACATAGGATTAAAAAACATTATTATTTGTTTCATTTCTATATACATCTCTTCTTATTCTATTGTGGTTGCTATGTTTTGACACCAAAATGAAGTATATAGGTCTCATGGTTCCCGAAATAATACATCATCACTGCAACACATTTGCAAAAATGTGGTCCAGAAAATTGTGCCCCGGATCAGCAATGTCTACCCAAGATAATTACTTCAATAATGATACAAAAACACAAAACAAAAATGAAACTCTCTGGACAACAATTTTACTACAGACGTATTTCAAGGGGCTGGGACAATCCTTGAAATAGCTGAAATGCAGTTTTACCCCTCCTGGTGCTCAATGTTTGGGGTTGTGGGAGGAACACCCAATTTATTCTATCAAGGGTAACCTTGTAACTGTTATGTCATGTCATGTATGTAGGATCTTACTGCTGTTGGCATAAGTGATGTATCCCTGATATTGATATAAACCAGTAAAGTGTTTTCTCATGGAGGTTTCCAACTCATGCTAACTGTAGCAATTCTGCTCTTTCTTTTCCTGTTTATAAATATAGTTAAAACATAACGCCATAATAAGCAAGTCACTGTATATTAATTGCCAGGATTTTATTCAAATCTAAAGGGTAGTATTAATATTGGACTTCCCAACATGTTTTTAGATAGGGAGTGCTAGAAATGGGGTCTTTGGTTGGCAGTCAGGTTACCCCCTGTCCAAGCAAGGACCCTCACTCTAGTCAGGGTAAAAGACAATCACCCTCAGCTAACCCCAGCTTACCCCCTTGTAGGTTGGCATGAGCAGTAGGCTTAACTGCAGAGGGCAAGGTGTAAAGTATTTGTACCAACACAAACAGTAACTTAATGAAAACACTACAAAATGACACAACACAGGTTTAAAAAATAGGAAATATGTATCTAAACAGAACAAGACCAAATCAAAAAAAATCCACAATGCACAAGTCAAGTTATCACTAAAAATGCAAAAAGAGTCTTCATGTAATTTTAAACACACACTAACACTGTTAGCATGAAAATGTACCTTGGGTGCATCAAAAATAACCTAGCGCGGGCGAGTGTGCGTCAAAAAGGGCTTGCGATGCGTTGATTTCACTCACTCATGAGACCTTGTGATGTTTCTCCTTTCATCGGGTCAGGCAAGTCATTTCATCTCTCTGCAGGAGAGCGATGCGTCGATCCGGTCAGCACTCTTGGGTCTGGGCAGGCCTTGCATTGTTTTTACATGCCCATCGGTGTTTGTTTCAGAAATCCAGCCGCACGATGATCCGAAAACCACGCAGCGCGGGTTGCGATCTCACCAGCCTCCGTCAGCGATGCTGCTCGTCGTTTCTCCAGCTCCGTGCATCGATCTTCCAGTCGCGTTGCAAGCGAGCATCAATGTTCAGCAGCGAAGCTGGTGGTGCGTCGATTTTCCAGCTGCAGGTCGGAGTTGCATCGATCTTTTCCCCGCATGGCGTCCTGTGCGTGGACTTCTTCCTCTTAGGCTGCCAGCTTCTCCTTTTAGGGTCCTAGGAACTGGATGGGCACTACTTGGCAGAGTAGGAGTCTCTCCAGAGACTCCAGGTGCTGGCAGAGAGAAGTCTTTGCTGTCCCTGAGACTTCAAACAACAGGAGGCAAGCTCTAAATCAAGCACTTGGAGATCTTCACAAGATGGAAGGCACACAAAGTCCAGTCTTTGCCCTCTTACTCTGGCAGAAGCAGTAACTGCAGGATAGCTCCACAAAGCACAGTCACAGGCAGGGCAGCTCTTCTTCCTCAGCTTTTCAGCTCTTCTCCAGGCAGAGGTTCCTCTTGGTTTCCAGAAGTGTTCTAAAGTCTGTGGTTTAGAATGCCCTTATTACACCCATTTTCTCCTTTGAAGTAGGCCTACTTCAAAGCAAAGTCTCTCCTGATTGTGAAATCCTGCCTTGCCAAGGCCAGGCCCCAGACACTCACCAGGGGGTTGGAGACTGCATTGTGTGAGGGCAGGCACAGCCCTTTCAGGTGAAAGTGACCACTCCTCCCCTCCCTCCTAGCACTGATGCTCATCAGGAAATGCAGACTACACCCCAGCTCCCTTTGTGTCACTGTCTAGTAAGAGGTGCAGCCAGCCCAACTGTCAAACTGGCAGAGTCACAGGAATGGTTTAAGCAAGAAAATGCTCACTTTCTAAGTGGCATTTTCAAACACACAATCTTAAAATCAACTTTACTAAACAATGTATTTTTAAATTGTGAGCTCAGAAACCGCCAACACCACATATCTATACGCTCCCAAAGAGAATCTACACTTTAATCAGATTTAAAGGTAGCCCCCATGTTAACCTATGAGAGGGACAGGCCTTGCAACAGTGAAAAACGAATTTGGCAATATTTCACTGTCAGGACATATAAAACACATTTCTATGGCCCTCATTACAACCCTGGTGGTAAATCCCGCTTTCTGCTGCGCTGAAGACCGCCAACATACCGTTGCGGCAGCGGAATTCTGCTACAGGTATCACGAACCACACCTCGGAATCCGCCACAATACAGACACCCACACAAGTCCGCCACACTAAAGGTCAGTGATAAACTGGCGATACCAAAACCTACACCGTTACGCCAACAAGAATACGCCCACACAAACACGATCCACGAATCAACGTGACGGTCTTTCAACCGCGGTAATCCATTGGCGGTACATACCACTGCGCTCAAAATACACACACATTTACAAAACACAACTACATTGGACAATTTGAAATACACATACCTGATACACATATACACACCACACCCACACACCCAATCCAATATAAAGCACACACCCACATTACCCACAAACCCTTACAACCAAAAATCTGAAAGAAGGCCAGAGAGAGGATTAGTTAACACAACACCAGCAACCACAGACACACAACACCATCACCTCAAACAACACACACCAACACATCCCCTCACACATCACAACAGACAGCACCTCACATATCACCCACATCACATCATGGCACCTCAAAGACACCGCAGGTTTTCAGAGGAGGAGCTCAGGGTCATGGTGGAGGAAATCATCCGGGTAGAGACACAGCTATTCGGATCACAGGTGCAGCAGACCTCCATTGAAAGGAAGATGGAGCTATGGTGGAGAATTGTCGACAGGGTCAACGCAGTGGAACATCATCCAAGAGTACAGGTTGACATCAGGAAGAGGTGGAACAACCTACGGGGGAATTTACGTTCCATGGTATCCAGACACCAGATTGCTGTACAGTGGACTGGCGATGGACCCCCACCTCTTCCCCCACAACTAACAACATGGGAGGAGCAGGTCTTGGCGATCATGCATCCTGAGGGCCTCGCAGGAGTTGCAGGAGGACTGGACTCTGGTAAGTCAACTCTTTACTACCACATCCCCCACCCCACCTGCATGCCATCACATCCTTCCACTCTTACCCTCACCCCCATAACTCCAACAACTCCATATGTCCCACAATCACAACCCACACATCTCAATACCAAGGCCCTGCATGCAACACCTCTGCATGGACCACCGTCACCAAAGCATGGCCAGTGCAGAAACCCACACAGACCCCAAACCAACTATCACAAAGGGGCTACCACAATGACGCAAGCACAGAAGTAGAGGGTACCACACCCAATGCACAAGATGGCACACACAGATATTAAAATTATGCATTCACACCCTAACAGGACCCATACCCAACGTCACTGAACTGAAGGTGCCAGACATATCCAGTCCCCCCACAGAAGAGGCCCACAGTGATAACAGCAGCTTTGCACGCCTGGATCAAGATGACCAGCATGGCCCATCAGGGACCTCTGGACAGTCGGTTCCCCTGACACAGTCACAAACTACCACAGAGCCTCCCCCCTCAGGAAACACCATCACAGCACCCACCCAGTGCGCCCATCCATCTGTCCCCAGGACACGTCAATCAGCAGTGTGTCCACCACTACAGGGACCCCAGGCAAACCCAAGACAATCAGGGACCTGGGGTCAGTGGCAGTGGGCACACGGTTGAGGGGACAGAGGCACAGGATAACAGGGAAGCTGGGACGACTGCTGTGCAACAGGGGGAGGACAGGCCCAGGGAACCCACTATTCACGAGGCACTCTCCAACATCATGGGAGCATACCACCATTCCCAAGACCATGGGCACGGTACTGGCCAAGTTTCAGGAGACCCAGCGGCTGCAGGAGGAACACTATCTTGGGATCAGGGAGGACTTGAAGTCCATTAACACCACCCTGGTCACCATTGCAGCGGTGCTGAGAGACCTTGTCAACACCATGAGGGACACAGTGGCACACAAACGGGCCCCTGACACTAGCCTGGACAATGAACAGCCATCCACCTCCGCCGGCGCTAGTGTACAGGAGGCACCACCATAGGAACAACAGGCCACCAGCACCCCACCCCCTGCACAAGGAGAACGAGCCCACAAACGGTCCCTGAGATCCAGGCACAAGACGGAGAACATTGACAAGACCCCCGCCAGGAAACAAGACCCCCCTGAATGTCACCCCTCTGTCCCACTTTTTCATCCTGTCCACCTTAAACTGCCATTGCTCCACTTCCAATGCCCCATTGCACAATGCACCTGTGATACAAATAGACTGGACTCTGCCATGGACATTCCTCCACCATCACCCCAGCCCATTTCACACACCCCTCACTTATTTGCATAGAAATAAACACCCTTCAATAACAAAACAATCTGGAGTCAGTCTGTGCTTTAACAAATGTGTAATTGCAACATCTCTGGAATACAGCAATGTCAATGTACTTGTTCACATACCAAGGTTACACAGCTGTAGGCCAGGAGTAAACATAGCAGAGGGCACAAATTGGGAGCCGTATATGTGAAATGGAAATCCAAAGTGACAAGTCATGGTCCATTCACAGTGTGAAAAGGGCAGATTTATGCTAGCTCCTACAATAGTATGAGATGTGGGAAGCAGTTCCATCTTCTTACCTGTGTCTCACTGGAAGTATTGCATGATGATGTTGTTTCGGTTGTCTACATCTTCTACTTCTGCCTCCTCTTCTTCACTATCCACAGACTCCACAGCTGCCCCAAGACCAACATCAGGCCCATCCTCCTGCAGAAAATGCACCTAGCGTCGCAAAGCCAGGTTGTGCAACATACAGCAGGCCACGATGATCTGGCACATCTTCTTCGGTGAGTAGTATAGGGATCCACCTGTAAGATGGAGGCACCGGAATCTGGCCTTCAGGAGGCCGAAGGTACATTCGATCACCCTCCTAGTGCCTCATTGTAGCATTCCTCTGCTCTTGTCCTGGGATTCCTCCCTGCGGTCAGTAGCCATGACAGGTTGGGGTAACCAGAGTCACCTGCAAATATCGAGGGACAACAGTTAGACATCCTCCAAACATTAGGGAATCTCCCATACCCAGACACCAAATGGAACTGTGTGGGGGCTTAAGGCTCCCCTATTAGCCACAAACGGTGCCTCTGGAGTTTCCCCATCACATAAGGGATGCTGCTATTTCTCAAAATGTAAACGTCATGCACAGAGCCCGGATACTTGGCATTCTCATGGGAGATGTATTGGTCTGCCAAACACACCATCTGCACACTCATAGAATGGTAGCTTTTGCGGTTTCTGTACACCTGTTAATTCCTGCG
Source organism: Pleurodeles waltl (assembly GCF_031143425.1). Classification (NCBI taxonomy): domain Eukaryota; kingdom Metazoa; phylum Chordata; class Amphibia; order Caudata; family Salamandridae; genus Pleurodeles; species Pleurodeles waltl. The sequence goes on from NC_090447.1 coordinate 286,803,111, forward strand.
GGGGGGGACAAATGCCACATGTGTACCATCAATGGCACCAATGATGTTGGGGATAGGTCCCAGGGCATAAAAGTCACCTTTCACTGTGGGCAAATCCTCCACTTGAGGGAAAACGATGTAGCTGTACATGTTTTTTAGCAGGGCAGACAGCACTCTGGACAACATGTTAGAGAGCATTGGCTGGGACATCCCTGATGCCACGGCCACTGTTGTTTGAAAAGACCCACTGGCCAGGAAATGGAGTACAGACAGAACCTGCACTAGAGGGGGGATTCCTGTGGGATGGCAGATAGCTGAAATCAGGTCTGGCTCTAACTGGGCACACAGTTCCTGGATTGTTGCGCAATCAAGTCTGTAAGTGATAATGATGTGTTTCTCTTCCATTGTCGACAGATCCACCAGGGGTCTGTACACGAGAGGATGCTGCCATCTCATTGCCTGCTCCAGCGGACGTGCCCTATGGAGGAGAACGGTGAGCAGAGGGTCATGCAACACTTAGGTATCACAATGTGTTTTTTGCAAAAACATTACAAAATCGCCATGTGCCTTTGTCTGTCCGTATTCCTGGCCTAAATAGGTGTGATGCAGTTTTTTGCCTGCCATGTGGCCCCCTTAAATGGTGGCTGCCTGACCTGTAAGGTGGGACAAGGGAAAATGAGGTAACTGCGCTGGCTTTGTACACCGTCGCGGTAGGCGATCGAAGACCGCGGCCCAATTCAGCATTGGTTAACAATGGGCCCTAGGGGTTCCAGAAGCCAATGACGATGTACGCCGGCGGTGACGGTACGCACTGCTGCGGACGTGGCCGCCATTTTCTACCTGTTCCCTCACTTGATACCTGACCTTCAACATGAGAGGACATACACTGCAAGTGCTGCTGTGACCTGTGTCTGGAAGCAACGATGGCTACAGTGTCTGGGGAAAGGGCCCCTGCCTTCACTTTGGAGGAGTTGGAGAAACTGGTGGATGGGGTCCTCTCCCAGTACATGTAACTGTACGGTCCTCCAGACAAACAGGTGAGTACACTGTGAGCATGGTGGATGGCACATGATTGTATGGAGTGACATGGATGGAAGAGGGTGGGGAGAGGGACAGGCCAGCATGTGAGGATAGTGTGTGTGTGTATGTATGTCTGGGCCAGGATGGGAGGTGTTTAGGCAATGTGTAAGAAGAACTGTACTGGATCGTAACATCCATTCTAACGTCATTTTCCTCTATGTCAGCGCCCACCAGAAGAAGGGTATTTGGCATGCCACCGCCAAGGATGTACGGACCCTGGGGTCTACCATAGATGGATCACGCACTGCCGGAAAAGATGGGAGGACCTGCGCCGCTGGAACAAGAAGACGGAGGCCCAGCTGGGGATGGCCTCCCAATGTGGAAGGGGTGCCCGTCACACCAAGACCCCCCTGATGTACCAGATCCTGGCGGTGGCCTATCCTGAGTTGGATGGGCGCTTGAGGGCATCACAGCAACCACAAGGGGGTGAGTACAGTCTAATTCAGCTGACTCTGCGTGCTTTGCGAGGTGTCTAGCTGGGGGAAGTGGGCTGTGGGTTCCCGTAGGCCAGGGCGAACTTGGTAGGGTAGGTCCCTTGCTAGGCAGGCTCTGTGGCACTCCAACCCTAATAGTGGTAAGAGCCATCTACACCTAATCAGGCTCCTGTGGGTTCCAGGTGTGCAGCAAATGGGCTTAGGCATCGTCTCCCATGGGCATGTGAATTTCCTAAGAACTGTTAGTGCATGGCTTAGTGCGTAGGGCAGCTCCCTGTTTGTTGTGTCCGCCATTAGTAGATAGTAGTGGTGTTGCATGCACTGACCATGTGTATCTTCTGTCTTCCCCCACTTTTTGTTTTGTCACCCTGTTCTTGCATGCATTAGCATCATCTGGTGGAGGAGCAGTGGCACCGGAGCAGGAGGGAGCTGCATCCCTCATGGCCCTGGAGGGTGAAGTAATGGAGTCCAAAGGCACCTGTGGGACGGAGGGTGAGGGGAGCTCCACGGCAGGGACAGGAGCATACATCAGCGACAGTGACTCCTCCTCTAATGGGAGCTCCCTTGCGGTTGCGGGTACCTCTGTGCCCACCGCATCAACAGGTACAGCCGCCATCCCCCCTACCAGCACCGCCCTCCCAGCAGCCCCTCAACGTGTGTCCTGTGCCCGCTTACCCAGGAGGGTGTGCATCTCCTTCGCCCCAGGCACCTCAGGTCCAGCTCCAGTTATCCCTGCTGCCCTGAGTGAGGTGGCTATTGACCTCCTGAAATCCCTCACTGTTGGGCAATCTACCATTTTGAATGCCATCCAGGGTATTCAGAGGCATTTGCAACAAACAAATGCATACCTGGAGGGCATTCATTCTGGGCAGGCAGCCCAACAGAGAGCATTTCAGGCTCTGGCCTCAGCACTGATGACAGCCATTGTTCCTGTGTCCAGCCTCCCCCCTCTAACTTCCTCCACCCAGACCCAATCCCCTGTACCTCAGCCTATCCCAAGCACACCATCAGTCCAGCATACACACACATCAACACACAAGGGTGGCTCAGGCAAACATAAGCACCACACATCCCACAGGCACTCACAGAAGCACCATCTCCATGCAGACAGACCAACATCCACTCCCTCCACTGTGTCCTCCTCCTCCACATCCTCCTCCTCCCTCCCTGTCTCATCTCCACTCACACCTGCATGCACTACATCCTCAGCCACTACCTCCATCACCAGCACTCCCATCACCACACACCGCTCACGTGCAATCACCACCCCCAATACCATTCACACATCCCCAGTGTCCTCTCCCAGTGTGTCTGTGAGCCCTCCTCCCAAAGTGCACAAATGCAGGCACACACCCACCCAACAGCCATCCACCTCACAACAACTTCTGGGCCATGCACCTTCACCCAAATTCAGCAAATGTACACCTCCTACAACCACTACCTCTTCCTCCACTCCCAAACCTCTTCCATCTTCCCGTCCCAGTGTGTCTAAGAAACCTTTCCTGGCTAACATTGACCTCTTCCCTACACCTTCACCCCGTCCTTCCTCTAGGGCCAGGATTTTCAGGTCCCAGCCCAGCACTTCAGCCACCAAATCACCAAGCACAGTGGTGCCAGCAACTCCGGTCTCATCAAGTGCGCCACCCATCAGGGCTGCCAGTGTGTCATCTAGCGAGGCCAAGGAGCAGGCCATTCCGCCACCTGCCAAGGTGAAGAAGGTGCCCACATCCTGGAGGGAGAAGCCACACCTACCAGCAAGCAAGGGCTCCTCCAAACCAAAAGGGGGCAGTGGCAAGACACCAGAGGCAACATCAAAGGTGGGGAAGGGGCACAAGCCGAAGAGCAGGTCGGGACAGGGCACGTGGCTCCGACTGAGGGACTAGAGCCACCCCTTCTGTCAACCACTACACCAACCTGTACGGCGGTGGACACCGCCACCGGCACCGCCACCTGCACTGCCACCAGCACCGCAACCAGCACCGCCACCTGCACGTCTGCAGCCTCAGTACCAGTCCCCAGCATCATCCCTAGTGGGCAGCCGTCCAAGGCTGCAGGAGACGTCCTGCTGTGTCCATCAACAGGTGCAGACACATGCACCACCGCCAGCACCTCCACCACAGACACCGCTGCAAGCACCGCCACCAGCCCCGCAATATGCTCAGACAGTGCCACCACAGCTGACATGGATATCATCCCCAGTCGGCAGCCGTCTGAGGCTGCTGGAGACATCCTGGATCCTGCCCAGCTTCCATGATGCATGACTCCCAGCACTGTTTGCACCTGCAGGTGGCAGGCGAAGTCACAGCAGGGTGGAGTGTGTCTCTGCCTCCATGGCGTATCATGCTACCTGTTCCCAGGCAATCTCGTGGCACACATACCCATGTGATGGAATGGGCAAACCACCCACTGGAAAAACTTGTGAGACTGTGGGTTTGGCTTTGCACTCCCCAGGATAGAGCAGTGGGCAAACCACCCACTGGAGAGACTTGTGAGACTGTGGCTTTGCACTCCCCAGGATAGAGCAGTGGGCAAACCACCCACTGGAGAGACTTGTGAGACTGTGGCTTTGCACTCCCTAGGATAGAGCAGTGGGAAAACCACCCACTGGAAAGACTTGTGAGACCGTGGCTTTACACTCCCCAGGATAGAGCAGTGGGCAAACCACCAACTGGAGAGACTTGTGAGACTGTGGCTTTGTGCTCCCCAGGATAGAGCAGTGGGCAAACCACCCACTGGAAAGACTTTTGAGAAGGTGGGTTTGCACTCCCCAGGATAAAGCAGTGGGCATGGAGCCCCCTCGTGGAGCAGTGGCGTCGTGCGTTCATCCGGCTGAGGTGCACCCCCTCCCCCTGAGGTGTCTGTTTCATTTCGATCTGATGCCCCTGCAGTGTTCTCTCCGTTTTGAGTCAGGTATCTTGTGTGGGCTTTGCCCATGCATTTTTGGACATCTGATTTTTATTGATTACAATCGTTACACTCATTTAATTTTCTCCTTGCGTTCTTCCAGGGGGTGAAAGGTGTATATGTGGTGTTGCTGCATGTATACGTGTGTATGGTGTTGTGGGTGAGGGTGGGGGTGGGCGGGTTGCGTGTTGCGTGTGTGTGTCACTCTCTTTTCCCTCCCCCCTCCCCTGTGTTGTAGGTGCAGTACTCACTGTGGTCGTCGACGGCGTCTTTAATGCTCCTGAAACAGAAGGAGGAAGACCAGCATGGGCAGAACGTGTAGTTCAGGCTCCATGATGTACTGGTTCCTCATTGGTTGTCGAGAGGTGAGTGGTTTCCCTTCTGTGTACTGTTTCCACCATGCTTTTGATCATGTTGGTACCGCCTGGGAAAAGGTGGCGGATAGGCCTCTTGTAATGTAGTGGGCAGTACATTGTCTTCTGCCTGTCTGTTGGTGGTTACCGCCGCGGTGTTTGTTTCTACCACTGTGGTGGTCGGAGTGTTAAAGTGGCTGTCAGTGTTGGCAGTTTCCGCCATGGTTGTCATTCAATTTTTTTTGCCGCCGGCCTGTTGCCAGAATTACCGCTGCTTTTACACCGACCGCCAGGGATGTAATGAGGTCCAATATGTCCTACCTTAACCATACACTGCACCCTGCCCTTGGGGCTACCTATGGCGTATCTTAGGGGTGTCTTACATGTAAGAAAAAGGAAGGTTTAGGCCTGGCACGTGGGTACACTTGCCAAGTCAAATTTACAGTTCAAACTACACACGCAGACACTGCAGTGGCAGGTCTGAGACATGATTACAGAGCTACTTATCTGGGTGGCACAACCAATGCTGAAGGCCCACTAGTAGCATTTAACTTACAGGCCCTGGGCACCTCTAGTGCACTGTACTAGGGACTTACTAGTAAACCAAATATGCCAATCATGGATAAACCAATTGACCACTCAATTTACACAGAGAACATATGCACTTTAGCACTGGTTAGCAGTGGTAAAGTGCTCTGAGTTCAAAAGCCAACAGCAACAGGTCCGAAAACATAGGAGGCAGGAAGCAAAAGATTGGGGATGACCCTGCATAAGCAAAAAAGTCCAAGAGGGCGTATATTTAATAAATGAGAATAATAGTCACTTAAAATACAGAAACAAATTCAAATCCAACACAAATATAAAAATAAAGAAAAAACACGCCGACAAATTGTATCATTCATAGCTTCTTTCGAAGGAAGCTGTTTCAAATATACAATTAAAGGTCCAATTTAGTAACGAAGTGTACATCAACAATCTATTCCTGGGATTTATCATGCCGTGATGCCTGAAGGCAATTAATTCCAGTTCACCTGTTTTATTGTAAGGTAAAATCAAGTAAATGGATGTGTAGGGGTGGAAAGATGCATTAATGTGTTTACAACTCCATCTGCCTCTCCACAGGAGCTCCCCAAAGACTGAGTGAAAACCTGTTCCTGCGGACCAGGTGTCCTTTGCCTGATTTGACAACCAGGGCATAGAAAATAATTTAAAAAAAGTTTCTCGCTGCTAAAGTGCCATGGATTATTAAATGGGGGTTGCATAAATACAATTTTAGATATGGAAGTGTTGATGTACTTTTACGTTCCTTTGCATATCCTAATTCAAATCATAAATATTTGAATGTAATACTTAAAGACCAGGCAGTTTAAAAGAAAACCACAGCAGAGTACTAAGTGGAAGAACATTGTAAATAAGCGTCATTAGCTACAACAGTGATACATCGCTGGGATTTGCAGCAAAGCCTTTCTGCCTGGAATCTACTGCTCTGATTGCTGAACAGGCCATTACTCCATGATACCAGCTGCATCTTTATAGTGTCCAGTTGCGGTGTGGTTTAGAGCAAATGGAAACCACGCAGGCAGTCACTGTGTTGTTGAGCTATAGAAAATAGAGACAGGAGGCCCAGTCTGCGAAGTGATGAGGATTTGTTTGTAGCAGCATCTCATCTGACAGTCTACAAGTGGCTGTGTTTTCGTGCACAACCCAAAACAGGTGCCATGATCTTAGAACGAATACCATAGTTTGCATTGTGAAACCTTCGATAAAACATATGTGTGGACCTCGGCAAACCATGGATCAGACAGGCTACATCTACGAACACGATCCAACATTGGCACTTGCAAAAGTCAAGTGGAGCAGTGTACAAATTCAAACTGTGTAGTTTCTCTGTCTTTCATTCTGTTTTTAGTCTCTGGAGGATACAGCTGAGAGATTTGTATCTCCAACACAGTCTGCTGACAGTGAAAGTGAGGGGCAGCTCTGATTTCTGAGAACACAGGTCTGGAATTTTACCACATGACAATATTTGGATTCGTGATTAAAGTAATCTGGATTTCAACTACTTTGTATGCCTTTTATCTGTCTATGTTGACTTCCAGTAAGCATTTTGCTCTAAAACAGATTAAAGTTGGGAAAGGAAAATTAACGTCCCACATCCAACTCTGTTTTAAGGAGTTAACCATACCCTTTGCCTATTATTGCCACTGAGTGTGTGTCACAAATGCCAACACTGCTGTATAAAGTTACAATTTGCCTCAAGACTTAGCAATCCATATGGGGAATGAAATTACAGTGCCCATAAATTAACAAGAGTAAAGCTGATCACTGACACAATATTGTGGTAAAAATATTGTTCAGAAACAACGACACTGCTTGACATGACAGATCACGTGCTCCAACTTACTATTGCCATGGTTCTTCTTGGTTATGTTGTAGATGTGCCAAACAGTTACCACAGGTTTACTTCCACAGGTCTGCTTCTGGCGAAATGGAGAGCTGCCATGATATGGGGGAGTAGAAATGCATCGAAGTTTCAGGACTGGCTGGAAGATATGTCCCTATGTGAGGATTGGTCAGGGACATATGCTTTACTTCTACCATTGGTTGCTTAGCCACTTGACTTTTGGGACCCATTGCACTCTGAGGGCCAGACTTGGCAGCGTTATGCACCGTCATTTTCAAAATGCAGGGATGCTCTGTATTTAATTTAATAGAATACAGTGCATCCCTGTGTATCCCCCTGCGCTGGGGCTAAATTTGCTGCCGTGTGCCAATGCAGCCACCCTTGCACCATAGGGGGAGATTGTTTCTGTGCAGGAAGGAACACCTTCCTGCACAAAAACAATCTTAAATGGTAATTTGGTCTTTCTATGTGTGCTGCAAAATGCAGCCCACATAGAGAGAGCAAGCAATCAGGAGAAATGAAAGCATTTCTCCTTGTTGTGCCACTCTAACGATACCTCAGGGGTGGCATTAGATTTTGGCGCTGCCTCAGGTTTACGGAAAATCGTAAATCTGAGGCAGTGTCAAAATGCAATGGGTGTTGCTGTGGCACGCTCAGAGCAACACTAATTGCACATCCCTTCCACGCACAGTGCTGCACGTCAAGGGGCCATATTTTGAAGGTGGCGTAAGGCCACAAAAAGTGGTTTAACACCACCTTGTAAATAAGGTGCAGGGCATAGCACCAGAGAAGTGTCATGAAAACTGCCGTTCCAGTGGCGCTAAGGGCTCTTAAATGCCCTTATTTGTTAACACTGAACCTTGTTTAAGGTCTGTATTGCTTGTGTGCTGTTACTGCGTATGTCTGATACTTCACACTGCTATGGACTGATTTTCATGCCTGGAACTCAGTAGTTAATTAAACCATGGTGCACTGAGATATTTTTCTATTCTAGAGAACTATGTTAGGCCTGTTTCTACAGTCAAACTTGCCCCATTTCTTGCCTCTGAAATGATCTGTTGTGTGCTATATAACTGCTCATGATATACCATGATGCCATGTCTTGACCTGTCTACGTGTTGTATGCACTGTTATTGTCTAATAAACTTTAATTTAAAAAATGTATATTGTTGACAAACGTATTGTGTCAAAAAAATGGTTTACCACAATATCATCTTACTATACTTATAATGGCAAGTAGAAAAATATCGGGAAAAAATGTTGTTGACAATAATATCACCCAATAACATACCAAAATATTGATTTTCGAATATATATATATATATATATATATATATATACAGTTAAAAGCAGTAACTCTTAAACATTCTAGTATATAACATTTATATAATATAAATGAAATACAGTCCACTAATATTTAATACTGTACATAAATATTTACTTATAGAATGCCACACACATATATCTGTGTATATATATGTACACACACACACACACACACATCTATTTATTTATATTTATGTATATGTGTATGTATACATATATTGTGTAACCCAATTATTAAAAACATATTTTTAATTCTAATAAAGTATTATTTAATATTCTACACTTTCATAAAACTTACACATACATATACACACATATATGTATATATATATATATATATATATATATATATATATATATATTCACTTCAAAAGCTAACCTTTACAAGAACGTTAAAGTTAGGCTCACATTTTAAATGTACAAAACCATAGAAATTCACCTGTGTCCTAAGGTAACTATAGCTCGCTCCCCCGCCCTGTACAGTTTTTTCATCATATATTTTACTGAAAATATTACATTGATATCATCAATGATGTTTTCATGAGTGCCATAATTTGTGGGGTAATTAGCAGTGCATGGCAAGGGCACCAGTAATAGTTACCCTAGGGCACAAGTTATAGTTACTTGAGAGCACCCTAACTATAACAGGGGAATTTCTATGCCTTTGTACATTACAAATATGAGCCTAACTGTAACTTCCCTGTAACCTTTGTATTTTTCTGTGACTTTCTTTATTTTTTCAACCATAGCCACGCACAGCCTTTGCCCAATCCCCTACAACCACCCGACCTTGCACAACACATGGCATTCGACCTGCAGCCAGTCCCTGCAGTCAACCCGCCTAACCACCCAGCCCTGAGAGAGAGAGAGAGAGAGACAGAGAGAGAGACAGAGAGACACAGAGAGAGAGAAAGTGAGTGATAGAGAGAAAGATACCGATTTAGGCTTTGATGAATTATATCCTTTATATTGTCTGACAAATTGAAAAGAAAATGTTTTTGTCAATTATAAAGAGTGATATAAATTTTCACTATGTAACTAAATATTTATATTTGAAAAAAACTAAAGCCGGAAATGACCGCAGGCACCTAGACTGGAGCACTTAATCTTTAGTGCGCATGTCTGAGACCTTAACACTAGGCCAGAGGTGAATCCTTACTATGCAGTGCCCAGGCTTAGCTATGACATTCAACCCACAGATTTTGAGTGGAAAAATACTAAAATGTACCACCACTAGGAATGTTTAACAGTCAGAAAACTAGAAAATAAACACACACACTGTCATGAGATAATGAGATTTGAATCCTTGAATTTGAGCTTTGCCGTTGGGCCCGAAGTGACCTTTCTCTTCTGTACCTCAAAATGTAAGTATAACATTGTTACCAAACATCTTGCTAATCTGACTGTTTGAAGTCATTGCTTGGAGAGGTCATTGCAATGACAATCTCTCTCTCTCTCTCTTCCATCCCATTATGGGATGGAAAAGAGAGTGAGAGGACTGCGGGGGAGCCTCAAGGCCACTACGGTCCTAACCTTCGCCCCACGTCCTGCAGGAGCCAGCATGCTTTACAAGCACAGAGTTCCTTTAAATAGCAGCTCTATGCTTGTGGGATCAATGTTGTAATCAGTTTACCTGTATGCGACTTGTATTGCCCCAGATAGGTGGTGGTCACAGGGACCGGGGGTCCAAACTGGACCCCTTGTTATTGAATTTTAGCCCCAGGAAGGTGGTGGTCCCTGGGGCTGTGGGGGGGCTGTGCAAAAAACCATAGATTTAAAGGGATCGTTTAATTTTCGTCTACACCTTCTCTTAAAGGTATAAACACACACAAACCACTTGTGTAACCATATAGATGTATTCCTATACAATTAATCCTCCTTATGGCAGAATGAGAATCCAAATATATATATATATATATATATATACACACACACACACACACACACACATATGCATACACACATAAATAACATATATAAATGCACACACACAGTGAATAGATACACAGAAAACATAACAAATAAAATTAATCCAGTTACAAAATACATTAGTTAATTTTGCCAATACATAAAATATAAAACATATAAAAACCCTTAAAATACCATCAACATTAACACAAAAATTACAAATATAAACAAATAATATAACATGCAAGAAAAACATATGATGGTATAAAATATATTTGATCAATATTAGAAAGCGTTTTGGAACCTGGGATTTTTAAATATAACATTCCCACTTCAGTTTATGCAAATGTAGGGAAAGTGTTGAACTTCAGAGAAGTTAAATGTACTATTCCTACTGCAGTCAATGCAATGGTAGAGAAATCATTGGGTTTTGGAGGGGATAGATTTGCTATTCCTGCTCCAGTATGCCCAACAGTAGGGCAAGCATTTGACTTTGAAGGGATTACATTTACTATTCACAGTCCTGTCTAAGCAGCAGAAGGGAAAGTGTTGGATTTCAGAGGGGATTACACTTACTATTCCCACTCCAAACAGTGCAACAATAGGGAAAGTGCTAGACTTTGGAGAGGTTAGATATACTATTCACACTCCAAACAACCCAACATTAGGGAAAAAGTTGGATTTTGAAGAGGTTAAGTTTACTAGTCCTACTACTGTCAGTGCAACAATAGGGAAAGCATTGGTGTGAGAAAGTCATCCTTTTTGCTCTGTTCACCCCCAAGTGCTTGACTGATATTGGTGGTTACTGACTCCAGTGCTCTGTTTAAAAGATATATGGTAATTAAGCATAATTATAATTGGCTCTGACATCCTACCTGTAAGTCCCTAGTGTATGGTAGGGCATGAAGGTTTAGGGACCCCAGTAGTGTTAAGGCACCTAAGGTTGTACTTTTAAAATAAAACACAGCACAAGTTCGACTTCTAAATAAACGTACTTCCAAAGTCTCAAACTACCTCATTTTTACATATATGTCACCAAGAATAGGATGCGTTGTAATTATAAGGAGGGACATCATAAGATGTGTTTGATATGCCCTGGTGAGGGAAAGTCTGCCAATTTTATTTTCATCATTGCAGCACTGCTAGCTCCATAAGCTAACATGGAAAGGCTTAATTAAACTTTAATAAAGTCTTAACTTTTGAAAAGAATGGACTAGAACAGTGATTCAAAATGTCAAAATAACAGTAAAAATAATTCCAACAATTGCCAATGTTAGATTTATTATAACTATTACAGGAAAAACGTTTTAAAACTATTTTGTAAAGTTACTTTAAATCAGCCCTGTAGCAGCCTCTTCTGATTGGTCAGCCTTAAGCAGGCTGGATAGGTCACTCAGGTGAGGTATGAAGTGCCCTGGGCTGAGTCAAAGGAGACATCTGCTGGATGGAGATCTGCTACAGGACATACCAGGACAGGAAGGGGGCTGGGTATTGAAACTGCTTCTCAAAAATAGAAGGACAGGTAGTGCAGGGCCCACCTCAACTTCCTGCACCGCCAGCCAGATGGGAGCCTCTGTAATTGAATTAGGAGAGAGGCTGGAAGGGGAGTGTAGAGGAAAGTTAGCCACACCTATAGGTGGGCTTGTCCAGACTTGAACCTCCAGGAGAGAGTTTCCCTGTCTTGGATTTTTGAGAAACTCTAAGGGAGTGGTCATCACAGAGGATAGCACTCTGTATGCCCTTGGGTGGGGTGCCTCCCTCCTTGCCAGCCAGGAAACCTGGATAAAAGTGAAAGAGCTGCCCAGCAGCTCACATCCCTGTTGAAACAAATAAGAACAAGAAGGACTCCCCTGCTAAAATCCTGGTCTGCCCCAAGAAGGACTGCACTCTGAAGGACTGCACCTGTTGCATACTCTGGGCTTCTCCAAGAAAAGGTCTTTGCCTTGTTTCCAAGTTGCAGGTGTGGGCTCCCTGTAAGAAATAGGTACAAAGGAGCTACCAAGAGTCCTCTGCATCAACTCTTGCAAGAAGAGCCCATCTCACCAGTGTCAAGAGCACTTTTAAGGATTTGACAAGGTGCATTGTGGGAACTGTAGTCCCAACTCTGCAAGGAGCAACTCAGAGCTTCTGGTACCTTGGCTGTTGTTTTCAGACACGTCAATACCCCAAAAAGACCTTATGGAAGAGGATCAGAAGTTTGGGACCATTTGGGGAATTTTGGTGAAAAAGCTCCATAAGTTGACCGACACGTTGTTGAGAGTCAAGCCAGAGACTGCTAACTGTGACTCAGCCTGAAATTCAGGTTCACCCCATTGAAAGCTCCAGAGCACTGCCTGTCGGCGACGAGAACCAAAACTTCCACGAGTTCACTGAGGCCTTGAACTGAGCCAAGTCGACGACTCGTAACCCAGCCTGCTAAGGAGCCTTGCTTCATGAGCAGAAAACAATACCAAAAAAGTGACTAAGGGCCTAATCATGATTTTGGCAGTCTTGAGACTGCCAAACTCACGGTGGCAGTCAGACTGTTTAATTCCTGGTGGTCTGACTTGCGAGATTATGATCCTGGTGGTCGGACCACCAGGAGACGGCTGTCTCTGCTGGCATCAGGGATCCCGATGGGTTGGTGGTGGTCAAAGTCGTGGTAAGCCATGGCAGTGCCTATTTCGGCTCCACCATGCTGATATTAACTGACCTTTCTGCCAACCGTTTCATGGCAGGGTCCCCACCATGAAAAGGCTGGTGGAAAGACAGTGCTGGAGGCCTCAAGGGGACCCCTTTACTGTCCACTTCGATGTCGTGGGCAGAGCCTGGGCCCTCCTTTCAACACTGTTGGAATACACACTACCATTCTGAGGGTGCTGTGTGTTACGGCATTGGCCATGGCTATCTAAGGGAGCCGAGGCCAATGCCGCTTCTGCGTTTCCACCAGGTTGCCCATCAGAAACATCGTAATACAATGGTTTCTGCCGGTCAGCCCACTGGAAACATCATAGTACGGAGCTGGTGAGGCTGCCCGCTTGACAGCTGCCTCACCACTGCGGTATTGGAGTTGTGGTGGTTCAACACCTCAACTCATAAAGAGTGCAAAGGTAAACTTTTGACCAAGGCCTTCCGCTCAGTGTATCTGACCCAGGCTCCATTACGGTCGGCCTCAACCGTTGACTGTGACCTGGTCAGGTGCAACCATAGAGGCGCAATTGGTGCTTTTCTCTATTAGGCACTAGAAAGCACATTTTTCAATTAATTATTTAAAAGTTTATATCTCTGGTTCCCTACATTGATTTTTTGATCATTTTGGAGGAGTCATTTTAAAGATAAACATATTTCCTTTTTTTCATAAATTGTTGTTAATTGTTTTTGTGTGTTGTGTTTTACTTATTTACTATTTGATGCTATTAAATGTTTTACACTTCTGTCTCCTAAGTTGAGCCTGACTGCTTGTGAGCCCAGCTACCAAGAGTTAAGCGAGGGTTAATTAGAGACCATAATGGGTCCTTAGTTGTGATTGTGGTGTTATTAGTAAGTGTATGGACCTACCTTCCCTCACTAATAAACCACTTTCCAACAGGTGGACGTTGAGGGGTTAAATTTCCTATTTCCACTCCAGTCTAAGCAACAGTAGGGAAAGCACTTCACTTCAAATGCATTTTATAAATATGTATAAACAGTTTAATGTAGAAAACATATTAAACTCTTAATATGAACATTATTAATTAACTTTAAATATATCAATATATATATATATATATGTATATATGTGTATTAAAATAAATAAATAAATAAATAAATAAAAATAAATAATAAAATCAATTTACGTGTAATAAATTAAACTTTGCTAATTACCAAAAAGCAGATAAAATGATACATAATTGATTTCATTTCAATGAATACATGATGAACAATTAAAATAACAAATATCACAGCACAAACAAGCTTTCTGAAGCTTTTACCATAAAATAAATGAGAAATGTCAGAAATGTACATTTTAAAAAATATACATAATTACCTACCAAATATTAAATCACACATAAGTATCAATTTTTATAAACATATTTACATTTATTTTATTCTCAAACACTTCACCCAAAAAAGTAAAATACAATATTTAAAACTTTGTATATCAATGCTAAAATTGCTAGAAAAATAAATAAAACTGTTGAACAATTACAGAATTATCATTAGCATAATTAACTTTCATTGTTAGTAATCAAATAACATATATATACATATATATATATATATATATATATATATATATCTCATCCAACCTGCGACTTCAACAAACCCAGCATCTCTTGCCCTAGATATAATTAAAATACATCAATACTCAGATAATAATCAATGAAATCAATAACAACAATTAAAACTAAATTGTAAATTGATTATTATATAATCACCTTCCCAACCTAGAGGCCAACAAACTCAGAAGCCCCCACCTACATTATATTTAAAATAAATCAGTATTGAATGGTTTACAAAGATAATACCCAATTAAATCATTATTAACAATGAATAATGCAATTTTAATTGATTATTACTTTAATGCCCCAACAAACTCAGAATCATTCACCTACAATATACATAAAATTAATCTGTATTAAACAATTTGCTTAATTAATAATCATTTTCATATTAAATTTGAATTAGCAATTATTCATTAATTGGTAATGATTTTTTACCTAATTAACTTCCCTCTCTATTGCCATACAAACTCAACATCCTACTAACACACTATACACTATACAAACAATATAAACACACACAATGAATATCTTGACCAAAGGACATTAAAAGAATTAAAACAATATTTTTACAAATGTATCACTGAAAACAATATTTAAAACAACATTATTCTTAAAAACAATGGGCATTATGTATCATGCATCGGACCGTTTGCCACTGGTAAAATGCATTTTAGTATTTATGAAGTTCAATTTGCAATTCAGTAACATGTTGGAATTGTGAATACATACAGATTTGGTATTAGGAAAGAGCGTGTTCAGGGCATCCCCTCCTAATACTGAATCACTGCAGCATGTAGGAATGTTTTATGACCCAAATGCGGTTGCAAAACATTTACAACCTACAACCTACTTCAAGTAACTGGTAACTCATTAGCAAATGGGAAAGGGTATGGGAATGGTAGCGTAATTTTTTTTTAAGAGCAGACAGTGGTCCCACAGTAAATGAAAAGAAAATTAAAAAAATATATTTTTTTAAACGCATCCCATTTTCCTTTCGGGAAAACGGGCTGCTTTTTAAAAAAAAGGTTGCTTTATTTAAAAGCAATCTTAGACATGGTGGTCTGCTGACTGCAGCAGGCAACTGTTGGGAAATGGGTTATTGGCAAGGGCAGATAAGTACCTACACCTAGCAATAGGCCACTAACCTCCACTTAGGTCAAGTTAGGTCTCAATAAATTTAACCCAGCTCAACACTTGGTAGCTTGGTATGAGTGACAAGGGTTAACTCAGGAGATAAGTGTGTAAAGCATTTAAAAATCACAAAACAGTAAATAGGTAAAACACAAAACACAATTTAAAAGAAAACAGCAATTTCTACAAATAGACTATGGCCCTCATTATGACATTGGTGGTAAACCCCATTTACCGCCACGCTGACTGCCGCAAACATACCGCGGCGGCAGCGGATAGCCGTTATTTTGACACACACACACCTATCTGTCACTATTCAGCCACACACACAATTCCGCCACACAAAAGGTCAGTATTAAACTGGCGGTCTCAAAACCCACACCTTTACGCCAACAGAACAACGGCCACCACATTATGACCGACGAATCACTAAGGGGGACATTCAATGGTCTTAAACCATTGGCAGTACATACCGCTGGGATCAAAATACATAAACACTGACAAAACAACACCACATTGGACAATTCAAACAACACACATCTGACATCCATACACACACCACACCCACACCACTATAAAAAGCATACCCACATTACCCACAACCTTTTACCATTACAAACAATTGCCACCAGAGAGAGACAGCAAGACCACAGACAAAATTAGATCCACACACTACTCACACCTATACACCACTCACGTACGCCACATCACACACTCCAACACATTACCCAACACACCCTCACCTACACACCTTACACAACACCCATGGCACCACAAAGACACCCCCGCTTCACAGAGGAGAAGCTAAGGGTCATGGTGGAGGAAATCATCAGGGTAGAGCCTCAGCTATTTGGAGCACAGGTGAAGCAGATAATGATAGCTAGGAAGATGGAGCTATGGTGGAGAATCGTGGACAGGGTCAACACCGTGGGACACCACCCCAGAACTAGGGATGACATCAAGAAGAGGTGGACCAACCTACGGGGGAAGGTACGTTCCATTGCAGTGAGACACCAGCTTGCTGTACAGAGGACTGGTGGTGGACCCCCACCTCCTCCCCCACAACTAAGAGCATGGGAGGAGCGAGTGTTGGCAATCATGTATCCTGAGGGCCTAGCCAGAATAGGAGGAGGACTGAACTTTAGTAATTCAACTGTTTACCACTATCACCCCCCTACCTGCATGCCATCACATACCCCTACCCTCACCCTTACGCCCATCACTCCAACATGTCCCACACACCCCACCATCACATCTCACTCATCCCAATACCAAGCCCTGCATGCCATACTAATGCATGGACACCCCTCACAGCCCTGCTGGGACACATATCACTAAAGAATGCACACTAGAGAGAATCAGTTAGCTCACCACATACCAACTTGTACAAGTGAAAGCTGCCAAGGCAACTACAACCACAGATGCACAATATGTCAGACACCGAAACAATAACACATTATTTACAT
Source organism: Pleurodeles waltl (assembly GCF_031143425.1). Lineage (NCBI taxonomy): Eukaryota > Metazoa > Chordata > Amphibia > Caudata > Salamandridae > Pleurodeles > Pleurodeles waltl. The sequence goes on from NC_090447.1 coordinate 286,820,340, forward strand.
CCCCACAGGTACCCCAGCCAATGTCACTGAGAGGACGTGCCAGCATTATCCAGTACCCCAACTGACGATGCCCACAGTGATGACAGCAACTATGGTCTCCTGGATCTGGATAACCAACCTGGCCCATCAAAGACCTCTGGCAGTCGGTTGTCCAGGCCCAGTCACACACCACCACAGAGCCTCCCCCATCTGGAAACACCACCACAGCACCCACCCAGTGTACTCACACCTCTGTCCCCAGGACACGTCAATCAGCAGTGTGTCCACCTGTACAGGGACCCCAGGGCACATCGCATACCCAAGATAATTAGGGACCTGGGGCCAGTGGCAGTGGGCACATGGTTCAGGGGACAGAGGCACAGGTCAATAGGGAAAGTGGGAGGACTGATGTGTGCCAGGGGGAGGATAGGCCCAGGGAACCAACTCTCCAGGAGGCATTGTAGAGATCCTGTGAGTATATCAACATTCCCAGGACACGATGGGCCAGATCCTGGACAATGTGCAAGAGAACAGGCGGCTGCAGGAGGGACAGTATCAGGGGATCAGGTAGGACTTGCAGGCCATCAACTCCACCCTGGTCTCCATAGCAGGGGTGCTGGCAGACATGGCCAATATTATGAGGGAGGCAGTCACACAACAGTGGGCCCCTGCCACTAGCCAGACATCTGAACTGCATTCCACCTCCGCTGCCACTAGTGGACAGTAGGCCCTGCCACAAGACCAACGGGCCACCAGCACCCTTCCCCCTGCAAAAGGAGAACAACCCCGCAAATGATCCCTGCGATCCAGACAGAAGCCAGAAATACTTGCCAAGACTTCCGCCAGGAAATGAGACTCTCCTGATTGTCCCCCTTGTGTCCCACTCTGTCACCCTGTCCACCTTGACCTGCCATTGCTCCTCTTCCTATGTCCCCTTGGACAATGCACCTGAGCTACAGACTGGAACAATACCCTGGACTTTCTTCTATCATCACCCCATCCCATTGCACTTGCCCCTCATTTTAGCACTTCAATAAACACCCTTGGAAAAAATAGAAGTATGTAGTATGTCAATTTCTTTAAGTGTGTATTCATTTAACCAGGTTCAAACTTTGCAATTCAACTGTACAGTAAATGAGCATATGTTAAAGACCTGTAGCTGGCTGCTTTGATCACACCAGGAGCTATTGTGAGACACCAACATATGTAAAATGAATTGCCAAAGTCTACAGTAAGGGGGGCATATAAGTGGGAAGCATGCCAGTGCCACAGGAACTATAAATAATGACAATGAAATGTGAAGTAACACTGTTTTACCTGTGTGTCATTGGAAGTATTGTCAGATGACTGCTGTTCTGTTGTCCTCATCCTCATCCTCTGCCTCCTCATCCTCACTGTCCACAGGGTCCACTGCTGCCGCATGGGCATCTCCAGCCTCCTCCTCCTGTAGAAAAGGCACATTGAGTCTCAGGGCAAGGTTGTGCAACATGCAGCATGCCACTATTATCTGGCAGACCTTCTTGGGTGAGTAGCATAGGGATACACCTGTTAGATGGAGGCATCTGAACCTGGACTTCAGGAGGCCAAATGTCCTTTCTATAATCCTTCTGGTTCACCCATGTGCCTCATTGTAACGTTCTTCTGCCCTTGTCCTGGTATTCCTCACCGGGGTCAGCAGCCAAGATAGGTTGGGGTAACCAGAGTCACCTGTAATATTGAGGGACAACATATAGCCACACACTATCCCATATGGCTCACACCATAGCCATACACCAACATGTAACCGGGTGGGGACCAGGGCTCACCTATTATCCACACCCTGTGCCTCTGTAGTTGGCCCATCATATTTGGGATGCTGCTATTTCTCAGCACAAAGGCATCATGCACTGACCCAGGGTACTTAGCATTGACTTGGGAAATGTACTGGTCTGCCAAGCACACCATCTGCCCATTCATAGAGTGGAAACTCTTGCAATTTCTGAACACCTGTTCATTTTGACGAGGGTGACTAATGCAAAATGTTTTCCATCAATCGGACCAATTATGTTGGGGATATCTCCCATTGCATAGAAGTCTGCCTTCACTGTGGCCAACTCTTCAAACTTGGGAAATACAATGTGGCTGCACATGTGTTTCATCAGGGCAGACAACACTCTGGTCAGCACGTTTGAGAACATTGGCCATGACATTCCTTCTGCCCGGCCCACTGTCACTTGGAAAGAACCAGTAGCCAGTAAATGGAGCACAGATAGAATGTGAACAAGAGGGGAGAACCCAGTGGGTTGAGGGGTAGCAGATATATCAGGTCAGGCTCTAATTAGGTACACAGCTCTGTGATTGTGGCCCTGTCAAGTCTATAGGTGAGGATGATGTGCTTGTCCTCCATTGTTTCCAAGCCCACCAGATGTCTGTACACGGGGGTATGTCTCCATCTCCTATTCATCCTCAGCGGTAGCAATCTATGGGGCAAAAGAGTGAGGAGCCGGTCACAAACTGAAGAACGGGGCTACAACAGTACATTGCATGCTGTTAACTTGTAATGGGTCAGTCTGAATTGTCCAGTATGTCAAAATTTAAACAGTGACGCAGCAATTATTCAGGGCATGCCCCACCCCCTGAAATGGCGTCCGCCTGTCCTGTGTGGAGGGACAGGTGGAAGTGAGGTAATTCCTCTGACGTTGCACGCCGTTGCAGGAGGCGGTCGGGAACCGCCATGCAACTCCTCATTGGTTATAATTGGGCCCTATGGGTTACAGTGGCCAATGGTGATGTATGCCGGCGGTGACGGTATGCACCGCAGCGGACTTGACCACCATTTTATATCTGATTCCTCACTTGCTACCTGACCTTCAACAGGAGTGGACCTACACTGCTTGTGCTGCTGTGACCAGTGTCTGGAACCTACTATGGTTCGTGTGACTGGGGAAAGGGCCCCTGCCATCACTTCGGCAGAGTTGCAGAGACTGGTGGATGGGGCCCTACCCCAGTAAGGACTGCTTTATGGTCCTCCAGACCAACAGGTGAGTACACTGTGGGCACGATGCACATGGCATGAATGCATGGAGTGGTGTGTGAATGCCTCGTGTAAGGGGGGTGGGTGGATGTCCTCTGGGTGGTGTGTTGGTTGTATGCTGGGCCATGTCTGTGGAAATTGTGATGTGAAGGGGTATGGTGGGCCATAAGTGTAATAGGCAGGACTGTCTGACTAATATAATTTTCCTATGTGTCTTTCCTTTGCAGGTCAATGCCCATCAAAAGAAGGGTATATGGCGTAGCATCGCCAAGTACGTGTGGTCCCTGGGGGTCTACGGCAGGTGGAGCACCCTCTGTCGGAAACGGTGGGAGGACCTGAGACGCTGGGCACGGAAGATGGCAGAGGCCCATCTGGGGTAGGGCTCCCAATGAGGAAGGGGTGCCCTTCGAACCCTGACCCCGATGGCCTGCATACTTGCGGTGGCCTATCCACAGCTGGATGTGAGCTTGAGGGCATCACAGCAGCCACAAGGGGGTGAGTACAGTACCCATCATTACTACTAACGCCTGGTGGGTTGGTATCCGGGTGGTGGATTTGTGACAGTGGATGCCCCTAGGCCAGGACTCATATTGTAGTATAGGTCCGCTGGTGGCTAGGGTTCTAAAGGGATAATCATGCTATCTAGCTCGTAGGCATCCACTACTGGTCAGGGCTGGGTGGGTCCCAGGTGTGCTGGATTTTCTGGTGTGTGCCCCTCCCCATGCCTTGGTGGCTAGCAATATCACTGGTAGTTCAATGCACAGTGCTTAGGCCTTTTCCCTCTGTGTGAGAGTGCTGCGTACGCCAACAGTGGTGTTGGAGCAGCCATTGACCAAGTGTATCCTTAGTCTCTTCCACCCTTCTTGTTTTGTCACCTTGTCCTTATGTGCATTAGCATCATCTGGCTGAGGAGAAGAGGCACCGGCAATGGAGGGAGCTGCATCCCACAGGACCCAGGAGGCGGAGTCCACTGATGGTGACGACGGAGGGCGAGGGGATCACCATGGCGGAGACCGGAGGGGACAGTTCAGACACAGATACCGCCTCTGATGGAAGATCTCTGGTGGTGACGGACACTTCTGTGACCACCCCAGCTCCAGGTACAGCCGCCACCCCCTGTCCCAGCACCGCCCTCCCAGCAGCCCCTCATAGAGTTGCCCATGCCCACTCACCCAGGAGAGTGGGCATCTGCTTCGTCCCAGGCACCTCAGGCACTGCCGCAGTGAGCCCTGCTGCCCTGAGTGAGGAGGCTATTGACCTCCTGAGATCCATCTCTGTAGGGCAGTCAACCATTGTGAATGACATCCAGGGGCTAGCAGCCCAGATGCAATAGACAAATACATTCATTTTTTAAATATTTTTTTTATTAACATTTTATCATTCAATAAACAGTATTATGTTTACAGCACCATCTTGTTTGCTTCGTGTTAGTGCATAACAGTGTTAATATCACTACTGTCTACATTGTTTGAATGTTCTACTTCATTAATTATTCGATAACCTTTATACTTTAAACGTATGCAAGAATGGAACAACAGTGGCGCTTCTTCTCGTATGGGTTGCCCTGTTGGCCTAGTGTAGCAGAGTCATGTTTTGCTAGCTATTATACAACACCAATAACTCGTTTCAAACATTAATTAACTTAAACTTAAACACGATGGCAAAGTAGGGGGTGGAGGCTGCTAATGCAGGGGGATGCCATTTCTTGGCTTTTCCAGTATGTATGGTGTCATTACTCATAGACTTGTTTGGTTTCAGGTGGGTGGGGCGTCTACCGGGTTCAGCCTGTCTGTTAACCAATGTCATGGGCTCGGTCCCCTGTTGTCCACCTTTTGTTCAATCTCGGCCTTATCGTGTCTTCCCTTTTCATGTCCTAGAGGGCGAGGCAACATTTCCTCCCTTCCTATGTTTATCCAGTCTCCACTCCTGTTGGAGTGTCTGCGTCCGCTGTTCTCAATATATTGTCCCAGCTTGTCATTGCTACTTCCCATTTCTGTGCTATAGGGTGGCGACGCAGTCCCCTCCCCTCCTCGCTCTTCAGGACCTGGAGTTCGGCTCTAGCCCATGTTGTAACGTCTTGTCTCCACCCAACCCGGGGGGGCCGAAACTGTGCCTTCCAGTTCTTTGTGATCTGTCTCCTATATAATACCAGTGCCAGACTCAGAAATCGGGTCTCCACTCTTCCCCGCGGCAACCCATTCCCAAAGCCCATCAAACATCTGTCAGGGGTCGGAGTCAGGTTCATATTAAGGAGTCTCGATAGGTCGGACATCACCTCTTCCCACCCCAGTTGGATTTCTGGACAGGTCCATACCATGTGGTCAAAATTTGCGTCTACATTTTTACATCTGGGGCACACCCTAGGAACTCCCCCATAGATTACTGTTAGCCGATGTGGGGTGAGGTACGTTCTGTGGAGGTAATTATATTGTATATATCTCAGGCGCGTGCTTCGAGCTACGGTCCGGGGGTAAGCCAAAGCTCTGTTCCATTCCGCATCTGACGGTTCCCTACCGACTGTCCTCCCCCATCTCTCTCTCAGTGGCCGCAGGGAATTTAGTGCATCCTCAACTTGAACTTGGTATAATTTAGATATCAGATGGGACTCGTCTCCTGACGTCAATAGGAGATGCAGCACCCTGTGGGTAGCTGGTTCCGCATTGACCGTGATCCAGTGCGTTTTCAGCACATGTATCAGTTTATGATACATAAGGAACTGACCCGGGAGACTCCACTGTCAACAAGATTAGTGAAAGACCTCAACACTCCCTCCTGAAACAGGTCTCCCACCGTTTCTATTCCTGCTCTTCTCCAGGTTCCGAGGCTCATGCCTCCCAGGTTCCTCTCACCAGCCTCGATCGTAAATACCGCCAGGGGTAGGGCCGGAGAGTACGGGGGGACAGTGCCATCCCTTTTCACGCACCTCTTCCAACATGCTGACGCCACTTTTGTCATCAGGCTGTGCATGTGGGGATTAAGCTTCCTATTTGTCATTCGAGCAATGAACTGATTTATGTCCTCCACTACTTGGTCGGCGTATCTCTCCAGGTGACCCTTACCTGTGAGCCACCCGGCAACCCATTGCAGCTGGGATGCCAGGTAGTAGGCTTCAAAATCTGGTGCTCCTAGACCCCCCTTGTTAGTTGGCCTGCATAGTATCTGGAGCGAGGTGCGTCTACGGCCATCATCCCATATAAGTTCCCTGAGTAGGGTGTTTAGTTCACGAAACCACGCTGTTGGAATCAGAAGGGGCAGGTTAGCGAAGTAGTATAGAAGCCGGGGCAGCATGACCATTTTGGACAATGCTACTCTGGCCAATAGACAAATACATTCATGAGGGGCATTCACACTGGGTGGCAGCCCAACAGATATCAATCCAGGCTTTGGACTCCTCTCTGATGGCAGCCATTGTCCCTGGTTCCACCCCCCCTCCAACATCCTCTTCCCAATCCCATTCTCCTTAATCCCAACCTATCCCAAGCACACAGACAGAGGAGCATGCTCACAAGACAGCACACAAGTGTCACAGGCAAACACAAGCACCACACTTCATCCCACCGGCACTCACACAAACACCATCCAGATGCAGACATACCAACATCCACAATTTCCACTGTCTCCCCCTCCTCCTCCTCCTCCACCTTCCTCCCAGTTCCGTCTACACTCACACCTGCATGCACTACACCATCATCCACTATCCCTAACAGCACCACACCTAGCAGAACACACACCTCACTGACAGACACCTCCACAACAGCCATGCACACGCCCCCTGTGTCCTCTTCCACTGTGTTTGCCCTCCCTCCCAAGGTACGCAAACTCAAGCACTCAGACACCCAACAGCCATCCACCTCACAACAGCATCCAGCCCATGCTCCTGCACCCAAAATCAGCAGACAGATACCTCCTACAACCACTCCCTCTTCCTCCACTCCCACACCTTTTTCCTCTTCCAGCCCCAATGTCCCTAAAAAACTTTTCCTATCCACCATTTACCTCTTCCCTACCCCTCCCCCAGTCCTGCATGTCTGGCCAGGGTGGGAAGAACCCAGCCAAGCTCCCCACCAACCAGTCCACGGGCCCAGTCATCACCACACCCACTCATGGTGGAAAAGGATCCAGGGCACATGTCCTCAGGGTGAAGGAGCCAGCCACAACTGCTGCCAGGAAGACTAAGGAGCCTGACCCAGATGCCAGAAAGTGCAAGGAGCCAGCACCAGCAGGCATGAAGGGCAAGGGGCCTGGGGCAGCTGTCCGAGGCTGCAGGGAATGGGCAGGAGCCTCCCCCAGCAGTAGCAGAACCTCCTGTAGGCAGCTGTCCGAGGCTGCAGGGGATGGACAGGAGCCTCCCCCCACCAGCAGCACCACCACCTCCAGTGAGCATCCGTCCAAGGCTGCAGGGGATGGGCAGGAGTCTCACCCCAGCAGCAGCACCATCACCTCCAGTGGGCAGCTGTCCGAGGCTGCAGGGGATGGGCAGGAGCCTCCCTCAACCAGCACCACCACCACCAACATTGAACAGCTGTCACTGGCAGCTGACGGTATGTAATCCTGCTTCCATGGGCCACTGTGCAGCCTACCCCCTGCAAATCCAGTGGGTATGACACCCACCTGAGAGGCTGTGACCATTGCACTCCCCAGGATCAAGACCACAGGGCATGATGCCCCCTCCAGGAGCAGTGGGTAAGACAACCACCTACCCCAGCCTCCCCAGGATCAAGAGCACAGGGCACGGTGCCCCCTGCAGAACCAGTGGGAAAGACACCCACTTGAGTGACTGTGGCCTTGCACTCCTAAGGACCAAGCACAGGGCATGTTGCCCCCTACAGAGCAAGTGGGCAAGTCACCCACCTGAGAGGCTGTGGCCTTGCACTCCCCAGGACCAAGCACAGGCATGTTGCCCGCTCCAGAGCATGTGGGCAAGTCACCCACTTGAGAGACTGTGGCCTTGCATTCCACAAGACCAAGCACAGGGCATGTTGCCCTCTCCAAAACCAGTGGTGTTGTTCCATCTGCTGGCAGAGGTGGCCCCCGTCTCCAATCCCCCTGAGGTGCCTGCCTATTTCCCAATTGATGCCCCTGCAGTGTTCTCTCCGTGTGAGGCTGGTGCCATGTGTGGCCTTGTAATTTGGCCTGTGGCCATGTGGACAACGTACATTGTGGACTGGGCTGTGTCCCTTTTTATTTACATATGTATATATCTATTATCTTGCCTCACTTATTGATCTTGATGTGTTGGTCTCATTACATTCACTTTTTCTAAAAATGTTTTGTCCTTGCATTATTCATCCGAGGTACGGGGTAAAAATGTTTTAGTACTGCAGCTGATTGTGTGTATGGTGTTGGAGGGGTGTGAGTTGTGCGTGTGTGTGTGTTACTCTCGTTTTCCTTCCCCCCCCCCTGGTGTGCTAGGCGACTGCACTCACCGTCGTCGTCTTCGCCGGTGTTGGTGTTCATGGTGGAGCAGCACGTAGAATATCATGGGGACAACATGCAGCTCAGGCTCCATGGCGGCATGGTTGTTCCCTCTGTCTCCAATCGGGAGTCCTTTCCCTTCTGAGGTCTGTTTCCGCCAGGCTTTTGAGGTCATTGGTACCGCCCCAGAAAAGGTGGTGGTTTCCTAGGTCATAATATGGTGGGCAGAACGTTGACTTCCACCTGGCTGTAGACGGCTACTGCTGTGGTGCCTGTTGTTTCCGCCTTGGCGGCTGGTGCGGTGAAGTGGCTGTCTATCGAAGATCTATCTGCAATGGTCATAATTTGCCTGTTGGCAGTATTACCTCCACTTTTACACCAACCGCCAGGGTTGTAATGAGGGTCTATATTTTTATCTTTAAAATGACACCAAAAGTAATAAAATCAGATAAGGGGAACCGGAGATACACATTTTTAAAGAATAAATGCTTTTTAGTGCTTAGAAACTATAGCACCAATCTGGTCATCTGGTCGAACCTCGACCGCGGCAAAGTCAAAGTTTAAGGCTGACCACGTGGAGCCCTGCTTGGCTACAGCTCGTGGGAGGCCTTGGAAAAAAGTTTACCTTCAGACTTACTTGTTTTCTTGAGGGTTTTCTTCAGCGGGACCAAGTCACCTGTCCAATCTGACCTCCTGGAACTCTTCCTTGGAAATGCGTTGCCGGAGCCCTCAGTGGAGATTTTTACTGTTGTTTTTTCGAGATGAAAATCCTTTGACTGTGGCAAACATGAATCTTGATCCGACCTCCCTGGAGCCCTCTTCGGATACACTGCCTGGGAGGTCCTGGTCAACTTTCTATGTTCGGACTTAGTCACTTTTTCAGAGATTTTCTTGACCGGGACGAACCTGCACGTCATGGTGGGTCGCGGTTGATGCAAGCTGGCTAGAGTTGCTGTGGTGGGTTGTTCCCTTTGTGGAACTTTTTTCCAAAAGTTCTCTAAACTTCTGGATCTTCTCCCAGATGTTCTTTTAAGGTTCTTTTGTGGTCCACAGCACACCCCAAGGTTCCTGAAGCTCTGAGATGATACTAGAGGGTGCAGACTATAATTCTCAGAATGCACCTGGGACAAGCTCCAATTTGGCCACTTGGCACAGGTCAGCTGATCAATTTCTTCAGGTGTTGGTGCAGTAGTTCTGGTTAGCAATTTTTCACCTGTAGAAAACAGGGAGCCCCTTCTTGAACCAGTTAAAGCCAGGCAAAGTTCTTTGTGTGTTGAAGCCCAAGTGTGCATCTAGTGCCGTCCTCCAGAGTGCAGTGTCCAGGTGCAGGTCAGGGAACCAGCAGGGCAGTCCGTGTTCTTCTCATATAGTTCTTCCTTGTAGGGATCTGGTAGGGATCAGAGGTGTGGGTGCACCTCTGCCATATTTATCCTTTCTCCTGGGTGAAAAACAGGGTGGTCCTAGTTCTCCAATCAGGTTCAGGGTCCTTTCTCCTGTGATGACCACTTCCTGGGAAGTGTGACAAAAATCAATCCCAGGGAGCAACATTTAGCAGGCAGATCGCTCCCCGCTCCTCCGCCCAGCGCCACCTCCTCACCGTTTCATTCCCTTTGTTCCTCTCAGCTCCCCAGCCGCTCCGTCCCCTGCGGCCCCTCCCACCTCCCCCCTCCACCTCACCATTCCATTCCCTTTGTTCCTCTCAGCTCCCCAGCTGCTCCGTCCCCTGCGTCCCCTCCCACCTCCCCCCTCCACCTCACTGTTCCATTCCCTTTGTCTCTCTCAGCTCCCAGGTGCTCTGTACCCTGCGGCCCCTCCACCTCAGTTCCTCTCAGATCCCCAGCCGCTCCGTCCCCTGCAGCCCCTCCCACCAACCCCCTCCACCTCACCGTTCCATTCCCTTTGTCTCTCTCAGCTCCCAAGCCGATCCGTCCCCTGCGGCCCCTCTCGCCTCCCCCCTCCACCTCAACGTTCCATTCCCTTTGTCTCTCACAGCTCCCCAGCCACTCCGTCCCCTGCGGCCTCTCCCGCCTCCCCCTCCACCTCACCGTTCCATTCCCTTTGTCTCTTTCAGCTCCCCAGCCGCTCCGTCCCCTGCAGCCCCTCCCACCAACCCCCTCCACCTCACCGTTCCATTCCCTTTGTCTCTCTCAGCTCCCAAGCCGATCCGTCACCTGCGGCCCCTCTCGCCTCCCCCCTCCACCTCAACGTTCCATTCCCTTTGTCTCTCTCAGCTCCCCAGATGCTCCGTCCCCTGCGGCCCCTCCCGCCTCCACCTCACCGTTCCATTCCCTTTGTTTAATCTCAGATCCCCAGGCCTCTGTCCCCTGCGGCCCCTCCCGCCTCCCCCCTCCAACTCACCGTTATATTCCCTTTGTTCCTCTCAGCTCCCCAGCTGCTCCGTCCCCTGCGGCCCCTCCCACCTCCCCCCTCCACCTCACCGTTCCATTTCCTTTGTCTCTCTCAGTTCCCCAGCCACTCCATCCTCCTGCGGCCCCTCCCGCCTCCCCCTCCACATCACCGTTCCATTCCCTTTGTCTCTCTCAGCTCCCCAGCCCCTCCGTCCCCTGTGGCCCCTCCCCCCTCCACCTCACTGTTCCATTCCCTTTGTCTCTCTCAGCTCCCCAGCTGCTCCCGCCTCCCCCCTCCACCTCACTGTTCCATTCCCTTTGTTCTTCTCAGCTCCCCAGCTGCTCCATCCCCTGCAGCCCCTCCCGCCTCCCCCTCCACCTCACCATTCCATTCCCTTTGTCCCCCTGCAGCGCCTCCCGCCTCCCCCCTCCACCTCACCGTTCCATTCCCTTTGTCTCTCTCAGCTCCCCAGCCTCTCCGTCCCCTGCGGCCCTTCCCTCCTTCCCCCTCCACCTCACTTTTCCATTCCCTTTATTCCTCTCAGCTCCCCAGTCACTCTGTCTCCTGCGGCCCCTCCCGCCTCCCCCCCTTCAACTCAACCTTCCATTTCCTTTGTTCCTCTCAGCTCCCCAGCCGCTCCATCCCCTGCGGCCCCTCCCGCCTCCCCCTCCACCTCATCTTTCCATTCCCTTTGTCTTTCTCAGCTCTCCAGCCGCTCCGTCCCCTGAGGTTCCTCCCCACAGCCATCCCATTCGTCCAACCCTCCCTCCTCCTAGCTGCCACTCCCTCCCCCCCCATTCATGGAAGCAGCTAAAGGCAAGCCTGTCTGCGACCGTCCGTGCCAAGACCGCGCCCAGCGCCAGTCCCCCTGGCCCTCGTAGACAAGCCTACTCCCCCCTCATCCTCCACTCACTCAAACCAGGCCCTCGCCCCACATGCACCCTTTCCAGCCCCACACACACTCATGGCCGCTTCACTTGCCACACCTGTCATTTTTCCTGCTCCTCCTCCCACACCACACACCAACCACAGCGACCCCCCTCACAACTCACACAACACCCACAATGCAACACACACCTGCTCTGCCCCCACCCCCACCAACCAGCCCCGCAGCACACCACCCCACAACCAGAACACACCCCGCAACAACACCCTCATGCACCACACCAACACCACCCACCACAACCGCCTCAACTGCCTGCTCCTCAACACCCGCTCCCTTCACAAACATGCCATAGAACTCTGGGACCTCATCACATCACAATCACCCGACATTGCCTTCCTCACGGAAACCTGGACCAACCCCTCCTCAGAACCCGACATAGCCATCGCCACCACCAAGGGATACAAACTCCAATGTAAAGACCGCCTCAACAGGCCAGGGGGTGGCATCGCCATCCTACACAGGGACACCATCAAAGTCACCACCAGCTCCCAAGACACTATTGACAACACAGAACACATTCACTTCCTAATCCACATTAACAACAACTCCACCCTCAGAGGTACACTAATCTACAGACCATCAGAACCACGCCCCGCCTTCTGCGACACCATCGCCGACACCATCAGTTCGCACGCCCTCACCTCCACAGACTACATCCTCCTCGGTGATTTCAACTTTCACTTGGAGAACCTACAAGACCACAACTCTTCATCCCTCATAGACAACCTCACCAACCTCGGACTCAAACAACTGGTCACTGCACTCACCCCCTCAGCAGGACACACACTCGACGCAATTTTCACCTCAAGCCAACATATAGCCTACACCCACACCACCGAACTCCTCTGGACTGACCACCACTGCATCCACTTCTCCTTCACCAAACCCCCTGCACACCACCATCAACACACCACACCCTACAGCATGTGGGACAAGATCCCCACAGAACACCTGAACTCCCAACTGGCTAACAAACCCCCCCACACCAACGACCCCAACACAGGAGCCCACAACCTCTCTAAATGGATCACCACCTGCGCAGACACACTAGCCCCCCTCAGAAAACACATCGCCACCCGCAACATCAAGAACCACCCATGGTTCACCCCGAACTCCAAGACTCCAAGCGCAAATGCCACCAAGCGGAAAAAATATGGCAACAAGAACCCTCGACAACCAACTTCTCCACCCTCAAAGCCACCATTCGCACCCATCACCAACTCATACGCACCGCCAAAAGAGACCGCTACAAGACACGCCTTGAAAACAATTCTCAAAACAGCAAAGAACTCTTCATCATCATTAATGAACTAGCCAAACCCAAAGCCAGCAACACAGACCCTTCACACACACAGCCCCTATGTGAGGCCCTCTCCAACCACTTCCACCACAAAATCCTGGACATCCACAACAGCTTCACCCCACACCCACCCACCCCACCCACCCCTCACTCACCCAACTCAACCCCCACTCATGATCCCCCCACCACACCCACCACCTGGGCCCCCACCACACACGAAGAACCCGAAAAAACCATGAACTCCATCCGCTCCGGATCCCCCACTGACCCCTGCCCACATCGCATCTACAACAAAGCCAGCCCAACCATCGCCCCCATTATCCACAACATAATCAACTCCTCCTTCGACTCCACCACCTACCCAGACCCCTGGAAGCACGCGGAAATCTCCTAAAAAAAAAACAAAGCCGACCCAGAGATCCTCTCCAACTATCGCTGCATCTCCCTTCTCCCCTTCCCTGCCAAGGTCGCCGAGAAACTAGTCAACGCCCGCCTATGCCACTACCTCGAAAAAACAACTCTCTTGACCCCTCTCAATCCGGGTTCTGCAAAAACCACAGCATGGAAACCGCCCTCATTGCATGCACTCACGACATTAGGACCAAAGTCGACAAAGGCGAGACCGTCGCACTCATCCTCCTAGACCTCTCCGCAGCCTTTGACACTGTCTGCCACCACACACTCCGCACACACCTCTACAACATAGGAATTCGCCACAAAGCTTTAGACTGGCTCACCTCCTTCCTCACTGAAGGGGACCCAGAGAGCCCACCTCCCACCTTTCCACTCCACCACCACCAAGATCATCTGTGGAGTCCCCCACGGGTCCTCTCTCAGCCCCACTCTCTTCAACATTTACATGATCCCCCAGCCAACATCCTCCGATCACACGGAATCACTATCCTCTCCTACGCAGATGACACCCAACTCATCCTCTCCCTCACCTGCAACCCCACCATCACCTAACAAACCTAAACGCAGCTCTCGTCGACACCGCCAACTGGATGACAACTAACCACCTCAAGCTTAACTCCAACAAAACCGAGATCATCATCTTCAGCCCCAACAAAACCATATGGGACGTCTCCTGGTGGCCCACCACCCTAGGACCCGCACCCACTCCCGCAAACCACGCATGCAACCTCGGCATCATCCTGGACCCCTCCCTCTCCATAACACAGCAAATCAATGCTCTTACCTCCTCCTGCTTCCTCACACTCCGCACTCTATAAAAATCCTTCAAATGGATTCACCCAGAGACCAGGAAGACAGTCAACCATGCACTCATCAACAGCAGACTAGAGGTAACACCCTCTATGCTGGCACCACACTCAAACTCACATGCAAACTCCAGAGAATCCAGAACACAGCTGCGCGCCTCGTCCTTGGCCTCCCCTGCCACAAACAAATCTCACCACACCTCAAAACCCTTCACTGGCTCCCCATAAACAAGAGAATCACATTCAAGATCCTCATCCACGCACACAAATCCCTCCACAACACCGGCCCTACATACCTCAAGGAAAGAGTGAACTTTCACACTCCCACCCGCAACCTCCGATCAGCCAACCTCGCCCTAGCCACAGTCCCCCGCATCCAACACACCACCACAGGAGGCAGGTCCTTCTCCTACCTCGCCCCAAAAACCTGGAACTCCCTCCCCACCAACCGCTGCAAAACCAAAGACCTCCTGCTCTTCAGAAAGAACCTCAAAACATGGCTGTTCGAACAGTGACCCTCCTGCCCCGCCCCTCAAGCGCCTTGATACCCTCACTGGTGAGTAGCGCGCTTTATAAACTTTTTTGATTGATTGATTGATTGAACATTCCTCAAAAATCCATCATGGCTGAAACTGTTTTTTGTAGGTTACATCTGGCTGAGCCCACCCACTGGCGTGGCTAAAAATCTTAAACACACGTGTCTCCTTCCCTCTCCTAAGCTAACCAGGGGGACACCTAATTGTCTGGGTTTGCAGGATGTGAGGGAGGTGTTGGGTTGCTTCAAATGTCCTTCCCTGCCTTTGAAGACCAGTTTGGTAGCCCTCCCCCTTCCTGCTTCTCCATCTGCTGAGGGAAGATCTCCTCCCACTGGCACATTCCTTTGTGTTGTACTGCCCAGGCTACTTCACACCTTATCAAGGCAGCTTGGCCAGGCTACCAGAGGCTGGCCAATCAGAGCAGGGCACTACAGGGCTGAAGTTGGCAACTTTTTAGGTAGAGTTTGAAACTCTTTCCCTGAACAAGTTATATTGAATACAACAATTGTAAGTTGTGGGATTTATTATAATTAATAACTTGATACCAAACTTGAGGTATATGACACTTAAGGGGACTTTATAAATTAAATTAAAGTTTCCCTATTCTAGCCTATGGACACCATTCACTACAATGAGGGAAAAACAAATTTGGCCTATTTTTATATGGTCCATACTTATGGTTACATGGCACCCAGCCCTAGGGGCACATAGGGCACACCATAGGGGTGACTTATATTGAAAAATAAGGTAGTTTACGACTTTGGAAGTGCTATAATTCCAAAGCCGAATTTGCATGTAACTTTAAGTTAAAAGCAGCCAGCAAGGCAGTCCTGCCATTAAAATGACACTGGGCACCTCAGCAGTGCACCTATGGGTGCACTACCTATGCTGTGGTCCCTAAACCTACATGCCCTACCATATACTAGGGACTTATAGGTAGGTTAACTTAGCCAATTATAATTAGCCTAATTTGCATATTGATTTTACACAGAGCACAGGCCCTGGGACTGGTTAGCAGTACCCAGGGCACCATCAGAGTCAGGAAAACACCAGCAAAAAGCAAAAAATGGGGGCAAAAAGTTAGGGGGGCTTTGCAATCATCCCTGTTTTCTCATGAACATTAATAAGGTTGGGTTGATTACCGACACATTGGAAAATGATAAATGTAGCTGATGGAGTTTCATACATCAGGAATAGTGATTACATAATAGTGATTTCCTGAGAATTGCAATTAGGTAATTGCTATTTCTAATAATGACACACATGGCGTAATATTACTTATCAATAAAAAACAACATTCCTGAGAACAATATTTTTGCATCATAATACTTTTGAATCACAATATTTTTTTCTGCTATTTCTGTCTCCCGATATTACCCTTTTCTTTTGCGTACATTTCTTTTCATCTGTTTCTTTCCTGATCGTCATTATTACATTACATAAATTACAATTTTGGGTAAACAGCTATGCTTGTTAATATATATCAAGCATTGCAGATTATTAGTTAGTAGGTCAAAGCAGTTCATTCCAACTCATGACCATAACAACAAAAACAAACTGCAAATTACAGCTAAAAATCAAAATATGCACCTTCCTGCACAGCAACAATCAATGGAGGCATTTTCTTCTTTCTGTGTATGCTGCAAAACAAGGAGAAATAATATGATTCCTTTTCATTACACTTGCCCTAGGAACGTGTAAGGTTTTGTCTCATTTCCAGTTTTACAGGGGCTTAGAAATCTGGGGATGCATCAAAATCCATGGGTCTTACGTGGGAAAACCCACTGCAAGGCCCATAGAATGCCTCCCTAGATATGATTTTGTAGTCTGCGCTATTGGAGCGTCACAAAAAGTGATACTTTGGGGGTGCACGGGGATCATAAATATGCCCGTTAGCTATTTGGAAATTCTACAGTCCAGAGATCTAATCATTTCTAAGGAAAATTATCTGATATACTACAAACACAATAAATGCTCCAAAGCAGCATAGGTTTTAATGACACCTTCAGATCTTAACAATGTTTTTCATTTCGTCCCAAACTCTTAATTGTTGGCACCAAAGAGAGATAGTGTAGCAGTTGTTTTTATGTATACTACTGCTAATACTAAAATACTCTTTACATGCTAATCTCCCAGGTGTTTATTTCACAGAAGGCATCCATCAGGATGTTGGAGGATTTAACAGGTCAATAATGTCATCTGGGACCAGTCCACTAAGTTCTGTATGAGGATAAGACCACACAGAAACTTATGAAATCAAACCGAGACAACCTATTTTATCATCTAAAAATGTCTAAGCCCATCTAATCTATAAAATAAATAATGCCACCAATAATTTTTACTACATTTTTAGATGAGGTACTCTGCCCACAAATTCATATTAGCATGAAAAGGTAACTCCTGGACATGAAAAAGATTTCATTTTAACTAGGCCTGGTCGAAATTCATGGAGCTGCACTACGTGGAACTCTGCAAAGTGGGTGAGAAAATTCTGCTATGCTACGCTGTGTTCCTCTATCACAAGTTCTCCTTTACTCCTGTTTGCATTGTGTTTGATGTCAATCAAAACAAAAAGGACATACTTCTGTTTAAAATCACTCCGAATGGCTTCCACACAGTTCAGATGGGAGCGGCCATTTCGTTTTTCACTCTGTTTATGTTGCTGGGCCTTCAAATTCGATCTGTACCCAATGTTTGTAATTTTCCACCCCACACTTTATTTATTTTTTATTTATTGCATTAGTGTGTCTTTTTGTGCGTCATTACATTTTCAGTGTTTAAAGTTTTTTGTGTTTTTTTTACATTTTGTATTTTTGTTTATATTTTCCTTATTTCTTTCTTCCTTTTCTTCCTGTTTCTTTTCTCCCAGGCCTTTACCCCACTCAGCACCATGGCAGAGCAGCAGGGGAACAGCAGCCGTCTGCCTTGTGTGCGGCGCCAGCGTCAAGGGGAGCAGCCTCAGCCAATATTCAGCTGGGAGTAGGTGGCAGTTTTTTTATGTGCAGAGCCACATCCCCTCCATGCTGGCAGAAGGCGGCAGGACTGGAAGCGGTTACTCCCCGCAGGAGCATCAGCATCATTGGGCTAGGGTGTGTCAGTTGATCAGGGTCACCACCCAGGTCCAAAGCACCATTAGCAGCTAACAAACTGCTGGGCGGATATCAAAGACCTAAAGCAGGACCTGCTAGACCTCCTAGGCATCGAGATCCCAGGGCCTGGTGAGTATTCTATCGTTATTGTGTTTGTGTTCTACAATGCTAAAACACATTTCTGAATAGCATGTGGCTTCCACTAAGAAGTAAGTTGTGTTTAGTTTACATTAAGAATAGTATTTATGATGTGATCCAGTTAGAGCTATGTAGGTGTTCGGACCTACTTCATCATACTCGTAGGTAGGCACTCACTTTGGCTGATTATTTAAGAAGCCATTGCAGCGCAGACTCCTCTGTCCTCCTGTCCCGATAGTAATTTAGTGATATCAGTGAGTTAGCATTCTCTGTGACTTTATGTAGCTAGTACAGTCCCAATCAATTTGTCAATGATGCAAGTATGCATGCATTGCAAAAAAGGGAGACTTCGTTGGTCCATCAAGAGGCCTGAGAAATGAGAATAGAATGAAAGATCATTCATTGCAAAGTCAATGAATTAGTTCCAAATTTAGTTTTTGTTAAGGAAATTTGAAATAGGGAATTTATTAGTATAGCCAACTCAACAATAGCTGATCATGCTAGTATAGTACCATAGACGAGATGATTTACTTAAAATATATTTGCCTGTTATATAATTTTGTGGAAATTAATGTTACCTCTCATGTATTTTTTTATATTCTTTCTAATCTTACATCAAAACCCAAGTCCAAGAAGAAGGGCAGATCCTCAGTTGCTGGGTAGGTGCCGACCACCAGTGCTGATAATGATGGCTATGTTTATGCCAGTTTGTTCAATTACATATCATTGTTATTATTTCCCTAACATTTACCTCTTTCCACTTTTATACTGCTTTTATTTTTTACATTTTTACATTTTTTATACTGTCTCACTTTTTTCCAGCTCCCCAATCAAAGTTTTGTTTAAACCCTGTTATCCCAGCATTATCTTTTTTTCTGTCTTTCATTGAACAGTTTGTATTCTACCCCTTTGTTGCTCTTCAAGGATTCCGAGTCACCATCACTCATAGGCAATAGCTCTGCTCCTGTATTACGCAAAGCTTTTGGTTGGCTTGACTAGCTGGTTTTTCCAACATTCCAACAAAATGTCTAGAGTGATATTAGTGACAGAAGATTTTGGAGTGTTAACCGCAATTGTAGTTGAATTTTTTTGATGTAAAAAATTAAAAATGGGGTCCTGGCATTTAAAAAAATGTGTACTGCTGTTTTATAGCCACACTAACAAGTGGAGCCAGCTCAAGTTTGACTGCTGCAGGACCAGATGGAGCAAGAGGAAATACAGCAGCAGGGATGGGTGCTGGTAAGTCACATTACTTGCTTATTGACAGTTACTCTTACTCACTAGTACAAGGGTGTTGTTGTGATCAGATTCATGAACCCCCCACATTACAGCCACAGTTGTAGTTGGGTTACTTATGGCCTCTTCTATCTGCAACTCAGCAAAAGCACATATAGGGCCTCATTACAACTTTGACGGTCTTTTTGCAAGACTGCCACGGTGGCAGCCGCCAAAGGACCGCCACGTTGGCGGTATTCCAACCACCGTATTAAGAGTCGCACACTGAAGGCCCCAAAAAACAGCCACAAATCCGAGACAGTCAGGACACCGGAGGGTGGGAAACAGGCAGTTTTACCACCAGCACCACCAGCCCAACAACCTTCCACCAACTAGATTACGAGCCACAAATCACCACAGCGGTTCTTCTATGGGGTAAAACCATTGGCGGTCCGAACTTCCAGGCTCAAAAACTCACTTCAGACAGAACACAACATCACATAGGACAGTTTGAATACGCTAAACCTGACTCACATACACACGCAGACACACCTACTCACTGCACTATATAACACACCCCCACAACCCACAATCCTTTGCTACCAAAAAGACATTCACAGGCACAGAGGAGCCACAACCGAATGACGCAGCACTTGTACACCATAGGCACGTATGCACTACATACTCAGCACATACTATACAAATGCACAATCAACACTGTACACACATCACTACTACACACAAACACTACAACCAACCAGCACACACAACCAAACAGCCCCACCCCATCAAGTACCCTACACTGCACCCTTACACACACAACACCTACTCCCACCCACAACGCAACCACCATGTCCCATCAAAAGCACCCATGCTTCACAGACATTGAGTTGAGGGTCATGGTCAATGAAATCGTCAGGTTTGAGCCACAACTGTTTGGAGCACAGGTACACTAAACATCTGTTGCCAGGAAAAGTGAGTTATGGCAGAGAATAGTCGACAGGATGAACTCAGTGGACAACCATCCACGCAAAAGGGAGGACATCAGGAAGAGGTGGAACGGCCTACAGGGGAAGATGCATTCCATGACATTGAGATATCAAATTGCCATGCTGAAGACTGTCGGTGGGCCCCCACCTCCTCCCCCACAGTTCACATCGTGGGAGGAGAAGGTCTTGAACGTCATGCATCTAGAGGGCCTGACAGGACTACCCGGAGGACTGGACTGTGGTAAGTAACTAACACTCCCCTGGCACAAAATTGTCTCTACCATCATGCCTCCTCACCACCCAATCACTCCCCAATTCACCCAACCTTCCACTACACCTCCCAACCAATCAGTTAATGCCCATCTCCTGCATGCCACACCACCACCCAGCCCCAATGCCCACACAGTCCCTGCCAAGTGCATGGATAGCACAACCAATCACAAACACTATGACTCCCACAATGCACATACCCATCACCATTAAAACCTGCAATGTGCACATCACATCACATCTCTTGCGTGTATGTCTATTGCATAGCTATATCAACTGGATGCTTCGACTGAGGACCACTACATGGCAATGACAGCAATGCCATTGCACAATACAATGCCAAACAACACCAAACACAGGCACAGCACTGTAACCAAACCTAAGGGACACTGATCCATAGCAACAACCCTGAAATGGACTGATCATTCAACAAAAAAGCAAGACGGTATACACCATGCACAACATGCACAGACAGGACAAGCAATCTTGCATACACATATATCTTCCTCCCACTTGGACACCATTCTGCAGTGTATAGCCATACCCATTCACAACTAGCAAGCCTGAATCACCACCTGCCAACAGGGCACACCTGTCATTTGAACCATCCCACAGGAAGAAAACCCACCCACTGAGCTACAGTTACCAAGCCTGACTGACAACAACCCCTATGGAGCATGGGACATGTGTCACAATCCACTATCCACAAACTGTGCTAGCAGTGCTGGAACTGTCATTGCCATTGCTGGGAATCAAGTCAAGCCACTTTATGCATCAGACAAAAACACAACCATTCACATCTCCACCATTTAACCCTCTCTTACTCCATCCACAGGTACCCCTGCCAGTGCCACCATGGAAAGGATACCAGAGACTGCCAGCCCTCCTCAAGATGAAGGCCCTAGTGAGGACAACATACCTGGATGTCTGGAGAGTGACGACCTACATGGCCCATCTAAGACCCTTAGTCAGTCTACCACTCCCTGCCCCCGCCCACATCAACCCCCCTCCCCATTCAGTTGCACCAACATCAGAGCGAACCCTTTGTCCCCAAACCTGTGCCCCCAGGACTGTTCAAACTATTGTGTTCCCCACAGAACAGCATCTGAGTAGACCCCTCACTCCCAAGGCAATGAAGGCCCTGCTGACACTGAGAGTTGGCACACTGTGCTAGGGTCACAGGCACATGGGGGCAGGGGGAATGGGTAGGAATGTGTGGACCAGAAAACGGGGCACCCAAGGCAGACAACTGACCAGGAAGCCATCTCACTAGTCCTGGGAGCATATGAACAATCCCAGGACAGGATGGGCCAGATCATTGACATGCTGGGAGAAAACCAAAGGTTGCAGAGGAAATACCATCAGGTGGTCATGCAGCAGAGGCAGGCCTACAATGCCACCATGGCCTCCATAACAGGGGTGCTCAGGGACATAAACACTACCCTGCATGCTTCCTCCACCTACCAGCAGCCCCCTTCCACAAGCCCCATCACATCTAAGCTCTCAAAATCTGCGGCAGCTAGTAGAACGGAGGCCCTGCCATGGGAACAACAGCCCTTAGGCACCCCTTCCTTTGTAGCTGAAGAACACCCCCACATACCTGGACGTCTATCCAGACATCCAGTTGGAGCAGATGCCAAGACAAAACCAACTGCCAGAAGGTGACCCTCTGCTGATTTTTCTCCCTTGTGTGCCACTGAGACACCCTGTTGACTATTCAATGGCATTTCTCAATTTTCCCATGGCTCCTGGTTACTTGGCCCGTGCTCTCTACAGCTGTGCCACCTACTCTGATGATGTCATCTACCATGACCTCACTCATTACCTGTTGAACAATTAATGCACAATAAACACTGTATATCTCAGCTAATGCATATTTGTCTTTATTTGTACATGTCCAAATGTTTGGCCAACATAATTTCATGTGGGTATGGCCCCTAAACCAACAGGCAGTGTAATGGACAACAGTAGAGGCATCCTCTACAGGAGACACAGTACAACAGACATGCCCCAGGGCAGGTGTAAGGGAGTCACTAGTCCACTTACACACTAAATTCACTTATCCAACCTGCAAAAATACCATGACAGAGACTTCCATCAGGATAATAGGCATGGTGGCACACAAAGCACATATATAGTTCATAGATGTTGTGCACAGTGTGGATTGGCAACCAAACAGGGCACAAAAGATGTCACTTCTACATCACCAGTCTCAGGAAAAACATCACAAAAACACTGTAGCTGGCATCAGCCACGGGCAAAACTCTACACTGTAAACAGTGACCATCAACCGATAGTTAAGAGAGGTGAAGATGTACAGTACACAGTTACTCGATGGAATGACCTGAGAACAGGAGAACGTAGGACACATAGCACAATACAGGCCTGTCCATTGCAAATGTAACACTTGCAAGGTGCAATGAGTACACATGTTAGAGATGAGACATTTTAACTCTGCACTTTTCATGCAATCAGTCACCTCCCACAACACATGCGTAGAAATAGGAACACATTACACCACCACTGCTGATCCAAATCAGGAGGACCATTGATACCAATCAATGTGGAAATACAACACTTGTATATACACACAACATACCTGTATGTTACTGGAAGTTCTGATTGATGAGCTCTGTCCTAGAGTCAGCTGCACCTTCCTCATCTTCCTCCTCATCACTTTCCATGTTTGCACCACCAGCCACTGGTCCAGCTCCCTCCTCCTCATCAGCTGGCAATGGTATCTGATGTCTCAGGGCTAGAATGTGGAGCATGCACCAGGTTCAGTAGGCCAAATGTCCTTTCACTTACACCCCTCGTCCTGCCATGGGCCTCATTGAAATTGAGTTCCCCTTCTGTGGCTGTGCACCTCACTGGTGTCAACAGCCAGGGAAGGTTAGAATAGCCAGTCATCGGTGTTCACATAGGTGGGACATGTTGCAATAAAGGTACAGACATAGGGAAGAATGTGATGCCAATGAGCCAAGCCCACTCTCTCTCAGTAGACGTGCCATCATGTGGGAGACATTGCTGTTTCTCAGATTGTAGGAGTCATGCACAGATCCTGAATAACTTGGCTGTCACTTGGGAGATGTACTGGTCTTCAACACACACCACCTGAACATTGGTGGAGTGATAGTTTTCCCTGTTCCTATACACCTGTTCAATTACACTGGGAGGGACCAACGCTACAATGGTACCATCTACAACCCCTATCTCCCCTATCACATGAGGGATGGTTCTCATATCATAGAAGTCTGCCATCACATAGGCCAAACCCGCACGTTGGGGGAAGCTGATGTAGCTGTCCAGGTATATCATGAAAGCACACAGTGCATCCTTCAACACAAGACTGAACATGCGCTGTGACAACCCTGCTGTCAAGCCCACTGTATTTTGGAACAGGCCTGAGGTACGAATGTGTAGCACTGACAGGACTTTGGACTGTGGGAGGGATGGCATAGGCATTACCTATGGCAGACAATAGATCAGAATCCAACTTTGTACACATCAGGCGATAGGTCAGAATGATATGCCTGTCCTCCAGGATTGCAAGGTCGACAAGCGGAAGGTACCTTAGTGCATATCTCAATCTCCTCCTGACAGGGCATCTACAACAGAGAAGTGAGAATGTAAAAAGTGCTGAGCACTCCACACATTTTAGCTGAACATGTTCTTATTGCAGGTACCTAACAATGTAGACATACCTCACACTGCTGACACTTACTCTATTGGGCATGCTGAGTGGCATGGGCACCATCCTTGCTGCACATTGCTGGCCCTGAGCAATAGTTTGTGACACACATCATATGTGTAATGTTCCGTCTGTGGTACACTGAGCTGTTCTGCACTGTCATCCATTCGTCTATAGCAAAAGCTCTACCGACCTGCCTAATCTATCTGCCTTACTCCACCCTGCGAATAAATTTGTTGGAAAGAATCTGTGGTTGTGGGGAAGACCAGTGAATAAAGTGGGACTAGTAAGCACTTGTTCTCAAATTTGGCATACGGGATACTCTGTGACCAACATGCTAAATACAATCTAGAACCCTGTTCCTTTCCCTGTAGTGCAGTGCATTGTTTTCCCCCTCTGTCTACTTACTGCCGACATAGCTGCATTTTATACATGACATGTATGATGAATCTTGTTTATTCATCTGACTCTTTGGTATCAGAGTAGAAACTCAACTAAGTGAAAGGCATGTGGGGAAGAGCAGGGCCATTGAAAGATAGAAAATTGTCACCTATAGCTGCCCAAGCTGCATACAGTAGCAATGTACTTGAAGTGCAGGCTAGCATACTTCTAAATATTTGGCACAACAAATTGTACTCTATAGTGCATAATGCCTATGCCTGTATGGGGAGTTCCACTCCTCTGGTGAAGATAACTGAGTTTTTGGAACTCGCACTCCGCTTGGGGTGTGGAGTTATCCAAAAAACTCTGCTAGTAATGACAGTGGAGTGGAGCGACCTCACCCAGTGCATGCTGCAGCCCAGTGTGCAGCCTTCCGCTGTGCAGCTGATAACTGGGCTGCAGCGCACACCGGAACACAGAGGGAGGCAGCCACTGTGGAGAGAGACTTGTTTCTGTCAGACGACAAGGAGAAGAGGACCCCCGGGAAGACCAGGGTAATTCCTCGACTCATACTCTCTTTAGTCATTGTTTCTGCACACTGGTGCACAAACAAGGACTGAAAGAACATCTTTCACTACCTACGGCCCTGGCCTGAATTCAAGCCAGGGCCATAGGCAGTGTATTAAAGCTACAGTTTCAGGCCTCTTGTGCACTGGCATGCCTGTGTTAAGTGAAACAGGACAGGCTGGTGCACAAGAGGTCTGAAACAGCAGCTTTCACTGCCTACCACCCTCCTGAAAGTGCCCGATCTTGAAAGCGCTAAGCAGGGTCAGGCCTGGCTGACTGGGCCCAACCCTGCTTAGTGCTTCTGATATGGGCGCATTCAGGAGGACTTCGCGGGTCATGGAACTCCACCTTTGTGGAATTCCACAGAGTTTTTTTCCAACTCCGCGGAGTTCCGTGGAGCAGGACTCCGTTTATTCTGTCCAGGTCTATTAATGTATTACTCATCATAATGAAATGTAATTCATTTGTTTGTTTTTCCACTAAATGTGTCTATTTAGTTACTAGAAAAGCCTTTGAAAGAAAAAAAATGAAATCACAGTTTTTTTAATCTGGTGTTATTCTGACTTAACTCTTTTCTACCAGACAGTTAGTGCTTTTTATGTGAGGCATCTGTAGGTAAGCAAATAAAATATTGAACCTGTGGCTCTCCTAATCAAAAATAATCACATCAAATTCCAACATCTCTTGGGGATCAGCAATGTAGTGTTACTGTGCCAACCACTATCATCTGAAGAAGTGATTAGAGCATTGCGCACAATTTGACTTTTGTTATTCCTCTTTTTCTTGATGTAGCTCTTCCTGCCAAATGACAACCACCAACCAGGCAAGAGATAGCAGCCCGTCAACGGCAGCAGAAGCTGGAGAACATTCAGGCAGTGTGGCGAACCAAGGGGCAAAGAACAACACGTGAGTCGGTTGTCAAGTAGGTAAGTGATGTTTATTGAGTATTAATTGGAATTGTGACTGTGGGTTTTTCCTCTTTTCTCTTCTTGTCTTTCTCTGATGTTGCTACTCCGGTCCCTGGATCTTGTACTTCTCCTTGGTTCTCTGCGTCTCTTAGGTCTCCCGGGAAGCGCATGTGGAGAGAAGAAGAACAATATCTGTAAGTGACTTGTTTCACTTGTTGGGGTTTCCTCCTTAACTATCTGTTTCTTGCTTTTACTCTTCTTATTACTGTTCTTTCTTTCTTGGTCTCTGTCTTTTCTTACATTCTGTGCTTTCCTGGTCTGTTGGTCTCCTCTTTTCTTTCCCTTCCTGCCAGTGGCTTTCCTTATTCTTCTCCTGTCTTCCTCTTTCTTTCTGTTCCGGTGCTTCTGTGGCCCTGTTAGCTGTCCCTATAGGCTTTCCTTTGTTTAAGACTTGTGTGGCTTTGTCACTCTATTATCACATATGTACTTTTTCATGAAAAGGTCCCTCTCCCCACCAGGGGACATTAATCACCCCAGTGCTTGCCCCTCGTTTCCCCTTCCTTTCTCCACCCACCACCCACAACCCCCTTGTTTCTCAGTATCCACTCCTCCCGTCCTCCCTTCACTCAATACTGTATGTTTACACACCTGGCAATGCCACTCCTCCAGAAGTGTGGCAGGATTCTGCACTCCGCCTCCCAGGGTCGCCACGGTACTCAGACCTCCGTCTGCCACTTCGTCGTCCTCTTCTCCCCGGTTGGGGAGAAGCCACTCTCCAGCCTCCAAGTTCCTCTGGCCTTGTGTAATCTCATTGTCTTCCTCTCGTTTCTTTTTTACTCCATCCCGCTCCTCGTCGTTCTCCATGGTCTCCTGCTCTGCCGATGCCGACCTTCTTGTCCCTCCTCCTTCCCACGTCGAGCCTGCATCTCGCCTCCCATTGGTGTCTGCCCCGTGGTGTTCCTGCACACCACAGGCAGCTGCAGCACAAGTCGGTCTTGTGTTCGGGCGGGTTCCGGCCAGCCCTTCACAGGCAGAATACAAGTTCCTGGTGATCCTGGAGGAGTGAGATACTGAAACAGCTGCCTCAGATTTAGTACCCAGAAGAGCAGCAAACCAGTCCTCCGCCTAACTGCCAGTACATTGGTGGTGCCCATCAGCAGGCAGGGTGCCTGACCTCATCTGCTGCTGCACCCTCCCACTCCACCAGGGCATTGCTCCGAGGCATCCTGCAGCAGATGGACCGGATGGAGAGCTGGTGCACCAGCATTGACTGTACCCTTTTTAAGCCCTTTTTACATTTTTTTTGTTTTGATGGGAGGGATTTGTTGTGGGTGGAGAGGGTGGGGAGGGATTTGGGCTTGACTTTGGACTTTTCACTGGACTTTTTGGGGACTGGATTATTTGTTTGGTGAGAGGGGAGGGACTGTTGTGGGTGGAAGGTGGGTTTTCTATTTGTAAATAATAAAGGTTTTTCTTTTTACTTCAAATCTGAAATCTTTATTTAGTGTTTTAGGCATTTAGGCCCTCATTATAATAGTGTCAGTAAAAATTGCCTACCGCTGAGGTGACAGCTGCCTAAAGACCATCGCTGCGGCTACCAGCTGTCCGCGGTATTATGACCACAGCCAGATTTCTACCACAAGAATGGCGGAAATCTGTCTGTGGCCATGCCGGCGGATGGCGGTAAGGTGGCACTGCTCCCACCAGTAGTGCCACACCTGTAGACTGCCGTCAGCCGTATTATGACCCATAATATGGCCTGGCAGTGTTCTGCTGGTGGACGCTGCTGCTGGCAGCAGCGCCCTGTCATCTGCCGGAGTGGGTGCTCCGACAGCGGTGAGAGGGGTGGCGGTGTTGTGTGTGTATGTGGGTGTGTGTGGGAATGTTTGTGCGTATATGTGGGTGTGTGTTTTGTGTTGAATGTGTGTGCATGTATGGAGGCATGAGAGCATGTATGTTGTGTTCTGTGAATGCAGGTCTGCACGTATGTATGAAAGAGTATGCCGATGTGTGTGTGAATGGAAGTATGGATGTGTGGATGCATGTGGCAATGTGTATGTGTGTGTGTATGAAGGGGGCATGAATGTGGGGGAGATTGGAGAGGAAGGCGGGTAGGGCAGTATCTGGAGAGGGGGGTGGGGGTGGGTAAGACCTCTATCAGTGACAGGAAAGGGATTCCCTGTAACTGAGAGTGCCTACCGCCATGGTTTTCGTGGTGGTAAGTAAGCCACAGAAACCATGGCGGTAGGTGGGATCATTATCCCGCAGGCAGTACAGTGACAGCCGCCAGGCTCGAGATTGATATCTTCAGCCCGGCAGCTGTTACCACAGTGGCAGTTGGTGTGGTACATTGGCAGTTCAGCCAAACTGCCAATGTCATAATATGGTGGAAAGTACCACCAGCCTGATGGTAGTACTTTCCACCATATTACCACCAACTGCCAGGGTCATAATGAGGGCCTTAGTTTGCACTTTTGTATTTAAGTGTAGCCTGTTACTTTTAATATGCCAAAAAATAGTGCATGTCATTTACTTGCTCTATTGCCCTCTGCAATATTATTGACCACTAAGGGATGATCCAGTGCACACCGACATCTTCTTCAGTAGGAGTTAAATACTAACTAAACAAGTTCACTTCAATCCATAGTTCTTCTGTTACCTGAACAGATGAAGTGGGAAAGTCTTCTTATTGCAGGGTTTTTCCCAAGATGGCATCTTAAGGGTGTGGTAAATAGGTTGTAGTAGTATCAGGATAGCATGCTAACAGGAAAGACAGAATTTTACAGAAGGTGCCACTCCCACCTATACGAACTCCAATTGAAGGATTAATTACCCATTACTGTCAACTTGATTTTTAGAAAACAGAGAGTTAGTGGGTCATCATCATGTTATCCTAACTTTAGGAAGACTGAGAACAGACTACCATAATGATAGTATTTGACACACAGTAAAGAAGATCTGATGTGATAAAAAAAATCTAGCAATATCAATTTCTTCTGAGCAATGGTAGGCAGCTATAGTAAAAAACTAAACTTAGGAAATAAAACCAGGAGTCAGGAGGAGTGGGCTCAGACTCAAGAGTGTTTGGACCAGGTTAAGCATTTACCGAACACACACACAAGGCATAAAAAAGATGTTGATGTGACTGGTGTAAAACATTGCTCAGGTAATAGTAGATAAGAGGTTATGGAGTGGGATGATATTGCTTTCACTACATCCATCCCAGCAAGTGTGTGATTCATTTATGGTGTTAAAGTAGGGCACATCTCAATAAATCACACAGCCCAGGGGAAGAAGTTTAGGGGGCTGAGCAGCACACAATCTTCAATCAGTTGTGGAAGAAAATAAAGTGATAAGTAAGTATGACACAGTTCAGTAGATGCATTGGAAACAGTCCTTCTGCCCTAGAGAGACCCCAGAATGTATATCCTCAGTGTTATGTCTTCTAGTTTTGAAATATGGAAGAGTGAATGTAACCCACCCAGTTCTAAAAATTGTGATTGTTCAAAGGAAAATGATACTGTATTGCCAAATTGGGTGATGCATCTCTCTTACTCTTGGAATGTATGTCATTCAGGTGACTGTCTGAACCTGTCCTATAGGTAAGCTGGAGTCTCCCCAAGTTTTGTTCATGCAGGAGAGGACTAAAAGAAGCCCAGTGTTTTGAAAAGTAGCTGCATTATAGAGTAAAGGAAAAGGAAAAAAGAAAGCAAGTTAAGCTTCACAAGAAGTCAGGAGTGTACCAAGAAGACTCAGAGGCAGAGCAAGAACATAAGAGGAGTTTCATGTTTGAGATAGCAATGCAGCAAGCACATACTCAGCAGCATTTACAAATCAACACACCTTTCTCCAGTTCACAGAGCTGACTGAGTACTAGGCCTCAGAGTCTTTAACATCATCATGGGTTCTCTTTGGAGTCAAGGATTTTACACTTTCTAGCTGTTGTGGTATTCTTGCCCTGCGTCCTTCCATCTTCCTCCTCCAGATTCAGAAAAACTCTGTCCCTGGCCCAAACTGAGCCAGGTAGACCTGTGAAGGGCAGTACTGTTGAAGATCAAATAGAGAAACATAACTGGAGTATTTTTTGTGTAGATTTATGTTTAGTAACTAAAGTGGCTGGTTTGTTATGAGGAACCAGAAAAAAGGACTAGACCCTGTAAGTAAATTTCACTCTTTTTAAAAGGCCAATCACTTCCCAGAAAAAATGATAACCCATCAGCCCCCAAACATTGCAAATCATGGCAAACAAGTTTACACATTTGTTGAACTCCCTCCCTCTCTGTCAGCCACTGGATACATCATTCATCACTCACAAATTCACTATCACAATCAATCAATATATCATCACTTATTGGTGCAATATTACTTAGTTACCTCTTCCAATCCAAGCACAGTAGTTGAATGAAATACCTCCTTTTTGATGGTATCCACACATTGGTATTAGGCATTGGCACTGGCAGTCTTTTAATCAATGATCTTCTGCGGCAGCCCAGGTAGGGGATGTAAAAATAGGTTAGGCATTGGCATTAGAGGGAGGAAGGCATCATCTCTAATGTCCTGGAAGGTATGTGTGGGCTTCTTCACTGCTCACGGATCCAACTCTAATCCGGGATTATAGGTGACTATAAAATCAATGGTGGGGAAGCATAAATCGACAGCAACATAATGTTGCACTAGCATATTTTTTTTGCAAAGAAAGAAAGAAAGAGAAAAGGTAGCTGAACCAGAAATAATTAAAAAGTTCTATGTTGGCACTTTGAGGTGAGCATATCTTTCAGGGTTAGAGTGACACATAAATTATGCAAAAGACAAAGGAGAACTCTGGGAAGTTCCCAATTTTAGGTGGAGAGCTGCTCTAGTAAGGAGCACCCTGCAACACCAGCGACACTCTAAATTTGCTCACCTCAAATGTCTGCTTATCTAGCAAAGTTTTTAAGCATAGGATTAGCACAGTGCTATCCTCGCCGAGCTAGATAGTGACAAAGTCTTTTGCCATTTGTACAGCAAAATCTTTAAGCATAGGATTGACATAGTGTTTTTTGCATATATATATGTATATATATATATGTATATATATATATATACACAGAGAGAGAGAGAGAGATAGAAATAGATCTGTCTTTTGTCTAGTGGCAGTTTTGACGCCATAAAGTAGCGCAGCTGGTTTATTTGCCTGCTGCAAAGGATATACATGTATATATATTTAGCTGAGTGGATTAGTAAAGCTAAGCGATACCTGCGCTTTAAAACTAATGAACATATATGTGCGAGGGGGACTATGGAGATATGTGGGGCACTTTTGCTGGGTGTTACTGAGGGAATTAGAAGAGAAGGTCATGGGAGGCAGAGCACCAAAAATGACTGTTGCACTGGGTGCCACCAGCGCTTAAGGCTGTGATGACGGGTATGTGGTAAGGTAAAGTAATACTGTGTCTTTTTTGGGTTTTTTCAGTGTCTTCAGAAAATCTGCCGAATCAGAGAAGAAGCGAAGGTAAGGTGACGACATTTACTATTGGACACATCACGCACGCCCACAATCAATTTTGTGGCTCTATCTACCTTCTATGTAGGCTAGTACTTTAGAGGGACAGTTTAGCCAGTAGCAGAGATTGCGTCTCGTTGGATGATTGCTGCTCAAGCCCTGACTCAGGTTATGGAGGATAGCTCTGAGGCAGGATCAGAGATTGAGACAGCATCTGAAGGAGAGGACAATGGGGCAGATTCTGGGAGTGATTTTTCAGTCGGGGGAATCCCATCCGACGACACCTCTTCCAGTGATTCTGAAGGAGACAATGATGACAGCTGTGCTGGACCTTCTCAAGCACAGTCTGTGCAGCAGGACAACATCGGGTTAGCCGAACCCAGAGAGCAGGTGCATGCAGCCACAAGCGCAGAGCGAGTGCTCTCTTGGCAGTCCCCCTGTTTAGTTCAGCCCCAAATTCCACCATTTACTGGTGACGCTGGATGTAAAGTTGATACGGGCAACTTTTTGCCAGTCGACTACATCCATTTATTTTTGGATGTTTCCTTCAGGAAATTGTGCAGCAAACAAATTTGCGTGCAGACCAATTTCTGAGGGAGCATGAAGGCACTCTAGGGCTCTGTTCTAGGGCACGCCAGTGGACTCCCACTTCGCTGGCGGACTTGAAGATATTTTTGGGCCATCTGCTCAAAATGGGGTCAGTGCAGAAACCCACCTTGCAGTCCCACTCTGACGCTGCGCAAACCGGCGGCGCCCCATTCCCTGGCTGCGGTCAGATTGTCGGTCCGCGTCTCAGACAGCCATTTCGGCCGCAGGCTGCTTTTCAGTCTGTGACCTGTTTTTTGTGCTACAGTGTGACCTGAGACCTTTTCTTTTGGCTCGGGTTCTCACTGCATCCACTTTTTGCCTCCCCCAATTTGTCTTACCTGTTTGCTGCTGTTTTTTTCTTCTCTTTTTTTTCCCTTTTTTCTTTTTGTTTCTTCTTTGGCTTTATTTTTTCTTTCCCAGAAGTCTGTATACTTTCCCAGCATGCTTTGCTTCCTATCTTATACTATGGTTATTTTTCCATTTACCTTTATCTGGCTCTTCCCAATCCAAGATGGTGTCTTCCTTACTTCCTGCATTTCAGTTCCTGTCTTGTCTGTATATAAGCACAGTTTGTCTTCTGTTCCTTGCGTTGCAAACACTTCCATTCTGGTTGTGGTCCTTGCTCCTGTATTCCATGATTTGGATTCTACCTTTCCTCCTGACTTCAGCTTCTGTTCCAGTCCTTTTTGTTCCTCAATATTTTTTCTTTTCTTATTTTTCAGGAGTCCCTTGATTAGAGGTTTTTCCCTGTTGTTTTTTTTTCCCTCTGGGACTCCTTCTGGAGGTTACGGCCTGCTTGGTGTTTTCTTATCAGCAGCACTGTGGCTACTGGAAAGGTTCGCCCCTACCTTTGTCAATCTAGAGCAAGCAAGAAATCAGGTGGTGTGCAGAGACTGGCGGATTCCTGTGGTAACAAGCGTCAAGTCGTGACACCTTCTAGACGGCTCGCACGGATTGGGTAACCCCTATCTTTGCAGCATACATGACCCAGGATTGTCTTTTGCTACTGCAGCGCACGCTGCATTTCAATGACAATTCTGCTGCATTGCCCTGGGACTGTCCACACCATCACAGGTTATTCCAAATTTGGCCTGTCGTGGGACATTTGTCTGCCAGGTTTCCAGAGATCTACATTCCTGGAAAGAATATAGCAGTCAATGTGTCTTTGATCCTGTAAAAAGGACGGATGCAGTTCAGACAGTACCTTGCGAGCAAAAGAGCTTGCTATGGCATAAAGCTGTACATGCTGTGTGAGAGCTCTTCTGGGTATGTGTACAGCTTAAGAGTGTATACAGGGAAGGACTCTACCCTAAACCCTGTAGGTTGACCTCCCATATTAGGGGTCACAGGTAAGATTGTATGGGAACTTGTCCAGCCACTTCTTCACAAAGGTTATAACCTTTATGTGGACAATTTCTATACAGGAATAGAGCTGTTCAGTGAGCTCTACAAAGCTGGCACTGTGGACGCGGTACAGTTTGTTGTAACTGCAAAGGATTCCCGCAGGAGCTTGTTTGCAAGAAGCTCCAGAAATCCCACAGTACTGCATTGCGTTCCAACCAACTGCTCGCAGTCAAGTTCTTGGATAGGCATGCCCACTACAATTTATGATGAGAGCACTTCCCCCATCACAGTTTGGGGTCAGATGCCCGAAGTGCACAAGCCCACCTGTATACTTGATTACAATAAGTACATGGGCAGAGTGGACAAGAACAACCAGGTTCTTCAACCATACAATGTGTGTCGTAAAACTTGCACTTGGTACAAGAAACTGTGTACCCACCTTATCCAGATGGCAACAAACAATGCGTATGTTGGTTACCGTCAGACAACCACAGGAAGATTCATGACTTTCCTTGACTTCCAGTTGTCTGTATTTGAAAGCCTAACTGCTGTTACAGAAGCAGCAGTAGCCTCCACCTCATATGTTCTGGAAGATGTGGCAAGGCTGCAGGAGCGACACTTTGCTGATCACATTCCTAAAACACCCAAAAAGGATCATCCATGTCATTGCTGTAAAGTGTGCTTGAAGCATGGAAAGCGGCAGGAGAGTCGGTATTACTGTCCACGGTGCCCATTTCAACTAGGACTCTGTGTCCCTACTTGCTTTACGTTGTTTCATACTAAAGCAAAGTTCTGGGAAATCAACTGAGGTGGAGCTGTATTTGGGTAATCTTTTCAGTGGCTATGCATGGATACTAAACGTCCATGGGCCACTGCTTCGTTAGGCAAGCATTCACAAAATTGTACTTTATCTACTTCAGAAAATCATGGACTTCCTTATGGCCTTCTTGAGACTTATATCCACTGTCAGAATGTGGTAGGTGTTCTGTTCTTTTAACGTGCATTATAGTCCTCACACTGCCCATACTAGTGGACAGAACATATGCCACATTGTCATGGAGTATCCTGTGTGGCAGAATGTTAAAAGCATGACTGAATTTTGAAGTGCTTGTTAGGGAACTTATGTATGCTACACGAGGACCACCACAATTGCCAACGAGAACCAGAGTAAGTGTAGTAAGTCAAACAAATGTCCTGTCGAACATATTCACCAACATTTCTACTTGTTTGAAAGTGTGCAAACTCAATTTGTAGCTTCACTTTCAAAGCAGAAGTAGAAGTGTTGGTGAATGAGTCCCACATTTGACTTTTTACTTTAGAGACCTTAGGATTGCTTCATCAGCATGTCTGCCTTTGTTTCAATTGTAGATATGCTAATTCATTTCGAGGAATAGACCTCCCCCAATTTGCCTCCACAAACTAATATCCCTTCACTTGGAAATCACATAATATTAGTTAGGACTTTGATGAGAACAGAGACATGATTGGGTAAGGAAAGCTTGTGGTAGGTGTGCCTTCACAAGGATATTGCACAGGTAGAAGGCAGATAGTAAAGGTAGTACAGATGTATATCATCTACACCTATGGATTCAAACCCATTGGTGCCATCCCAGCACTGAAGGATAATGACACGTATTTGTCAGTGTTTGACCTGCTTTTCATATTCATCTCTCCATCAGAACTTAGTAGATGTTCAGTTTGCTGTATGATAAGTACATTACAGTCACAGCACTGCACCTAAAGTTGGCTGGGACATATGCTACATTGCTACATTCTCACAGACTCCCCTGTGAGCCAAACACTACCCATTTTCATAGCCTATGACCTTCTCTTTAGGGAACATCGCAATAATTCCCCAGCATGTCTCCCTTAGTTTCAAAGGTAGATATGCTCACTCAGTTCAAGGAATCGCTTTGTATGGCATACTTGGATACCCCCAACTTGCATCCACAAACTGAAAGGAGTTGGATTTAGCATAGTAAGTACGCTAAAGGCGCATGAAAAACATGTCTTCCTGAGCCTCAGGTGGCTGTCATGGGAGTCATTAGTAAAGGTACATTACCTATGCCTCTGGTAATGTTCAGGAAGAAGGAGGTGGTTACTTGACAAGTGGTAAAATATAGTCAAACTTACTCCATCCTGTGGCGTGGGAATGTGATGGGCTGTTGTCTGGCAGCAGTAAGTTAGTGTGAGTGCAGTGATTGGTTGGATTGGGCCGTGGCTGGCGGTATGAAAGTGTTGTTTGTTGTGCATGAATGGCGTGTGAATGGACCATAAAGAGGTTGGTGCCTGGACGTGGCTTAATGGCCTACCCTCAGAAGGTTTGGTTTCAATATTCAGATACTTTGATAAGTATTCATGCTTTGAAACCATAATTTCTGGAGGTGCTAAAACCAACCAATGTGACTGGTGGGTTAACTTTAACATACTAGTATCAGGGGAGTCCAAGGGTGGAGGACTTGCGTGTCTCCCACCAGTTTTCCTTCACCCTGAATCCCCTTGAAATCACAAAGGGGGTCATTACAACATTGGCGGTAAAAGGCACTTACCGCTGTGCAGAAGACCGCCAATACACCGCCGCCGCCGCGGTATTCCGCCGCAGCTATTATGACACCCATCTTGGAATCCGCCGAAATTCAGACACCCACACAACACCGCCACACCAAAGGTCAGTGATAAACTGGCGGAAACAAATCCTCCACCTCCACCTCCACGCCAACAGAAACACGCCCATGCTATTACGACCCACGAATCCACGCGGCGGTCTTTCAACCGCGGTATTCCATTGGCGGTACACACCGCCGCGCTCAAAATACACACACATCTCCAAAACACCGCCACATTGGACAATTCCAAATACACACACCTGATACACATACAAACACCACTCCCACACACCCCACACAATATAAAACACACACCTACATCACACACAAACCCCTACGACCAAAAAATCACGAACGAAGGCCAGAGAGAGAGCACAGAATAGACAGCCCCATCACACAGAGACACACAACACCATCACCCACACAACATCCACGCACAAAACACCACACACCACTACACTCACCACACTAATCACCACATACACCACCCCACACATCACCCACACCACCCCATGTCACGCCAAAGACACCCCCGCTTCTCCGAGGAGGAGCTGAGGGTCATGGTGGAGGAAATCATCCGGGTAGAGCCACAGCTATTTGGCTCACAGGTACAGCACACATCAATAGCCAGGAAGATGGAGTTATGGCGCAGAATAGTGGACAGGGTGAACGCCGTGGGACAGCACCCAAGAAATAGGGAGGACATCTGG
This sequence comes from Pleurodeles waltl, assembly GCF_031143425.1. Classification (NCBI taxonomy): domain Eukaryota; kingdom Metazoa; phylum Chordata; class Amphibia; order Caudata; family Salamandridae; genus Pleurodeles; species Pleurodeles waltl. Next base: position 286,857,076 of record NC_090447.1, read on the forward strand.
AAGAGGTGGAACGACCTACGGGGGAAGGTGCGTTCAACGGTCTCCAGGCACAACATCGCGGTACAGCGGACTTGTGGCGGAACCCCACCTCCTCCCCCACAACTAACAACATGGGAGGAGCAAGTATTGACCATCTTGCATCCTGAGGGCCTCAGAGGAGCCGGTGGAGGATGGGACACTGGTAAGTCAAATCTTAACTATCATATCCCCCACCCTACCTGCATGCTATCACACACCCCCACCCTCACACCCTCCCCTTTCACTCCAAATCCTCACTAATCTACCCATAACACAAACCACCCATCCCAACACCAAGCCCTGCATGACACAACTAAGCATGGACACCCCTCACTAAAGCATGCCCGCTGCACATACCCAGTACACCCCCCCAACCATCATCACACAAACCCACACACAGGAATGCTTGCACTGGGGTACACAAACCCCCACCCATTGCACACCATTACACACACACATGCAATAATCATGCTCTTATGCCACTGCAGGAACCCGAAGGACCGTCACCACACCAGAGGGTCCAGACAACACCACTCCACCCCCAGAAGAGGCCCACAGTGACGAGAGCAGCTCTGCCCTACTGGATCCTGATGACCAGTCCGAACCATCATGGGCCTCGGGACAGTCGGTTCCCCTTGCACAGGCACAGCCCAACACTGACCTTCCACCCTCTGGTAACACCAGCACAGCACCCACCCAGCGGGCCCAAACCTCCCTACCCAGGACAGGTCAATCAGCGGTGTGTCCACCACTACAGGGAACCCAGGATAACCCGCCACCCCAACAACAACAGGGACCTGGGGCAGTGGTAGTGGGCACACGGTCCAGGGGACGGAGGCACTGGAACACAGGGGAACTGGGAGGGCTGCTGTGCGACAGGGGGCGGGCAGGCCAAGGGAACCCACTCTCCACGAGGCCCTATCCTCCATTATGGGAGCATACCACCACTCCCAGGAGATGATGGCGACGGTCCTGGACAAGTTGCAGGGGACCCTGCGCGTGGAGGACGAACTGTATTTGGGGTTCAGGGAGGAGCTCAGGACCATCAGCTCCGCCCTGGGCACCATCGTAGGGGTGCTGAAGGACATACAGCAGACCTTGAGGGACACAGTGGCATTCCAAGGGGCCCCTGACACTAGCCAGGATGATGAACTGCCCACCACCTCCGCCGGCGCTAGTGGACAGGACGCCCCGCCACAGGACCAACACACCAGCACCCCACCCCCTGCAGACGGACAACCACCATGCAAGCGGGCCCTGAAATCCAGGAACAGGTCAGAGCAAGATGGCAAGACCCCCGCCAGGAAATGAGACCACCCCGATTGTCACCCCACTGTCCCACTTTGTTACCCTGTCCATACTTAAACTGCACCAGCTCCACTTCCTATGCCCAGAAGGGCAGTCACCTGTGAGACTAATAGACTGGACTCTGCCATGGACATTCCTCCGCCATCACCCATCCTCATTTTACAAACCCCTCACATTTCAGAGCACTTCAATAAACACCCTTGAAACACAAAACAATCTGGAGTCAGTCTGTGATTTAGTAAATATGTATTATCAATGACAGTGTCATAATGGGTTTACCATTGTAAGGCTAACATACCTATGTCACACATCACAAGCCCTTGAAGGATGCAAGCAGCTGACACGTAGGTAATCACACCTGTGAAACCGTAATGGAAGGGTACAACTCAGTTTCCAAATAGTGATTTAAATCGAGAAACAGGATAGAGGTAGACGTGTGAAAGTTAATGTAATGCTAAAAATGAAAATGTTCTCACCTGTGTCTCACTGGAAATATTGCTGTATGACTGACTCCCTGTTGTCGTTGTCTTCTTCCTCAGCTTCATCCTCATCACTGTCCACAGGCTCCACAGACTCCACAGCTGCTACAACACCGTCATCTGGATCATCCTCCTGCAGAAAAGGCACCTGGCGTCGCAAAGCCAAATTATGGAGCATGGAGCAGGCGATGATGATGTCACACACCTTCTTCGGTGAGTAGAATAGGGATCCACCTGTCATATGTAGGCACCTGAACCTGGCCTTCAGGAGGCCGAAGGTGCGTTCGATCACCCTCCTAGTCCGCCCATGGGCCTCATTGTACCGTTCCTCTGCCCTGGTCCTGGGATTCCTCACTGGGGTCAATAGCCAGGACAGGTTGGGGTAACCAGAGTCCCCCAATAGCCATACACGGTGCCTGTGGAGTTGACCCATCATATAAGGGATGCTGCTATTCCGCAGGATGTAGGCGTCATGCACTGAGCCAGGGAACATAGTATTTATCTGCAAGATGTACTGGTCTGCCAAACAGACCATCTGGACATTCATGGAATGATAAATCTTCCTGTTCCTGCACACCTGTTCACTCCTGTGGGGGGGGACCAGAGCTACATGGGTCCCATCAATGGCACCAATGACGTTGGGGATATGTCCAAGGGCATAGAAGTCACCTTTCACTGTAGGCAAATCCTCCACCTGAGGGAAAATGATGTAGCTCCTTACGTGTTTCAGCAGGGCAGACGACACTCTGGACAACACGTTGGAAAACATAGGCTGGGACATCCTTGATGCCATGGCCACAGTTGTCTGAAAAGATCCACTTGCAAGGAAATGGAGCACTGACAGCACCTGCACGTCAGGGGGGGATTCCAGTCGGATGGCGGATTGGTGACATCAGGTCTGGCTCCAAATGGGTACATAGTTCCTGAATAGTGGCACGGTCAAACCGGTAGGTGACAATGACATGTCTCTCTTCCATTGTCAACAGGTCCACCAGCGGTCGGTACACCGGAGGATTCCGCCATCTTCTCATATGTCCCAGCTGACGGTGCCTACGAAGGACAACAGCGAAGAACCAGTCATTATTCCTCCAGGTATGTACCCACAGTTACACACAAGACTACACCACTCACAAAACCCTTCCTGTATGTGTGTTGAGTGTAGGCCTAGCTATGTGTGACGCAGTAGTAAATGAAGCCATGTGGGCCCCAGAAATGGCAGCTGCCTGACCTCTAAACTGGGACAATGGGATTGTGGGGTAACTTCGCTGGCGTTGCACACCGTCGCGGTAGGCGGTCGTAGACCGCGGCGCAATGCTGCATTGGTTAACATTGGACCCTATGGGTCCCAGGAGCCAATGAACAGGTGCGCCGGGGGTGATGATGCGCACCGCAGCGGACGTCACCGCCGTGGACGTCACCGCCATTTTCTATCTGTTCAATCACTACATACCTTACCTTCGACAGGAGAGGACCTACACTGCAAGTGCTGCTGTGACCTCGGTCTGGAAGCGACGATGGCTGCTGCGTCTGGGGAAAGGGCCCCTGCCTTCACTGCACAGGAGTTGGAGAAACTGGTAGACAGGGTCCTCCCCCAGTACACGCTACTCTACGGTCCTCCAGACCAACATGTTATTACACAGGGAGCACGTTGTATGGGCTATGCCTGGGTGGAGAGGGCTGGTTGGAAGAGGGAAGGGGGCAGAGTTCATAGAACAACAATGCATGGGAATGAATGGGCCACATGGCCAGAGTAGGGAGGGGGCCACTCACAACAATGGTGTAGTTGGTAATGACTGTTCCTCTTCCCTAGTGCATGTCATTTAGGTCAGCGCCCACCAGAAGAGGGACATTTGGCATGCTATCGCCAAGGAGGTCAGGACCCTGGGGGCCCACCAGAGACGGGGCACCCACTGCCGTAAGAGATGGGAGGACATTCGCCGCTGCAGCAAGAAGACAGCGGAGGCTCAGCTGGGGATGGCCTCCCAACGTGGGAGGGGTGCCCGTCGCACCATGACCCCCTGATGTTCCGGATCCTGGCGGTGGCCTACCCGGAGTTGGATGGGCGCTTGAGGGCATCACACCAGACACAAGGGGGTGAGTACAACCTCATTCTGCAGACTTTGCTTGTAGTGGAGGGGTCTGGGTGGGGGAGGTGGGCTGTGGGTGTCCCTAGGCCAGGGCGAGTTAGGTAGGCAAGGCCCCTCCGTAATGTAGGCCATGTGGCACTCTACCCCACCTCAGCAGAGTGCCAAGTCGAGGTACAGTTGTCCCTGTGGCATACATGTGCGCAGAGGTCCACCATTGCCATGTAGGCCATATCCCATAAATTGCATGTGCATAGGGCAGGAGCACGGTGTAATCCAGGGGGCTGCTGCGTCTGTCTTGTCCGCCAACGGTAGCGGTAATCCATGCACTAAAACTCTCTTTCTTCTGTCTCCCCCCCTTTTTCTGCTCTCCCTGTCCTTTTGTACATCAGCATCAACAGGCGGAGGTACAGTGGCACCGGAGCACGAGGGAGCTGCATCCCACATGGCCATGGAGGGCCACACCACAGACTCTGAATGCACCAGTGGGACGGAGGGCGAGGGGAGCTTCACGTCGGCCACCGGATCACCAAGCAGCGACACGGACTCGTTCGCCGATGGGGGCTCCCTTGTGGTGGCGGCACCATCTGTGCCCCCCACCTCTACAGGTACAGCCGCCACCTCCCCTACCAGCCCCGCCCTCCCAGCAGCCCCTCAGCGTTCACCCCGTGCCCGCTCACCCAGGAGGGTGGGCATCACCTTCGCCCCAGGCACCTCAGGCCCTGCCCCAATAACCCCTGCTGCTCTCAGTGAGGAGGCCATTGACCTCCTCAGGTCACTCACTGTTGGGCAGTCTACCATTGTGAATGCCATCCAGGGTGTAGAACGAGAGTTGCAACACGGTAATGCATTCCTGGAGGGCATTCATTCTGGTCAGGCTGTCCTTCAGCGAACCCTGAAATCTCTGGCCTCAGCACTGATGGCAGCCATTGTCCCTGTGTCTAGCCTCCCCCCTCCAACTTCCTCCACCCAGACCCAATCTCCTGTACCCCAGCCCATCCCAAGCACACCTACAGACCAGAATGCACACAAGTCAACACACACAAGTAGCTCAAGCAAACATAGGCACCACACACACCACAGACACTCACGCAAACCTCAACCACGTACAGACACAGCAACGTCCACTGCCTCCACTGTGTCCCCCTCCTCCTCTTCTCCCTCCTCCCTCCACCCACACCTGCATGCACCACATCTACAGGCACCATGAATCGCACAAGGACACCCAGCACCACAAGCCGCTCACCTACACTCACCACCTCCACTGCCATTTACACGTCCCCTGTGTCCTCTCCCAGTGTGTCTGTGACGCCCCCTCCCAAAGTACACAAACGCCGGCAATCACTCACCCAACATCCATCCACCTCATGACAGCCTCCAGTACCTGCACCTGCACCCAAAACACCTAAAGTGACACCTCCCACAACCACCTCCTCTTCCTCCACTCTCAGACCCCCTCCAGCTACCCATCTCAGTGTTCGTCAGAAACTGTCCCTCTGTAAAGTTGACCTTTTTGCCCCCACCCCACCCCCTCCAATTCATCAGTCCCGTCGTAGCGCCTCAGCCAAAAAGCCTCCAATACCAGTGGTGCCTGTTCAAGGTTTGTGGAGTGCACCGGCCACCAGGGCAGGCATTAGGACCCGGAGCCAAGGCATTGGCAGCCCACCCCCTGTAAAGGCTCTAAAATTGGAGAGTGGACAACGGGACCGTGTTAAGACTCCTGGTGGGAAAATAACTGACATGGGATCCAAGGGGATTGGAGAGTCAGCTGTGACTTCACCAAAGGTGGGGAAGGGACAGAGGAAGGCTTCCCAGCCTGTTCTGAGTGTCACGGCGGAGAAGTCCGTCATCATTTCCGGCGGTCGACACACAACCGCCAGCACCGTCATCACTGGTCAGGAGACCACCGCCAGAGTCACAGCCCAGGAGGGCCCAAGTATCGTCACTGGTCCAGAGATCACCGCCGGAGTCAGCCCAGGAGGGCCCAAGTATCGTCACTGGTCCAGAGACCACCGCCAGAGTCACAGCCCAGGAGGGCCCAAGTATCGTCACTGGTCAGGAGACCACCGCCAGAGTCACAGCCCAGGAGGGCCCAAGTATCGTCACTGGTCAGGAGACCACCGCCGGAGTCACAGCCCAGGAGGGCCCAAGTATCGTCACTGGTCCAGAGACCACCGCCAGGGTCACAGCCCAGGAGGGCCCAAGTATCGTCACTGGTCAGGAGACCACCGCCGGAGTCACAGCCCAGGAGGGCCCAAGTATCGTCACTGGTCCAGAGACCACCGCCAGAGTCACAGCCCAGGAGGGCCCAAGTATCGTCACTGGTCAGGAGACCACCGCCGGAGTCACAGCCCAGGAGGGCCCAAGTATCGTCACTGGTCCAGAGACCACCGCCAGAGTCACAGCCCAGGAGGGCCCAAGTATCATCACTGGTCAGGAGGCCACCGCCAGAGTCACAGCCCAGGAGGGCCCAAGTATCGTCACTGGTCAGGAGACCACCGCCAGAGTCACAGCCCAGGAGGGCCCAAGTATTGTCACTGGTCCAGAGACCACCGCCAGAGTCACAGCCCATGAGGGCACAAGTATCGTCACTGGTCAGGAGACCACCGCCGGAGTCACAACCCAGGAGGGCCCAAGTATCGTCACTGGTCCAGAGACCACCGCCAGAGTCACAGCCCAGGAGGGCACAAGTATCGTCACTGGTCCAGAGACCACCGCCGGAGTCAGTGCCCTGGAGGGCCCCGGCTGCCACAGCCCCGCTGGGAAATGATGGAACGTCATGCCACACACCAATGCCCAGTGTAGAGAACGTCATGCCACACACCAATGCCCAGTGTAGAGAACGTCATGCCACACACCAATGTCCGTATCAGAACCGCCATGTCAAAGCACCGCTGAACAGGGCAAAGACCGCCATGGCAAAGCACCGATGAACAGGGCAAAGACCGCCATGGCAAAGACCGCCATGGCAAAGCACCGCTGAACAGGGCAAAGACCGCCATGGCAAAGCACCGCTGAACAGGGTAAAGTCCGCCATGACAAAGCACCGCTGAACAGGGCAAAGACCACCATGGCAAAGCACCGCTGAACAGGGCAAAGACCGCCATGTCAAAGCACTGCTGAACAGTCCGGAACCGCCATGGCAAAGCACCGCTGAACAGGGCAAAGACCGCCGTGGCAAAGCACCGCTGAACAGGGCAAAGACTGCCATGGCAAAGCACAACTGAACAGGGCAAAGACCGCCATGTCAAAGCACCGCTGAACAGTCCGGAACCTCCACGGCAAAGCACCGCTGAACAGGGCAAAGACCGCCATGGCAAAGCACCGCTGAACAGGACAAAGACCGCCATGTCAAAGCACCGCTGAACAGGGGAAAGACCGCCATGGCAAAGCACCGCTGAACAGGGCAAAGACCGCCATGGCAAAGCACCGCTGAACAGTCCGGAACCGCCATGGCAAAGCACCGCTGAATAGGGCAAGCACCGGGTAGGAATGAATGGCCCGCCATATCAGGCATCCTTATCCCATGTGCAGCTGGGACAGTGACAGGACAGGAACTTTCACGGGGAGACTCATCCAGTCTGGGCACCAGTCCCCCCAGTACCAGTAGAGACCTGCATCTACTTGAGTGACTGTGGCTTTGCACTCCTCAGGATGGTAGAGTGGGCAACCCACCCACTGTAAAGACTTGAGAGACTGTGGCTTTGCACTCCCCAGGATGGTAGAGTGGGCAACCCACCCACTGTAGAGACTTGAGAGACTGTGGCTTCGCACTCCCCAGGATGGAACAGTGGGCACCCCACCCTCTGTAGAGACTTGAGAGACTGTGGCTTTGCAATCCCCAGGATACATCAATGGGCATGGAGCCCCGTTGTGGATCTGGCTTTGCAGTCATCCGGCTGAGGTGCCCCCCCTTCCCTTCCCCCTGAGGTGCCTGTAGTATTTCTATCTGATGCCCCGGCAGTGTTCTCTCCGATTGTGGTCAGGTATCCTTTGTGGGCCTCGCCCATGCATTTTTGGACTGTTGGTGCACGGACATTGTTATTTACATATCTGCACTACTTCTCTTATTGTATATAATTATGACTGATTGTCAAATATATAACTGTATATTTTTGTATGACATGTATATTGCCACATTACAATGTTTGACCAAATTTCGCATTGTCTTTTCATTCTTCCGGGGGGATTGTGGGTTGTTACTGTGATTTTTGTGAATGCATTGGTGTGTATGTTGTAATATGCGAGGGTGGGGGTGTTTGGTGGGTGTCCCCCTAACTTTTGCCTCCCCCCTCCCCGTGTCGTAGGTGCAGTACTCACTGTTGTCTTCGGCGCCTACGTAGCTGTTGGTCGTAGAGGAGCAGAAACACAAGGGCAGGTAGTATTTGGAGTTCTGGCTCCATGGAGTCCTCGTTCCTCGTGGGATGTGTTCAGGTGAGTGTTTTCCCATAGCAAAAGCTGTTTCCGCCGTGTTTTTATCCACGGTGAATCCACCCCGGAAAAGGTGGTGGATTGGCGGGTTGTAATACTGTGGGCGGTACATTGTCTCCCGCCTGTCTGTTGGCGGTGACCGCCGCGCTGCTTGTTTGCACCGCCGTGGCGGGCGGTGTTTTAAAGTGGCTGTCTTTGTTGGCGGTTTCTGCCAGGGTCATAATTCCCTTTTTTTGTCCGCCGGCCTGTTTGCGGTATTTCCACAGCTTTAACACCGTCCGCCAGGGTTGTAATGACCCCCAAAATGTGCTTAAAAACACTTTTGCCTTGCATTTCAATGAAGGGAAGTCCTGGAATCTGCAGGCAGCCCCAAATTTTCTACCACCCAGCGTTCCACTAAGTCTCCACAGAAAAACTGCCTCACTTTAGTGAGTGGGCAAGTGACCACAACAGGGAAGTACCCAAAACAGATTGTGGAGACATTAAAATTACCTACCACAAAACAGTCTCGTTTTGTAAGACAGTCACCTGAGTATATGGTCCTGGGCTCGGCGGTCACATAGGGAAACCTACCAAACCCAGACATTTCTGAAAGCTAGACACCCGAGGCAGTCCATAGAAGTGTGGCGTGTTTGGATTTCACAAAGTTTTCTTACCCAAAATACCCTGCAAAAGTGAAATGTTGATTAAAAATACTATTCTTTCTTGCTTTTTCATCACAGAAACTACAGGAATGTGCAGGGATCCACAAAATTTCTACCACCCACTGTTTCTCCACTTCTCCTGATAAAAACACAACACCACTTGTGTGCCTGTGCCTAGTGCCTGCGTCAGGAATGGATCACTCCAAGGTTAACAGCAGCCCTCATGCAAGGACTACTATTGACCCTTGTGTGATCCATTCCTGTTGCAGGCACTAGCCTACCCACACAACTGAGGAACCATTTTTAGTGGAAGAGAATGCTGGGCGGAAGAAAATTCGTGGCTCACCTCAGATTCCAGAACTTTGCAGCACAGAAATTTGAGGAAAAAATGCTCTTTGTGCCAAATTTTGAGGTCTGCAAAGGATTCCAGATAACAGATCATGGTGAGAGCCCCACAAGTCACCCCATTCTGAATTCCCATAGGCGTCTAGTGTTCAGACTTGTCCAGGTTTGCTAGGTTTTCCTATGTACCGGCCGAGCTAGAGGCCAAAATCCACAGCTAGGCACTTTTCAAAAAACAGCTCAGTTTTCTTTGGGAAAATGTGATATGTCTAGGTTGTGTTTTAGGACATTTCCTGTCGCGGGCACTAGGCCTATCCACACAAGTGAGGTACCATTTGTATTGGGAGCCCTGGGGGCACACCAGGTAGAAGGAAGTTTGTTGCTCCCCTCAGATTCCAGAACTTTCCATCACCAAAATGTGGAGAAAAAGTGTTTTCTTTGTCACATTTTGAGGTTTACAAAGGATTCTGGGTAACAGGACCTGGTGAGAGCCCCACAAGTCATCCTATTCTGAATTCCCCTAGGTGTCTAGTTTTCAAAAATGTATAAGTTTGCTAAGTTTCCCTAGGTGCCGGCTGAGCTAGAGGCCAAAATCCACAGCTAGGCATTTTGCAAAAACAAGGTCAGTTTTCTTTCAGAAAATGTGATGTGTCCGTGTTGTGTTTTGGGGCATTTCCTGTTGCAGGAACTAGGCCTACCCACACATGTGATGTACCATTTTTATCATGAGACCTAGGGTTTGTTAGGTAGAAGGACGTTTGTGGCTCACCTCAGATTCCAGAACTTTCCATCACCAAAATTTGAGGAAAGTGTTTTTTTGCCACATTTTGAGTTTTGCAAAGGATTCTGGGTAACAGAACCCTGGGAAGACCCCCACAAGTCACCCCATCCTGAATTCCCCTAGGTGTCTAGTTTAAAAAAAATTATCGGTTTGATATGTTTCCCTAGGTGCCGGCTGAGCTACAGGCCAAAATCCACAGCTAGGCACTTTGCAAAAAACAGGTCTGTTTTCTTTCGGAAAATGTGTTTCCAGAATGTGATTTATGGCATTTCCTGTCGTGGGTGCTAGGCCTACCTACACAAGTGAGGTACCATTTTTATCGGGATACTTAGGGGAATGCTGGGTGGAGGGAAATTTGTGGCTCCTCTTAGATAAAAGTGTTTTGTTTGCCATATTTTGAGGTTTACAAAATATTCTGGGTAATAGAACCTGGTGAGAACCCCACAAGTCACCCCATTCTGGATTCCTCTAGGTGTCTGCTTTCCATAAACGTATAGGTTTGTTATGTTTCCCTATGTGCCGGCTGAGCTATAGGCCAAAATCCACAGCTAGGCACTTTGCAAAAAACACATCAGATTTCAATGTAAAAATTTGATGTGCCCATGTTACTTTTTGGAGCATTTCCTGTAGGGGGCACTAGGCCTACCCACACAAGTGAGATACCATTTTTATCGGGAGACATGGGGGAACTCAGAATAGATGAACAAGTGTTACTGCCCATTGTCCTTCTCTACATTTTTTCCTTCCAAATGTAAGACAGTGTGTTAGACCTGGCTTTTTGACAGGGTCATCCCCAAACCTTTTGCCTCCTTCCTCCTATTTTTTCTGACCTGTTGTTGTTGGCTTTTGAACTCTGGGCACTTTACCACTGGTAACCAGTGCTAAAGTGCATATGCTCTCGGTGTAAATTGTACTGTTGATTGGTTTAACCATGATTGGCTATTTGATTTACTTGTAAGACCCTAGTAGAGTGCACTATATGTGCCTAGGGCATGTAGATGAAATGCTACTAGTGGGCCTGCAGCACTGGTTGTGCCACCCACTCCAGTAGCCCCTTAACCTTGTCTCAGGCCTGCCATTGCAAGGCCTGTGTGTGCAGTTTCACTGCCACTTCGACTTGGCATTTAAGAGTACTTGCCAAGACTAAAACTCCCCTTTTCTAAATATAAGTCACCCCTAATGTGTGCCCTAGGTGACCCCTAGAGCTGGGTGCTGTGTGGGCAAAAGGCAGGACATGTACCTGTATAGTTTATATGTCCTGGTAGTGTAAAACTCCTAAATTCGTTTTTACACTACTGTGAGGCCTGCTCCCTTCATAGGCTAACATTGGGGCTGCCCTCATACATTGTTGAAGTGGCAGCTGCTGATCTGAAAGGAGCAGGAAGGTCATATTTAGTATGGCCAGAATTGTAATACAAAATCCTGCTGACTGGTGAAGTTGGATTTAATATTACTATTCTAGAAATGCCACTTTTAGAAAGTGAGCATTTCTTTGCACTTCAATCTTTCTGTGCCTTACAATCCATGTCTGGCTAGATTTAGTTGACAGCTCCTTGTGCATTCACTCAGACACACCCCAAACACAGGGTACTCAGCCTCACTTGCATACATCTGCATTTTGAATGGGTCTTCCTGGGCTGGGAGGGTGGAGGGCCTGCCCTCACACAAAGGACTGGCACACCCCCTACTGGGACCCTGGCAGACAGGAATGAACTGAAAGGGGACCTGGTGCATTTCTTAGCCACTCTTTGAAGTCACCCCCACTTCAAAGGCACAATTTAGTATAAAACAGGGCCTCTGCCCTACCTCATCAGACACTTGCTGGAGAAGAAACCTGAACCAGAACCTGCATCCTGCCAAGAAGAACTGCCTGGCTGCTCAAAGGACTCACCTGTCTGCTTTCTACCAAGGACTTCTGCCTTGCTGTTGTCCTGCTGCCTTGCTGAACTCTTGTCTGGCTGCAAAAGTGCTCTCCAAGCGCTTGGATAGAGCTTGCCTCCTGTTCCCTGAAGTCTCAGGACCAAAAAGACTTCTCTTTTTCACTTGGACTCCTCGTGCGGCGAAAAATTCGACGCACAGCTTGCTCCGCTGTGAGAAATTCACTACATGCCGATCCAGAAAAACGCTGCTCGGCGCGACGCCTGCGGTGCGACCGGAACTTCGACACACGGCCTCGCATGGACAACGCCCCCGACTTCCAGAGAAGAAATCGACGCGACGCCTGCCGTGAGAAAGAAAATTCCCCGCACAGCCTCCCGGAACGACGCGCAGCCGGATAACAAGCTATGAATCCATGCACCGACCCTGGGACATCTGGTAATCCTGCGATCCATAGAAAGAGACGGTTCGCATGCCGGAAAATGACGCACGTCTTCCCCGAGTGAAAAATAATAACGCAAGTCCGTGTATGAAGGGGCGAAACCAACGCACACACCATTTTTCTTCCCATAGAACGACGCACGTCTCCCCGCGTGACAAAATAACGACGCAAGTCCGTGTGTGAAGGGGCGTAACCGACGCACACACCATTTTTCCACGCATCTCCTCTTCTGCGGCCCTCTGCTGAGATTTTCCACTCCAAACCAGGTACTTTGTGCTTGAAAGAGACTTTGTTGACTTTTTAAAGACTTAAGACACTTCATATCACTTTTCAGTGATATCTTTACAAATTCTTATTGCATCTTTGATCGTTTTGACCTGCAAATACCCAGATAAATATTATATATGTTTCTAAACGCTGTGCGGTGTATTTTTGTGGTGCTATATTGTGTTATTGTATGATTTATTGCACAAATACTTTACACATTGCCTTCTAAGTTAAGCCTGACTGCTCAGTGCCAAGCTACCAGAGGGTGGGCACAGGATAATTTGGATTGTGTGTGACTTACCCTGACTAGAGTGAGGGTTCTTGCTTGGACAGAGGGTAACCTGACTGCCAACCAAAAACCCCATTTCTAACACAGTGTGTAATAAGGAACTGTATTTGAGAAATGCCCTGTAATTTATATGCTAGTATGGGGATCCCCGAATTCTGAGATGTACAAATTACCACTGCTTTTCAGCACCTTATCTTGTGCCTATTTTGGAAATTCAAAATATTCCTTGATACCTATTTGTCCCTCTTTTTATTTCACCAACGAATTGTTGTATACCCAGTATACAATGAAAACCCATTGCAAGGTGCAGCTCATTTATTTGCTCTGGTTACCTAGGGTTCTTGATGAACCTATAAGCCCTATGTATCCCGAGAACCAGAAGATTCCAGCAGATGTAACAGGGTATTGCATTTGAAAATCTGACATTGCAGGAACAAATTACAGAGTAAAACGTGGAAAGAAATGGCTGGTTTTTTTCACCTGAATTTCAATATTTTTTATTTCAGCTGTTGTTTTCTGTAGGAAAACCTTGCAGGATCTACAAAATTGACCCCTTTCTGAATTCAGAATTTTGTCTATGTTTCAGAAATGTTTAGCTTTCCGGGATCCAGAATTGGTTTCACACCCATTTCTGTCACTAACTGGAAGGAGGCTGAAAGCACAAAAAATTGTAAAAATGGGGTATGTCCAAGTAAAATGCCAAAATTGTGTTGAAAAATTTGGTTTTCTGATTCAAGTCTGTCTGTTCCTGAAAGCTGAACAGTTGGGGATTTTAGCACAGTAAAGCCTTTGTTGATGCCATTTTCAGGGAAAACACCACATGCTTTCTTCTGAAGCCCTTTTTTCCTATTTTTCAGAAATAAAATACATTTTTGCTGTATTTTGGCTAATTTCTTGATCTCCTCCAGGTTAACCCAAAATGCTGGGTACCTTGAGAATCCCTAGGACTTTGGAAAAAAAGGAGACAAATTTGGCATGGATAGCTTATGTAGACAAAAAGTTATGAGGGTCTAAGCGTGAACTTCCCCAAATAACCAAAAAAGGGCTCAGCACTGGGGGGGAGAAGGCCCAGCAGCTAAGGGGTTAAGCAAGGTATGCGCTTCTGGGTTTTCATTTGCATCTCCAAAGACAAACTTTTAAGACACCTTCTTTAGCTGCTCCAGTAGCAGGTGCAATAATGGGATGACTTGGCTCATTGTACTGTCCTCCTCGCTAACTTCCTACTGAAAACCTCAAAAGGGAGCAGCATCTGTGTGAGGCATTTGAATAGGCCCCATTTGTCCACATCCATGGTCAAAGCTTTCCTAATTGCATCAGCTCCTCTTTGAATGACATAGTCATTGATCTGTTTGTACTGCTCAATCGGACGTTGCAACATGTAAAGGGTTGAGATCCAATGTGTTGGCACCTCCTGCATCAGGGCTTTAACTGGTACTTGATGACACATGTAATAATCTGCAACTGTTTCCAGACTTTAAAACATGGCTGAAATGAGTGCTGAAACACCTGCAGGTGGTCAGTATGTTGCTGACTATATCTTCTTTTTTAAGAAAGTCTTGTATAACCAGGTTGATGCAGTGCACCAAAGACAGGACCCTGAAATAGCCCTCATCTGCCATGGCCTTGACTATGTTACTGTCATTGTCCGTGGCAACTAATTCAACTCGAAGACCTCTGGGGTGCAGCCATTCAGACACTTTGCTATTAAACTCCTCCAAGATGTTTGCAGCTGTGTGTGATTTCTCCATGGCGAACATGGCTTTTTTTAATGCTGCTGAACGCTCTTAAACATTTCTTAAGGTCCAACACCTGTAGATAACTTTTGCTTTACCCCCGGAATAGAGACACTTAACGTGTTGCACATGTAATCAGTCACCTGACAACTGGCCCACATGTTGGTCATCAGGTGGCTAGCGTGGACAACACTTTGCTACAGAGCTTATCCAACCAATTGCAGCACATCATGATAAAGTGCTTGAACAGCAACTTCGGCAAAAAAGGTCCAGCTTGCAACCTTCCATTTTGGGCAGAGGACTTCCACAAACTCTAAGAATCCCACTCCTTCCACAAAAGAAAAAGGGAACAGGTCCAGTGCTAACATTTGTTGTACAAACATGCCATTGGGTGTTTGCAGTCGTAGGGCCCCACCTGCCTAAACATGCCTGTACTTGCAGCATGGATGTTCGTCTTTTGTGGGGCCACTGACACAGGCGAATTTTGAGATGTAGGTGGTGGTAGACTCAATGTGTGTTGTGGTGGTGCAGTCACCATATGGCATGGTGTCTCCCACTGACTCTGAGAATTCATGAGCCACTGTAAGGTCACTAAGGTGGTTGATTATGCCACACTGCTGGGGACAGGGCTGCTTTGCATGAGGATGTCACCCTCTTCTATCTCACCTTCCACCATGCTTTGATCAGTTATAGCTGATATTTCCTGGCTCTCCTCTACTTCACCACTACGACCACATTGAGCCATTTTATTAAGGTGCTCCTCCCAACTGATTGCATGATGTTTTTTCACATCGGTTGTCTGGCGTTCAGTACCATAATGTGAACCAGGCTTACCTCAATGAACACTTGCATGCAAATGGAACATTTGGCAATGTTCTCCTCCTGTTTGTGAATCATAAAAATTCCCAAACTAGGGAAGAGTGCTTTCTTATTGGGCTTCCGTCAATGCCTGAAAAACTGGATGTAGGTAGGTGGGTCGACTGCCTCTCTGTAGTGCATACTTCTAATGAGGTACAGGTTGGGTGCAGGTCTCAAAAATATTGTCTATGGCGGTGCTGACTATGCCACATTCCTCAGAGCAGGTTGGATAGCAATGTCAGACTCCTCAGTGCCAGCTTCCACAATGACTGCTTCGTCATCATCATCCTTCTTATTGTCATCATCCCCTTCCTTGATTCTAAGGCTTTCTGGAACTTTTCTTTCCCCTTGCCTCTCATGGTAAACAAAGAACACATGCAAGCCTGTGATAAGGGACAATGGCTGGATGGACAAAACGGCTGCTAGCCACCACATGGTCAAACAACAACAGCAAGGAGGCAATGCAAACATAGAATACATGCAAGCCTATGGCAAGAGACACTGGCTGAATGGACAACATGGCTGCCAGCCAGCCACATGGTCAAACAACAACAGCAAGGAGGCATAGCAAACAAAGAATACATGCAAGTCCATGGCAAAGGGAGGAAACCTGGCTGCATGCACAAAATGGCAGCCAGCCACATGATTATACATCAACAACAAGGAAAAAGGAGGCAGGGCAAACAAAGAACACATCCACGCCTATGGCAAAGGTACACTGGCTGCATGCACAAAATGACTGCCAGACACATGGTCAAACAACAACAAGGAGCAAGGAGAACAAGAAAAAACACATGCAAGTCTATGGCAAAGGGACTCTGGCTGCATGCACAACATCCTCTTATGCCATCAAATATTATATAATTTTTGCACACAAAAAAATGAAATGCAAATAATAGCCGACATTTTAAATGTAATCCAATGCCATCCCTGCCCATAATGAAGTTTTAAAAACATATACCATTGAAATATTTATTTCATGCACTGATGACTACTAGTACTGGGCCAACTGGCTAAATGTCCCTCTGGAAATCTAGGCCACATACTAAAATGATATTGCAAATGTTACAAACATGTAGAAAAGGTACTGAGCTGTGCAACAATTTTCCTCTACAAAAGGTGAAAAATCAAAGAAATGCAAAAAATATAATAACTAAGTCCATACTTAAACTCTAGGCCACCCAACACTATAAAACATTAAAACCAAATATCAAGTTCAAGTAAAAAGAAATACTAGTGCATAGCCAAACAAACAAGCACAACACGCTTATACAATTGTTTTTGAACTTACTTTTGTGATTCAACAAAAACAAAGTCCTTATCAAAGGTATATCCAGGAGACAAAGAGAGGGATCTTTCCACCTTGAAATCCAAGTGAAAAGTGACCAGGAGATGGACAAACCACTGGGAGAAGCCTGTTGGACAGGAACAGGAAGATGGAGTGTGTTTGCACCCATGAGGGGCCCTGATTTGGCTGCTTGTGTGGCTGGAAGCAATGCAAGAGAAAGTGAAGTCTTGTGCGTGCTCGCTAGTGAACCAGAAGTATCTTCATGCTTGTGAGAGAGTGCCAAAACCCAGTCTTGTGAGTGCAAACAAACTCCGCTCTGTGCTGGAGTGTGGAATTCGGGAACTCTGCGCTACTGATCATAGCACAAAATACATAAATTCCACAAACTGCGCTGGTGGAGCAGAGTTCTACGACCTGGCCTAATTTTAATTGCCTTACGGAATTAGTTCTTCGGGCCACAGTCAGTGTTCTATTTGTTTTTAGCCAGAGATGGGCAGTGATGTCACCATACTAAGCCATCAGAAATTCAAACCCCATCATTGTTCTAGAAAGCATGCTGTGTCTTCTAATACATTAGCACTGTAATGCGTCCCTGAACATTGTAGTAATGAACATATCTGACAGTTTCCTGTTACATAGATAAAAAATGGATATGGTTGATGTCATGACCCGGAGCAAGATCAACTGTCTCTCAAAAGGAAGCACACCTCATAGACGCAACACCCAGACAGATGGCAGTAAGGACAGTACATGATCACAAGGACATAATTCTCCAGTGCGTCTGGTGGTGTGACATAATGAATTATCAGTGATATGCTACAGGCACTTTGGTCAACAATGATCAAATACATCAATATAGACATATCATACCAAAATACTGTTTAGCCAATGTGAAGGAGGACTGACATGAAAATGTCCTACCACAACATTTTTACTCACTACATAATGGCACACCTAATGCATCATGGCCACCACACAACAATGAACAAGTCCAACAGAGTATTCTGCACTTCCATCCAATCACTGTGCTTGCTGTGTGTGCATAGGTCATCTACACTCAAAGTCTGTGAGAAACATTCTCAGGTAAAATCCATGTCCACTTTGTATATCCCAACCTCACAATGTACCTGCCAATGTCACATCTCAGAAATGCCCAAATGAAGATGTCATGGTGAAGGTACCTGAACAAAGAACAAATCAAGGAGTTGAGTCATGAAAGTATTCACATGACACAAGTCAAATAGCAAACGCCTGGACAACAAAGTCAGTCAGAAACAT
Source organism: Pleurodeles waltl (assembly GCF_031143425.1). Taxonomy (NCBI): domain Eukaryota; kingdom Metazoa; phylum Chordata; class Amphibia; order Caudata; family Salamandridae; genus Pleurodeles; species Pleurodeles waltl. The sequence goes on from NC_090447.1 coordinate 286,875,196, forward strand.
CTGACAAAAACAAAGCAGCAGCATCAAAATGTGATTGTGTCAAACGCTTGTTCAATAAACATCCTTTTGCATATTTTGCATGAGCACCATAGCTATCACTAGAAAGATACTCTACCCTGTATCAAGTACAGTTCATTGTACAGAGAAAGTCATGGCATCTCATGAAATACTTACACTCAGAAGAATCAGTTGATGAGATCTTGTCACACGTCAGCTCCTTCCTCCTCACCACTATCATCTTCATGTGATATTCCGGGATTTTCACCCAGTGGCACCTCGGCCTCTCCCCCCTCTGGGATGTAAGGAATATTCCTCCAGAGGGCAATGTTATGGAGCATGCAGCATGCCACAGTGATCTGATACACCTTCCTGGGTGAGTAGAGGAGAGCTCCTGCAGTCTTGTCCACACAGCGAAATCTGGCCCTCAAGAGCCCAAAAGCCCACTCCACTGCCCGCTGTGTTCTCCTGTGGGCCTCATTGTATCAGACATTCCCTGGAGTAGTTGGATTCCTCGGCAGTGTTAACAACTAAGGACGGTGTGGTTATGCTGATTCTCCTGTTTTAATATGAGACATGGGTGCCACAATTAGTCACTCCCTTCATTATTGTAGCACCTCAAGGCTTACCAATCAGCCAGACCCTCTCAGGTTGCAGAGTTAACATCAGCTGGGGTATGGTGTTGTTCTGCATTACAAAGGAATCATGGGATGATCTAGGAACTGGACAGCAACACTTCAGATGTAGAGATCTGAACGGAAGACAATTTGCACATTGATAGAATGGAACGTATTCCTCTTTTGATAGACTTGTTCATTGGCTTGCGTTGGCACCAATGCAACATGTATCCTATCAAGGGCTTCCACCACATGTTGGAAGTGAGAAAACCATAAAAGTCAGCCATCACAATAGCCAATCTGGGGAAACTGATATAGCTGTTAATGTGTTTAAGTAGTGCTGATAGCATGTCTCTTAATACACCACTGAACATAGGTTGTGACATACCACCAGCTATGGCTACTGTATGATGGAAGGCCACCATGGCCAGGAAGTGTAATGCTGCTGTAAGTCTCACAATGGGTAGCATGCATGTTGGATAAGTGTTTACAGGCATTATATCAGGCTCTAACTGTTGACATAAATCCACAATAGTTTGCCGATTCAGAGGGAACAGTTTTATAATGTGACATTCTTCCATGGTTTGAATGTGTGGCAGTGGACGGTAGACTGGAGTTTGTCACCTCCTCCCTCTCCCAGGGTACCAATTTGTGACATCTGATGTGTTGGATCATTAGTACATGTGTACACACAAACATACATAATGTATACAACAAACATCCATGTGACAATGCAGGGATGACTGGAATAACATTACACCCATTACATCTCCAAACTGTGTACCACTCAAGGCCCAAATGTGATCCTTGTGGCTGTCTTCACATGTGTATACAACATGGATTTGCTCCGCTGGTGGAGGATGCAAAATTCTGCAACTCTGAGTCCCGCAGAAAACAAAGCGTTACAGATAGACTCCGCACTCCACAAAGTAGGGGAGTTTTTATCTGTTTGTGTGCTTTCTGTCAGTTCATGCGTGCAAGATGTGAGATCAAAGACTTTCACTCACGATCACAAACAATTTTTTTTACCCGCTTGCAATAGTTAGCTGCCCACCAGCGACTTCCGGCGAGCCTGTTTTGACATAGGCAAGCGCGAATGAGTGATCGACTGCTACTGCAAAGTGGTGAAGCTGAGGCACTTAAAATCTACAACTGAAAAATCTTCTCTAATTGACCATTTGCGTTGATATTCTTACGTAAGGTGTACTTTTTTTCCAACAACAGGAAGTGTCCCAGAGACTCCATCTTCTTGTTCCTGTCCAGCAGGCTCCTCCCTCTCTTTTGTTCATTACCTGGTCACTTTTCACTTTGATTTCAAGCTGGAAGTATCACTTTTTGTGTCTCCTTTACAAATTATTGGATTTGAGGGCTGTTGTATTTGAGTTTTCACAAGTAAAAAACACTTCTATAATGGTATTGTAGAACTTGTTTGTTTGATAGGGGGCATGTACCAGGATTTATCTGTAGTTTTATACAATTTTTGTAAAATTATTTTAGTGGGTGCACTGTACTCAGGACCTAGTTAAGGTTTTACTTGTAATTTTTGTTCTACAAAGGAAAAATGTTTAACAATTCACTACATTTGCTCCATGTTTTGTTTTGTAAACTTGCAATATTCATTAAATTGAATATTAATGTTAAGTGGTGTAGCCTGCTAATATAATATACCTTCATGCTATAGACTCAGTACTAGTCATGGGTAAAGGTGAAAAAACAACTGTTTGTGGTGTCTGTGGAACTGAAACACCATGGAAGGAATTGGATTAAAGATAACGAAATACTGTCTGGTGATATTTCACATTTTTTTCTGCAAACAGTGTATGGTGGGGTTATGGTACCTGATACCTTTGTATGATGTGTGTTGTTGTAATATTTTTTCGCACCTTTAATTTTAGTTTTTGGAATTACTAATACTGACATAATGCTGTTCTTTTCTCCTGTACCAATGCCTTCTTTGTCTGGCCAGTGTGTGAGAATGTTTGTCAAAGGCAACCATTTGCCTTTGATCTCCATGCCATGTGGACAGGGACCCTTTATGTATAGTCAAAATTATAGTCCTTCTCCTATATGTGTTTTTTGTTTTCTATTGATCCCTACTTGTTGTTTGATGTGGCTGGTGGTTTAGAAAGCCAGTAGTCCTGCATGTGTTCTTCTTCGTTTTGATAGACATGCTTCCTTGCCGATTGTTGTTTGACCATGTGGCTGGTGGCCATTTTGTGTAGGCAGCCAGTGTGTTTTAGGCCTGCAGGTGTTCTTCTTTGTTGTGATGCCCATTGCCCCTGGTTGGTTGTTCTTTGACCATGTGGGTAGTGGCAATTTAGTGTAGGCAGCCAGTGTGCTTAGGCCTGCATGGGTTCTTCCTTGTTGTGGTGGTCATGCCTCCTTGCTGGTTGTTGTTTGACCATGTGGCGGACAGCCATTTTGTGTAGGCAGTCAGTGTGCTGTGATTTGGATCTGCATATGTACTTCTTTGTTGTGGTGGCCATGCCTCCTTGCTGGATGTTGTTTGACCATGTGACTTGTGGTCATTTTTGTAGGCAGCCGGTGTGCTTTAGGGCTGCATGTGTTCTTCTTTTTTGTGGTAGCTATGCCTTCTTATTTGTTGTTGTTTGACCACGTGGTTGGCGGGCACTTTGTGTGTTTATTCAGGCCTAGTATGTCAATGATCATTAATAAATGTACTGTATGAGCAGTTTTTTAATACTAATATTATATACTCTCCTTGCCTCCCAAATCCCTGTGGTTCTTCATGCAAGTCCCCTTCCCCTAGTACATCAACAATTGCAATCTAGTTTAAAAAATGTTTGTCCTTTTCTTCTATTTTTTCACAGCCTTTATTTTATTTAAAACTATAATATCTGTCTAAAGATAATAATAACATTAAATATGTTTTAAACTTTTTTCTTGCTTTTCACTTTTTTGAAATGAAGTACAATTTTTTTAAATTTTCTTTTTCTTTTTTTCCTATTTCCCCCTTAGCCCTATGACTGCCTGTGTCCTACAGTTGCACTACATTACATAACATGACATTATTCAAGGATTATTATTGTTAAATTTTTCACCAGCACCTCCCTGAGTGCCACATGCCAACTTGATGTAGATAGATAAAGCTAACAGTTACATTCTGTATGTTGTAGGTGTTGCTCTTTCTTAACCTTCATGACTGTAGATGATAATGAAACTTAATATTGGTATGTTGTTTTTACGAATGGATACACTGGGCCATATTTATACTTTTTGACGCAAAACTGCGCCAACGCAGTTTTGCGCCCAAAAAATTAGCGCCGGCTAACGCCATTCTGAAGCGCCATGCGGGCGCCGTATTTATTGAATGGCGTTAGCCGGCGTCAGCCGACCGGCGCTGCCTGGTGTGCGTGAAAATAAACGACGTACACCAGGCAGCGCCGGCGTAGGGAAAAATGGCGTTTGGGTGTCCAAAAATGGGGCAAGTCAGGCTGAGGCAAAAAAATCGTCTTAACCCGATTTGCGCCATTTTATTTGGGCGCCCAGACGCCATTAACATGACTCCTGTCTTAGCAAAGCCAGGAGTCATGCCCCCTTGCCCAATGGCCATGCCCAGGGGACTTCTGTCCCCTGGGCATGGTCATTGGGCATAGTGGCATGTAGGGGGGCACAAATCAGGCCCCCCTATGCCACAAAAAAAAATTAAAAAAAATACTTACCTCAACTTACCTTTTCTTCCCTGGGATGGGTCCCTCCATCCTTGGGTGTCCTCCTGGGGAGGGCAAGGGTGGCAGGGGGTGTCCCTGGGGGCAGGGGAGGGCACCTCTGGGCTCATTCTGAGCCCACAGGTCCCTTAACGCCTGCCCTGACCCAGGCGTTAAAAAGAGGCGCAAATGCGGGGTTTTTTGCCCCGCCCACTCCCGGGCGTCATTTTTGCCCGGGAGTATAAATACCACGCACATGCCTGGGAGTCATTTTTTAAGACGGGAACGCCTACCTTGCATCTCATTAACGCAAGGAAGGTGTTCACGCAAAAAAATGACGCTAACTCCATGAACTTTGGCGCTAGACGCGTCTAACGCCAAAGTATAAATATGGAGTTAGTTTTGCGTCGAAATTGCGTCCAAAAAAACGACGCAATTTCAGCGCAAACGGAGTATAAATATGCCCCACTGTATTTCCCAATTATGTATAAGTTTAAGTAACCATTCTATGATATTGTTTGTTTCTACTTCTAATACAAATGCAACAACAATGCCACGTTTCACTTATCCTTCTTGCATGTTTGTTTTTAGGTACATGAAAAGAAAGAGGCATCACCCACAGTACTGCCAGACAGAAGGCCTGTGCTCAACGTGACGTGCGACCACACTCATGACCACATGGACATCTCTTCAGCTTGTAAAGCTAAGTGTTACTCCCAAGAAAGCGGCCAGCGATAAGAAGGTTCTTCCCACCACTAGTATGTCATCCCAGACCTTTTGGGGCAAAGACGTGTGCCTGCTGCACCGGACTCTGGGGAGTAAGCTGGGACCATCACTCTGCATCAGCGGCTCCATTCCAAAGTAGGCCCAAGCACATGTCTGGCATAGAGGCAGCCTCTCTTATCACAGGAACGCCGAGGAGCAGTGACGTTGAATTGGACTTATCTCTCTCTCAAAATAGTGCCCGATCGTTGTAGCCCCTGAGACGCACATTGAGCCTACCATCAAAATAGTGCCAATCGTTGTAGCCCCTGAGATGCACATTGAGCCTACCACCTTCTAAGTTGCTTGCCTCAGTGGCACCAACAAAGAAAAAAAATAAGGCTACTATTACTGCCATGTTTAGGCAGGAGGGTTAGTACGAACGCTACCACCCAACAGCACGTTTGTACAATGGGAAGCTGGCTAAAATATTAGCGTTGGACCTTCTCCCTTTTTTTTCATGGAAGAAGTGCGTTTTCTAGAATTACTGACAGCTATGTGCCCGAAATGGACCTATTTCGCAAGAGTTGCTGTTCAAGCACTACATCAGTATGTGCTGGAATTGGTTGAACAAGCTTTGCAGCCGAGTGCTTTCCAGACAATCCACCTGACGAAAGACATGTGGACCAGTTGCCAAGCCAGTGATTACATGTGCATCACTGCACACTGGATCTCCTTTGTGGAGGTTAGAGAAATGGAATCTGCAGGTGTTGACATGGATGACATTTTTAATGGTGCTCGGAAGCATGCAAGACTAGCTATGTTCGCATGGAGAAATCCCAGACAGCTGCAAACATCTTAGATGATTTTAAGAACACGGTCTTTGAATAGCTGCACTCAAAAGGGCTTAACATTGAATTTGTTGCCACAAACAATGGCAGTAGGCAAGATGGTGGCCATGAGTTGCTAGTGGTCAGAGGCTCTCTTCTCCCCTTACGGTTCTGGCTTCACAACTGCTCGTTCCTGCGGAGGATAGAAATGGGATAATGCGGGAGACAAGCGCCGCAGCTTTTGGAGGTGTTTCTGCCGCGTTTCTTCGCGGCCGAGTTTTCTGCCGCGGTTTGGCGAGCCAGATCGGCTGTGTAAACAGCTACAGCCACCGCGGTTGCAGCAGTGGGATTTTGGAGGTTTTTATTATTACTCCCTTTTTTTCATTTTCCTTCTCCTCTCTACCTCGTGGAGGATTTCGAGTAGCGATGGCCCGAAGGTCGTGCGTGGAAGCCGACCGAAGCCTGGATCACAGGATCAGCATTCCTCTCACCCCCGCCTCTGACCCGAAGGGGCGCTTCCAGGAGTGGCAGCAATGGCAGCGCTGGGAGGCAAGCTACAGCAAGAGTCCAGCGGGCCATGGAAGACAAACATACAGTCCTGGACCAAAGCTGTAAGTTGGGAAGCGATGTTAGTCTGGCTGTTGCACATGGTACGCATGGTAGGGGGGTGATAATCCCCTCAATGTTTAAAGCCCCTCATTTTGTGGATGCTTTAGTGGGCAATGTGCCTATAAAACCCTCTAACCCCGACCCTCTCCAGGATCGGGTAGTAGCTGTGACTGAGGTGGCTGATGATAGCAGCGATTTAGTGTCTCCGGCACTCCAAGATAAAGTGCTGCTTCAGATTGATGCTATCAGTGATGATAATGGACCCCTGGACATAAGTAATTCCGCTGGGGGTTTGTCTATGGCATCTTTATGTCTCTGTCTAGTACCAGTGGTAATGACCAGCAAGTACTGCCAGAAGGAAAGACTTACCAACCACAAGACTTTTCCCTTATAGAGAGTGTGAAGCATGCCCAAAATTCTCAGATTGTGCATCATGACTTGACTGTGGCAAGACTTTAAGCAGCCGATGCGGATTCACTAACTTCAGCTTGTACCCTCATGGCTACCCATAACCCTCGGCAGGGAAAAGAGGACTATCATGTAGTAGGAGAGGGTGAAGAGAATTTTTACTCTCTCTAGGATCAATCCAGGGACTCTGATGGTGCTGATAGCATTTCTTCTACAAACACAGAAACAGGGAATAGCTCTTCTGCCCCCCCTCCATGTTAAGGTGGACTGCAATTAAGTGTCATGAAAGGCAAGGCGATGGCCTCGGTTTGGAAACGACGGAAAAAAAGGCAAGAAAGAAAAAGGTATGGGGTGAAAACGATGTCATGGGATTAGTCAGGAATACAGCTAATTCCACATAGGCTGGATGACCTTTCAGTGAATCCAGCTGGATATGAGAATGATGTTACAAAGTCAGAGGTGACTCCCCCCTCTCTGGGCCTTATTTATGAGACTATCATGGCACAACACAAACAGACACAGGGGGACAGTAAAAAAGCCAGAGTGGCCACAAAGCAATTACAAGTAGCAGCCAGCAAGATTGCAAAGTCTTGTTCAGAAATTGGGGAACGGATTGCTACAATTGAGGCTCGGGCTGATGTTCTGGAAACAGATCTGGGGGCGGTGGTGCAACAAGCCGCTATGCATGATAATCAGCTCTCTGACATTCAATGGAAAATTGAGGACTTTGAAATATGTCAACATCGTAATAATCTACATATATTGGGGATACAAGAAAGGCAAGATGCAAGGGCCTATATAATCAGGCTGCTCAAGGCAGCTTTTCCAGAACAGTCCGGGTAGGACTGGGAGAATGAGATTCAAAGAGCCCATTGGTTCCCATTGTATTTGAAGAAACAGCCGTCAGGAGGAGGAGCCGGGGCGAGCCAGCAACAGCCTAGAGCCTTTATTGTTTATTTTGGTAACTACCTTCTACGTCAGATAGTTTTTGAAAAGGCCGTCCTGACGTCAGCTGTGAGGGTTGCACTTTTTTTTCTCGCCCCAACTTTTGTCATGCTGCACTAGAGAGATGTTGGCGCTTGAGACAACTGATTAGTTCCTTTCAGGAGAGCGGAGCTGAAGCATATTTACTGTCCACGGCTTGACGCAAGACAATATATAAAGGTACTGTTTGGGTGTTTTCGTCAGAGAACAAAGCTAAAGAATATTTGCAATCTTTGACTTAATTGAACGCTGAGAAATCCCATAGGAGAAGGAAAAGGAGGGAATGGGTTGGAGGTGGGAGAGGAGGATGAGGGGGATGGAGGAGGAAAGGAAGGGGTGGGGGAAAGAAAACATAGAATAGAATAAGAATAAGAGGGAAAAGTATGTGAAATGTGGCTGCAGAAGAAGTAGGGAGGGAAAGAAGGGGAAAGGTGTTGGGTTAGATTTGATAAAAGGAGTAATGTCATCGGTGGTAATAGTTTGGTCTTGATTTATTTCTGTGATTTTCCTTCTTATTTTTGGTATAACTTAGCAGCTATTTTATATATATATATATATATATATATATATATATATATATATATATATATATATATTTTTTTTTTACGGGTGGTTCATGGTTCATGAAGCTTTGGAGGGGAGGGTGCCTTGTCCATCTTACATACTTCAGTCTGGTTGCCTCATTTGGTAGGGTATGGGGCGAGGGGGATGGAGCTGAGTTGTGGCTTGGGGGGGTTTGTGGGTGGTGAGTGGGCATGGGGCAGTATATATGTAATGAAGATGCACAAAATGATTTATAAGAGGGTATTGAAGCTTCCTTTTGCATGTATGATTAGCTTCGGTTTAACTATGGGAGTATGTGCTGATCTTTAAATGGTGCACTGTAATACTCTTTGGATCGCCACGATTAATATATGTGGCTTAAATGATTCGGTGAAGAGACGCCTTGTCAATCATGGGTTAAAAATGTTAAAGGCAGATATAATCTGACTGCAGGAGACGCATGTTGTTCTGTCTAAAAAACATTTTTTTGATTTTCAGGGTTTTCAAGAATTGGCCTATACCACCCAAGTCACCACAACAAGAGGGGTTGCAGTTCTCACACGACAAGATCTTCTTATGGTCACTAAAAAAAGGGTTGATAGATGGGGCCGCTGGGTTATATTGGAATGTATATTGGGGGAGCTTAGGTTTACCTTGTTCTCCATCTATGGCTCTAATTTAGATGATCCGGATAGCATTAACAGCCTGAACATGGAGTTGGCTGCTTGGCCTTTACCGCTTGTTGTATGTGGTAACCTGAATATACATATAGAGGCTGGTACCTCTTGCAGAATCAGGACTCATATGCGGTAAGAAACCCGAAGGTGTATCGTGCTGTGCAAACTTTAGTGCAGAGCGATGGACTTGCGGGTGCCTGGCAGCACGGTATGCCTGCTGATCCGTGGTACACCTTTTTCTCCTACCCGCATAAGAAGTCTGTTCTATTGGATTATTTTTTGTTGTCACCCTCTCTGTGTGGAGGGCTCTCTGTTGAAATGTTTCCCAGGGTTATGTCTGATTATAACCCTCTGGTGGCGAAATTTTCTGTTCTGAGTAAAGAGCGATGTCAAAGACCCTGGTCTTTTGACCGGGGGCTTCTTTTAGACCCTGCCTATGTATTACTAATGAAAAGATGAATCCCAGAGTTTCGAAGTTTTAATAGGGGCACAGTTCCACCTGGGATGCTTTGGGACAACTTAAAGGCAGCTGTCCGAGGAGAAACGTAAAGCTATGCCCTAAATCGGGAGAAACAACGTTGCTTAGTTATGGCGGTGGCTTTGAAGAAACTGGCCTCTTTGGAATGGCAGATTGTGGGGCTGACGATGAATAGTCACTCTATGCAGAGCACTTTAGATAAGATTGCTGCTATGAAAGCTGGGGTTACGCAGTTATATATAAATCAAGATATTGTTAAGGCCCAGACGCGCAGACAGTTTAGCGAGAAGATGGGTAAACTGCTTGCATATAACACTAGGCAGAGGGTGACTCTGCGTATTATTTCTGTATTTAAGAGCACTCTAGGGCAGACTGTATGGGGGATATGGCGATACTGGAGGTCTTTAAAGATTGCTACTCAGTGTTGTATCAGCAGGAAAATCAACCCTGTTGTGATCAAGCAGAAAAGATTAGTCACTATTTGAATGAAATTCCATGCCCTAGATTATTGATAGATGAGAACCGTCAATTTGCTTCCCCTATTTTGATAGATGAGATTACAGCAGCTTTAGCCTCTTTGCCTAATGGGAAAGCGACCAGGCCGGATATGATTCCTTTTTTTTTTTTTTTTTTTTTTTTTCAAATTTTATTTTATTTTAATATGTCGGAGGGAGGGGGTTACATGAGAAAAAAAAGAAGAAGACATAATATATCCATGCGAAGAAAGTAAAGTAAACAAAACAACGGGAGAAAGAAGACCTTTAAAAAAAACCTCAGTTATATATATCAGATATCGAAACAATTAGCATTTTTTTTTTGTTTTTGTTTTTTTTGTTTTAAACTGTGTCTTGATATTCCAACCATCTAGTCAGTGGTGCCCACATTCGTTCTCCTCTATGTCTCTTCTTATGACCCTTTAACTTATAAAGACTTAATTCAGTATTATAGATGGTAAGTAATCTAGAGCGCCAATTCTCAAACGTGGGGGGTTCTTTTTTGAGCCAATCTGTAGCAATACATAAGCGGTATATTGCCATGGACAAAAATAAAAATCGCCTTATTTTATACAGTGCAGGTTCCGTACTTTCAGGTGAGTCCACGACTCCCAATACTACCAGCATAACAGTAACCTGAATATTGCAATGCGTGATCTTCTTAAGGAATACCTCTATCTCATTTAATATTCCCTGCAACATTGGGCATACAAAGAACGTATGCATTATCTCAGCTTCAACTTCCCCACATCGATTGCAGCTTCCAGAGGATATCCCCCACTTTTTCAGTTTTGCTGGAGTATAATATAAGTCCATCAGTGTTTTGTAATGCTGGGTTTTCAAATTAGCTGATAGAAATGTTGTCTCAGCCATGGCTAAGGATTGGTCCACCCACTCTCCAGCCACCCCAAATCGTGCAATCCATCTCTCATTCTGTTGTGCCATATCATCTACTTGTAGCTCTGTTAGTAACTTATATAACTTGCCAATCTTTGCCCCATTTTTAACAGCCTCAACTACCGGGATCTCCGACAACTGTACTGTAACGCACTTCTGAGACTGTAAAAAATTTCGTATTTGCAAACATTTTTAAAAATGGGTCTTAGGTAAGCCGAATTGAGACTGCAGATCTGTAAATGATTTATAACCGGATTTACAATACAAGTCTCCGACTTTATTTATTCCCCTAGAACGCCAAAAATCTAGTATGGGATCCCTAAAGATATGATTTGGGATAGCTGAAAATTTCACTGGTGTATAAGCCGTAATCTTTCCCAGTCCCATACTCCGTTTTATCTGAGCCCAAACCTTGAAGGCGGACAAAAAAGGCTTAAATCTTACTTTTTTAAAGTAACTTGGTTCGTCAAATTTTGATAACCAACCACTTGCCTCCCCACCCGCCATCATAGTATAAATAGGGGTTGATTTTACTTCTTCATTACCCTTAAAACTTCCCCTTATAAGTTCATCCATATGTTGAAGGCAACAGGCGTAATAATACAGTGTAAAATTAGGGACTGACCACCCGACTCGATCTTTGGGAAGTGTCATATACTTCATTGCCCTTCTCGTTTTAGCATACCCCCATAAAAAATTATTCCCCATCTTTTCCAATCTTTTAAGCCATTTTTTATCAACCTCAAGGGGAATAGCCCGAAATAAATATAGGATTTTTGGCAGAACCATCATTTTCAATACATTGCAGCGACCCTCTAGCGATAAGTGCAAATTATGCATTCGGTCTAAATCCCTCTTTATTCTATTTAATAATGGGATAAAATTAATTTCCACCAACCGATTAACCACTGATGTAATCTTCACCCCCAAATACACTGCTTCAGATACCAATCGTCTATCTACTAGTGAAACGTGCCCAGAACATACTATTTCTGTTTTATCTGAGTTCAGCTTATATCCGGAGTATTTTCCGAACTCTCTTGCCTCTATTTCTATTGCCCCAATAGCTTCCTCCGTATTGCTTGTCACTATAGCTACATCATCAGCATATGCAAACACCTTATATGTTTCTCCATGATATAATAGAGGTTGAATATTTTTGCATTCTTCTAATCTCAGCAAGAATGAATCAATATATAGAGCAAAGAGCAAGGGGGAACATGGACACCCTTGTCTAGTCCCCCTAGAGATTAAGATAGTATCTGATTCCAAACCAGCAATGCAAATTCTAGCTTTTGGGGCTACATATAGAGTTTTTATAGCTGTAATATATCCACTCACTATACCTTTCAAGCGCATGACTTGCCTTAGAAACTTCCACGATACACGATCGAATGCCTTCTCGGCATCCAAAAGTAATAATCCTAAATTTGTTGGATATAGTTCTGCAAGATCAAACATGGCTATTATTCTTCTTATATGATCTATTGTATCTCTACCCGGAATAAACCCATGTTGTTGTTTTCTAACCAGCCTGACTATCACATTTGCCAATCTACTGGCCAAAATCTTTGCATAAATCTTTCCATCTACGTTTAACAAAGATATGGGTCTGTATGAACTGGGGAACTCTGTTGATTTATCCTTTTTTTTTTTTTAGCACTATGATACTTGCACATTCCCACGATAAGGGTGCCTGACCTGCCTGCGCTATACAAAAAATGCTATGCATATCCTTTTTAATGTCTATCAGGAAGGTCTTGTAAAATTCAAGTGGTATTGCATCCGGTCCAGCAGCTTTCCCTGTTGCCAGGGAGCTTACTGCCTCAATTATCTCATCAATACGAATTGGTGCATCTAATGTAATTTGTTCCTCAGAAGAGAGCCTTGTACTCTTTAATCCCCCCAGAAATTCACTAACCTTTTTTTGTAGCTGTTCAGAATACACTATATCTTCACTATACAGCTCCTGATAGTAACCCTTAAAAACCTCTAGAATTCCTTCTAACTCTGTATGTTTCCGCCCATTACCATCAATTATATTCAAAACATTCTGTTTAACTGCCTTTTGTCTGACCCGTCTAGCTAAGACTTTTCCTGTGGATTCACCATATTCATAACACTCCAATCGGTGACTTTGATAGACGGCTGCCACTGTTTTATTCAAGTAAGCATTTATTTTAGCCTTAAGAATCACCATTTGGGTCTGAGTGAGAGTAATGTCTTCTCTACTAGTAATTTTACTAGCTAACTCCCTCTCTTTTGTTATTAATCTTTCTTGAAGTTCTACAATTTCCTTCCCCCTAATTTTCTGTATTCCCAAACTATAGCTAAGAGTTTCACCTCTCACTGCAGCTTTAAATGAATCCCATACCATCCCCGGATCTGCCGTATTCCTATTGATATCAAAAAAGTGGTGAATCCACTCTTTCATATGGGATATATATCCTGGGTCAACCAACAATTTCCTATCAAATATCCATACACGAAGCGGATTAGATGGTCCCTTAATTGTTATGGACAATATTAATGGATTATGATCTGATAAGAATCTGGGTTTGCATTCTATTTCAGCCCCATGGATTAAGTTTTGTGATACGAAAAAATAATCCAACCTTACCAATTTAGCATGTGGGAACGAGTAATAGGTATACCCTGGATCTACAGTTTTAATATTTTCCCAGACATCTCTCAACCCATGTTCCCTTACTAACCTCCTTAGAGCTTTCCATACTTTAGGCTTTCGTCCCTGATATAAACTCTGGGTGTCCATGCTCCTGCTACCTACCTCTAAATGAATATTTAAGTCGCCACAAATAATTATTGGTAAGGGCCATCCAACTAGTTCCATATTCAACGTATCCAGAGGCTCAGCCTCGTCCAAAACTGATCCATATATAGTGCAGAGGGTAAATTTAAATGTATTCACGGATAATTCTAAGAGAGCCCACCGCCCATCGTTACTTGCTCGAGATCTACAAACTTGTACATTGTTATTTCTGGCAAGTATCGTCACCCCACGTGTCGAAACCTCCTGTCTGGTACAAACAAGAGGCGTCAACCCAAGCTCTCGTATGAGCTCTCGCTTACTCCATGCAATGTGTGTTTCCTGCAAGCAATATAAATCTGATTTAATTAGTTTAAGACCAGCTGCCACTCTTTTCCTTTTCTGGGGGCTATTTAGACCGCAAATATTCAGTGTACAAATCCTTAATCTATTTGCCATATCACCCAGTTTGATGTACCAAACTCACGTCAATACTTTCTCCCTTAAAGAAACCAACTTGTTGATATTGAATCCTATACATCCTCTTCTTTTGATATGTCTTCATTAAATTGTTCTGAACATTTCTACCTATATTAGTGCCCCCCCTCTCCCCACCACCCCTCTCCCCCCTCTCCCCCCTCTCCCATCCTCCCACCCCTTATACCCCAACCCTGCTACCAACCACCCCCCCACCCCCCTACACCCCTTACCCCTACCCTTACACCCAATTTATGGAGAGTATGGGATCTCACTGTCCCTAATGATGGTAAAGCTTCCGCTCCGACCGTCCCTACCCAGTGCATAATTTTCTTTTTTCTTTTTTTCTTTTACCTTTTCTCCCTTTCTTTGTCTTTATCTCTCTCTATCTAACCCTGTTTCAGCCAAAACAATATCTTACCCCCGGCTCGAATTCTCAGGGCTTAACTCCTAACCCTCTCTACTTTATCCCCACCCCTATGTCCCAATCCAGAAAATCTATCTTAGGGAACCGGACCGTTAAGTCCACCCAAAAAAGCCCTTGCTTTCTCCTCTGTCGTGAAGAAGTAAGTCCTATTATCCATTACTACTTTCAGTTTAGCCAGATTTAATAAAAAAACCTGTGCCCCCTTACTTTGAAGTGGCTGAATTAACTGCCGGAGCCTCCACCTTTTTTCAACAGTAATATGGCAATAGTCTGGTCTCACAAAAAACTCACATCCCTTAGCCTTACTTCTAGCATTGGGTCGAGCTCGGTCGTATATAGCCTGCCTTGCCTGATAATTAAGCAAAGAGATTAATATTGCTCTAGGTCTACCACTTCCTCCTTCTGAGTTTGGTCCTATTTTACTAAAAGGAAATCGATGGGCTCTTTGAACCTCTTTGTCCCAGTCCCACTGGTGTAAGTCCGGAAAAGCTTCCTTAAGAAGTGCGACCATAAAGCTATGTATATCTGATCCTTCAAGTCCTTCTGGTACACCCAGGACGCGCAGATTATTCCTCCTCATTCTGTCCTCTAAATCTGTCAATTTCCACTGAGTGTCCTCAAGTTGTTTCTCCATCATTTCTCGAGATGACTGGCGAGCTCCAGCCTCATCCTCCAGACGCGAGATCCGGGTCTCTGCTTCTTCCATCCGTGTAGTAAACTCTGAACATGTCTTAGCTACTCGACGAATTTGGATTTGCATCTTGCGGCAAGCCATTTGAGTCCTACGGCTCTCTAATTTAGATTCCTCTCGATGTTCCATAATGCTTTGATATATGGTTTCCAGTGACACAGGATTAGGCTGTTTTTCACCATTATCAAATAGAGTTAAATCATCCTTGGAATACTCCCACTGAAGCCCCTGAAGACCCTTAGTGTCCAATGGGTTAGTGGAGTGCTTATTAGGTCCTACTTGCTCACTTCTCTTCCTCTGTTTTTTCCTGACAGTGGCACTCCTGCCACTCTCCTGTAATTCCTTTCCCAGTGCCAAAGAGGACACCTCAGATTCGAATTCAGAAGAAGTTTTATCCGCCTCCAAATCCAGCTGCTCGTTGCTTGACCAACTTGAATGATCTGATAGTGAGAAAAACTTGTCTCCTTGTATTGTCTCATTATCACGTAATTCCACTGGCCTCCGCTCCACCTGTAATAATGACCTAGCGCCTTGTGCGCCCTCCCTCTGCTCCCTCTGCTCCATCTGACTCCCGGTAGCTTGTTTTTGTAAAGTTGCCACATCTTCAGCATCACTCTGCCCACCTTCATGCGGGGGGGGCACATCTATAGCCGTCATCTCTTCGTTTACTAGAGGATCAGCCTCCTCCACATCGGCGGGGGGGGTATCTATGCCCCCCACCAGTATGCCCTTCCCTTTCTCAAAATACCTGTCCAGTGAAGCACTCTTGTTTTTGGAGACAACCTTCTCACCTAAGCCTTGTTTTATATCCGTACCCCCCCCCTGCCGTGCCGACAGGCTTGCTCTTACCGGCTTGCCTCGTCCAGACAGAGTCACATTTTTCACTCCCTTAGGTGGCATTTTTACCTTTTTAATGCAAAATGCGTTATTATAATATACGCCCAGTGTCAAATACTTGTAATAAAATAAAGAAACTCTGACCGTTTTTTGAGTCCACGTCGAAAATTGCCCCCAATTGGGGCCCGTGAGCACAGACCTGTAGTTGTCTTCAGGTAGGAGCAGGAGCAGTCCAGACCGCATCCCGGGAAAACACTTTGCAATCCTTTTGGCCTCCGTCAGCAAATCCACGTAGTTTTACTTCTCCCAGGGGAAAAAAAGGCCCCGCAGAAACCAAGAAACCAAGAGCCAAGTAGCCTTGAACAATCCTCACATGAGAAGCAGTCCTTCAAAAAGCAATGTCACCCGCAATATTTCCCGCCCCTCCTGAGAGTCCTGGGACAGTCATCCCCAAAAAAAGAGGGAGCAGGTGACGCAACGCACAATGTTGCTAAAATGCCGCTACATTGTTTTCCTCTAAGTGCGACTGCCGAAGGAAGCTCCGACCCGCGGGAGAGCTGCCGCAACACTGGAAGGGTTCCTTGGTCGGAGCAGACGCTTCGCGGCTGCGTTACGCGGCCGCCATCTTGCTCTCCGTCGGCCCAGATCCCGGAGGCCGGATATGATTCCATTGGAATTTTTTAAGACCTTTTTTGAGGAATTGAAAGATGACATCCTGTCACGATTTGTGTCAGTCCAGGATGGAGGGCAAACACCGGGCTCATGGTTGGATGCTAATATTGTGTTTTTTTCAAAGACAGAGAAGGACCAACGACTGCCAGGTTCCTATCGCCCTATTTCGCGAATAAACGCAGATGTTAAACTGTATGCGAAAATGTTCGTAACTAGACTGAGTACAGTAATTGGTGAGCTTGTTTCCCCATGGCAGCCTGGGTTTATTCCTGGGCGTGGGATGGCTGACCATGTTAGGCAGGTTACTGCTATGTTAGATGCACTCCAGGTTGAAGTACTGGGTTTTTCAGAACCCAGTGGGGCCAGGGAACACACCCTAAGACTTCGAGTCCTTCCTGTTTCAGACTACAGAAACACAGAGTCTTCTTGGCGAAGTCAAAGATCTTGTTTATTGGCTGCAGCCAGTAACAGGTATCCTAGAAGTACAACACAGTGTATATTCTCAGGAGACTGCTGCTCTTGCAAAGCTAACCTTCTCTTTTATACAAATTATTATGCTTTGGGCAAACATTCCTTATTTTACAGTTGACCATTCACATATTTTCACTACAAAGAAATAGCAGGGTTATGATGACAAGCCCATATTTCAGTTTGTCCAGCCCTCAATCAATTACCCGGCAAGGCTCAGTACTTTCATCAGATATCGACGGACCCCCAATATAAACAGGCACCTCCTCCTTGTAAAGCAAGTCATAAAGAAAGAAACAGGGACAGGTGCGTGTAAGATTAGGCATGGTTTGTGTGTGATGAAAGGTTTTATGATGTGTTGTGCCTTGATACTAATCTAATTCGGCCACTGGGAAAGAAACTGGCCGAACAGGTTTGGCTTCAGGCAGTGGAGTCAGCTTGCCCAGGTCACAGAAGAGTCAGCAAAGATGTACGTGTCCTTCAGACTCGTTTTCAGCATTAGACATTGGCCTATGTGAGGGCAATCACAAAATGGCTGTCGTTTAAATGGAACACGAGGGTTCAGGACGGAAACTCTGATATTCGGGTGATTTCGTTACCCGAATATGAATACAATGCTTGTGCATACTATTCTAATCATTCTCGGTCTGCTGATACCAAAATCGTTGTGATACGACGATGTTTATAACACGGGTCCAGAATTTTCAGTACCACAGACCCTCCTTTTGCCCTTACATAGGCAATACCCTATACTCACGCTAATCTGAGTCCAAGTCTATATTCATAAAGTCGTTGAGATGTTGCTGTAGCATCATCCTATTACTTAGCTCGTCCCTTGATACAGGTTTCCTTACACACGATGTAGCACAGAGGCCACATATTGCAGGAGCACACTGTACACACAGACAGGACAGGAAAAGAATGGCTAAGATCATCCCAATGACTACCAGAGTCTTCCATCCCCAGGCGGATATGAGCTCCCAGAACCACCCCATCAATGACCAATCTCCTTTATCCACGTGAATAGACTCAGAGATCTTATGCAGTTTGGAAATGGCCTGGTAGACTGTCGGAGCGTTATCTGGGATGAAAACACAGCAACTTGATTGGATCACTTAACATATCCCACCTCGGTCTGCAAGTATGACGTCTAATGCAACCCTGTTCTGAAGAGTCATAAGGCGATCCGACTGGAGCTCCGCAGTCAAATTACCAAGGGCACCGGCGGTTTCAACTACCGTGGATTCAACCACCTTTGTCAATTGCCTTATGTTCCTGCTTTTAACCATAGGACCCCAAAACGGCAGAATACCCTTTACGAAATCTCCAAATTCTTGTCCTGTAGTGTCTTCTTTACTTATGACACCTCTAACTATCCTTGTCTTATGGTAATCTGCTGCGGCCGTGTAGGTGGGAGGTAACAGGAACAAAACAAAACATGTGCCTGAGAAGTCAGGGGGCAACCATGTATAGGCTCTATTATGGCAGATGAAATAGGTACCCTTAGCTGCTAAGAATGAAGGAGAAGTCTGAGACGCAAAAACATATGTTTCAGTGCAGATACTTTTCCCTAACTGAGCTCTGGGATTCTTGCCATTACCTTGCAGACATAGGTGACCCTGATGGGGTACAATCCAAATCGGGGAGGATCTCTTTGCTCGCTGGTTCCCACTCAGAGTAACTCCATATCCTGTTATATTCCATCCAATATATGCTAGTGTCTCATCTCTCGGGATAGTCTCATAGGAAATATCTTCCCTAATCATATCTACTATACCCTTAGCTAGAGCACTATTCTTAGGATTATCTTTCACAGAACGTAGGGGGTTGGCTTCATACGCGTATATGAACACCGTTCTATATGCCCATACAGAACCATTATGGCTGAAAGGCAGGACCAGATAAGGGATACCTTTATCAGTAGTATGAGGCATAAGACCACACACCCAACAGTTAGTTGTGTTCACTACTAATTGGTGTTGGTGTAGAAGCTGAATGAATGAATTGTTGACAAATTCTAATCTTCTGGCAGACTCGTGTTCAGGCAGGGGGTGAAAAGAATGCGAGGAAACAGTAGAAGGGGGTATGGGCTGTGTAATGGGTGCAAATGTCACTTGAAAAGAGAAAAAAACATATCCTATTAAAAACGTCATTACAATAAGCAACATGAAAAAACATAATATCAAAAATCGTTTCTTTGTCATTATTACACACATTCTGGCTTTAAAGTCCATCTGTCTGGCAGGTCTCTCATTCTTGAAAAACTCCATCCTCTATAATTGCTGCTCGTGGTGGTAGGGTGTTCTATGCTAGGGAATGCTTCTGTCAGTTCAGGGCAACTCCCTTAGACCGACCAGAACTGTCGACCTAACGTCTTCAGCTGCACTCCAAAGACTTGGGCAACCACGACCCTACAGCTGAACCCGGATGGCGGTTCGAAAAGAAAAAAACAAAAATAAGAAAGTTTATCAGATGAGAGAGCCGCACCTTTAAAAAAAATAGCAAAGGAACGGGAAAAAAATTATTTGTCCTTAGTTCTTGGTCTCAAATTATAACGGCTTTTTCCAGGTACTGTCTGGTTCTGGAACAAGAGTTCAGGCTCTGTAGTGTTCAATCGAATTGACGGTGGCACAGCTTCTTGCAAATTATTGTCACTTTCTCGTTCAGAAATTGTTCCTTTTACACGTGCATCGCTAAATGGCAAAAAACGAGGCACAGTCTCAGTCTCAGAGTCAGCGATCTCCTCCTGGACCCATTGGTCGTACGGTAGAGGAAAAGGGGCCCTCTTGCAGTGTACGCCGTGGATCCAGTTCTTTTTCCCTTCCACTCGAACAGCTGATCTTGTTGAGAGAAGGACGAGGTGGGGGCCGGTCCAACGGGGCTGGTCATTCTTTGTCCGCTGGAAGTTCTTGACCAGCACCCATGATCCAGGAAAGATAAGATGTCCTGGAGCTTCAGAGACCTGAGGCAGAGTATCGTGAACCTGTTGGTGTAGAACACGCAATTTAGCCGTCAATTCATACAAATAATCAAGCAGTACAGGGTGTTCGATCTCACTGAATTTTGTTGGTCTTGGCACTCTCCATATGTTGGCCGGGCGGCCGAACACAATTTCATAGGGACTAAGTCCCACTCGCGAATGCACAGTCATTCTTGTTGATAGGAGTGCTAGAGGCAGAGCGTCAGGCCATTTAAGACCAGAGCTCGCTTGTATCTTTGCCAACTTCAGTTTTAGCGTGCCATTATAGCACTCTACTAGTCCAGCTGATTGGGGTGATTTGCAGCATGGAATTTTGCTGGATACCTAGCCCCTCACATACTTTTTTCATCACTCGACCCACAAATTCACTCCCATTATCACTCCAGACCATTCTCAGCATTCCAAAGCTAGGGAAGAATTCTTTGGCAAGGGCTTTAGCTGTGGATAAGGCAGTGTTGTCTTTTAAAGGATATGCTTCTACCCATCTTGAAAAAGCACAAACAACAACGAGTACGTATTTCAGATTGTTGCACCTTGCCATGTGGATGAAATCTAGCTGCAAAACCTCGAACGGATACGTTGGAGGCGCAAAATGACCAGCTGGAGTTGGGGTTCCCCTACCAGGATTGTATTTCAGACACACCATGCAATTCTTGACCACATTCTCTACACATTTAGGAATTCCAGCATGTTGCCATACTGGAGCCAACAACTTACAAATCCCTTTCAAACTGATATGGGCCATTCCATGAGCCATTGTCACCACTTCAAGCACATACGCATCGGGTAACAACCATCGCTGATGTTCTGACAAGTCAACTCAACAATAATTTTTATCCAATTTACCCGTACTTTCTTTCCACACACTCAACTCTTTCTCTGAAGCTTCAGCTTGAAGAGACTTCACACCCTCTATAGTATCTTCACACATTCCAACGTCACCAACCCATCTTGCGGGGCCTGCAACATACATTCGATTCATCACATCTTTTGCTGTTTCTTTTGCGATTTCGTCAGCAAATGCATTGCCACGACCGACATCATCAGTAACCTTCTTGTGTGCACTGCATTTCACAATCGCAACTTGTAATGGCAAGGTCAGTGACTCAAGAAGCTCATTCACCAACTGACCATGCTGAATTTTAGCTCCATGCGAAGTCAGGAACCCACGTTCTTTCCACAATCGTCCAAAACTATGGGCCACACCAAACGCATACTGGCTGTCGGTATATATGGTCACTTTCATTCCTTTCGATAACACACACGCTCTCGTAAGTGCAATCAGCTCTGCTGCTTGAGCTGAATTATGTGGTAAACGTGCAGCTTCAACAATCGTATGCAAAGTTGTGACAGCATATGCTGCAGTCGTACCACCATTCGGAAGCTTGAAGCATGAACCATCCACCCATAAGGTACCATCACACTTTACAAGAGGAGTATCTTTAAGATCTACTCTCCCTTTCGTTTCTTCTTCTGTCCTAAGAAAACAATCATATGGTTCAACATCATCTGTCTCTACTGAAATCGGCAATAACGTGGCTGGATTCAACGTATTGCACCTCTTTATGTGCACATGACTCGCTAACAGTGTCAACTCGTAACCTGACAATCGAGCACTAGTTATGTGCTGTCTCTTGGTCCTGTTTAACAACGTGCCCACTGCATGTGGAACCATCACAATCAACATATTATTCATCACTAACCCAGCAGACTGTCGAATAGAAACAGATGCTGACGCTGTGGCTCTCAAGCAACTCGGCAATGCTTTAGCTACCGGATCCAAAGTTGACGAAAAATATGCGCATGGGCGCTGCTTGTCTCCAAAAGACTGTGTCAGCACTGACAATGTACAACCCTCTTTCTCATGGACATACAGTGTAAAGGGCTTACTGTAGTCGGGGGTACCCAACACAGGAGCCGAACACAATGCAAACGCAATTCGGAAAAACTTTTCTGACAATCTTCAGACCACGGAACGGGGTTCGGTGTATCTTTATAGGTCAATGCTACCAAAGGTTTGGCCAGCAAAGAAAAATTCGGTATCCATTGTCTGCAGTATGATGTAATGCCCAAGAAAGCACGTACTTCTCTCTGTGACCTTGGCACACTCAATTTTGCAATTGCCTGAATTGTTTCTGAGGTCAGTTTCCTTCCCTCCTTCGATAAGAGATGACCTAAGTACGTCACTTCTTGTCGACAATATTGCAGTTTTGAAAGGGACACTTTGTGATGTAAATCAGATAAATGACGCAACAATGACAAGGTGGCTTCTTTACAAATCTCTTCAGTATCTGTAGCGACTAGCAAATCATCGACGTACTGAATAAGGGTAGCGCCGTCAGGTAAAACAATTGCATCAAGCTGTGTTTTTAAAGCCTGACTATATATTGATGGACTTTCACAGTAGCCTTGTGGAGCGCGTTTGAAGCGGAAACTTCGGCCTCCTAAACTGAAGCCAAAAATATCCCTGCTCTCCTTTGCAATCGGGATGCTGAAGAAAGCATTCTTTAAGTCAATCACCGAAAACCAGGTGGCGGAAGCTGGAATCATAGTCAATAGGGCAGTGATATTAGGAACAACTGGAAACTGTGGCACAACTATTTTATTTACCTTTCTAAGATCAATCACGAGCCTGTAAACAGGTGGCTTAGAGGGGTCAGTACGTTTCAAAACAGGCAGAACAAGACTATTACAAACGTTGCCTCTTGTCTCTTCAATTACATCTTTTTCAATTAAATCATAAATGATCGCTAGCAACGCCTTTTCACCTTCACTAGAGATCTTGTATTGTTGAATGCGAGGTAATTTAACATTGGCTTTCAATGTCACAACATAAGGCGGTATTTCCAACAGACCCACGTCATTAGGACCAGTAGCCCAAATGGTATCAGGAAGAAACGACAATTCGGTCGGAAGTTTATCCTTTGACAAATACATTGGAGAGACCATTTTCCTACCCAGTGTAAGTTGTACTCCCGAAGGAGAACAATATAATGTTGCATACAATCTTTTCAACAAATCCAAACCTAACAAGTTTTCACCACAACCTGTCGTCAGAATAAGGGGTGCTTCCAATTCACAAGGTCCAACAGAAAGGGACATAGGACTAGAAATCGGGTTCCTAACCGGGGCGCCAGAAAAACCTACTGAAACCTTCATCTCGCCAGACAAAGGTGCGCCAGGGAGTTTTGAGAGCATAATAGAACTCTTTGTAGCACCAGTATCCAACAGAAAAGGCTCCGACACACCTGAGGTAATCACCTTAACATGAGGTCCATTCTGATCTACTGGAACTAAAAAAACTCCCTCTCTTCGTCTATGGCTGTCCTAGCAATTATTACCTTCCAAGTTCTCATCTTCTGCTTAGTAGTCGTCAGCATAGTACTGAGCCGTCCTACCAGACGCGTTATGTTGCTGGTCAAAACTATTCATTGAGTTTTGAGACGGAAAGGAACGCGTGTTCTGGGGAAAACTTCCACGTCCTCTACCTCTAGGAGCTTGTTGAACACCTCGACCTCTTGCGCCAGAAGCACCATTCGTACGCTGTAACAAAATAGGATAACTATACTTGAAATGACCCTCTTCTTTACAATATGAACACTGATTGGGACCTACAGGAACACGTGGTTGAAAAAACTCGAACCTTTGCGAGTTTCTCTGGAACTGTTGAGGTTGCTGATAGTTACTCTGACCACCACGTGGCGGATACGCCTGTTGTAAAAGAACCTTCGTCTTTAATTCTTTAGTTTTCTTGTCTGCTCTATCCTTCTCATCTTTATCCCTATTTTCGTAGTACTGTGCAGTAGCCAATATTTGTGCTGAAGAGGAAACGGCCCAAGAACTCTCTGATTCCTTCAATTTCTTACACAGCTCGGCAAGCAAATTGTGCACAAACTTGTCGTCGAACAACCGTTGACCACCTTCTGTACTCATATCTTGACCACTGTGGTCGATAAACGTTTCCTCAAACCTGGTGAAGAAATCAGACACTGTTTCATCTTTCTTCTGCTTACACGCAGACAATTTATCCCAATTCACACGCATCGCAGGCATTAAAGTCTTCATGTAAGTAATGATCCTAGCAGGCAGTTCTGCTACCAAAGGCTCAGGCTTGGCACCACCAACTTGTCTATCATTTGCAGCACTAATATTAGCCCATGAGTCACCTAACTCTTGTGCATGATCTGTATGGCGAATCAATCCCCACAAAGGCTGTGGAACAACATTCCCAAATAACATGTCTATGTCGGCTAAATTCATAATGCATGAGTCTGCAGTCTGTGATAATTCCTTATAATACCCTGCAGGGTTTTACGGGGATCAGGCAAAGTATGCTTAAGGGCTACAACTTCAGCTCGCTTCCACAGAACATGTACCCAAACACGCTGAAAATGAGCTGGGACAGCATCAATTTGATTAGCAACATCAGCCGCAACGGAGTCCTTCCATACCGGAGGGACTTCTCTCATTGGGTACTGTCGCACCTTTTTTTTAACAGAGGAGTCATGTTGGAACAATGACTGAGAAGGATCCTTATTCCTAAAGGACAACAACGTCGCAACTGCTTTCTCAACATCGGGACCCACAATCGTGCCTTTTTCAAACTCAAACCGTACATGGCACAAGTCAGGCGGATTTGTTTCCAAATCATTATCCTCCAATTCCTCACAAAGGAATGCAACACATTTTCTCAAAAACGTATCTTTCTTTCGGTGCTTCCCATTGACGGAAGACATCCATAACAGACTACATCGTATCTTAAAGGGTAAACAACCCATTTACGCGCCATACGGTCAAACATTTCTCTCTCTTGAGAATTAGGCAGTTGACTACGCGACTGTTTACGCTCCGAATCTGGGGTCACATCAGATGACCCAAAGAGAGGAAATATAAGGCTGGCAACAGTATCTGTCATTTTCTGTCGGACAGAAGGAGAAGTTGATGAAAGAACAGGAGGAAAAACAGAGGGAGGCAATGCAGACGCAGAAGCAGACGCAGAGGCAGTATCAGGAAGAACACCAGAAGAGGCAGGTGATGTAGTACATAAAGTTGCAGGAGGTACAGATGGAGCAGGTAGCGAAGTCGGCGGCCCTTGAAGGGGCTGCGCCATAGTAGTAGGAGCCAACTGAAGAGGAGCTGGCGGCTGTGGAAGAACCTGAGGCACAATAACCGGAGGTTGCAAAGCTAAAGGTTGCGGGGGTGCTGTAGCATTCTGCGCATAAGGGGGTGGCGAACTCAACAAGTGTGACATTAAAGGATCTTTCTCAAGTTCTTTTGCTGCATCTTGCTGAAGAAGCGGAAAAACTGGATAACATTTATCGGTCACCAATTTACGTTGCCTGTGCAACTGCTCATTCATCTGTTCTTCTTCATCATCTTTAAACTGCATGGCAGCTTGCATTATCGAGATACCCTCTTATTTCTCTTTGCTAATTTAATTTCCTTCTGTTTGGCTTCCTTACGCCATAGGCGGAAAGAGTCAAACATCGCCAGCCGGACTTTCTTCTTAAAAAGTTTAACCTCCAGATTATCCAGAATCTCTGTGTCAAAACTACCATATTGGGGCCATTTTAAAACACCATCTTTCCTGGTGTATCGGATCCATACTTCATTATATGTGAGGGGGCCTATGCCATGTTTCACATATAGTTCATAGGTTGGAGTTCCAATCGGAGGAACCGGACACGAGTCCTCCAATCGGGAAACCCTATTATAACCAAGACAAAACAAATTTCCATGTCTGCTAGGACCAGGCATCTTCGCTCTCCAGTCTAGCGTCAAACTTCAAAGGATTATCGAATACGATAGCCTCGTGAATACACGAATCCCTCGGCTTTGGTACTTGCAAGTTCCAAATCAAAGATCCCAAGGGGATACCAAACTAAGAACCAAACTAAGGACTGGGAGACGCTCCACTTATACTTAACTGAGGTATCGATGACGCCACCAGAAGACTCGTTTATCGTTTCGCTCTACCAAATCACGAAGGGTCCAAAACAGGGCGATAGTCAGGGCAGCAGTCCTTCGTAGCCGTCGGGAAGCGGGGAACCTCGAAGACTTTCGGACCACATCGACATACAGGGGTCGATGAAGTGGCGGCCTCCCTCCAGAATTTTCACAAGAAGCTCCTCACGAACCTCTGGCTTGGACTGGTACCGCTGAAATCGCCCCATGTTGGGCGCCAACTGAAGTACTGGGTTTTTCAGAACCCAGTGGTGCCATGGAACACACCCTAAGACTTCGAGTCCTTCCTGTTTCAGACTACAGAAACACAGAGTCTTCTTGGCGAAGTCAAAGATCTTGTTTATTGGCTGCAGCCAGTAACAGGTATCCTAGAAGTACAACACAGTGTATATTCTCAGGAGACTGCTGCTCTTGCAAAGCTAAACTTCTCTTTTATACAAAATATTATGCTTTGGGCAAACATTCCTTATTTTACAGTTGACCATTCACATATTTTCACTACAAAGAAATAGCAGGGTTATGATGACAAGCCCATATTTCAGTTTGTCCACCCCTCAATCAATTACCCGGCAAGGCTCAGTACTTTCATCAGTTATCGACGGACCCCCAATATAAACAAGCACCTCCTCCTTGTAAAGCAAGTCATAAAGAAAGAAACAGGGACAGGTGCGTGTAAGATTAGGCATGGTTTGTGTGTGATGAAAGGTTTTATGATGTGTTGTGCCTCGATACTAATCTCATTCGGCCACTGGGAAAGAAACTGGCCGAACAGGTTTGGCTTCAGGCAGTGGAGTCAGCTTGCCCAGGTCACAGAAGAGTCAGCAAAGATGTACGTGCCCTTCAGACTCGTTTTCAGCATTAGACATTGGCCTATGTGAGGGCAATCACAAAATGGCTCTCGTTTAAATGGAACACGAGGGTTCAGGACGGAAACTCTGATATTCGTGTGATTTCGTTACCCGAATATGAATACAATGCTTGTGCATACTATTCTAATCATTCTCGGTCTGCTGAAACCAAAATCGTTGTGATACGACAATGTTTATAACACGGGTCCAGAATTTTCAGTACCACAATGTTGCGGCGGCCCCCATGTCACTAATCCTGTTAGATGCTGAAAAAGCCTTTGACAGGGTGAGATGGGAGTATCTTTGGGCAGTGCTACTTAATGCCAATACTAGTCCCGGCTTTATTAGGGCAATACAGGCTCTATACCAGAAACTTATGGCACGGATTCACTTATCCGGTGTAGCATCTGACATTATTTTTATTACAAGGGGTACTAGACAGGGTTGAATAATCTACATTTAACGATTATAGGGCGCTGCAATATCATTAAAATGCTATTTTTACCTAGGGTTCTGTATCTTTTCTGTACCATCCCATTGGAAGTTAGAAAGGATTGGTTTAAACATATGAAGAATTTAGCAAATAGTTTTATATGATCCTTCTCCAAAACATGGCTGGCATATAAGTACTTAGTACTTGCCAAGCGAGAAAGGTGGATGGACTGCTACAAATTTTTTATTTTATTATGGGGCAACAACCTCTAACTGTTCATGATCTGGACAATGGAGGCGCCGTGGAAATGTGACCATCTATTTACAATATGATCTGGAGAAATCATGCTAACACAGCTTTTATGAGAAATGCTGAGTCTTGCTATTTAAAAAAAAGTTATGTTTAAGACTGTCTGGGCAGCCTTTAGAGTGTGGGCCAGCATTAAAAACCATATGGGAATAGAACAAATACATTTTTACACTCTGATTATGAATTCATTTATACTTCCTGAAATATTTAGGGATAAACAGTGTGCCAAATGGGCACAACAGGATGTTTGTTACATTGGCGATTTTTCTGCAGGGGTCCATCTTAAAACTTTTGAGGAGCTGAGGAAAGAATTTAAGTTTGATAGCAAATATTTTTTTAAATACCTGCAAATAAGGGATTTTCTACTGAAAACGTCCACCTCTGTCAGTGGTTCATTTGGGGTCAGAATCCCTATTTTTGAGGTATTATATAAAAATACAAAGTGACAGGTTCGTCGTTATATCCTCTTTTCGTGGATTTATTGCTAGATGATCTGGGTAATCACGATGAGAGGTGGGCCCAGAGTATTGGGGTGTCTGAGTCGACTTTTTTGGCCTCTTTAGATATGGGTCAGCGCTTTTTGCTTGTGGCCGGCGCCCGAGCACAGCATTATAAAACAGTATTTCATTTATATTACACGCCGGCCAAGTTACCTAAGTGGGGCAGTTCGAGGGGGGTGGTATGCCCCCGCTGTAAGAACGAGATGGCTGGCCTGGAACATATGTTTTTAAGCTGTTGTAAATTGCATTAATGTTTAAGGATGTGGCTAACTTTGTCTCTAGGCTAAGTCATCAGGAGGTGATGATCATGCCTCAACTTGCATTACTTGGAGTTGATGGCGCTGAGTATCCGGAACAGCTACGGAGGTTTCTGTTCTTAGCCATGTCAGTGGTTCGCTGTAGTATTATGTTGGACTGGCTAGAGCTGACAACCCCATCACTTAACCAATGGCTGGTCCGGCTATGTTCAATGTTTTACCTTGAGATGAGCTCCTATGCGTATAAGGGCTCCACCCGAAGGCGGATTGGCAATTCTATCTGGGCCCCACTCGCACAGTGGCTCGATGATAGCTGAGCATGAGCGGTAGGCGATTTGCATTAGGCCTAATTTTGCACTCTACTGGTATTTGATCATCTGTTTTTATACTATTTAAGGATGGTTTTTATTGAATTATTAATTGCTGTTTATTATATATGGATGAGGTACTGTATATGTATGTATTTGTATTTAAATGCCTTCTTTTTTTTCTTTGTGCTTTTTTTATCTGGTATGTAACTTCACTAATTATAAAAAACATTGGCAGTAATGTAGTTAAGGCCATGTCAGATGGCGGTTATTTCAGGGTCATGTGTTTGGCGCACTGCATAAACATCATTGTATAGGAATTCCTAAAAAAGAACCTCGAGTAAGTAGCTTACTATCCACATGCAGAAGGTCCTGCACTCATTTTAGCCATTCTTTTAAAGCTCCCAAGCTGTTGAGGGTGATCCAGCATGATAATAGAATGCCAGTTAAAGCCCTCATACAGGAGGTGCCAACATGTTCAAACTCTACTTATTATATGTTACAACGTTTGTTTGATCAGCACAGACCGCTCAAGAAATATGTCACGCGAAGAGGGGATGCAGCTGTAAAAGGCATGATCATTCAAATGGACCAATGGGGCCTGGTCAAGTGCCTCACAGATGCTACTTCCTTTTTTCAATTTTCACATGGGAAGTCAGGAAGGAGGACTGTACAATGGGTCAAGCTATCCGATTGGTGCTCCAAAACAACTAAAGGAGGTATCTGAAATGTACGCAGGTGTGGATGAAAAAGCAGAGGCGCAGGAGTTGATGGAGAGCTTAATCCTTTGCTTATCTGTTAATAAAAGACTTCAAAGAGACATTGGTGGTCATTACAACCCTGGCGGACGGTGTTAAAGCGGCGGTAAGACCGCCAACAAGCCAGCAGTAAAAGAATGGGAATTACGACCGTGGCAGAAACCGCCAACAAAGACAGCCACTTTAACACTCCGACCGCCACGTGGTACAAAAAAACAGCTTGGCGGTCACCGGCAACAGACAGGCGGAGGACAATGTACCGCCCACAGTATCACAACCTACCAATCCGCCACCTTTTCCGGGGCGGATTCACCGCGAACAAAAACACGGCAGAAACAGGACTCCGAAGGGAAAACGCTCACCTCTACACACCCCACGAGGAATCCGGATGCCATGGAACCCGAGCTTCACATCCTGCCAGCCCTCATCTTCTTGCTCCTCTACCAGGAGCACGAACACTGGCTGCGAAGACAACGGCGAGTACTGCACCTACGACACAGGGGAGGGGGAGGGGGAAGGAAAAAACAGACACACACACATTCAACACCCCCACCCTCACCCACTACAACACACACACTAATACAGCATGATACAATACAGTTACACCCCCCAACCCCCCTGGAAGAATGCAAAGACAAAAGGAAATGAGTGTAACCAATGTAATCTATTAAAATCCAGTACGCAAAAATAGGTATACACCATTAACAAATATTTACGCCAGGAATAGTAGTCCAGGTAGTGCTCCATTGAAGTCTGTGGAACACTGGGACCACACGGCATGGGCGAGGCCCACACTCAATCCCCGAACGTGACGGAGAGACCACTGCAGGGGCATCAGATACCAATAAAACAGGCACCTCAGGGGGAAGGGAAAGGGGGGCACCTCAGCCGGTTGAGTGCACAACGCCAAATCCACGAGGGGGCCACATGCCTCACTGTTCAATCCTGGGGAGTGCAAAGCCACAGTCTCTCAAGTCTCTACAGTGGGTGGGTTGACCACTGCCATATCCTGGGGAGTGCAAAGCCACAGTCTCTCAAGTCTCTACAGTGGGTGGGTTGCCCAATGCTTTATCCTGGGGAGTGCAAAGCCACAGTCTCTCAAGTCCCTACAGTGGGTGGGTTGCCCACTGCCATATCCTGGGGAGTGCAAAGCCACAGTCTCTCAAGTCTCTACAGTGGGTGGGTTGCCCACTGCTTTATCCTGGGGAGTGCAAAGCCACAGTCTCTCAAGTCTCTACAGTGGGTGGGTTGCCCACTGCCATATCCTGGGGAGTGCAACGCCACAGTCTCTTAAGTCTCTACAGTGGGTGGGTCTCAGGTGGATGCCTTTCTCCACTGGTTCTGGAGGGGGCCATGTGCCCAGAGTGCTTCATCCAGCCAAGGACAGAGGTTGTGGATGTGATTCTCCACTGGTTCTGGAGGGGGCCTTGTGCCCAGAGTGCTTCATCCTGCCAAGGACTGAAGTAGTGGATGCCTTTCTCCACTGGTTCTGGAGGGGGCTTTGTGCCCAGAGTGCTTCATCCTGCCAAGGACAGAGGTAGTGGATGTCTTTCTCCACTGGTTCTGGAGGGGGCTTTGTGCCCAGAGTGCTTCATCCTGCCAAGGAGAGAGGTAGTGGATGCCTTTCTCCACTGGTTCTGGAGGGGGCTTGGTGCCCAGAGTGCTTCATCCTGCCAAGGACTGAGGTAGTGGATGTGATTCTCCACTGGTTCTGGAGGGGGCCTTGTGCCCAGTGTGCTTCATCCTGCCAAGGACTGAGATAGTGGATGTAAATCTCCACTGTTTCTAGAGGGGGCTTTGTGCCCAGAGTGTTTCATCCTGCCAATGACTGAGGTACTGGATGCCTTTCTCCACTGGTTCTGGAGGGGGCTTTGTGCCCAGAGTGCTTCATCCTGCCAAGGACTGAGGTAGTGGATGCCTTTCTCCACTGGTTCTGGAGGGGGCTTTGTGCCCAGAGTGCTTCATCCTGCTTGTGGCGGCCTCATTACAGTCAAAGCTTTTGGCGCTCATTGGCCTGCGGTGCTTGTGTCGGCGGTGTCCTTGGCAGCGGTGCTTGTGGCAGCAGCGGAATTCGGCCACGGTCATTATGACCCACTGCTCGGAATCCGCCAAAATTCACACTCCCACACAAGTCCGCCACACCAAAGGTCAGTGATAAACTGCCGAAAACAAAACCTCCAATGTCATGCCAACAGAAATACGCCCACACTATCACGACACACGAATCCACGCGGCGGTCTTTCAACCGCGGTATTCCATTGGTGGTACACACCGCCGCGCTCAAAATACACACACTCTTACAAAACACAGCCACATTGGACAATTCAAAATACACACACCTGATACACATACACACACCACTCCCACACACCCATTACGATATAAAACACACACCCACATCACCCACAAACCCCTATGACAAAAAATTCCAAAAGAAGGCCAGAGAGAGACAGCACGAGCAAGAACAACAGCATCCACAGGCACACAACACCATCACCAACAGAACTTCCAAGCACCTCACACAACACCCCACTACATATCAGCACACTTATCACCACACACTCCACCCCACACATCACCCATACCACCCCATGGCATGGCAAAGACACCCCAGGTTCTCGGAGTAGGAGCTCAGGGTCATGGTGGAGGAAATTGTCCGGGTAGAGCCACAGCTATTCGGATCACAGGTGCAGCACACCTCTATAGCTAGGAAGATGGAGCTATGGTGAAGAATAGTTGACAGGGTCAATGCAGTGGGACAGCACCTAAGAAATAGGGATGACATCAGGAAGAGGTGGAACGACCTACAGGGGAAGGTGCGTTCCGTGGTCTCAAGACACCACCTTGCGGTTCAGCGGACTGGCGGTGGACCCCCACCTCCTACCTCACAACTAACAACATGGGAGGAGCAGGTCTTGGCGATTCTACCTCCTGAGGGCCTCGCAGGGGTAGATGGAAGAATGGACTCTGGTAAGTCAAATCTTAACTATTACATCCCCCACCCTACCTGCATGCTATCACATACCCCCACTCTCACCCCCACCTGCATCACTCCAACTCCTCACAAATGTCCCAATATCACAACCCACCCATCCCAACACCAAGCCCTGCATGCAACTACAAAGCATGGACACTCATCACCAATGCATGGCCACTGCACATACCCACACCCCCCCAAAAAATTATCACACAAGGTCCCACACAAGAATGCAAGCACTGGGGTACACAGTCACCCACCCATTGCACACCATGCCACACACAGATGTAATAAACATCCTTTTATACCACTGCAGGACCCCTACCCAACGTCACCGGACAGGAGGATCCACACATGTCCACACCACCAACAGAAGAGGCCCACAGTGATAACAGCAGATTTGTCCAACTGGATCTAGATGACCAGCCCGCCTCATCGGGGACCTCTGGACAGTCGGTTCCCCTCACACAGTCACAGGCCACCACAGAGCTTCCCCCCTCTGGAAACACCAGCACAGCACCCACCCAGTGGGCCCATACCTCTGTCCCCAGGACACGTCAATCAGCAGAGTGTCCACCACTACAGGGAACCCAGGCTAACCCACCACCCCAACAACAACAGGGACCTGGGGCAGTGGCAGTGGGCACACGGTCCAGGGGACGGAGGCCCAGGAACACAGGGGAACTGGGAGAGCTGCTGTGCGACAGGGGGAGGACAGGCCAAGGGAACCCACTCTCCACGAGGCCCGATGGCAACGATACTAGGCAAATTTCAGGAGACCCAGCGCCTGCAGGAGGAACAGTATTTGGGTTTCAGGGAGGAACTCAGATCCATCAGTTCCACCCTGGGCACCATCCTAGGGGTGCTGAAGGAAGTACTCAACACCAGGAGGGACACAGTGGCACAACAAGGGGCTCCTGACACTAGCCTGGACGATGAACTTCCCACCACCTCCGCCGGCGCTAGTGGAGAGGTGGCACCACCACAGGACCACCACACCAGCTCCCCACCCCCTGCAGAGGGAGAACCACCCCACAAACGGTCCCTGAGATCCAGGACAAAGACAGAGAACAATGCCAAGACCCCCGCCAAGGAATGAGACCCCCCATGGACATTTCTCCACCATCAACCCTCACCATTTTACAACCCCCTCCAATATTGAGAACTTAAATAAACACCCTTGAAGCACAAAACAATCTGGAGTTAGTCTGTGATTTTGAAAATGTGTATTAGCAATTACAGTGTCAAAATGCTCTTTCAAATGTAATGTCAACATACCAATGTCACACAGCTCTAGTCCATGAGGAAACAAAGCAGATGTCACACAGTGGGACCCACATCTGTGAAATCGTAAGGGAAAGTGACAACTCAGTGACCATACACTGGGTGAAAATGACAGACAGTAGAGAGGTAGTAGTGTTAAAGTACAGGTAGTAAGCATGTTTGTATTCTTACCTGTGTCTCACTGGAAATATTGCAGGATCACCGAGTTCCTGTTGTCCATGTCCTCTTCTTCTGCTTCCTCGTCTTCACTGTCCACAGGCTCCACAGCTGAAACAACACCACCATCTGGATCATCCTCCTGAAGAAAAGGCACCTGTTGTCACAAAGCTAAGTTGTGAAGCATACAGCAGGCCACGATGATCTGGCACACCTGCTTTGGTGAGTAGAATAGGGATCCACCTGTCATATGGAGGCACCTGAACCTGGCCTTCAGGAGGCCGAAGGTCCGTTCTATAATCCGACGAGTTCGCCCATGGGCCTCATTGTAGCATTCCTCTGCCCTTGTCCTGGGATTCCTCACTGGGGTCAGTAGCCATGACAGGTTGGGGTAACCAGAGTCACCTGCAAATGACGAGGGACACCTGTTAGACACACACTAACCTGTAGGGATATCCCCAGACCCAGACAACCATTCCCACTGACTTACTTCCAGGTGCTCACCTAATAGCCACACACAGTGCCTCTGGAGTTGACCCATCACATAAGGGATGCTGCTATTCCGCAGGATATAAGCGTCATGCACTGAGCCAGGGAATTTGGCATTCACATGGGAGATGTACTGGTCGGCCAAACACACCATCTGCACATTCATGGAATGATAACTCTTCCGGTTTCTGTACACCTGTTCACTCCTGCGGGGGGTACCAAAACCACATGTGTCCCATCAATGGCACCTATGATGTTGGGGATATGTCCCCAGGGCATAGAAGTCACCTTTCACTGTAGGCAAATCCTCCACCTGAGGGAAAACAATGTAGCTCCGCATGTGTTTTGTCAGGGCAGACAACACTCTGGACAACACGTTGGAAAACATAGGCTGGGACATCCCTGATGCTATGGCCACTGTTGTTTGAAATGACCCACTTGCAAGGAAATGGAGTACTGACAGCACCTGCACTTGAGGGGGGATTCCTGTGGGATGGCCGATTGCTGACATCAGGTCTGGCTCCAGCTGGGCACACAGTTCCAGGATTGCGGCACGATCAAGCCTGTAGGTGATGATCACATGTCTTTCCTCCATTGTCAACAGGTCCACCAGCGGTCTGTACACCAGAGGATGCCGCCATCTCCTCACATGTCCCAGCGGACGGTGCCTATTAAGGACAACAGCGAGCACAGAGTCAACCAACTCAGAGGTACGTACCCACAGCTTACACAGAACACGAATCCTAATCCGAAATTTGGCCTGTATGAGTGTTGAGGCGAGGCCTAGGTATGTGTGACACAGTTAGAAATCAAGCCATGTGGGCCCCTGAAATGGCGGCTGCCTGACCTGTTAAGTGGGACAATGGGATGTGAGGTAACTGCGCTGGCATTGTACACCGTCGCGGTAGGCGGTTGAAGACCTGGGCGCAATTCTGCAATGGTTAACATTGGACACTATGGATCCCAGGGGCCAATGAGAATGTACGCCGGCGGTGACAGTACGCACTGCCGTGGACGTGACAGCCATTTTCTATCTGTTCAATCACTCGATACCTGAGCTTCGACAGGAGAGGACCTACACTGCAAGTCCTGCTGTGACCTCAGTCTGGAAGAGACAATGGCTTGTGCGTCTGTGGAAAGGGCCCCTGCCTTCACGTCGGAGGAGTTGGAGAAACTCGTGGATGGGGTCCAGGGCTCTGGGAGTCAAAATATTTGAATCAAAAGCCCTCACTCACCGTTCGGTGACATGCTTCATCATAGGGCTGTGCTCCTCGTCAGGCCGGCACTGCAATGCCTGACAGGCCCCACGGGGGGCTCTTTGCTGGAGATCTTTTGCAAATGAAAACAGGCCGGTCAAAACGAGTGCTGATCAAGGATTGGTATGGAAAAAAGAAAAAGCAGTTAAAAATTACTAGAGGTACAACGTAATTTAATTAGATGTTTGACCTCTGACATGATTAAAAACAGAAGTTGGGGAGAGAATGGAGCAATGTCTAAGCTCCCCAAAAAAACAGGAAATGTTCTTGGTAGTCA
The DNA here is from genome assembly GCF_031143425.1 of Pleurodeles waltl. Taxonomy (NCBI): domain Eukaryota; kingdom Metazoa; phylum Chordata; class Amphibia; order Caudata; family Salamandridae; genus Pleurodeles; species Pleurodeles waltl. The sequence continues at coordinate 286,911,235 of NC_090447.1, forward strand.
CTAAGGGGCATATTTATACTCCGTCTGCGCCGATTGTGCGTTAAAAATTTTGACGCACAATCAGCGCAAACATTGCCCCGTATTTAAACTTTGATGCCCGAGCCCGCGAATGACAAAATTCCGCTGTGTGCGTCATTTTTGGGATGTGGCAACCCGCCTTGCGTTAATTATATGCAAGGTAGGCGTTCCCGTCCAAAAAATGGCTTAAACGGCCGTGCGTCGTATTTATGCTTTCGGGCAAAAATGACGCACAGCCGGGAGGCGGAGCCAGAAAATGACGCACAGCCCGATTTGCGTAAAAATAGGGCAAACACACCTGTTTTTAATCAGAACACACGGAACAAACAGCAGAGCAGGAGAGCAACAACAGGGAGCCATGGAGCTGATTCTAATCCAGCGTGCACGCAGACGCAGAGCCCAGCAGCAACAACAGCAGGTACAACAATACCAGCAGGGACCCCAAAGGCAGCGCAGAAGGCAGGAGAGGATATTCGGCCAAAGAACAACCCTTCAGGGCCTCAGGGAACACGACATCATACAGAGGTACCGGTTGAACTGGCAGGCCATTCAGCAGCTGCTGCAAAACATTGAACAGCAGTTGGCCCCCACTTTGGTGACACCCCGCACCATCCCAACAGAAACAAAGCTGCTTGCCGTACTTCATATGCTAGCAAGTGGCTCTTTTCAAACAACTGGTGCCCTGGTTGGCGGAATATCACAACCATCATTCTCCGCCTTTTTGCCCAAAGTACTGGACGCCATCATTCGACTGACACCCCGCCACATCTGCTTCCCTAACACACTGCAGAAGCAGCAGGAAACTAAACAGGGGTTCTACGCAATCAGTGGCTTCCCACACGTCCTTGGTGCAATTGACTGCACACATGTACTCCTTGGGCCACCTGCTGCAACTGAACACCTCTACCGCAACAGGAAGCACACACATTCCATCAACGTGCAGGCCATTGTTGATCACCGGGGATTGATCACCAACATCGTGGCTGAATATCCTGGGAGTGTACATGACTCATACATCTTCCGTCACTGCACCATCAATGAACACTTCCAGGATGGACGGTATGGCAATGGACTACTTGTTGGTAAGTACAAAAACCTACATATATATACACTGCACAGCAACCCTCTAGGACACACAACACATACGCCACAACAGCAACATGTCGACAGGAAGACACTGAGGTCGTGACATCGCTAGCCATGTTTCTTAAGTCACCATTGAACCTGTCACACATCGGAATTAACTGTACAGCCTAATGTGAAGATGTCAATGAGTGTGGTTGCCTAAATGTCACCTTGCAAATTGTAAGTGTCCCAATGACCTTTACATTAATACATTGCCTAGTCTAAAGGTATGGGATGTCCAGGGTACTTTGATATGAACATGTTAACAACACTTTCAATTTTAACTATGTATGGAACTATCATCTCACCCCCAGTGAAGACACACGGACACCTTTATCACAAGTCACAATGCTAGGGAGGGCACACTGTACTGCAAATCCCAAAACATACTGCTGACAAACGGTTAGCAGACAAACACTTGTTCAGCCAAGGAAACAAAACAATGCAGATGGTATAGCCTACAAGCGTAGGATGTCACATTAGTACACAAAAGAGTCACAGACAACACAAGACAACTACTGCCATTAAAGGTCTTTTCAATAGTGCCATCTACATCAACATGATCCCATTCATTTTCTCTTGCAGCTGATCAGGGGTATGGCATCCAGCCATGGATTATGACACCATTTGGCAACCCGAGTATAGCTGCAGAGCGTGCATACAACGAGGCCCATTGGAGGACACGCAGCGTTGTCGAGAGGACCTTCGGCATCCTCAAGTGAAGGTTCCGCTGCCTCGACATCACTGGTGGTAGCCTCCTATATTCCCCCGAGATGGTCTGTAGGATCATCCTCACATGTGCAATATTGCACAACATTTGCATCAGAAGAAACAGTCCCCTCCTGGAACCAGAGCCAAACATGCCTGAAGAGGAGGAAGAGGAGGATGCTGGCCTGCAACAGGAGGGGGAACTACAGAACACAGCTGCTGGTATACGCAGGCGGCAACAGATTGTAAATAATTTCTTCTGAATATGATCACCTTCACCACTTTAGTTAACTAATTTAAATAAACACCTATTATAATCACCATATCATGGTCTGGGTATTCCTTTTTACACACCTTCATCTCTACTTATCAGAATAAGAGTGTTGCCTCATGGAGCATTGCTGAGATACTGAGTAGGACACGGAACATCCCAGAGCTTATGTGATGCCTAACATACAATGGTCATATACACACACACTCTTAATGACATATATCATGTACATATCTACTTTGAAGGCCTATAGCAACTATTTCACACATACATGTTGAAAGCAAGGTCCAACACAGCATATGGCACACAACTATGACACCATCACTCAATAAGGGGAAAACAAGCCTCATACGTGAGGCAGTCAATCTGCTTTGGCATCACTAACAGGAATGTCTGACAAGGCCCTTGACAGCAGTTAGTCAAACTGCATCCAATATTTGCAGGGAATATCTGTGACTAGAGTTCCATAGAAGCAGAACATAGACAGCACAAATGCCACACATATGACATGCATTGCGCACATGACATTCCATGCACATGTCAGCCCATTTCCTAACTCCTGACACACCCATGCACCTGGTCACAACCCACCTGTCGGAAGAGGTCCCTGGAATACTAAGATGTGTACCCTGATATTACCTCCTCTACACACACAGACCAACATTAGCAAACCAGTGTGCTACAACCTTTCCTAAGGTATGCCATTGTCATAGAACATTTGACTGCATGGACGTCAGGTCAATTTATACACTGTCTTCTAGTTTCAAAGCCCTGTTAGCACATGTAGATTGCTTCCCCTTGTGAAAATGTCTGTTGGCCCTTAGAATGCAAGTCTCACCTACAGGACTGGTGAGAAACAGATGCAGCCCACACCTGTGATCACCTCCATGCACACCACCCATTACAAAAAGCACTGCCCCTGATGATGCCTGGAACAGCATAGGAGTTGCCATTATGTCAAATACACCGTCAACCATTGATAGTAATTAAGCCCTGTAACACAGCCCTTGGGTTCATTTGTCACCTTCAAAAACACAGGATGTACACAGATTGACATGTCAACTGTCCAGTTTGTCCTCCAAACAGTCTCAGTCAGACCACTGATTATGTAACTTGTCGAGTAGCTGGTTCCTGAATCATCTTGCATTCTGTCAGCCTGACTGGCAACTGTCTGTGCGTCACACTAAAGTATCCCTGTGTCTACATATGTACCACACTTGCGTTAGCAAACCTCTCATTCATCAGGGGTCATTGGGCATGGGCTTCTTCCATGCATACACAAATACATTGTATAGCATCATCTGCCTTTTAACTGTACCATTTGAGTTAAATCCTCTTGGAAATGCAAAATTCATGGCCCATCCCTTGTCTGGTTTGCATATATGCATGAATGACAAAGTGTGACAGTGTCCCAGGGTCATAGGCAGGGATTGGGTACGGGGCTTTCAGCACAACCAGCAACTTCTGATAATGTACATGACTAATACACAAATGTCAGAACCATGGCAGTTCCCACACTGCATCACAGTGCGCACAACATAGTGATGGGCCGTGTGTGGTGAATAGCTGCGAGAATAAACAGCACAGAGGCTATGATGTTCCCATATGCAGTGGGAAGTGCTGAGGCCAACCTGTGTACAAATGTTGTAATGACATCTGCCGGAACATGACAATTGAGACATTATCACACTTGGTACACCAAGGTTGCCCTGTTGACTGTCTCATTACATGTCTTTAGTGACAGGGTGGGACCATCCACATGTTGGTTCACATGTCCACATCTACTTTACTCGCATTGATCAACAAAGGATACTCAGTAGTTACAGGAATAGCTGCCACTGACTCATGATGAGTCCTGGTCTGAACTGTGACAAATTACACCCCAAACAATCTACAGGATCATCATTGGACCACACACATGAACAAGACACCTATGTGCAATTGATCACTGGAAATATGTGGACAAGTGCTGTCTTGTATGCTGGTCCACCACAGCCACTTGATAGTTGGGGCTTACTTCTTTGGCCTCAACTGTGGTGTCATCATACATATGAGATTGACCCTTGTCTGTCTGTAAAAACAACATGGTACCCACTTCCTCAATGCATGTGTATGACTCACTGTGGGATTCATCAACTAGTGCCTAGGAAGCTGTTACCAATACTCTAGGACATAGGATGTAGAGATTGTGGACCTTTGACATGAACATGCGTCTGCCATCCATCTGGTGCATGCTATGTCACATGTGGTGTCTACGTGACCCTAAAACTTGGAAGTATACTTTGCGGGTGTTGTTACATGCACGACTAACACATGCCCTTGCTCATTCCAATTTTTACTTGCACCTTAGAGTTGGACACATGGACGTCACATTCATACAACCAAATGTGCAATAATGCTTCATGTGATGTACACACACACTTGGTCAACCAACAAATTAGTTGTCAAAGCACACACTTTGAGCCAAAGGCAATTAGGTATTGTACATATGTGCATCACATTGCTATCCTCTCCTTATGGCAAACATGCACAATTTGTGCCACACATATATGTAGGGCACACTTATGACCATCTATGACGTCAGCCAACTGTAAACATACTGTGAAGGGTGTAGTGGATGATGTTCTGCTGCAGTATGATGTCACACATGTGAACATACACCATCAACACCATACTGTCTTCAATTAGCCAATCTCTGATGTGTTCCAAATGTAAAATAACCGAAAAAGAAGTAAAAATGCCCCAAACCAGTTAATGCACTGTAATTTTGACGTCCCTAGTGGTGTGCTTCATTTTTTGTTGACCAAAACTGTATTTGCGTCATTTTGTTTTACTCACAGGAGTGAAATTTAGCCCGCATCCAGATATTTGTACAGTCCATGTATCATTATGTGGATGCGGGTTAATATTCATGTCTGTGCGTCCCAAAAAATGACGCAAAAACTGTTTTGTGCAACAAAAAATGACGCATAACGCGAAAAAGGCGGGACTTTTCATACAGGAAGTGATGTAATAGGATATCCTGTTTACAGATCATGTACAGTGGGTGTACTTTCACTTTCACTTTGCAGTCTATGATCCTTCTAGACTGTGTGGCTGTGTAGAGAGTGTTGTCCTGAGATTTTGTGCTGTATTTGTCCTGTGTGCTATCTGTAAAGTCCTTTTGTGAAATAAATATTGTTTGTGTATACTGTAGTACTGTGTTTTGTCTACATTTGTCCATTTATCTTGTGTATTTCTTGTTTGTGGGAGTCTGTTGTGGGTAGTGTTAGTTTGGGGATAGTTGGGCTCTTTTAGTGTTTAGGTTTACTTTTTTTCTGTCTTTTTACCCCTACTTTCACCCATTTCCCCTTTCTATTTCTTGTACCCCTATTCCTTCTCTTCAATTATAAGTATGTCTGGTAGGCCACGTCTTGGCAGGATGGGGGAAGAGGAGTTGGGGGGCTTCATCTGGCTGGTGACACATTTCTTGCCACTCATGATCCAGGCAGGGGGCAGGGTCATACAGGGGTACCCGACAGAGGCGCGCAGAATCCGGTGGGGAAAGGTGCTGCATCACCTGCAGCGTGTGTATGCCAGCCACAGGAGTGACCACCAGCTGAAGCACCGGTGGGCTGACCTCATCACCAGGGAGCAGGATCTCTTGGACCACCTGGGAATCATGATTGGTGGCACTGTTGGTGAGTACGACTATTGTCATTGTGCACGATTAAATGCTCTGTAGTGACATCAGTGGATTAGTGCAATGTCTGCCAGCTAACTTGATGACTGTGTGTAATTTTGGGGAAATATAAGGGGATCATTGATGCACTATGGCAAGGATCACAATTGCTAGCTGTCAGGTAGCACGTGCTCAGCAAACTTACAGGTAACTTTACCATGAAGGAAATTGGTGTGCCTTTTTGTCAGCACAGCTAACAAAATAGGAGCCAATCATGTCTATATAGGGTATTATTGACAGAGAAGTACAGATGTACCAACATTTAGGCCAACAATGTTGACGCAATTGCTAGACTGACTTTAGAGTCACTACATGATGCTGAAAATGAGTGCTGCCTTCACGTCAATTGATAATAGCAAAGTGGCTCAAACATTGGTCTCATGTTAGTCTGGTGAGTGTGGAAGGAAAGCGTTCTCAGAAGTACTCTGAATGTGTGGGATTATTGTGTTTCTTGATCTTTTTGGTTACATGTCAGTTAATGATTTGAAAACATCGTGAAAAGGTGTAAGGTGCCCTCAGCTAACATCTTAAGATGTTTGTTGGAATCGGTTGAGCCAAAATCCAAATATGGATGGCAGTCCAAGTGTATGCACATGGCTTTACATCTCCATGGTTGGTGCAAATCACCATAGCTGGGCCACATCAATTGACTATACTGTAACAACAGGATGGCTTACAGGAGTCCCTGCCCCTCCCTCTGTTCATTGGGCCTATGTGCACTAAATGTGTCATGGCCACAAGGCATGTTTGACTGGTAATGCAGTCCTCAAGTAACCAGGCGTTGGATGTTTCTCTTGGATGCACATGATGAGACGATTACACTCCATTTTTTTTTGTGCTCACCAATTATGGGGCAAGTTTGCAACCACATGATAGTTAGGGCCAATGTATGTGTGCAGATATGTGTGTAACTTTCACAGGAGACCCATGCTATGTACAAGTTGGCTGTGAAATATCAGATGCAGTACCATCATGTCTGAATGGCCGCCATGTCCTTATTCAGCCTAAATGATACTGAAAATGTTGCACTGTGCACAGATTTTGAGCACATTTCTTCCTTCCATACCTTACAGGTGGACCGGTGCCCTACACTGTGGGAGAGGTGGCGACATTTGAGGACCCTGACCACCACAGTAAGTGTTGATATGTCTGTTATGTGTTGTGTATGCTGGTTATGGACTCGTGTGAGTTGGACGCATAGCAAGGTGTGATGTGTTGGGCAAGTTTTTCACTTGTTCCATGAGGGGGAATGCAGTTCTCACATGTTTTGAGTTAGTCAATGCGTATCCAATGGTATCATGTAGGGATTGTAGGACATCCCTGTAGGCCCCACTGTGAGTATAGGGGATAGTCATGTCTCTGACACTTGTATCACCAAGAGTCGCAATGGAAGTCAGCCCCTATTTAGTCAGCCTGTCAGACCCACTTTCTCTAAGATTGGTGGAGCTAATAGTTTCCCAATAGACATCTGCTTCACTATTTACCTACGTAAGTTTGAAACAGTAGGTAGAACCTCCTAGCAGCATGTACTACCACATGTAGTGCATCAAGTCTGTGGAACCTGAGTGTAATGGCCTAGCTGTGCATGCAAATCATGATCATGGGTGTTCTAGCAACTCTGCGTCTGATGTAAGTCAGGCCTCACTGGAAGTATATGTTGTGTACAAAGTTCTGATTTTCCTGACATGTCTGACCATAAGAGTGCTCTAAGGTTTGCTGACTCCAAATTGTAGATAGACCTTACCTGTGGTGTGTCTGTACAGACAAACATGTGTGGATTAGCCTATACACTCCTCCGTGTACATGATGTTGGCAAATTATAGTTGTGTATCCACCGCCCCCCCTCAAACATGGCCATGGGTTTGTGAATGGGGGTACCTAGTATTGATGCTACCAGTATGTTACACATACCTGTGAATAAGTGACGATTTGGTTGCATAGTAGTATACACACTAAGGTTTGGCACTTGGTACCATACTGGACAGTCCAGTTACAACTTGCATACCATGTGGCTTTAGTTTTGCTTTCCGTACACTGACATTTGTACCCCAGCTCTTGGTGGAGGATATGCAGCAGGATTCTTAGATGTTAACTGTCAGAACTCAGATTGCAAGTCAAGGCCAGTTGTTACCCATCTTGTGGGTTATGAATGTGCTTTGTGTGATGTGACCTTTGTTGTCTGGCCTGCCATGTACTTCCTCAGGGACATTCGATGCTCTGTATCGTGATATGAGCTGTTAGAAGTACAGTAGATGTAATGTCTGATTAACTTGCTGTGCCGTTTCACACAATGCAGTTACTAATGTGGCATATCTGCATTTGTCTTCACAGCAGCTAACATGACTCCAGACCAGGTCCGTGAATTTCAGCGTCGGGCCATTCGATACCAGCACATCCTGCTGGTGGAGTCGGGGTTTCGGAGGATGGCCCGGCGATATTGCCATGAACGTGCCTCCGGGGCATGGCGAGCCTTCCCAAAGGGTGGGCCTACTGTGCCCACCACAGCCACCACAGAAACAACCACCAATCAGAGCCAGGTGGCCCCACCCACAGCTGCCTCTGTTGATTCTACATCTGCTGAACTTCCTGGCCCCAGCATTGCCATCAGTGCAGGACAGCCCACACAGACCTCCTCCACCGGTCCCCAGACTGCCACTGCTCCACCTTTTGACCCTGCAGCCTTCAATAGACTTGAACACAAGATGGACAAAGTGCTGCGCAAGGTGAGCCACCTGAGCCGAGACGTGCAGCACATTAAATGGCGGGTCAAGGATATAAAGAGGTCCCTCCGGAGGGCCAACCTCTAGACAGTTGAATAGATGGACATGATATCCTCCCCTCCCTCCTCTTTCCTTGTGCTTATAGTTAGTGGGCTTAGGGGGCTTAGTGTTAGGTTAGTATAGGCTGTTAGTTTAGTCAGTGTTAGTGGGTGGGGGTCGGGGGTCCTGCTTGTTTCTTTTTTTACTTATTACATGTAAGGGTGGGTGGGTGGGGGGCTATGTTGGGGTTCTTGTGTGTAAAAAAAAAAAAAAAAAAAAATATATATATATATTTGTTTAGGATAGTATAGTATGTGTTTAGGTTAGTATGTGTTGTCCTCAATGTGTCACGTCTCATAAGGGGGTTGGGGGTAGATGTTTAGAACATTTTGTTACATGTGATAAGTAAGTGTAGCTTAGGTTAGTTAGGGACAGTTGTGGGTAATGAGTAGTCAGGGTCGATTAGGGTAGGTAAGATTTTTCCTTCAGTTTCCTCATCTATGGTTAGCTTTTAATAAATGTTTGGTTACCCCTTAATAGTATGTGTTGAATGGTACTTGATCGTGGGTTTGGATTCCGTGTACATCTCTTTTGTACTATAACATCTGTGTCCAATGCTACAAACAAATCCCAACTGAGCTGTACGATTGGCAGCTAACTCAGAGCTACCTTGCAAAGTGTCTACCCTTTGTTGCAACCACCAATCACAGTTAATATGGATCCCAATGTGTTTCTGTGATAAGTGTGTGTTTCAAAGTCACTAACAGTGCTTCCAGACTTGATATTGGGCAAACAGTTTTAGGTCTGACTGCAGTGTGATGATCATGCACACCCTTATAAGATGAGTTCTCATTGGCAATCTTGTATTCTTGTCTTCATGACCCTCTTACATCATTTGTGACACAGTTCGGCATGATTACCTGTTTGTATGTTAACTCAGACACCTTCATTTGTGCAGTTTTATTTTTGTATTTACTTAGATTAGTGTGGCATGTTTATTGTGTAATTTTTGCATGTTGACAACATTTAGCGGGCACTATTTGATGACTTAGTTATCCCCTGAGGAAGCATTCTTCTGTCCAACACAGCATGGTGGTGTATGGTTTCACACTTCATCAGATTATTCCCTCAGGATGGGCAGAGTATGATGCAATCATGGTCACTGTGCAGATTTCTCTAACTACATAATATCTGGACAGTTGTATTGACAAGCTACGTTATTTGACAGTAGGGACATTTCAATTATCTACTGCGCAGTTGATATGTCACATTACCCAGAGACAGATTTGTTGTGTAAGTGCTATTTATTGAAAAGTGTTGTAGTACTATCTGTACATTGTCCATAATTGTGAGTCCATTATAGTGATATCTTCCAGTGTGATCCAACACAAGGGTTTACCAAAATGCTTTTGTCATGCTGGGGTTGCTGTTTCAGACAGTGCAGAGGGACAGACTTAGCCAATGAGTAGGAGAGAGACAATCACTGGGCTGGGTGACAAGATATGCAGTGGTTAGCAGAACAGTGCTTGAGTACAGTTGTTGTAAGACTGTCATGTTTCAAAACGCAGGACTTTGGTAATAGTTGTCCATGTGGCAGGGACTAGTGCTTCCGGGTACTTTTCCTTCTGAATGTGATCTGTTCCATGTCTTCTTCTTCTGATGTGTGTGTTGCCTGCTTTGTCCTTGTTGTTGTAGTTTGTGAAGGGGCAACACACACCTCAGTGTTAGAAGACGTGGAGTGAGACATCCCGGTGGCTGCTCCCTGTGAAGGTGTTAAGGGCAGTACTGCTGCAAGGAGGGCCTGCTGGTTCTTGAGAATAGTAGCCACATCACGATGGTAGGCAGCCAGGTCGTCCCTGAGGAGATCAATGTTGCATTCATGCACGCGTTGACAGGATTGCTGTTGTAGGTGTTGGGTCAACTGTATTACAGCTGTGCTGATTTCCTTCTGGGTTTTCTGCAGTTCCTGCAAGATAGATGTTAGGGCTTGCATAGCTGCTGCCTGATCTGCAGATGACATCATGCATGAACGCATCCCCTCAATGCTGGCTGCCATATTTTGCATCCCCACCCGCACCTCCTTGGCCAGCTCCCGCTGTACTCCAACTACAGTTCTCTCAAAGCTGGTGCCAGTGTCGTCTGAGTCCTCAGCTGTATTGGAGCTGCCAGGTCTTACAATTGGGGTGGTGGGTGGGCCACCTTCTTGTCCTACTCGACCCTCCGTGTATATCCATTCTCATGGTGAGACCTTTCACTGGCTGTGGATGTTCTTATGGCCCTGGCAGCACACTTAACAATCTGGACCTGCCCCAATCCCTGATCGTTCACATCGACTGAAATGTAATTGACATGTTGCATATCCTATGCATGGCAATGTTATGATCTGATATGGATGTTGACATTGTTAATGGGTCCTGCTGATGTTGGGTAATGTGTGTTACATTGAATTGCCCTGATAGTCGTATCAGTGTCCTATTTCGTCCTCTGACTGTGCAGGTGTATTTCAGTGACCAGTTACATGTGTCCCCTCCTCAATGCTGTTGTCTGAGCAGTATGACATTTGGGATGTTGCCCTGTTACCCAGGCACAGGATGGACCCTGACATATGCAGCATGGGTGTGTCCTTAGTGCTCTGTCGCTCCTATTGTTGTTTACTTTGGCTGATGTTTGTGACAACTATGGCCATTGACATTTGAGTGTACTGGGGCCTTTGTCTTGTTTCAGGGGATTGTTGCATATGTCATCCTCACCCCCTAATTTAGGTGTGTATGTTCCATGGGGAGGTTACTGCCATTGGCTACTTGAGCTGCACACAGATCAGAGGTGGTAGTGGCAACTGTTGTCGCAGTTACATTGCAGTTGTCGGTTTGGCTAGAGGATTGCTAATAGGGCCCTAGTTAATGTAGGAGGTATGTTGGCTGACGAGTGCCAGGATGTAAGTTTGACATAGTGGCCTTCCCTCCTGTTGTGGCTTTCCCTTTGCTCCATTGTTGGCATGACAGCATGCCCCCATGGGACTGTTGTTGGTGTTGTGTAATGGTGTGCCCCAGGTCTTCTCAGAACGGACCATACTCCCATGCCGTGCCCCTTTACCCATGCCACTCCATGTATTAGATGACTTCCATGCATTTAGTGGTCGGTATCCCCCCCATGCTCACAGTTGACATTATTGCATTATAATTCCCCATGCGACTTACCCTTCATGTGCGTTGTGTCCTGGTAGTCTGCGCTGTCCTATCCTTGAATCCCTGTGACGATCTCCTCAGAGATGACGGCTGCGACCATCTCCTCCATGTGGTCTAGGGCCTCCTGGTGTGCTGGACTCCCCCCTCCAGTCTGCAGTGCTGCCTTCCTGTTCCTGGCCATCTTTTCCTTGGTCCTGCATTTGCAGTCATGCCAGCGTTTCTTGCACTTGATGACTGTTCTGCGTACTTCAGCCACACTGTTAATCTTGTCGACAATTTGTTGCCATATAGCCTCTCTCCTACTGATTGGCAACTTTGATGTGACAAACAGTTGGTGCTGGTGTTCCGTCACCTCTTTAACCAGGATTTCCTGCTCCTCTGCACTGAAGCGACACTTTCTTTTCTTCTTAAAAGTGTCCTGGTTCTTGTGTGGGTCCTCCTGGCTGATTCCTGGTCTGCTGTCATCTTCCTGGGGTCTGTAGTGGCATCTGGGATCCATTTTGGCTCTCCTCTGGTGAAATGGCTGTGTTCGCTGTGTTTTTTGACGCTATTGCGTCAAAAAAATGGCGCGTATCCGGTTTGCGGTGTCGTAAATCGACCCACAGTCATTTCCGCCGCGTTAACGTCGTTTTCCTTTACGACTTGACGCCGCGGTGTGCTTCAAAAATAATGACTCCCACCTGTTGTTTGCGCCGCCGTGTGTCAAAGTATAAATATGACGCCCGCATGGTGCACCAAAATGGCGTTAGCCGGCGGTAATATTTTTGACGCAAAACTGCACCAGCGCAGTTTTGCGTCAAAAAGTATAAATATGGGCCTAAGTCTCTCAGTATAGAGGTTAGTGAAAGTAGACACAGGATCCCCTGTACTACTCATGCATCTTGGTCAACATGTTTCTTGCTAATAGTCAAAAGATGATCTGGTGCGATTCTTCAGGACCGAAAACACCTACCTAATCCTTAAATACGTAGTAGCCCATAATAGGGAATATATAATTAACAGGAACCTGGAAAATGGGACAAAAGGCATAAATTATAAATAAATACCAAAACTTACATGATGTGCACAGTGTCAACATCAAAGCAACCGCACACTCGTGAAAATTCCCTTCAGTGAAGTGCGCGGAAAGCTAGTGGCAAAAAATACAGTAAGGCAGGTATGCCACAGTGCATACCCTCCATATATTAGAGAATGGGCCCCCTCGGGAAAAGCACCAAGCTTGCGTGGTCCGACAATGTCTAAGTATGTATAAATGTAGAAAAAGAAATCAAATAGTTAACAAGTGACCATAATATTAATTATCAGTTCTGTAATGAACATACATCCGAGAGTCATGCATCCATCTGGAGTAAAAGATGTAAACTCATTTGTCTCATTAAACAGGTATACAAGTAACACAAGTTAGGAGATATCAGCCAAATGTGGATGTTTAGATGTCTGTAACTCAGAGAAACAAAAGATACATATATATATATATGTCCATTGGTATAGTAGTCCTATCTGTTGTAATCCGGTATGTGCACTACATAGCTCAAAATCTAGCAGAGAGAAGGAACATGCGGTGAGATTAAAACATGTTCGTCCATTGTTAATCAAAACTCTTTATTCACACATCCATAATGGAGAGAGAAGATAAGTGTTTGGGCCGTGTAGTGGGCTGCCTCCGTGGCCAAAGAAAAGTTAACAATAACTAGCGTTTCCATAAATTAAAAACACAGAATCTCAAAACGCGCTGAAGCGCTACCCTCAGCTTAACATCTGCAGTTAAGACGGCAAAACATTTCTAGCTGTAGGAACCGCGGGGACGCTGCCCAGAGTGAGCGCATAACGCGCTCAAAAAAACGGCCGGGTCCAAGTAGCAGGACCGGTAATGGTATAGATTTCAGGATCGTAAAAGGGCTCACAAAAAAGAAAGAAAAGCAACACAGAGAGGGAAATAGAGGGTTCATTTCAGTACTTACTTGTGGGATTGCCACGAGTCGCGGTACCACCTACATCTCCTCAGTGCTCCCGGTACAATGGGGGTTCGATTGAGGGTTGAGCCTTAAGAATGAAGAGAAACCACAGAAAGAGAGAAAGGACTCTCCAAAAAAGGACTCTCAGAAGGAGATGCCCAATTAGTAAACACTAAAAAAGGACTAAGTGTAATGCAAGTAAGGTACTGATTGCGATGGAAAACTCTTGCAAAAAGGGAACCTAATGAAGAAATAAGTGAAGAACTGAGGGGGAACAAAAACCCCTATTGGGATATCATGAAAAAAGGTAATCAATGAAAACTGAAGGGCTCAAATAGAGATATACAAAATGTATTCAAATGGAACATAGATATGTGATATCTTTAAACATAGAAGCAGTGTAAAGACACTGTACTAGCAAATCAAAAAATACCATAATCAGGCAAAGTTTGTACTAATAGGAAACAAAGACAGAAGAGACACATCTGATAAAAATAAAAACAGAAAACAAGAGAGTGTATATAACTATCGGTGGATAAAATTAGTCCATGGAATCTCATCGTTGAGCCCAATTAGGTGTGTTTTCAACCTGTAAACCCAACGCTGTTCCTTCTCAAATAGCCTGCTGGTACAGTCTTTGTTGTCATTGACAGTTTCCAGTATGATCCATCTAAGGTCACTGGGGGTATGCTGTTTTTCAATGTAGTGATTAGTCAAATTCATAGAGGACCTTTTACATCTAATAGTGCTCCGATGTGCATTTATTCAAACCTTAGCCATTCTTGTAGTCATACCTATATATCTCAAATCACAGGGGCAGGTAATCATATATATACAGTTTTTCATACGGCAGTTGGTGTGCGATCTTATTTGCCATTTCTTGGGCTCGCCCATGTCCAATTCTTGGGTACTAGTAGTCAGAGGGCAGACATTAAATCCTCCACATGGGTGATGTCCTTTAACCATCGACCATTTTCTAGTGTTTGTGGAATTGGAAAACCTTCTTGGTGCCGGTCTGGTGTGTACCACTAGGTCCCTGATGTTCTGTGTTCTATTAAAGGCAAATAGAGGACGTTTCAGAGATTCCCCAGCACTATTAAGAATCGGTCAATGTCTCTGCACGATTTTTTTGATTTGGTTACTTAGAGGAGTAAACGTAGTCATGCAAGTGAGTCTTGATTGTTGATCACGTGTAGTGTTAGTTAAAAGAGTTTCTCTAGAGATGTTACTAGCTCTTTTCTTAGCCCGTCTGATATTGGCGATAGGGTAGTTACGTTCTTGTAATTTACAATACAAAGTCTCTGCCTGTGTGTGAAAATCAGCTGTTTCTGAGCAATTACGTCTAATTCTTAAGAATTGTCCAAAGGGGAGATTGCTTTGCAAGGCTTTAGGGTGGTGACTGTCGTAAAGTAAAAGGCTGTTCCTATCTGTGGGTTTGTGAAACACAGAGGAGTGTAGGAGACCATCTCAAAGTGTGATTCGTAAGTCAAGGAAGGAGACCTCCTTGTTTGAAATGTTAGCGCTAAAGCGAAGGTGGACGTCTATAGTGTTAACCCAGTTGGTAAAAGCATCTGCTTGTTCTGCGCCACCTTTCCAAATCACCAGAATATCATCTATATAGCGTCGCCACAATCTAATGTTGGAAAAAAAGCGTGGCGTAGGAGTAAGTATATGGCGTTGTTCAAAGGTGTACATGTACAAGCAGGCCAGACTTGGCACAAAGGTACTACCCATGGAGGTACCTTGTATTTGATGATAAAGTTGCTCTTCAAATTGGAAAAAGTTTTCTTTAAGGGCCAAACTTGCACACTGCATAATAAAACTAATAGGAGTGTGGGTGGGTCCGCGTGGTAGACTGAAGTATCTCTTCCACTGCAGTAAGAGTCACCTCCTGTGGTATATTGGTATATAATGCCTCAACATCAAGGCATATCAACATGTCGGTGGTACCTGTTTTATTGATGTCTTCTAGTAAGATCAAAGTGTCTTTTGTGTCTTTTAGGAAAGTAGAAGTCTTTTGAACAATTGGTTGAAAAAAGAAATCACAAAATTTAGGGAGAGGCTCCAGCAGAGATCCTATCCCTGACACAATAGGGCGACCTGGTGGGGGTGTGCCCTTGTGAATCTTCGGAATACAATAAAAATAGGGTACCCTCTGGTTTTTAGTATCCAAAAACTCCGCTTCATGTTGGGTAATCCAACCTGCTGACTCTGCTTCAGTTATCATCCCATGAATCGTGCGTTGTAAACGAGGACTGGGGTTGGTGGGTATGCGTTCATAGTGTGTGTTGTCACTAAGAAGTCTAAGGCACTCTTGTCTGTAAAACATCATGTTGAGCACTACAATTGCACCTCCTTTATCCGCAGGCTTGATGGTGATATCTGAGTTCTCGGATAAGGAGTGGATAGCTGCCCTTTCCAATTTAGATATATTCTGAAAGGGATGAGGGGATTTTAAATGTTTTACTTCATGACGCACCGCCTTCTCAAAGGTGAGTACTTCTATGGGGACTGAGGTAGGAGGAGGCATGAAGGCAGAGGGGTTTCTCAGATTAGTGTCACCTCTTGAATCAGGTAGTGGGCAATCTTTGAAGAAAAAATGTAGCCTGACCTTCCGGAATAAGGCTGTCATCTCGCAATTCAGTCGAAACTGATCTTCCTTAGGGGTTGGTACAAAACCTAGTCCTTTCTCAAGAACTGCCGTCTCAGATGGTGAGAGAGGAGTATTTGAAAGATTAACAACTAAGGTTTCTTTTGAGTTACCACGCTGCGGCACCTGGTGATCATTTGGGGTTCTTCCTGCGCCAGTGAACATTTCTGCCTTTTCTTCTGTTTCTGCCTCTGCCTCTGCCCTGGCCTCTTCCTAAAAAAGGATTGAAATTGTATTGTGGCTGGGGTTGAAAAAAAGGCATGGGAACTTGTTGCCAGGGGGGTATGTGTTGGTAAGGAAACGGAGGATTGAAATGTATCGGGGGAAAAAAGCGGTTCTGATTGGTTCTATGCCACTCATCACTGCTCCATTCTTTCGAACCGTAGCTATAGTGAGATGCCCGAGGTTTCCATTGTGGGACATCGAAAGTCATCTGAAGTCTCTGGGGCTCCTTCATATTGATAGTCATCTTTAGTGTAAGGATAGACTTTCTCTCTACTGAATCTCTTGATATCTTTCTGTAATTTATTGATTTTCTATCGTGTTAGGTATTCCTTGGTCTCATTGAGCTCGAAGTTAATCTCTGCTAGACGTGATTTGAACTGGGAGAGTTGAACCGTGGTCTTGATAGATGTTTCAATAATAGAAGTCTGGATGGTGATGGAATCTGGCAAACATTTAGAAGTATTAATGATCAAGACCAACCAGTCCCGAGTGCACTTCCATGAAATTTGTGCCCAATCAAGACAGAATTGCAGATCTTGTAGAAAAATACCAGGGACACTGGTGACATTCAAACCATTAGGCGAGAGGTTGGCCGTAAGATACTCATATATCCCTAAGATACGTCATAATAGTGCCATGAAGAACAGTCTTGATTAATTCTTTTTTCAGGGCTGATAGTTTAGCCCAATCTTCCTTAGAACTACCTGTAGGACCACTGCTATCATCTCCTAATATAGATGGAGTCTGTAAGATGGCTTGCACCATATTTTCATCAAAGCTGAGACCTTGTAAGTCTGACATGGTCACCACCAGATATATTATTTATCGTGGTGAACAAAAAGCCCTGCAGCTAGGCAGCTGCAATAAATCATCAAACAATAGCAAAAAAGGGGGCTAAACAAATAGCGGGGGTTCGGAAACAACGTCCTGGTCCTGTGTATACTACTCCCAACAAACCTATAAATCAAAAATATACACACAGTTCCATCGCAAAAAATATGCAACTGGTGAAGTGCCTAAGGTGCCTGGGGGAAAGGAGATGCCCACCCTCCTGAGGGGCTGCTGCGAGGGCGGTGCTGGTACGGGGGTGGCGGCTGCACCTGTACTTGGGCTGACCACAGAGCTGTCTGCCACCAGCAGGGAGATTCCATCAGAAGAGGTATCACTGTCAGAACTGTCCCCTCCTGCCTCCGCTGTGGTGCTCCCATCGCACTCCATCCCACTGGTGCCCTCACGGTTGGTGGATTTGGCCTCCAGGGCCAAGAGGGATGCAGCTCCCTCCATCGCCTGTGACTGTGCTCCTCCGCAAGATGATGCTAATGCACAGAAGGACAGGGTGACAAAACAAAAAGGGGGGAAAGAGACAGAGGATACACTTGGTCAATGCCAGCAACAACACCACAGTTGGCGTACACAGCACACAGGGGCCAGCCCTACGCACTAGGTAATGCGCTACCACTCACAATGCTAGTCACCAGGCCATGCACAGTAATACCTAATGCCAATAGCAGCATATCTGAGACCCAAAAATCCCTGCCCAGTAGTAGATGCCCACTAGCATGTTTGGGGGTGGAGTGCATCAGCCCTGCCATTCATGGAACCTACCCTGCAATGTCCGGCCTGGCCTAGGGACACCCACAGGCCCACACCCCTGACCCAAAGACCACCCTGCCAGCGTCTCAGGTCCTCCCACTGTTTGCGACAGTGGGTGCTCCGCCTGCCCGTAGACTCCCAGGCTCTGCACGTCCTGGGCTATGGCACGCCACATACCCTTTTTGTGATGGCCGCTGACCTGTAGAAAAATGAAAATGGGAAAAAGAATCATTCATTCCGTCCGGCCTGTTACACCCATGTCCCACCATATCCCTCCCATCCCCTTACGCATATACATTGACCACTATACATGCTGCATGCTGCCCTGGACCACTCCCCTTACACGAGGCCTTCACACACATCACAACAGGCATTCATGCCCCATGCATCGTGCCTAAAGTGTACTCACCTTTTGGTCTGAAGGCCCATAACGCAATCGATACTGGGGTAGGACCCCATCCACCAGTTTCTCCAACTCTGCAGCGGTAAAGACAGGGGCCCTTTCCTCTGTGACACGAGCCATGGTCTGTTCCAGACACAGGTCACAGCAGCACTTGCAGTGTAGGTCCTCTCTTGTTAAAGGTTAAGTACCAAGTGAGTGAACAGATAGAAAATGGCGGTCACATCCACTGTGGTGAGTACCGCCACCGTCTGCATACATCACCATTGCCCACTGTAACCCATAGGGCCCAGTGTTAACCTATGAGGAGTTGCACGGAGGTACTCGACCGGCTCCCACAACAGCGCCCAACGTCAACGGCATTACCTTATTTCCACCTGTCCCTCCACACAGGACAGGCGTCCACCATTTTGGGGGGGCAGGCCATGGCACCTAACTGTGTCATAGCCAACATAAGCAAATTTTGGGAATAAATATAAAGATACTGTTTCTGTCACAAAATGCAATGCATTGTACATTGAGGAAATGTTCAGAACTGAACAGATGCTCCTCGTTTTGCCCCCTAGAGTATAACCGCTAAGGATGAATAGGAGATGGAGAAATCCCTCTTGTACAGGCCCCTGTTGGACGTGGAAACAATGGAGGACAGGCACATTATCCTCACCTACAGACTTGATAGGACCACAATCCAAGAGCTGTGTGCCCAATTGGAGCCAGACCTGATCTCAGCTACCCGTCAGCCCACTGGGATCCCACCGCTAGTGCAAGTCCTATCTGTGCTCCATTTCATGGAAGTGACAGTGGCCATGGCAGCAGGTATGTCCCAGCCAATGTTCTCAAACGTGCTGACCAGAGTGTTGTCTGCCCTGAATAAAAACAAGCGCAGCTATATTGTTTTCCCCCAGGTGGAGGATTTCGCCACAGTGAAAGCAAATTTCTATGCAATGGGACATATCCCCATCATTATTGGGGCAATTGATGGTACACATATTGCCTTTGTCCCCCCCCCCCCAGAGAAATGAACAGGTGTTCGGAAATCGAAAGAGCTTTCACTCTATGAATGTGCAGACAGTGTGCCTGGCGGACCAGTACATCTCCCATGGTAATGCAAAGTATCCTGGATCTGTGCATGATGCCTATATCCTGAGGAATAGCAGCATCCCATATGTAATGGCTCAACTCCAGCTAATAGGTGAGCCCATGTTCCCCACCCAGTGTATGTTGGTATATGGGTGTGGGGTTGGCCCTAAGGGTGAGTGTCTGGCTAACAGGTATCCCTCAATATTTACAGGTGGCTCTGGTTACACAAACCTCTCATGGCTACTGACCCCAGTGAGGAATCCCAGAACAAGGGCAGGGGAATGTTACAATGAGGCACATGGGCAAACAAGACGAATTATAGGGCAAACCTTTGGCCTCCTGAAGGCCAGGTTTCGGTGCCTCCATCTAACAGGTGGTTCCCTGTGCTACTCACCCAAGAAGTTCTGCCAGATCATCATGGCATGTTGCATGTTGCATAACCTTGCCTTGAGACGCCAGGTGCCTTTCCTGCAGGAGGATGAGGCTGGAGATGGGTGTGTGGCAGCAGTGGAGCCTGTGGACAGTGACAAAGAGGAGGCAGAGGATGAGGATGTAGACAACAGAACAACTATCATTTGACAGAACTTCCAGTGACACACAGGTAAGACTCTGTAACTTCATGTTCCATTGCAGTTTAGTGTTATAAATTGTCACTGGCAGGCTGCTGTTCACACTACCATGGCCTCTTACTGTACCCTTTGACATGTCTTTTCACAGATAGTTGTGCCCTACTCTGGCTCTTGGTGTATTGACTGCAGCACAATACAGGTCATACCTATGTATAAATCACTGTACAGTCTACTTGCAATGTCTACAGATTGTAAAAGGAATGCATACTTAAATCATTTGATATACTACATATTTGTATTTTTTTAAAGTGTTGTTTATTTACTTGCTGAAAATATAATGGGGATGTGCAATGGGCTCGGGTGATGGTGGAGGAAAGTCCAGGATGGAGTCCATTCTATGTGGATCACAGGTGCATTGTCCAAAGGGGCATCGGAGTGGAGCAATGGCAGTTCAAGGTGGACAGGGTGACAGAGTGGGTCACAAGGGAGACATTCAGGAGAGTCTTATTTCCTGGTGGGGGTCTTGGCAATGTTCTCTGGCTTCTGCCTGGATCGCAGGGACGGTTTGCCGGGTGGTTCTCCTTCTGCGGGGAGAGGGGTGCTGGTGGCCTGTTGTTCCTGTGTTGGGGCCTCTTGTCCACTAGCGTCAGCGGAGGTGGAGGGCTGCTCATCGGTGTGACTAGTGTCAGGGGCCCGTTGGTGTGCCACTGCCTCCCTCTTGGTGTTGGCCATGTCTGCCAGAACCCATGCAATGGTGACCACAGTGGTGTGGATGTCCCTCAGGTCCTATCTGATCCCTAGGTACTGTCCCTCCTGAAGCCGCTGGTTCTCCTGCAGCTTGGCCAGTATCTGGCCCATCGGGTCGTGGAAATAGTGGCATGCTCTCAGGATGTTGGTGAGTGCCTCCTGGAGAGTTGGTTCCCTGGGCCTGTCCTCACCCTGTCGCACAGCAGTCCTCCCAGATTCCCTGTTGTCCTGTGCCTCTGTCCCCTGAACCGTGTGCCCCCTGCCACTGACCCCAGGTCCCTGATCGTCCTGTGTTTGTGGGGTTGCCTGGGGTCCCTGTAGTGGTGGACACACTGCTGATTGACTTGTCCTGGGGACAGAGGTATGGGCCCGCTGGGTGGGTGCTGTGCTGCTGTTTCCTGAGGGGGGAGGCTCTGTGGTGGTATGGGACTGTGGCTGGGTAACCGACTGTCCAGAGGTCCCTGAAGGGCCAGGTTGGTCATCCAGATCCAGGTGTCCAGAGCTGCTGTCATCACTGTGGGCCTCTTCTGTGGGTGGACTGGATGTCGCTGGCACCTTCTCTCTGGTGACGTTGGGTGTTGGACCTGTGGGGATGTAAATGCAGTGTTATTGTTTCTGAGTGTGGCATCTTGTGCATGGGTTTGTTGCCCTTTATGGTTGTGAGTGCCCTGTGAGCTTTGCCTTTTGTGAGAAGTTATTTTGTGGGCTAGGTGACTCTCTCTAGTGTGTATGGCTGTGTTGATGGGTGTCCATGCAGGTCTGTGAGCGGTGTCCATGCATTGGTGGTGAATGCAGCGCTGGGTACTGGGATGGGTGGGTTGTGATGGTGGGGTGTGTGTGAGGTGGTGGCGTGATGGGAGGTAGGGTGAGGGTGGGGGTTTGTGATGGCATGCAGGTAGGGGGTGAAAGTAGTAAAGATTTGACTTACCAGAGTCCATTCCTCCTGCTACTCCTGCCAGACCCTCAGGATACAGTGTTGCCAGGACCTGCTCCTCCCATGCTGTTAGTTATGAGGGAGGAGTTGGGGGTCCGCCGCCAGTCCTCTGTACAGCTATCTGGTGTTTTGCAACCACGGAACACACCTTCCCCCATAGGTCATTCTACCTCTTCCTGATGTCATCCCCTGTTCTGGGGTGCTGTCCCACGGCGTTGACCCTGTCCACGATCCTCCACCATAGCTTCATCTTCCTTGCAATGGATGTCTGCTGCACCTGTGATCCGAATAGCTGTGTCTCTACCCGAATGATTTCCTCCACCATGACCCTTAGCTCCTCCTCAGAGAACCTGGGGTGTCTTTGTGGTGCCATGGGTGTAGTGTGAGTGGTGTGTGTGAGGGTGTATTGGGTGATGTGTTGGGGTGTGTGCTATGAGGTGTGTGGATGGTGTATGGGTGATTGTGTTCTGTGGCTCTGGTTCTGTGGGTGCTCTTGGTATGTGTCTCTCTCAGGTGTCAATTTCTTTGAGTCGTAAAGGGATGTGTGTGGTGTGGGTGTGTGTTTTATAGTGGTGTGGGTATGTGGATTTGGTGTGTGTATGAGTGTCAGGTGTGTGTAGTTTTAATTGTCCAATGTGGTGTTGTTTTGTCAGGTTGTGTGTATTTTGAGCGCAGTGTTATGTACCGCCAATGGTTTATTGCGGTTGAATGTCCGCCGCGGTGATTCGTGGGTCATAATGCTGATGGCGTAACGGTGTGAGTTTTGGTACCACCAGTTTGGCACTGACCTTTGGGCTGGCGGACTTGTGCTTGTGTCCATATATTGATGGATTGCCATGTGTGGGTCACAATATGGGTAGCGGTATACAGCCGCGGTCTCAGTATGTTGGCGGCAGTTGGCATGGCGGTAAGCGGGACTCACTGCCAATGTCATAACCGCCAATGTCATAATGAGGGCCTTAGTCATCTGACTACCACAGAAATCCAAGTAAAATGTTTCAGTGCTGGGGTGTGTTCTTCAAGGACCAGTACCAATCATCTTCTAATCCATCCAGCATCCAACACAACAGTTTTGGGGGAGGATCTTTCGCCTACATCACACCCAAAGCCTGGAACTACCTCCTCCTCCATCTGTGATCATTCTCTTCCCTATAGGATTTCAGGAAGCAGCCCAAGACTTGGCTCTTTGACCAATATCCCTACTCATCTGATGCTCGCAGATCCCCCACAGCTCCTGGAGACCCCTCAGCATGACAAGCCACGCTCTATAAAACTTGATTGATTGATACGAAACACAGTGAAGCTGGTCCCATACAAGTGGAACCAGTACCATATTATACAAATATAGGTGTGATGTGTTCACACTTCAATGATGCTGAACAGAATGAGATTAGTAACACTGTGTTCTTGTTAAAGGATAAATTGAAATGACAATTTGGGCAATGTTGCCTTGGTATTGGCACTGGTTCAATATAGGAATTCTGCAAGAAGCTGAAGACTTCGAACTAGGCTAGAACTGGCAAAACCCAGACTGTTCATGCTTCAACATCAGGATACCGTCCTGGGTGAGGGGGCGCTTTAGCAAATAAACCTAATATAACATATCAAAACATAACATAACATGATACAAAGCAACATTACATAACATACTATAACATCACATAATATAATGTAATGTAACATAACATATTGTGATGAATTGTCAACAAATTGATCCCTTTTCTTCAAACTGCTGCCTTGAAAATGCTCCTATTTCCTCAGGATTAGAGTGACACATTTGTTAACTGAATTTGGACTATTATTAATAGAAACTTGCTATCCTTCAGCAAACAATGTTGCATCTGAAAGAAGTCAGTCTTTTTGAATCATTACCTGTATGAGTGCTCAAACAGGTCTTCAATCTACTAACTAAACACTTCTGAGCATGAAGATAAAACTCAGAGAACCCAAGAAAATGAATTTTCATGCAACAAAATATATTGTTGCAAAGCTCCTCATCCATTAGCTCAGCCAGAACTTCTCTCTTCCCTGAAGATAGAAACGAAGGCATGTGAAAACAAACAAAATAGTTAGAATAAGGAAATGCAGATGGAGAGGGAATTATTTAATAATAATCCCATTTTCATTTTTCTACAGGTCAGCGGCCATCACAAAAAGGGTATGTGGCGTGCCATAGCCCAGGACGTGCAGACCCTGGGAGTCTACGGGCAGGCGGAGCACCCACATATTGGGCTTGCCCCGTGTTAAAGAAAAAGAGATAAAGGGCCTTGCCATAGACAATGAAATTATATTGAGCAATTTAATCATAAACAACTGAAAGAGAACTATGGAAGGTCTATCAAAATAAATTTGTCTCACTAACTGTCTGTTTGGGCTTCTGTGATAAAAACAACCTCAGACCTAGGTCTATGAAAAATTCACAGAATGCAGTACAGCTAAGGTATGGTGCTGTTTTCCTCTCACGCGACACTAGCACACTTTAATCTGCCATGGGCTTTCTCACACATCCTTGTACCATATTGCAAATGTGTTTGTGTTCTGCAACGAATGGTATTTGTAGTGGAAGCATGCCCTTCCAACACAAAAAGTATCCTTTAACGGAGTTCCTGCATTCTACATGTGCTGTACATTGCAGCACACTTGCAAAGTAGGACGAATTAGGAGAAATTAAAACATTCATCTTTATTATGCCTGCCCTAAGGAGGTGTAAAATTCTAATTCATATCCCTCTATACAATTTTTTGTAGATAAGGATTTGTTTCAAAACTCAGGAGTGACTACATGTGAGTGCCCATGTACCACCCATAAAGAAATGGCATAAAGAAATGCATTAGTGCATAGCTCAACTTTGTAAATTAAGAGAAACTATAGAACGCAAATCCTGATTTGCACTGGATAGTAAACCACAGAATAACCCTTTGCATTAGGGTTACATTACCTAATTACCTCAAACCCGTCAAAGTGTTAATGAAGGAGGGCCTCAGATTTGACAAATTGTCCCATAATGTAGGAGGCTGACCTGGTTTGTACTGGGTACCTTGGGTACTTACACCTTACACCAGGTCCAGTTATCCCCTGTTAGTGAATGTAGTGGTGTTCTAGCAGCTTAGGCTGATAGAGGTAGGTATAGCAGAGCAGCTTAGGCTGAACTAGAAGACATGCAAAGCTCATGCAATACCACGTACAGTATAGTTACACACTACTTATACACAAGTAAAGACAATACTTATTGTTACCAAAAATAAAGGTATTTATTTGGGTGACACAGTAACTGTTACGCCGCGGCCGCGGGCTCAGGTTGCCGCGGCACGTCAATCTCGCCGCGGCCGACGCCCCGGTCGCGGGGAGCGCCGCGGCCGGCGCTCGAGTTGCGACGACCACCACTGTTGACGCTTGGGTCGCGGGGGATGCCACGGCTCAGGCGAAAACCAGGGAGGCTCCAAGGAGCCGGTTTAAGGGTCGCGGCACTCACCGCCTCCCCTATTATACATTTCACCATAAAAACAGAGGCGGCAGGGCCGCTTACAGCGCGTGATGTGCTTTACCGTTTCTTGCATGTTATATCACACTTACCGATATCCTGGGAACGAAACAGAACCCTTACACATAGTGCACTTTATACTTGTCCTTTTTTCTCTCAGCATGCTGACCACTCCCTCTCTACCCAGCATGCATTGTTTTACGCACATACCTAATTCACTATTGTTATCTCTTCCCCAATCCAAGATGGCAGTGTTCTACTTCCTGTTTCCTGTTTCCTGTCCAGGGGTATATAAGGGGATTCCAACTGCCTGTTCATTGCGTTGCAACACTCCTTGGTGATAGTCACGCTCCTATTTGATATCCTTCTGCGAATCCTGTCTGTTCCTGATTTGCCTTGTTTTCCTGCCTTCCCGAACTGCGGTCCTAATACCCTGGTGTCTTCCTTTTCGTTTCAGGGAGTTCCTGTGGAGGTTTTTTACCCTACTGGGGTTTTTCCTCTGGGACGCCTTCTGGAGGGCACGGACTGTAGTGGTTCGCTCATACCAAACAGCACCGTGGCTACCGGAAGGGGTCGCCCCTACCTCGGCCAGAGCAGAACCCGTCGGAACAAGGACCGTTCCCCTACACCTCTCCGCTGCGAGGGTAAGACCATTGAGAACCGCGACAGATTGCAATGCCCACAATTCCAGTTGCAGTCCGGAACTATGGATAACCCAGTGGCAAACACGGAACCTACTAACCAGGACCTACTGGCGACGATACAACAACAGGCTCAAGAACTCCAGCAATTACGTACTGAGAATACTGTTTATCGACAAGCCTTTGCCTCCAGGACCACAGATGTCCCTGCAGTAGCCGCCTCTACACCTCGATTTTCCGGGGATCCCACCACATTAAAAGAATTCCTGGATGCCTTAACGGTGTACTTTGCCTTTCGCCCCTCGCAATTTGTACAAGATAAGACCAAGGCGGGGTATTTGATTAGTGCCTTATCAGGATCAGCCTTGGCCTGGGCCACACCTCTAGTAACCAGAAACGATCCCTGTCTATCTAATTATTCCACCTTTATCACAACTTTTAAACAGATGTTTGAACGCCCTGGACTCGAGGCGTCAGCAGAAGAGGCTCTTTGCGAAGTCCAACAAGGGAGTCAGGATGCATTACAATACATCACCCGTTTCAGACAATTAGCTGCAGAAACAACCTGGGTGGAACGTACCTTGGTGACACTCTTCCGTAGAGGTCTAAGAGAGGACATCAAAGATGAACTAGTACATTCTGCCAGGATAGAAAACCTCAAAGGGTTGATGGACCAAGCACTAACGATAGAGTATCGGTTAAATGAACGACGAATGGAGAAAAAGAAGAGTCGTTTGCCTTCTCACTCAGTACCATCTCGTCCCTTCGCCCATCGTTCCGAGGAAGCCCGCCCTGAATCCAAAGGGAATACCGAGGAAGAGCCCATGCAGATTGACACAGCTCGCGGACCTCTATCCGCCAGCGAAAGGGAACATAGACGAAGGAAGGGGCTTTGCCTATATTGTGGTGCAGCTGGTCACCTAATTCGCGCCTGCCCCATTCGTCCAACCAAGCCCTTGGGAAACGCCAACTCCCGTCCCCAGTAAGAAGAGTGAGGACGGGATATCGTGATATACCTTCTATTTGCTCTTCCAGGGAGGAAGGAACTGCTCTTTTTCTCTTACCAGTTACCCTCCATTTAACTGATGGCCGCGAAGCAAGAACTTTGGCTTTATTGGATTGCGGAGCCAGTGACCTATATCTAGATGAAACCTGGGCCAAAGAACAACAGATAACACAAATACCCAAAGAAATACCAGAACAGGTACATACTGTTGATGGGTCACTCTTGGCCTCTGGACCTGTACAATACACCACCCCTACATTCTGTTTACAGTTCGGTAAACATCAGGAAATTCTCTCGTTTGACTTAATCTCATCACCCCACCATGTCATGATCCTGGGAATTCCATGGCTTACACGAAACAATCCTTACATCAACTGGGAAACAAAAACCATTTCGTTATCCTCCCATTTTTGTCAACACCATTGCTATCCGGCCGGGGATTATTGGTCCCCAAAAAGTCTCTCAACAGCACCTGCCCAGGTGGGAGGATCCATTAATGTTCTACAGGGAGTTCCCAGACAGTATCAGGACTATATCGATGTATTCCAGAAGCCAGAAAGATCTGAATTGCCACCCCACAGGGAATACAACTGTGCCATTTCTTTAGAGCCAGACACTGTAGTTCCTTTTGGGCGGATGTACTCCCTCACCGAACCAGAGAAACAAATTCTGAAGGAGTACCAAGATGAGAATCTACAAAGTGGGTTAATAACTCCCTCCTCTTCACCCGCTGGGGCTCCTCTTTTCTTCGTACCAAAGAAAACCAAAGATCTGCGTCCCTGTATTGACTTCAGAGGGTTAAACAGGATCACTATCAAAGACCGGTATCCATTACCCCTCATCAAAGACATCTTAGAAGCAGTCAGAGGAGCCAAGAGATTCACCAAGCTGGATCTCCGAGGAGCCTATCATCTGCTAAGAATCAGAGAAGGTGATGAGTGGAAGACCGCCTTTAGAACACCTTTTGGTCACTACGAATATAGAGTAATGCCCTTCGGACTCACTAATGCCCCGTCCATCTTTCAAAGATTCATGGATTCTATCTTTTCTGATCTTTTGCAACAAACAGTGGTAGTGTATCTTGACGATATCCTGATTTATTCGGTTCATCCAGAGGAACATTCCAAGCACGTCCGCCAAGTCTTAGAAAGACTCCGACAACATCGTTTGTTCTGTAAGCCTGAAAAATGCGAATTTGATCAGATAGAAGTGAAATATTTGGGATACTGTATAGACCAAACCGGAATTGCCATGGACTCAGACAAAGTACAGGCTATATGGAACTGGCCATCTCCTTCTTCCATCAAGGAGACTCAATGTTTTCTGGGACTAGCCAACTTCTACCGGCAGTTCATAGCAGACTTTGCCCAGAGAACCAGCTTCATTACTCAAACCCTCAAAAAGGAACACCTAAAGAAAGGTTTTTGTTGGACACCAGGCGCCGAGTCCGCTTTTCAGGACTTAAAGAAAGCCTTTAGTCAAGCCCCTATTCTTCGACACCCAGACACTAGCAAACAATTCATTGTTGTCACAGACGCCTCAGAAAGAGCCATTGGGGCTGCCTTGTTACAAAGACAAGACGATGATGACCTAGAACACCCTGTATTCTATCTATCACACATTCTATCTGATTCTGAGCGAAACTATTCCGTGCTAGAACGCGAATTACTCGCCTTAAAGGTCGCGTGCACTGAATGGAGACACTTTTTGATGGGATCAAAGGAGCCCTTCGAAGCCCGGACCGATCATAGAAATCTACAGTGTTTAAGAAATGTCCAGTGCCAAAATAGCCGGCAGGCTCGATGGGCCTTCTTCTTCAGCCAATATGATTTCTATATCACCTACATCGCTGGTTCTCAGAACATCCTGGCGGGTGCCCTGTCCCGACGTTATCCTGGGTGTGGTGATTCCGCGGTTCAAAACTTATTCAACAACAATAAAATCATAGGAGTAGCACAGACCTTTTTAGATCAAGTCAAATCTGAATATGCCCGTCTACACGAAACAGAACTAAAAAGGTTACGTCCACAGCTGCACATAGATCATGACTACTATTATCATGATAAGGCCCTGTTTTTACCCACTAAAACAGTGCAAATCGAAGCTTTACACATGTGCCATGATTCTCCTACTGCAGGTCATCGAGGAGTGAAAGCGACTCAAGATCTTTTGCTTCGCTCTTTCTGGTGGCCAACTCTCAAGGCTGACACTGAGGCATATGTGTTATCCTGTCCTACATGTGCTCAAGCCAAGACACCCCGAACCAGACCTGTGGGGTTACTCCGCCCATTACCTGTTCCCCCAGGCCCATGGCATACCATATCCACCGATTTTATGTGCGCATTAACTTCCTCAATGGGAAACCACGTCATAATGGTAACTGTGGACTCCTTCACCAAGATGGCCCACTTCACGGCTTTGAGAAAGTTACCTACGGCAAAGGAGTTAAGTCAGGTCTTTACTCAAGAAATTTTCAGGCTACATGGGCTACCCCAAGTTATTATATCAGACAGGGGTCCTCAATATATCTCCCGTTTCTGGAACCAATTCTGCAAGATCTTGGGGATCCAGGTGGCCTTGTCATCCGGGTTCCACCCTCATACCAATGGACAAACAGAACGACTCAATCAGGGTCTCGAGCAGTACTTACGTAGCTTCTGTAACGCTAGACAAAGTAATTGGGCTCCCTACTTACCGCTTGCAGAATTCTCCTATAATAACTCTCTACACAGTGCCTCTAAAGTCTCTCCTTTCTATGGCTCCTATGGTTTCCATCCCAGGGCCTTCCCAACTCCCCTGAGAGACAACTCCAACCTTCCCGCCATCTCCTCTTTCGTTCGACAGCTACGGGGTATACAGCGAATTATCCATACCAACCTTGTGTCCACCAAGTCCCGCATGAAGACAATAGCAGATAGGAGACGCTGTGCGGCTCCTCTATATCAGGTCCATGATAAGGTCTGGCTCTCCTCTAGATTCCTACCTCTCCGACTCACCCAAAACAAATTCAAACCCCGCTTTTATGGTCCCTTTCTCATTCTCAAGAAAATCAACCCAGTATCTATGCGTCTTCGCCTACCTCGGACATGGAAGATCCATCCGGTATTTCATGTCTCGCAGTTGAAACCTTACCGTCCTGATCTTTTTCATAGACAGTTACCCTGTCCCCCTCCTCTGTTGGTTGACAATGTACCGGAGTACGAAGTTCAGGAGGTTTGTGACTCTCGTTTTTTCCATGGGCGCCTCCAATACCTTCTTCATTGGAAGGGATACCCTATGAGTGAGTGTTCCTGGGAGGATGCCTCTTCGGTTCATGCTCCTCTCTTGATCCGCCGCTTTTTTCGGCTCTTCCCTCACAAACCCAGGGCCTCGGGGGGGGCATACTGTTACGCCGCGGCTCTCACCGCGGCGCTCGCCGCGGCCGCGGGCTCAGGTTGCCGCGGCGCGGCACGTCAATCTCG
Source organism: Pleurodeles waltl (assembly GCF_031143425.1). Taxonomy (NCBI): domain Eukaryota; kingdom Metazoa; phylum Chordata; class Amphibia; order Caudata; family Salamandridae; genus Pleurodeles; species Pleurodeles waltl. Next base: position 286,941,764 of record NC_090447.1, read on the forward strand.
CCGCGGCCGACGCCCCGGTCGCGGGGAGCGCCGCGGCCGGCGCTCGAGTTGCGACGACCACCACGGTTGACGCTTGGGTCGCGGGGGATGCCGCGGCTCAGGCAAAAACCAGGGAGGCTCCAAGGAGCCGGTTTAAGGGTCGCGGCACTCGCCGCCTCCCCTATTATACATTTCACCATAAAAAAAGACGCGGCAGGGCCGCTTACAGCCCGTGATGTGCTTTACCGTTTCTTGCATGTTATATCACACTTACCGATATCCTGGGAACGAAACAGAACCCTTACACATAGTGCACTTTATACTTGTCCTTTTTTCTCTCAGCATGCTGACCACTCCCTCTCTACCCAGCATGCATTGTTTTACGCACATACCTAATTCACTATTGTTATCTCTTCCCCAATCCAAGATGGCAGTGTTCTACTTCCTGTTTCCTGTTTCCTGTCCAGGGGTATATAAGGGGATTCCAACTGCCTGTTCATTGCGTTGCAACACTCCTTGGTGATAGTCACGCTCCTATTTGATATCCTTCTGCGAATCCTGTCTGTTCCTGATTTGCCTTGTTTTCCTGCCTTCCCGAACTGCGGTCCTAATACCCTGGTGTCTTCCTTTTCGTTTCAGGGAGTTCCTGTGGAGGTTTTTTACCCTACTGGGGTTTTTCCTCTGGGACTCCTTCTGGAGGGCACGGACTGTAGTGGTTCGCTCATACCAAACAGCCACGTGGCTACCGGAAGGGGTCGCCCCTACCTCGGCCAGAGCAGAACCCGTCGGAACAAGGACCGTTCCCCTACACCTCTCCGCTGCGAGGGTAAGACCATTGAGAACCGCGACAGTAACAAACATTTCTTAGAGACAATATTCCTTCTGGAGGTAAGTATTATACACAATAAATACTGCAAGTTCCTTAGGACACACTACACCTCGTTTTGGGGATTTTGAGGCAGCCAACCAAGTCTGCAAAGGACAACTGCTGGATTATTGGACATGAAGACCTGCAAAGGAAGGGGACCAAGTTCAGAAGTCGATAGACATTCCTGGAAGGACAGGAGGCCCTGCCAACCCAGAAGAGGGTGCAAAAGAAGAGTCCCTGGTTAGTCAAAGACTGCAAAAATGCACTCTAGGAAGAAGCCAGCGGGTTCCTGCATGATGCAAAAGATGTCTGACGGTATGAAGATCGTTGCAGATAAGATTCCGTGTCGGAAGACACTAACAAGCCTTGGCTATGACAAAAGTACATTTTTCCTCAAAATGGCGCTGGAAGGACCCAGGAGGGACCTGGGGTTCTCAACTCTGTGTGAGGAGGAAGAGGCAGCTCTCCACAATTTAGAGAGCCCTCAGGATGCCAACCAGCACCCCCAGAAGCTGCAGGATCCAGGTTCAATGGTTGATGCAGCACAACAAAAGAAGGTGCCACGCCACTGGAGAACAACTCAGTGAGTTGAGCATCACAGCGTGGAGAGTGGGGACCTGGGACAGGCTGTACATGAAGGAATTTTGCAAAGAGTGCACAGAGGCCTCAGGAGGTGAGGAAGACACAATACACAGGGGTACCATTGTTCTCGGGGAAGGCAAGGTCTTACCTTCTCCAAATTGCATCAGCAGGACCTCAGGACAGTCTATGTCGATGATGTTCACCCTCTGTTTCCTTAGGAGCATGCTCGTCATTGTGAGAGGAGTCCCAGGGTACCAGTCGTCATCTTGGAAGGTGCCTGCTTGGAGCAGGGGAGTGACTCTGTCACTCCACAGGAGATTTCTTCCACTCTTCTGGTGCAGGATGAAGACAGGGAGTCCCCAGAGCATGCACACCATGGAAACTGTTGCAGTTGCTGACTTGGAGCTGAGGGTGCTGAAGAAAAGTGTCTTTTGTAGACACTTTGTTGCAGTTACAGCGTTTCTTGGAGCAGGCTGCGGTTGATCAGAAGAGTCTGAAGTTGTTGCATAGGATTCCTGAAGGAAACTTGCAAGCAGAATCTGCAGAGAACCCACAGGAGAGACCCTAAATAGCCCTGAGAGGGGTTTTGGCTACCTCACCAGGAATGGACCTATTAGGACACGTCTCTGACATCACCTGCTTTCACTGGCCACTCAGAGGCCTCCAGAGTGCCCCCACACCTTGCAAAGCAAGATGGCTGAAATATGGGACACACTGGAGGAGCTCTGGGCACCACCCCTGGGGTTGTGATGGACATGGGAGTGGTCAGTCCCCTTTCCTTTGTCCAGTTTCCCACCAGAGCAGGGGAGAAGGGGTCCCCGAACCAGTGTAGACTGGTTTATGCAAGGGGGCACCATCTGTGCCCTTCAAAGCATTTCCAGAGGCTGGGGGAGGCTATCCCTCCCCAGCCTGTAACAACTATTTCCAAAGGGAGAGGATGTAACAATCTGCCCTCAGAGGAAGTGCTTTGGTCTGCCTTCCTGGGACTGGGCTGCCCAGACCCTAGTAGGGCAGAACCCTGTCTGTGAGGTGGCAGCAGCTGTAGCTGCAGTGCAAGCCTCAGAGAGGTGGTTTGGCAGTACTGTGGGTCCCTGGTGGAGCCCCCAGGATGCATGGAATTGTCTCCCCAATACCACATTTGGAATAGGGGGACAATTCCATGATCGTAGACATGTTACATGGCCATATTCAGAGTTACCATTGTGAAGCTACATATAGGTATTGACCTATACGTAGTGCACACATGTAATGGCGTCCCTGCACTCACAAAGTCCGGGGAAATGGCCCTGAACTATGTGGGGGCACCTTTGCTGGTGCGAGGGTGCCCTCACACTTAGTAACTTTGCACCTAACCTTCAGTAAGTGAAGGTTAGACATATAGGTGACTTATAAGTTACTTAAGTGCACTTAAAATGGGTATGAAATAGTGTGTGCACTATTTCACGCAGGCTGCAATGGAAGTCCTGTGTAAGTGTTTGTCTGAGCTCCCTATGGGTGACAAAAGAAATGCTGCAGCCCATATGGAGCTCATGGAACCCCATGGGTATCTGGGTACCATATGCTAGGGACTTATAAGGGTTGATCCAGTGTGCCAATTGAAATTGGTAAATGAAGCCACTGGTCTACAGTGACAAATTTAAAAGCAGAGAGAGCATTAGCACTGAGGTTATGATTAGCAGAGCCTCAGTGACACAGTTAAGCACTACACAGGCATACACATTATGCCACATACTATGAGCTAGCAGGATCCCAGTGAGACAGGCAAAACATACTGGCATATAGGTTTTTATCTATGAGCACTGGGGTCCTGGCTAGCAGGATCCCAGTGACACAGTAAAAACACACTGACACACACTCACCAACAGGCCAAAAGTGGGGATAACCATGCTAGAAAGAGGCTACTTTCTCACACATAAGACCTGCCATTTTCAATGCTATAGCTGCCTGTTTAGGGTCTGTCACACCACCACCATGACTTCTGGAAGATATTCCATGACAACCACCACAGCTGGCATCAGCAAATCTACCATTGTTGCTACTACAGACACATCTAAACTCATCCCGTCTGCATTGCTCAAAACAACTGTATGTCTTATCACATTCGCAGCTCCCTCCATCATTCCCACAGTTACCCCTGCACCATCACAGTTCCTACCACAGCCTTGTACAGACTATCAACAAAAGTAAGTAGGTGATGAACCACTGGCAAATAGTGGAATTCATCATCATTAATCAGGAGGGTGATAATAGTGAGAAGATAACTGGTCTGGAGTTATCTATTGCTGAAAGTTTTAAGAAGGCTTCACCACCAATTGACCATAGGAACATGTCTGCTGCACTGACCATTAACATGGAAGGCTCAACAGAAGGTGAGTCACTTGAGCCGTCTCAGTGGATAAGCGTTATGGAGGCTGGGTAAATGTTTCTCTTGGAGAACCCATGTTAAACTTTTCTCTATATATCTAACCACACTGAACCCCAAGAAATCCTGAGGGAAGATGCCTGTTGAGCAGAGAAAATGCAGAGCAAAGCAAATGCACCAAGGGTTAAGCTATCTGCTGAAACATGAATACCTGTATTTAGTCCATACTCTCCAACATCTGGTACATGTCAAACAGGCAGGTTGCAACAAACTTCCTAAGTCTATCCAGACAAATGGAAAGGTAGGTGTCAATTAGGTCTCTTTGGCCATAGTTTGCTGCATGGAAAAGTACAAGATCTTCAATAGTCTAGTCCTCCAAGGAGCACTTCGAGGTGCTATCAAAGAAGAATCATCCACAAAAAATAAGATGAATGGAGATTTTACAGGACCTTCAGGGCATTGGCACATTTGGTGCTACAGTAAGTGGTGAGACACAGCTGCCAGGGAATGGTCCAGTTTGGTATAAGGTTAGTGGTCAAATCAAGCTGCTAGGGAATGGGTGTGTTTGGGAAAGGAGGCAGAAGAGGAGCCAGCTTAACTTAATGTGTAATGAAATATTCAGTTGCTAACATATGTTAGATTTTTGGTAGATTATAAGAAAGAGTAGTGATTTGATGAGGCATTCTGGATTGGGATGCATAGTAGAATTGAGTTGTTAGTGGAAAGGAGTGTTGGGTTACTGCTAAGCCCAGGCAAAAATTGAGAATTTCACACCACGCTTATCAAAAAAAAAAAAAAATGGTATCACGCCACATAGCCTAGTTCAATCAATCAAAATAATATTTATTCAGTCAATTACTCAACCATAAAAGCACAAAAAATAAACATAAAACATACAACACATTATACAATACAGCTAAGGTCTAAAACATCACTTAACCAGATCATATAAATATTATCAATTATGCCACAGGATAAATTAAACAATCTTAATTGTCTCTAGTCCTTTAGAATTATATAACGGTAGAAGACAATAGACTGAAAAACAATTTGGAAAATTACCAAAACATTACATAGAAGATTTACCCCTTCCCATTAAAGGTAAAGTACATGTATACTGTATTAAAAACAAGCTTCTCTGGGGCTTATAAAACATCATTTGCATATACCACATTTTTGTTAACATCTAAGGGAATTAGCAGCCTAAATCGTTAAAAGATAAATAGTGCATCTTTGTTACTGGACCGTAACATTCAGGCTATCTTTCCATGGATTTTCTACACCTAACTGCCACACAAAGGAAAGAACTAACTCTTACACACTTCTCCACATCGCAGAAAAATTGCAAATGGGAAAATGTGTCCCTATATTTGTGATACCCCAACTTAACCAAGAGTGGCTTATGAAAAGTTTTACACTGTAAAGTAAAAAATCAACAAAAAACATAAAATGCAGCAAAGACTGCTCCCCTTGACTATCGCAATGACACAGTGGTAGGGAGTTTCCAATCTGTCTTACCCCTAACAACAAAGGAGCCAAAGTCACCCCATCAATAATATACTTAAGGCTTACTTCTGAGTGCACTGTATAACTCAAGCTAGTGGGGGGCGCTTGAAGGGGCTTGCGGAAAATACAATGATTCCTCTCTTTGCCTAGACCTAATATTACAAAAGCCCCAAACTGCAGCCCCATATGTAGCTGCAAGTACACACTGTACATTGTAAATATTTACCAGAGGAATAATTGAACCCTTCATCCCACCACTAAGTAAACTTAATAATGAAATAGTAGCTGTACTTGGTCCTAAGCAGGCTTGACGCACCTGGGGCAACCACACATCCTTAGAATTACAATGAATTCCTAAAGAACTAAAATTATAAACACACTTCAAAAACTGCCCCTGATTTTAAGCCTAGAAATATTACACTTAACCGGCCACGTGCCCTAACCTGTGACTTTTCATAGTTAGTGGTGAGGTACAAACTACTCATAAAATCCACTGAATCTTCTATCAACATCCCGGCACGTTTGGGGAACGTGCCAACAACACTGTGCCGTCGGTGTATAAAAGCACCGGGACCTGGATCTGGGCAATCCTAGGAACATCCACTGGAGCTTCAATTAGCTCAGAGCAGAGTTTATTTATATAAATAGAAAATAAAAATGGGGCTATGATACACCCCTGCCGGACCCCTCATTTCAAGGGAAATTTCGCAGACATGTCCCCCTGGGCATTCAACTGTATTCCGGCAGGAAGATCGACATGGAGCGTATGCCAAATGTTAATTATTGATAAGTCCAACCCCATATTTGATGACATCATCCACAGTTTGGTTTGATTCACAGGATCAAAATCTGTTGTGAGGTCCATAAAGGGCAGGTACAATAGGCCTTTCCCAATCAAAGTATATTTCTCAACCAACAGACTCAAGTTCAAACATTTCTTCACTGTACCCAGCCAGGACCGAAACCCAAACTAAAAAGGACAAAGTATATTCTTTTCTTAAGCCCCAATTGTAAGACAATTAAAAAACACCATAACTATTACCTTTACAACGCTATCTATTAAAGATATTGCCCAACAGCATTTGGGTAATGCACGGTTGCCCTTTTTACATATGGGAACAATAGTGGACAAGGCCCAAGAATGAGGGATCTTCTCATTCAAATAGTTATTAAATAAATTAGTTATCAGAGGTTTCCACAAATCAACTCTGCATTTTACTACACTCATTGGGACCCCATCAGGGCCTGGGGCTTTCTCACCTGAACGTTGACGTATTGTGTTCTCCAATTTTCCAAGCAAAACAAAAAGGGGTTGAGAATTCTGAAATCGAGAGGCCACGAAATTACATGTAGTCAGATACTCCTACAGATAGTAAATTTAACTGAAGACCCAATCCAACCCAAGGGCATTTTTCTGCATGGACAGATTATCTGGCACGTAACTTTCCCCAATCCCTTTCATGGTATACCAAAAGATCTTACTATACTTCCCTTTATCGGCTAACTCCAGATGCTCCCAGTCGAACTCCAGTAAGACCCTTTTCCTTTCCTTTAAGGTGCTCTTGTATTCTAAACGGGCTGCCCCTACCTCATCTTCTACTCCTGGGATAGCCATTAACACCCTCCTCAATCTGCTGTTAGACAAAGAACGCTGGGCATCAAGCCAATGGGGCTCTTCTGTACTGGGTATGCTACGCTTGAGGTGAACATTTCCAATACCCTGCATCAAGCCAACATTCCAATTGAGTATACCCTCTCCACTAGCACTATTTAAACTTCAATTAGCTCAGAGGAGAGTTTATTTATATAAATAGAAAATAAAAATGGGGCTATGATACTCCCCTGCCGGACCCCTCATTTCAAGGGAAATTTCGCAGACATGTCCCCCTGGGCATTCAACTGTATTCCGGCAGGAAGATCGACATGGAGCGTATGCCAAATGTTAATTATGGATAAGTCCAACCCCATATTTGATGACATCATCCACAGTTTGGTTTGATTCACATGATCAAAATCTTTTGTGAGGTCCATAAAGGGCAGGTACAATAGGCCTTTCCCAATCAAAGTATATTTCTCAACCAACAGACTCAAGTTCAAACATTTCTTCACTGTACCCAGCCAGGACCGAAACCCAAACTAAAAAGGACAAAGTATATTCTTTTCTTAAGCCCCAATTGTAAGACAATTAAAAAACACCATAACTATTTTCTTTACAACGCTATCTATTAAAGATATTGCCCAATAGCATTTGGGCAATGCACGGTTGCCCTTTTTAAATATGGGAACAATAGTGGACAAGGCCCAAGAATGAGGGATCTTCTCATTCAAATAGTTATTAAATAAATTAGTTATCAGAGGTCTCCACAAATCAACTCTGCATTTTACTAGACTCATTGGGACCCCATCAGGGCCTGGGGCTTTCTCACCTGAACGTTGCCGTATTGTGTTCTCCAATTTTCCAAGCAAAACAAAAAGGGGTTGAGAATTCTGAAATCGAGAGGCCACGAAATTACATGTAGTCAGATCCTCCTCCAGATAGTAAATTTAACTGAAGACCCAATCCAACCCAAGGGCATTTTTCTGCATGGACAAATTATCTGGCACGTAACTTTCCCCAATCCCTTTCATGGTATACCAAAAGATCTTACTATACTTCCCTTTATCGGCTAACTCCAGATGCTCCCAGTCGAACTCCAGTAAGACCCTTTTCCTTTCCTTTAAGGTGCTCTTGTATTCTAAACGGGCTGCCCCTACCTCATCTTCTACTCCCGGGATAGCCATTACCACCCTCCTCAATCTGCTGTTAGCCAAAGAACGCTGGGCATCAAGCCAATGGGGCTCTTCTGTACTGGGTATGCTACGCTTGAGGTGAACATTTCCAATACCCTGCATCAAGCCAACATTCCAATTAAGTATACCCTCTCCACTAGCACTATTTAAACAGTTTACAAATTGAACTGTGTGGGCCTTAAGAATGAGATCAACAGTCCTTTCCAGTGCTTAAAGATGCTTAATCAACCTTAGGCCACCAGCGGAGTGTTCAATAACACCTGACTGTTTCACGGGGTGAATATGCCTGTGCATCGGGTGTAAGCCCTTAACTAAAAGTGCACTATGATCCTCCCACTCGGTGAGAAACACCTCCCCTTCAGAAAACCACGGCACAATATTGTGACTTACAAATATATAATCAATGACCAAACTCGCCCCCAGCCTCTAAAAGATGGTCTAAGCAGTGTATCTCCTCTAAAGTTGTTGATAAGATCTGCCAGTTCTAGTTCTGTGATATGGACTGCTAGTTTTTTGCCCCTACCATCTTTACCTAGACCAGCTGATTCCTCAAATAGATTTCCAGTATCCGAAGTGCTGTCCCCCAACTTGGCATTAAAATTCCCACACAGAAATAGAAAAGGCTGGACTATGCCAGTATCCCCAGCAATCAACAGTGTATCTAAGAAATTAAACAGAACATTGAAATGCATACAAGAACCATTCACAAAATCATTACTATACAAGTTCACCATATAAATAGAAAACCATGACAATGTATCTTTTATACACAAAGATAACAATGCAGGACTCCCTGTATTGATAACTGTGGTGTTTACTTGCAAACTCAAACTAACCCAAATGGCCAGCCCTCCCTTCTCTCGGCCTCTTACGAAGGGCAGTGCTGGTGTAAAATAACATGCAAACCCTAATAGCAAATAAGATCCACAGCCCACATTTCCTGAAGGCCAACAATATAGCATCTTGATATATAATCTTGCAAGTTTTCATTTTCAATTTTCTGCTTCAGCCTAGAAATGTTGCAACTGAGTATTGAAAAAGAATGGGCCTTAACATGACTAAAACTACAGCTGTGACCCGCCGGAACACCCTTACTGCCTATCTCAGAAGTAGACATCTCTAAGAGTGAGATGGGGCCTGAACTAATCTAGCATTCTGTCTGGCGTCAATCTACATCAGAAAGTGCTTCAAATCTATTAGATGTGGGACAGCGGGGGAAAAACCCGAAGTAACCGATGGACCTGTCACTGGGCCTGCAGGCACATTCTGTCTACCCTTCCTTCAAGGAATAGCAGAGGAACACAAGGTATACCCATCTGAAGATCTTCCCCGAAAACAGGATTCACAGACTGTGTTTGCTGGGCAAGAAGACCCCATTTGAGGGGGAGAAGCAAAAGATTTATAGAAATAACCCAGGGGAGCTTGGATGATTGTACTCCGTCTTGGAGAATGGGCACTCAGACCAAACAAGATGTTATGAGCCAAGAAAGGAAATCTAAAATTGACAATGATACAATCAACGTCAATATCATGAGGATAGGGCCAAATCGGAGCACACCTTAGCACCAACAAAATGTCATGGTATGATGCTGGGGAAACCCTATGTACTGAACTAACCAATCTAAGGTTTTATTAAAAAGCTTGTGATCTGGCTTGAATATCCCTGGTTGAAGGGGTGGGGCTTTTGCCAGAATGGCCCCATACGGACATGCAGCTGGAGAGAGGTTCACAATTAGCTTATCGGGCTCCACAGACAAAGACCCTGCTCTCTGGCTTGTTCTGACTATCCCCCTTGGATTCTGATGCTCGGTTCCCTTCCCACCCCCCAACAGATTTTTCATGGTGGAACAATGCCCACAGGATTTTGGTATCAAGCTGACACTGGGAACAAACTCACTTTCAGGGGCAGCAATATGACAATTCCTGCCATGGGCTATGACTTGAATGTCAGTGTCAATTTTAGTCCCTCCTGCACAAAGACTTGCTTTCCCCATTGGATTTCCCCCTGGCGTGCCCCATTTGGTCACTAATCCTTTCACCACGCAACTTGCCTCTATAACCCGAGGCTAGGGTTGCTAACATCCCCTCTAGTTAATTCAAACAAGGGGCCACAGTTGAAAATTCGGTCTTCAGAAAGGATGTCATTTTATCAAAGTGATCCGCCAGAAGCCTAGAAATGCTATCTTCAACTACCCTAACCGATTTATCCTTTATCAATGATAACTTTGAGTCAACTAAGGCAGCATCCATACTTAGAATCAGATTTTCCTAAACCCCCAGAGTTGCTTTGGTGCCTAAATTCTTAAGCCGACCCTTGCGATTCCTATGATTGGATCTCTTTGCAGAAGCCAAAGACTGAGTACTACCATCTGCTGGTAATGAGGCCACTGCTTTACGCTGGATGAGACCATCTACAGACAAAGAGTTGGAGTCCCTCAGCCCCAGCAATCTCAACCCTTCTTCCCGGACCTCCAGGACCTCACTCGACACTTGACAGCGTACACAGCACATTCAGATCCCACCCCAGACCCGGGCCCAGTCTCCTGGCCAATATTCAACAAAGAGTATTTGTTTGGTTAGTGAAATTTCAGTATTTATTTCACCAGCAGCTCGTTCTAACATGTGAAGAATTATAGTCGGTTTACCCTGGGGCACTAAAGGAGCAGAAACGTGCACTGACACAGTCACCTTCTTCTTCCCTATTGTCACACTCTTCAGTTAGCAGATAGTTGCAAAAACAGACAGTTTAACCTTTACCCACCAAGCAAACTCCCAACAGTACCTTTGAGATGAGGTTAGCGCAAGAATGAAGGGACATGGTCCAACCTTTTCTGGGCGAAGCTGGGCGTAGATGGGCCCGGTCTTTGCCCAGTCTTCGCCCGGGCACGTGCCGAGGCATGTCCTGCACAGTGGGTATCCCAGTCTGAATTAGGCAACCTCCAGGCACAGGAGTGATGTTAGGCTGACACTGGCATCTTTCCTGTCTCTTGCCCTGCTGGCCTCTGTAGTCTGCTGTGCCCTTGCAGCGTGTCTCAATCCACGGGTATTCCCTGCCTTATTTACGCACCTCTAGGCACAGGAATGACATTAGGCTGAAGCCAGTGGCCTTCCAGCTGCTTGTTCAGCTGGCTTCTGTAGTCTGCTATGTCCTTGCAGCCCATCCCTCTCCACGGGTATCCCGGCCTGATTACGCACCTCCAGGTGAAGGAATGACATTAGGCTGACACAGGCAGCCTTCCTGCAGCTTGCCCTGCTGGCCTCTGTAGTCCACTGTGTCCTTCCAGCATGCCCCTTATCATAGTTACTTGTTTATAGCAAACGTTTACAGAGAACGCTTAGAAAGAATGCCATAGGCCAGAACATGTGCAGCTGTTGCTCATGTTCCTTTTGTTTTTTCATGCTATATTTTAACTGTGAAATGTGTCCTCACATCAAAAAATGACTATAAGCTATGTCAACATTTCAGTTCAGTTTCCCACCTACCTCTGGGTTGCAGTAGACCTTGGGCTGGCCTGTAGCTCATCGAGTTATGTCAGCAACTGTTTTACAGGTTCAGCAGAGAGGAGATGTGTATTCTCAGTCGAAACTTTCAGGACTGGTGTGGGTAGGCTCTTCTCTCACATATCCTTCTCTATCTGTCGTTCAAATCCAGACTTTGTCCTCAATTATGCTTTTTGCAATAGCGTTGCGTCAGAGTTTTAACACCCACAACTGGGGCACTCAGCGGTCCAAGCAGCAATTTCAAAAATGTTCTTGTTCACAGTTTCTTAGTGTTCCCATTTCAAGGTTACTTTCTCAGCTCTCTATAAATAAGATAATAGGACATCTATTTCCAAACTAACATTTTATGGGAACCACATCTGTAAAGAAATTACACATTAGCAAAAAAAAGAGCTTTCTCATGTTCTGAAAGTCAGGCATAGCAAATCAATGTGGTTCACTAAATCAGAATATAATTAAAATGGAACACGTAATTCTCATTCATTAAAGTACATATGAGAAGTGAAAATATAAATTCAGCATTAATAAGCTTTGTTAATACTATTATCACAATAGATTGGCAAGTGAAATAACTTGTTAATACACTTCAGTAACTATAATGGAAAACTACCAAGATAACTATTTCTGGTAATGAGGCCCTAAGTGTAAAAGGCACAATTAACTCTGAGCCATAGCACAACGATGTTAGGGCATCTGCTCACAATGGCTAAACATTAAGGTAGGTAGTATGACAAATTTATGAAAAGTTAGAAAAAATGCATTTCAGGTAAGCAAACAGAAACTTAAACCACGGCTTTGTGCGAAACAAAACCATGTTATCATTTTGAGCACAAATAGGAAAACATTTTTCGTTTCAGATGTAAACACTAAACAGATGTGCATCTTTTTAATAGACATTTGCAGCTGATTTAACAGTATAAAATCTGACTCATTAATTACATAAAAATCTGTCCCATTTTCAGACACAGTTCTAACGCTATGTGGCAGTTTTTATTCCCAAGTCACAAGATACTCCAGATTTACATGTGGAAACTTGTGTTGCAAGCTTACAGATGTAATTTGACGAATGTGTAACTTGTTCCATGTATGTGAAAATTGCACTTGGCATGTCAAAATATGTCAGTTTAAATAAAATATAATTATTATTCTTAGGAAGTGCACTTTCAATTGGGAGTTGTTTAGCATACCCAAACTGCTGAGAGGTCAAACTATTGGGGGCCTGATTCACAAAGGTTACACTTTTATGTCAGTTTAGGATTTTGTTTCCAATTCACAAAGGTAGTTTATGAGTAGTATTCTGATGACAGTGAAGCCTCTATTTTGTGCGGAGTCTAATGCCACGAGAGCGGAGACTCTGCAGTCTTAAGGATATTTTTCGTAAAATACCTTTGTGAATAGGAAAAAAAATTACTTATATAAGAGTGTACATTTTCCTTTGTGAATCAGGCCCTCAGTACCCAGAGCCATGAATTCATAGCTATTCATACGAGAAAAGAAAAATGTGTTTTATTTTTACTCTTTTCATCTGGGTTTAAAGGTTCACTCAGACTGTCTAACAATATCAATTTCAGGTAAGTAAGTATTAGATTTACTTCCGGGGAATATTAAAATAGTTAATTGGATTATTTTCCTTCGTTTCACAATATGGTTGATCTAATCGGATAATTAAACTATACAAGCTGCAGTCATTTCTTGAAAGAACTTTGTTTGCGCAAGAACATCAATGAGGTAGGTTTAGGCAAAATGTTATTTATGCTGGCAAAATTTTGCGAACTTCTCTAATATTCATCTTATGTGAAATTTACAAAATATCTCGAAATGTTACATTGCATAATTCTGCATATTTTTTTTTACCAAGTTGCAAAAGTCTAGTGAGAGACCAGCAGGTATCTAGTTTGCTCTGAAAAGTTCCCTTCCAAAGAAAGATTATCTGCTCGAACAGTTTATTGCAAGATTATTTGGTACTCAGGTTGTGCCCTTTGTGTAAGAAAAGTGACACTAGATACTGGCAAACCACAATTAGGTATGAAGCAATAATTTTGCGAACTTTACATGGAATTCCACAAACTTTCATGAGTGAAATTTGCACAAACTGGCACCCCCTTATGTTGAGGTCATCATGTAAACACGTGGACCCATATTACAGATAGGCAGATGAGCCGGGCGCAAACATGGAAAGCTCGCTTTATCAGGAAAAATGCACTGTTGGGTCAGTTGCAAACTCGCACAATCCCAAGGCAGCGCATTCAAGAGAAATACAGAGGGCCTTCTTTATACTTGTTGGTGCAAAACTGCACTAACGCAGTTTTGCATCAAAAAGTTTTGCACCGGCTTGCACCATTTTTTAGCACCAGCTGGGTACCATATTTATGGAATGGTGCAAGCTGGTGCAAAGGGCAGGCTAGCGTAAAAAAATGACGTTATTTGTCATTTTTTGGTGCTAAACCCTCTTCTTCTATACTGCTAGCCCCACACGACTAAAGTCATTTTTTTTTTACTCTAGCCTACCCTTTGCACCGGCTTGCACCATTCCATAAATATGGTGCCCGGCCGGTGCACAGGAATGGTGCAAGCCGGTGCTAAACTTTTTGGTGCAAAACTGAGATAGTGCAGTTTTGCAGCAAAAAGTATAAATAAGGGCCAATATTTTGTAAGTTTGCGCCACTTTTGCGTAAAAAAATGATGTTAATGCGGCACAATAAAAAAGTATAAATCAGGGCCTTGGTGCTAGACGGGTCTAGCACCAAAGTATAAATATGGAGTTAGTTTTACGCCGAATTAGAGTTAAAAAAAATGACACTAATTCGGTGCAAACAGAGTATAAATATGCCCCTAAATATGGCGTTAAGGCCATGGAGTCATTTTTTGCACAGGAACACCTATCTTGCATCTCATTAAGGCAAGGTAGGTCTCCACTTCCAGAAAATGACTTTAATTCCATAAATTTGCCACTAGACGGGTCTATGGATATGGAGTTAGTTTTGCACCGAATTAGAGTTGACGCTAATTCGGTGCAAACAGAGCATAAATATGCCCCGGAGTCTTTTAAAAACTGCTCCATGTTTCTCTGTGCTGGAGGCAACATGCCAGCACTTTTAAAAGGGATTAGAGATCCCCTTGCAAGCAGGTGGAGTGAGTCACTACACCTACCTGCAAGTGGATGCCTGGGGTGGTCTATGGGACCCCCTTTCATCCCTTTAGATGGTTGCATTTAGAAATTCTGCCTCCTTTTTATGGTGCACTTTCAATGCGCCTTCAAAGGGCATGTTTGCCTCTGCGCCCATATTGGTAATACAGCGCAGGCTCAGTGGCATCCATGCAAATGAGGGAAAACCCTGTAATGATAGCACTGGTGCTATATGGGCATCAGCACAATCTGTATGAAAGAAGGGGCTGCGTAAGCTTTTGTGGCCACTTCTGCAATACTAAAATGCTCTGGGGGGCACAAAGGGTGTGCAAATGCCTTTTGCGCCCCCAGGGGTCTTATGTAAGATGGCCTCTGTTGAGCACAGTAATCTGAGCCCACTTCATCATCACAGCCAAATTCTTTATTTGCATGTGATTGGTTCACAAATCCTCTACATGAATTTATTACATGTAGAAGTAGTTCTTTCGCTGTTACAGCACAGGTTTACTATGGATACACTCACTCTTTTCTGAAGATGCAGAAGCGGAAGCTCAAGATTGTTCTGTGTTGTTGCTGGGGGTGAGGCAGGAGATGCAAGGTGAGGGCTGAAGGATGCAAGCCACGGCTATGAGCTGCGAGACACTCACATTGTAGTATGGAAGCACGTCACTGGGTTCTGAGAGTGAAGATCGTCAGGATGAAGATTGCGAGCTGCAAGCCGTGAGCTGCTTGTACTGCAGTGTGGAAGTGGGGCTGCCTGCTTCTGAGTCTGGCTCTGTTTAGCAGGCTCTGGAGGTTGGCTTTGTTTGTCATGGAAGGCGGCAAGAGGAAAGGAGTAAAGCTGCCAAACAGTGCAGTTTAAAGTGTGGTGGGCCTGCAGTGGCACTGTATGGGTCAAGAGGGCTGAGTGGAACTCGTATTGTTTGTGCTTTGCTCCTTGAGATCTAAGTCAAGAAAAAATAGGATACGTTAATGGGACTCACATTTCTCCTTCACCCCTCTGTATATTTTTTTTCATAGCCGTGGGAACAACTAGGGAAGCTGGAAAATACATTGTTTTATAGACACTTGTCTTTGCCTTTTGCCCCGCCATCTGTTAAGCTGACCTTAAGCCTGTGGGGAAGTGTGTTGGTGATGGTAACGGTGGTAAGTGTCCATTTATTGTTGCCACCGAATCATTGTCTAACTGCTACTGAGGCCATCTGGCTAGAGACTGCAGTATTCTTCCCAGGCCAAGGTGGTGTGATGGTGATGAGATCATGTGGTTGTAGCAGGCAGCGGAAGAAAAAGAAAAACCAAGGAGGCAGAGAGGTGAAAGAGTACAGCGGTCTCCCTCTGGTGGGGGATGGCAGGGGGCAGCAGAAGTGACTGAGATAACGTTCAGTGTGGCTTGTGGCCCCACACACCCCTAGCCAATTCATGCTCCAATTCCATTGCATCAGTTAAGCATTACAGTGCATGGAAATATATTGTTGGGAGAGAATAATGTGATTACTGATCTACCCTCTGTAAAGAGTTTGCTCCAGTATCTAAATCATAGCCCAGCATGTTTCTTAATAGGACTAACTCTATAAACTTTAATTGGCAGATAAAAACTACAATGACAGCAAAGAAACTGAAATCTGAACGCCTGATTATTGGGAAGGTCTGTACCAAAACGAAATCTAACCTGCTGTGGAATAGAATACCAAATATCAATGCAATAAAAGACAAGAACCAAATTTTTTCGCTGTGGGGTAAACAGAAAATGATACAGAAGGATTTGAATGATAGTGTAAAACCCTCTTTGTGTGAAAGCATGGATAATCTTTCTGCACAGTCTTGTCTGCTAAGTCCCTCTGTTGGTAGGTCAGTAGTAATATCTCAAGAGGAAATGACCTGTCAATTGGAAGAGGACTTTACCCTTCCAGACATAGATCTAAACTTCAGCTGCAAGTGCAGGTCACAAGTTACACCCCCAATGACAGTATATACGGGGCTCTCAACTTTTCAGTAGTATCCCCTTGAAGCACTCGCTAATAGTATCCCCAAAATCTGCAACCCCAGACCTGGATATAATTCTTAATCCGTTGTGTAATCTACCAGACCAGGAAGCAAATGTTTCTGAATTGTTGCTCTGCTTACAGAGGATTTTATCCTCTGTTTTACCCTAATTAGAAACATTTGTAGGAGGCTCTGAAACTATCCAAGATACTATTTCTAAAATATTGAAGCTTCTGATTAGCTGTAAAGAAGATACAGGAAAGATAACACAAGAGAAATTAAGTACAACAGGGCAAAGGACATTTACTAGTGTAAGTCCAGAAGTAAATTTAGAAGTTGATGCTAATGTTTTGATCTTACAGATCTCAAGCTCCAATTTCTGCATACAAGCAGGAAAGCCACAGATTGAAGCATGAGAGGATACTCCAAAAGAAGACTCCTTTATAGAAAGCCTTTTCCTTTCAATAAGATTCATTTTTGACTCATGTGTGGTGGATTTTGAAACTGTTGCACCCACCGTTAAAAGCCTCAAACATAGAATGTGATGTCTTCCCTATATTTAAGCCTAAATCTAAAAGTGGCTGTGTTACCTCTTCTTCAATCTGGGTGTAAGGGCAAAACAAAGAAGAGGAGAAGGAAGAAAAGACCTTGCCAGCAAATTTGGAAAAAGGGTAATAAAAAGCTTTAATTGAGGGATGGGACAAATACTTCCCAATGGATGGAGGGTTCTTGTCAAGATCACCAACCAGAACATTTGATCTTGAGCCCAGATATTCCAAGTGCAAGTTCCCCCATTGAGAGGAGTGCTTCTGAGACAGAAGCAGTACCCCCTCCTGTGCACCTAGTTGATACCCTCATCTCTCAATCTGGCAGCTGTGCTGTTTGTGGACTTGTGTAAGACAAGCGGTCCTTTGATATTACTTGATAGGAAGACAACCCTCCACTCTTCAGTGATGCTGATTCATTTATTTTAGACTTTTCCCACCTTTTTGATTTAATCTTGAACTGTGCAGCCTTTCTTGCATGCTTTGCTGATGTTAAGATCTTAAATCTAATTTAAAGCAGTGACATTTCGTCGGTTACCTTGCTGCATATTGGATCAGGGATCAAACTGAGGGTAACTTTCCACTCAGAGACTGTAGCAAGTATGATACTGCAAAATAGTGAAGGTTTACAATGCAAAGGTATCATTGTCTTTCCTGTTTTTGAATATGTAAATAGGCAGGAGGAGGGGCCAGCTGTATGGCAAGGAAATGGGAGGATGGGCGGTCTTACTCCATTGATGAGTATCCTTTGGTAGACCCTAAGGAGCTTAAAGTTCATATAGGAATAAATGGAAGGCATGTGACTATCAGGTGACATGACGAAGAATCGTGTTGAATGTGCAAATGATGAAATCCAAAAATGGAACTGGTTACAGGGTTCTAAACAGTGCACGCACACCTTTCCCTCCACTGAAACCTCATAATTAGTAATGATTTAAAAGTGGTCTCCTGGAATGTGGCAGGAATAAAGAAAAATAGAAAGAAGTTGCCATTTTCAAGTACCTTAAATGCTGACATAATCTGCCTCCAGGAGACCCGGTGTGATGGGGAGCTCCAGGTTGATGACTTCTTCACTTTAGAGTGTAAAGCGAGGCCGTCTAGGAAGGGCCATGAAAAAGTGGGAGTAGCGAATTTCCTGACTAATAAGATTAATTAGAGATTTGTATGCTATAGGGACCCCTCCAACCTTTTTTCCAGTGGTAACATTGTTCCCTAATGGAGGGGAGAAAGCCTCAGAGCCAACCTTATTGGTAAATGTCTGTATCCATCCTGATGCTTCAATGATATGCTTGGGCACAAGGTTTTTACTTGTATTAAAAACATTTTAGAGAAGAAGAAGGTCACACGTGTAACTTTGGTAGGAGACCTAAATTGCTAAATCTCCAGTCATGCTTTTAATATATTTTGTAAAGATGAAAAAGAGGATGCATTGGATATCCCTCCTATTGTGTTCCTTCGTGAAAACGGAACTGACAACAGAGGGAAGCTTCTTTTTGGCAAATTGAGATCTAATGATTGTTGAATAGGAAATGGGAGATTGACATCAGATCCCCCACACAGAATGCCTATAAATCTCTGACAGGAGAGGCTATCTTGGATTATTTGGTGGGTTGGTCCTCCTCATTCTTTCTGTTGTGTGACCTAAAAATAGTTGATTCCATTTTCAGTGATCATTGTTTACTGGATTGTATACTGGGGATAAATACTTCTCCAGTTAGTACTTGGATATTGATGGGGCTTCCTCAAAATAGAATGCAAAATCTAGAAGAACTCAGTGGGACCCCAGAATGATTTCTGTCCTAAAGGGTAAGCTAGAAAATATGGTCATCAATTTAGACTCTTGGGAGGTCATTCCTTTAATATCTTTATGAAGCAGATTGTAAGAAATTTCACCCAAAGACCTCCTAAGGGCAATTTTAAGCCCATTCCTTTTTCAATTCTCCAATGAAACAGGCAAATAAATGATTTAGTTAGGAACCAATTTATATTGTACTCGAATTAGAGGAATTTTCACCTGTCCTTTTTTTACAAGGCGAAGGAGCTGTTTAAAAGCACACCTAAAAAAAGAGGTCAGAGATCAACTATAGGTGGACTTAAGAAATGCCGCCTCCAAGGGGCTGAAGAGAACCTTTTGGGAAATTATAGCAGATGGGTGTGGGACTAGCATTAGATATAATCCCTCCTCAATTGATGAAGATAGTTTGACCAACTTCATCAATGCCCTATATGCGGCAAATGGTGAGTGTGAAAAGCCTCCAGTCATGGAATTAAGCTCATCCACCCACAACTCTCCATCGATAAAGGGAATTGATTTGGCCATCCTAGGAATGCATTTATCTGTTGCAATGGGCGTGGACAAAGTTTCAATTTCTGTAGTGAAACAGGAAGCAACCCTTTTGGCCAAAATATTGCTTCCGGTTTTTAAAAGCTGCTATGTGAACAGAAAAGTGCCTCTTTCCTGGATAGGAAGTATTATTGTTCCTCTATCCAAAAAGGGACACTAAAAACTGCTAGGAAATCACAGTCAGATTGCTTTTGTTACTTGCTGTGAGTAAAGTTTTCACAAAATGCTTGTTGACACAGTTAATCTCATGGGCAGAAGAGAATGAAACCATACCGCTTGAACAGATGTATTTTAGAAGAAATCATGGAACAACTGAAATTATAGCTGCCCTACAATTAATCAATCAGAAATATGTGTCTATTAGAAGTGGAGTGACTTATGCTGCTTTTATAGGTCATTCCACAACATTTGACAAAGTGGATGGATCAGTGTTGTGGAAAAAGCTATTCAGTTTGGGTATGCTGTACTCCTTATTACACTTAATCATTGCCATCCATTCTTCAAGCTGGTGCAGAACACCATTAAGAAGGAACCGTGGCCTTTCAAAGAAAATTATAACAAAGTATGGCCTATAACAAGGGTACTTTCTAGCCCCGCTGCTCTTCTCCTTATCTTTTTCAGACTTACCCATTTACCTATCACAGAGTATGGTAATAACTCCCACTATCGGGGGAGACCAGTTGCATGTTTTCTATATGCAGATGATATAGTGATCTTGGATCTTACCCCCAAGGGTCCTAGAAATTGACTAGAGGCAAGGCAACAATTTGCTGATGCACATTATCTGAAGATCAACATTTCTAAGAGTAAAATTCTCTGCTTCCTTGGTAAGGAAAAACCTAAATGTGAACATTTTCCCCGGCAGCTGGGTGCCCAAACATTAGAAGTAGTGAAATAATGTGCAGTAATCAGATTGATAGTGCACATATCGTAAAGATCACATGTAGAGCTCAGACTCAGGCCAAGGTTTTGAGGGCACTTTATGGGGCTACAGACAGGAGACACTTTTTCCATCTTTTAGAGGTTTATAGGGCCAAAATCCCAGCCTCTCTGCTCTATGCAGTGGAGCTTATAGATATTGAGAAATACGTTTTCTGAAGGAAATAGAAGGACAAGTATTAATAAAGCTTACGTCCTGTATGACTTCAATACCAATGGCAGCATTAAGGATGGAAATGAGAATGAAAAGCACACTTGCTCAAGGATTAGTATGGGTTGTTTGTTGAGTGGCCTTCCTTGGGAGAAGTGAAGAGGACACACTAAGGCACTTTATGAGAAAGGAAATGCTGGTAGACAAAAAGCATAAGACACTAGTCTACAGAAATGTCAAGTATGCTGCAGCTCACTGTGGGCTAGAGGCAAGCTTGGTGCTTTCACTAGCTGCTCCACAACTAAAAGCTTGCTTAAAATAGGCTTCGTTTGCCTTAATCTTTTGCCTGGATAGTGAGATGTGTATAAAAAAAGGGATGTCAAAAAAATAAATCATTCAATTCTAAAGTAAAAACTTATGTAAAATGAAATCAGGCCCATGGAGTTAGATGGTTGTGGATCCCATTGCGGCTAGATATGCTTCCTTTAAATTCTGTCACATCCAAATGGTATGGAGCTTCTGAAGTGTGTAATTTCTGCCAGAATGGAATCCAAAATGGTAATCATGTCATACGTATCTCGCCTGCCCTACTACTATGTAGTTGTAAATGGTTGAGGCCTATTCTTCAGAAATTGTCGGTACAATCTTCCTCTGAAGATTTACAGCTACTCATCAACCCCCCAATTAATTGTTCTGTTATTTGATGTTTAACTTTTTTTAAATGTTTTTTTAATTTGTATTGATTTTGTTACATCCTTAGGGTTAATGATCAGATCTTATGTGTATTGCAATGAATTTCATTGAAGTTTTTAGAGACTTATGTGGTCTTTATGACATTGACGGTAAATGCTGCTTACCGCCGTGGTGACGGCCGTCAACATACCGTTGCGGAGGCGAACATCCGTTTGCTATATTATGACACACACATGAAACCGACAGAACATTGCCACAAACACAAATCCGCCAGACCAAATGTCAGTTGTAAAGTGCCTGCATGAACAACCATGAGCCAACAAAATAACGCCCATCACATTATGACCCACAAATCATTACGGCGGACATTCAACTGTGGTAAACCATTGGCGGTACACACCGGCGCGGTCAGAATGGCCACCCAAACACAAAACAACACAACATTGCCCAAAACTAAAATCTCACACCTGACACTCATACAAACACCCCACCCGCCCACCCACAACACTATAAAACACACACCCACATTACACACAACCCTTTGCCAACACGAAAAGACTGCAATAGCTAGCCACACAAACCACAGAGGCAACTACAGACACACATCACAACCACCCATACATCTGTCATGCACTCCACATCCCACACCTAACCACATTACCCAACACCCTCTGCACAACACACACCACACAACACCCATTTCCCCACTAAGGCACCCCCATTTTACAGATGAGGAGTTGCGGGTTGTGGTGCAGGAAATAGCCAGTGCAGAGCCATAGCTGTTTGGCACAGGCACTGCAAATATCCATTGCAAGGAAGATGGAGCTATGGTGGAGAATTGTGGAATGGGTGAAAACCGTGGGACAGCATCCAAGAACAAGGGACGACATCAGGAAGAGGTGGAACGACCTATGGGGGAAGGTACGTTAAGTGTCAACAAGGCACCAACCCGCCATCCAGAGGACTAGCGGTGGACCCCCTCTTCTTCCCCCACAGCTCACAGCATGGAAGAGCTAGTCATGGCAATCCTGCATCCTGAGAGACTCACCTAAGTAGCTGGAGGACCGGACACTGGTGAGTCAAAATTTACTACATATCACCCCCATACCTGCATGACATCTCACCCCCTCACCCTGACTCCCATCACTCCACCCCATGCCACACAGTGCACCTAGACATGTGACTAACTCCAATGCCAAGCCCTGCATGCAATACCAATGCATGTACAGCCCTCTCAGCCCTGCATGTACACCCCCCACCAATGCATGCACAACATGAAGAACTAACAAACCCACATTACATCACCATACACAACCAAAGGTGGGAGGACAACAGCAATTATATAGGGGAAGTTAGGGATGTACAATATGTCACAGACATGAAGCATAATACATCACTTACATCCCCACATGTTCCCCAGCCAATCCCAGTGGTGAGGAGGTGCCACGACTATCCATTCCCCCAACAGAAGATGCCCCCAGGGATGACAGTAACTCTGGACTTCTGGATGACCTACCTGGCCCATCAGGGACCACTGATCAGTTGGCCACCTCAGCCCACTCCCAGGCCACCACAGAGCCTCCCCCTCAGTATCCAACACCACAGCACCCACCCAACTTCCCCATACCTCTGTCCCTACGAACACGTCAGTCAGCAGTGTCCCCACCTGTACAAGGACCCCAGTCCACACCTCACAGCCAAGACAATCAGGGTCCTGGGGTCAGTGGAAGTGGGCACACCATTCAGGGGACACAGGTACATGGGTACAGGGACACTCGGAGGACAGCTGTGCACCAGGGAAGGAAAGGCCCAGAGGTCCAATCTCCAGGAGACACTCACTAATGTCCTGGGGACTTACCAACAAACCCAGGACAAGATGGGCCAGATTCTTAACAACATGCAGGAGAACCAGCAGCTGCAGGAGGTACACCATCAGGAGATCAGGAAAGATTTGCCGGCCCTCAACACCACCATGGTCTCCATGGCAGGGGTGCTGGCTGATGTGGCCAACATCATGAGGGAATATACAGCACACCAGCGGGCCCCTTCCACTAACCAGTCAACTGAACAGCCCACCAAATCTGCTGCAGCTAGTGGAAAGGAGGCCCTGTCACAGGACCCACAGGCCACCAGCACCCCTCACCCTGCAGAAGGTAACCACCCCACGAACGGTCCCTGCGACCCAGACAGATTTCAGGGACACTTGTCAAGACCAAGACCACTGCCAGAAAATGAGAACTTCCTGCATGTCTCCCTTGTGTTTTACTCTGTCACCTTGTCCACTTTTAATAGCGATTGCTCCCCTTCCTATGGCCCCTTGGACACTTGACCTATGCTACAAACAGACTGGACCAATACACTGGACTTTCCGCTACCATCACCCCATTCCATTGCACTATTCATTCTATATATTTCACCATAATAAACACCCTTGGACACAACTTGAGTGATAGTGATTTATGTGATGAAAATGTGCAATTATGTTCACAGTTACCTCTTGTGCAATTGATCTGAACTTTGTGATAGCATACAAATATTGACCTGTAGCTATCTGTAGTTATCACATCAGTACACAGTTGTAATAACACCATCTGCAAATTGAGAAGGCATAGGTGCCAGTCAGTTGAGATGCAAAGGAAGTGACTGCCATCCTGCTATAGCCACAATGAAAACACATACAATTATAGGAATGGTCAGTTCCACTGTCTCACCTTTGTGTCATTGGAAGTACTGCCGTATTAATGATGTTCTGTCGTCCACATCCTCTTCCTCTGCCTCCTCATCCTCACTGTCCTCAGGGTCCACTGCTGCCACAGAGGCATTTCCAATCTCCTCCTCCTGCAGATCAGGCACATGTCGTCTGAGGGCCAGGTTGTGCAACATGCAGCATACTACAACTATCTGGCAGACCTTCTCAGGGGAGTAGCACAAGGATCCACCTGTCAGATAAAGGCATCTGAACTTGGCCTTTCCGGAGGCCGAAGGTACGTTCTACTATTCACCAGGTGTGCACATGTGCATCACAGGGGTCAGGAGCCACGACAGGTTTAGGTAGCCAGAGTCACCTTCAAGAACTGAGGGACAAACATCAGCCTTACACAATGGTATGGGGGCTTACTCCAGAAGGCATACACTGACATATTTTGAGTGGGGACTCAGGCTCACTATCAGCCTCACCCTGTGCCTCTGTAACTGTGCCATCACATTTGGGATGCTGATATTCCTCAGGACGAAGGCATCATGCACCGACCCAGGATACTTGGCAGTGACATGGGAGATGTCCTGGTCAGCCAGGTACACCATTTGCACATTGAGTGAGTGGAAACTCTTCCAATTCCTGAACACCTGTTCAATGTGCCTGGGGGGGGGGGGGGGTGGACAAATGCAATATGTGTTCCGTTAATTACCACAGTAATATTTGGAATATTTCCCACTGCATAGAATCCAGCCTTCACAGTGGCCAAATCTTCCACTTGGGGGAAAGCGATGTAGCTGCACATGTGTTTGGGCAAGGCAGACAAAACCTTTACCAGTACGATTGAAAACACTGGCTGTGACATTCCTGGTGCCAAGCCCTCTGTCACTTGGAAAGAACCAGTTGCCAGGAAATGGAGAACTGATAGAACTTGCACAAGAGGGGGGATCCCAGTGGGATGACGATAGCTGATAACAGATCAGGCTCCAATTGAGTACACAACTCTGTGATTGTGGCAGTGTCCAGACTATAGGTGAGTAATATATGCCTCTCCTCCAGTGTAGACAAGTCCAAAAGGGGTGTGTACACAGGGGCTTACCTCCTTCTCCTATTCCTCTGCAGTGGTAGGTACCTGAGGGACACAAGAGTGTGAAGGGTGTCACAAACTGAACAATGGAACCACCACCTCAGTGCTACTTGACATGTATGTAATAGGACTATGTGAATGGCAATGTATGTGCAATTCACAATTGATGCAGTTTCAAATTTCTGATTGTTGTCCACCACTATAAATGGCGACCGCTTGTCCTGTAAGTATGGACAGGTGGAAGTGATGTAACTCTTCTGGCATTGGGCGTCATGGCGGAAGACGGTCTTGCACCACCGTGCTATTCCTCATTGGCTAATATGGGGCTCTATGGAGTACAGCGGCAAGGATCACCGGCGGCGGTGACGGTGTACACAGCCGTGGACATGACTGCCATTTTCTATCTATAACCTCACTTGATTCCTGACTTTCCACAGGACAACACCTACAATGCGTGTGCTGCAGTGACATGTGTCTGGATCCTGCCATGGCCCGTGTGAAAGGGGAAAGGCCCCCTGCCTTCACTTCAGAGGAGTTAGAGCACCTGGTGGATGGGATCCTACCCCTGTATAGACAGGTGTATGGGCCTCCAGACCAACAGGTGAGTACACGATGGGGACGATGCATGCAACAAGGTTTGGGGTATGTCTGGTGGTAGTGTACATACAGGGCTCTGGGTGATGTGTGTGCCAATGGAGATGGAAATGTAACTTGTGGGCCATATGTGTGACAGGCTGGATTGTCTGGTTAATGGTGTCCTCCTGTCTGTATTACCTCTGTAGGTCAGCGTCTATCAGAAGAAGGAATTGTGGCATGCCATCGCCAAGGACATCTTGACCCCTGGGGTCTATGGCTGGCGAAGCACTACCTGCATGAAAAGGTGGGAGGACCTGAGACGCTGGGCCCGAAAGACCGCAGAGGCCCAGCTGGGTGCCAGTCGGAACCTGACCTCCCTGATGGCCTGCATACTTGAGGTGGTTTACCCAGAGCTGGATGGGCACTTGAGGGCAGCACAGCAGCCACAAGGAGATGAGTACAGTGAGCATGAAAACCATTGTTTTTGGCTGGCATGGGATACAGGTGGTGGTTTTCAGTAAGTGGGTGCCCCTTACTGACATTGTTGTGTGGTCCAGCACAAGGTAGATGGGTGAATAGCAACATCTTGTTTTCCACATAGTTGGCAATCCAGGTCAGACAGGCTTTAGTGGTTCCCAGGAGGGGTGCAGTTGTTGGTGGTTGGTTCTCATCTTGCTGTGCTACCTAGCCAAAGGAATGCCAGTGCGATGCATAGTGCCCAATCATGTTTCCTGTGTTTGATGGTAATGTGTATGCCATCTGTGGTGTTGGTGCTGTAATTGACCCAATGCTCCCTTTCCCCCCCATTTTCTGCTGTCATCCTGTCCATGTGTGCATTAGCATCATCTATCATCTGGCGTAGGAGCAGTCTCACCGGCGACTGAGGGACCTGCATCCCACAGGACCCAGGAGGCAGAGTCTACTGACACCGAGGGGACCAATGGGATGGAGGGCGATCGGAGCACTATGGCAGGGACAGGAGGTGACAACACTGACTCTGATACCTCCTTCGATGGAAGCTCCGTGGTGGTGGTGGACACCTCTGGAAACACCCCAGCTGCAGGTACAGTTGCCATCCCATGTACCAGCACTGCCTCCCAGTAGTGTCCCACCGAGTTGCCTGTGCCCACCCACCCAGGAGGGTGGGCATCTCCTTCACCCCAGGCACCTCAGGCCCTGCCCCAGTGAGCCCTGCTGCCCTCAGTGTGGAGGCTATTGACCTCCTGAGATTCATCTCTGTATGGCAGTCAACCATAGTGAATGCCATCTAGGGGCTGGCATCCCAGATGAAGCAATACAATGAGTTCCTGGAGGGCATCCACAGTGGGTTGCCCACCCAACAGAGATCGTTTCAGGCTCTGGCCTCCTCTCTGATGGCAGCCAGTTACCCTGTTCCTACTGTCCCCCCTCCAACTACTACATCCCAGTCCCAATCTCATCATCCCCAATCAATCCCATGTACACATACAGACAAGCATGCACACAAAACATCAGACAAGAGTACCACAGTCAAACACAGGCAGCATACTTCAGGTCACAAACACTTACACAAACAACAGACAGTTGCACACACAACCACTGCCTCCACTGTCTCCCCCTCCTCCTCTTCCTCTTCCTCCTCCTCCTCCCTTTCAGTCACATCCATATTCACACCTGCATGCACTGCATCTACAGCCACTATCACCACATCATGCAGCACACACACCTCACTTGCAGACACCGCCACAAAATCCATCCATGCATCCCCTTTGCCTTCTCCCACCCTGTCTGCCCCCTCCTAAGATACACAAACTCACACATTCAGACTCCCAACAGCCACCCACCACTCACAGGCACACCATCCTTGCACCTGCACCCAAGTCCAGAAGACATACATCTCTGACAACCACTCCCTCAACATCCACTGCCAACTCTCTTCCCACATCCCACCCCAATGCACCTAAAAAGCTTTTTCTTGCCTAACTTGACCTCTTCCCTCCCCCTCCACACCCTGTCCTGTCTGTAAGAGCAGGGTCCCAACGACCCAGCACAGCACCTCACCCAAGCAGTCTACCACTGCTCCCATCAAATCCTCAGCTGCTGGCACAAAGGGGCCCCAGAGTGTGAGAGCAGCCACTCCTACTGTGAGCATATCTGTGCCTCAGAAAGGGAGGACTAGGGTGGTGAAAACCAAGGGACAGAAGACAGGGACAGTGGAGGCACCTTCTAGTCCTGGAGGCAAGAATGGGAAAGTTCCCACTCCACCACCCAAGAAAGGGAAAAGTACTCACTCCACCACCCAAGAAAGTGAAGGTTCCCACTCCTCCAGAAAAGAGAGGCAGGATGCCCCCTCCACCAGCAGTGAGCAAGGAGGCCTCACCTCCAGCAGAGGCAGCCAGGGTAACACCTCCACCAGCAGTGAACAAGGAGCCCTCATCTCCATCAGAGGCAGCCAGGGTAACACCTCGACCAGCAGTGAGCAAGGAGCCCTCAACTCCAGCAGAGGGAATGCAGGCCACCCACCAGGGACAATTGGGCATGGAGCACCCTCCAGAGCCAATTGGCAAGTTCCCCACTTCAGTGACTGTGGCCTTGCACTCCCCAGCAAAGACAAATGGTCATGGAGCCCCCTCCAGAGCCAGTGGGCATGTTCTCCACTTCAGTGACTGTAGCCTTGCACTCCCCAGCAAAGACAAATGGATGTGAAGCCCCCTCCAGAACCAGTGGGCATGTTCCCCACCTCAGTGACTATGGCCTCACACTCCCCAGCAAAGACGCATCGGCATGGAGCCCCCTCCAGAACCAGTGAGCATGTTCCCTACTTCAGTGACTGTGGCCTTGCACTTCCCAGCAAAGGCAAATGGGCATGGAGCCCCCCTCCAGAACCAGTAGGTATGTTCCCCACTTCAGTGACTGTGGCCCTGCACTTTCCACGCAAAGACAAATGGGAATGGAGCCCCCTCCAGAACCAGTGGGCAAGTTCCCCAGTTCAGTGACTTTGGCCTTGCACTCCCCAGCAAAGACAATTGAGCATGGAGCCCCCTCCAGAACCAGTGTGCATGTTCCCCACTTCAGCTGAGGTACCCCCCTCCCGCCTTCCCCCTGAGGTGCCTGCCCATTTCCAACATGATGCCCTGCATAGTGGAGTCCAGATAGTCAGGAGTCAAGTTGGCCTTTCGACTGTGCCCTGTGGCCATGTAGGCCTTTTGGACTTTGGACTGGCCATTGGCCCTTTCTGAACATTGACGGATGCTTTTGTTTTCACATGGACAATATGGTGGCTGTTGGCATCAAATAACAGTGTCAGTTAATACTCAATGTGGTCCTTGCTTTAATTAGATGTGTGTCCTGTGACATTGGTTTAACTCTGCAGCTGGTTGTGTGTATGGTGTGTGTGTGAATTGTGTGTGTTGTGCGTGTGTGTGTGACTCTCCTTTTCCTCCCTCCCTCCCTTGTGTGCTAGGTGGCTGTACTCACCATCATCATCGTCAGCGTTGGTGTTCCAGATGAACCATGACATAGAAGAACATCGGGAAGACATATAGTTCCGATTTCATGGCAGTAGCGGATTCCTCTGTGTACCTGTTGGTTAGTCTTTATTTTTCTGTGTTCTTTTTCCGCCAGGTGGTTTGCTGTCTCATAATATGGTGGGCAGTACATTGTCTTCTGCTTGGCTGTTGTTGGCTCCCACTGTGGTCAGTGGTGTTAACGTCCTGGCGGTTGGTGTGGTACATTGGCTGTCTATGGGAGGAATCTCCGCCATGGTCATGATTTGGCAGTAATTACCGCCAGCCTGTTGGTGATATTACCGCCACTTCAACAGTTACCGCTAATGTCATAATGAAGGCCTTCGTATATGGTGTACTTATTTTGTGTAAGTATTTGTATATTTTGTGTAAATTATGTTATGTGGATTTCTTGGGTGTGCTGAAACATGAACAAAGTAAACTTGAAACTTGAAGTAGAAGTAATTTATTCAATATATTTTTTTTTCAATAAGCCATTAAACTCATAAGCAAATCATAATCAATAAGAATGGGGCCACTGTAATAAAATAACAATGTTGTTCAAACTCATGCATTAGCCCAAGATTAATGTGAAGAAAATCCACATTTCTTATCTTTCTCAGTGATTTAAACATCAGGACAGTTCATAAAATGTACCATACTCTTTGTCAGAAGTGAATTAAAAGATTGTGAAATCTTTTGAGTACCTTGTCAGATGTCAGATATATGACTTAGCAGAAACATTACATGCTAAGGGATCTCCACTCTAGACCAGTCCCAGGTTACTTTACAACCAAAGTGGGAAAAAGATCTAGAAACTGGACGAACCAACAGGATACCCATTGGGGTAAATTAGCAAAGGTCAGTAAAGAAGATTGTTATTAGGACGCCTCACCAATACACCTTTTACCTGCATAGAATAAGCAATATGTATCCATTGCCAAGGTCTGTGCTAATATTGAAATAGCAAGTGTAATCAAGGTTTCTGGATTCTGAGATCGAGAGGCCAAGACTAACCATGAAGAATAGCATTCAGGATTGCAAGAGTACCTGCCACTTTCCAGAATACCTTTTCATAGAAAGTACAACAATGTATTTCACTTGGTTTGATGTCTTTTGTAACAAAGGAAAAGAGGAATTTTCTTCTTGGGTTATTGGATTGTGAAGATCATTTTAGAATGTAGTTTGAATTTTGGAATGAGATGAGTTCTCGGATTGATCATTTTGAATCAGGACCACAGATTTGGAGTAGGACTTAGAACACAAGGCTGCTTTCTAATGTGTTGCATCCCTTTCCATCACAACTGCTGCTTTGGCCTGCCATAACCAGTTTCTTGTCCCCCTGCTCCTCATGGAACCACAATCACTAGCCACATGCGAAAAGCATGTATCACATCACTCATACAATACAAGGAGGAGGTAAACTGATAGAAAACAAATATATATTAAAGTGAGAGCCTATACCAGACTAACATTGAAGGTCAAAGACTTGGATATTTTGCAATTTATCTTGGAGGAAATGCACACATCCGCATCTCCCAGCAAACTCATAGGCCCTCATTACAACCCTGGTGGTAAAGTCCGCTTACGGCCGTGCTGACTGCCGCCAACATACCGTGCCTGTGGCAGAAATCCACTACAGGTATTATGACCTATACTTAGAAATCCTCCACAAAACAGACAAACACACAAGTCCGTCACACCAAAGGTCAGTGATAAACTGGCGATAGCAAAACCCACACCGTTACGACAACATAAATAAACCCACAGTATTACGACCCACAAATCAACCGTGGAAATCCATTGGCGGTACACATCGCTGCACTCAAAATACACACACACTTACAAAACACAACCACATTGGACAATTCAAAATACACACACCTGATACACATACACACACCACACCTACACACTAACAACACTATAAAACACACACCCACACTGCCCACAACCCCTTACAACGACATTTGTGGAAAAAGCAGAGAGAGAGAAAAGCTACGACAACACTAGCATCCAGAGGCACATAACACCATCACTCATACACCACCCACGAACATCAAAGAACACACCCCAACACATCACCCCACACATCACATCAAACATTACCTCACACATCACCCACACCACATCATGGCACCTCAAAGACACCCCAGGTTTTCTGAGGAGGAGCTCAGGGTCATGGTGGAGGAAATCATCCGGGTAGAGCCACAGATATTCGGATCACAGGTGCAGCAGACGTCCATTGCAAGGAAGATGGAGCTATGGCGTAGAATTGTCGACAGGGTCAACGCAGTGGGACAGCATCCAAAAACATGGGATGACATCAGGAAGAGGTGGAACGACCTCCTCCCCCACAACTAACAACTTGGGAGGAGCAAGTCTTGGCGATCATGCATCCTGAGGGCCTTGCAGGAGTAGTAGGAGGACTGGACTCTGGTAAGTCATAGCTTTGCTATTATATCCCCCCACCCTACCTGCATGCCATCACAAACTTCTACCCCTACCCTCACACCCATCACTCCAACACCTCACAGATACCCCACTATCACAACCCACACATCCCAATACCAGGCCCTGCATGTGACAACAATGCATGGACACCCATCACAGACCTGCATCGACACCCATCACCACAGCATGCCCACTAGAGAGACTCAGCCAGGGCACACAATCACCACTCACACAAGGGCCAAGGCAATAATGCAAGCACAGGAGTAGAGGGAAACTCACCCACTGCACAAGATGGCACACACAGATTCAATAACTATGCATCTACACCCCAAAAGGACCCCTACCCAACGTCACCGGACAGGAGGTGCCAGCCATATCCAGTCCCCCCGCAGAAGAGGCCCACAGTGACGACAGCAGCTCTGCACGCCTGGATCAAGATGACCAGCCCAGCCCATCAGGGACCTCTGGACAGTCGGTTTCCCTCCCACAGTCCCAAACCACCACTAAACCTCCCCCCTCAGGAAACACCACCACAGCACCCACCGAGCGAGCCCATGCCACTGTCCCCAGGACACGTCATTCAGCAGTGTGTCCACCACTACAGGGACCCCAGGCAACCCCACTAACCCAGGACGATCAGGGACCTGGGGTCAGTGGCAGTGGGCACACGGTTCAGGGGACAGAGGCACAGGGCAACAGGGAAGCTGGGAGGACTGCTGTGCGACAGGGGGAGGACAGACCCAGGGAACCCACTCTTCATATGGCACTCTCCAACATCATGCAAGCATACCACCATTCCCAGGAGACCATGGGAACGGTACTGGCCAAGATTCAGGAGACCCAGCGGCTGCAGGAGGAACAGTACCTGGGGATCAGGGAGGACTTGAAGTCCATTAACACCACCCTGGTCACCATTGCAGGGGTGTTGGCAGACATGGCCAACACCATGAGGGAGACAGTGGCATACCACCAGGCCACTGACATCAGCCCGAACGATGAACAGCCCTCCACGTCCACCGGCGCTAGTGTACAGGAGGTCCTTCCACAGGACCAACAGGCCACCAACACCCCACCCCCTGCAGAAGGAGAACCACCCCGCAAACGGTCCCTGCGATCCAGGCACAAGACAAAGAACATTGCCAAGACCCCGCCAGGAAATTAGACTCTCCTGATTGTCACCCTTCTGTCCCACTATGTCACCCTGACCACGTTGAACTGCCATTGCTCCACTCCCTATGCCCCATTGGACAATGCACTTGTGATACAAAGAGACTGGACTCTACCATGGATATTCCTCCACTATCACCGCAGCCCATTGCACATCCCCCTCCACTTATTAGCACTTAAATAAACACCCTTGAATCACAAAACAACC
Source organism: Pleurodeles waltl (assembly GCF_031143425.1). Taxonomy (NCBI): domain Eukaryota; kingdom Metazoa; phylum Chordata; class Amphibia; order Caudata; family Salamandridae; genus Pleurodeles; species Pleurodeles waltl. The sequence goes on from NC_090447.1 coordinate 286,974,806, forward strand.
TGGAGTCAGTCTGTACTTTCAAAAATGTATTATAACAACCTCTTTGACAAATAGCATTGTAAATGTTCATTTGCACATACCAAAGTATGACAGTTGTTGGGCAGCAGTGAAAATAGTAGAAGGCAGAATGTGGTACCCAGATCTGTGAAAAGGAAAGCCAAAGTGAACTGTCAGAGTCCATGCACAGAGGTAAAAAGGCAGACTTATACAATGTCCTACCGTAGTCTGATATGAGAGGAGCAGTGCCAGTCTCTTACCCGTATCTCACTGGAAGTACTGCATGGTGATGTTGTTTCTGTTGTCAATATCTTCTTCTTCTGCCTCCTCTTCCTCACTGTCCACAGGCTCCACAGCTGCCACAAGTCCAACATCAGGCCTATCCTCCTGCAGAAAATGCACCTAGTGTCAAAAAGCCAGGTTATGCAACATACAGCATGCCACGATGATCTGGCACACCTTCTTCGGTGAGTAGTATAGGGAGCCACCTGTTAGATGGAAGCACCGGAATTCTGGCCTTCCAGAGGCCGAAAGTCAGCTCAATAATCCTCCTAGTTTGCCCATGTGCCTCATTATAGCGTTCCTCTGCCCTTGTCCTGGCATTCCTCACTGGGGTCAGTAGCCATGAGAGGTTGGCGTAACCAGAGTCACCTGCAAATGTCGAGGGATATTTGTTAGACATACACCAACCCTTAGGGACTATTCCATACTCAGACACCTATTCATACTGTGTGCGGACCTTGGCCTCACCTATTAGCCAAACACAGTGCCTCTGGAGTTGCCTCATCAAATAAGGGATGCTGTTATTCCTCAAAATGTAAGCGTCATGCACAGAGCCAGGATACTTGGCATTCACATGAGAGATGTACTGGTCTGCCAAACACACCATCTGCACATTCATTGAATGGTAGCTTTTACGGTTTCTGTACACCTGTTCATTTCTGCAGGGGGGGACAAATACTACATTTGTACCATCAATGGCACCAATGATGTTGGGATATGTCGCATGTCATAGAAGTCATCTTTCACTGTGGCCAAATCCTCCACCTGAGGGAAAACGATGTAGCTGCGCATGTGTTTCAGCAGGGCAGATAACACTCTTGACAACATGTTCGAGACCATTGGCTGTGACATCCCTGATGCCATGACCACTGTTGTTTGAAAGGATCCACTGGCCAGGAAACGGAGCACTGACAGAACCTGCACTAGAGGGGCTGATACCTGTGGGATGGCGGATAGCTGACATCAGGTCTGGTTCCAATTGGGCACACAGTTCTTGGATTGTGGCACAATCAAGTCTGTAGGTGATAATGATGTGTCTGTCTTCCATTGTCAGCAGGTCCACCAGGGGTCTGTACACCGGAGGATGACGCCATCTCATCATCAGCCCCAGCGGATGTGCCCTATGGAGGAGAATGGTGAGCAGAGGATCAGGTACCACATAGGTTGCACACGGATTTTTGCACTAATGTGATTTAATCAGTGTGTGGCGTTGTCTGTCCGTATTCCTGCCCAAGTGTGCTGTGATGCAGTTAGGTGCCCTGCCATGTGCCACCCTGAAATGACGGATGCCTGATCTGTAAGGAGGGACGAGGGGAAATGAGGTACCTGCACTGGCGTTGTCCAGCGTCCCGGTAGGCGGTCGAAGACCGCTGCGCAATTCAGCATTGGTTATCATTGGGCCCTATGGGTTCTAAGAGACAATGATGATGTACACTGGCTATGACGGTACACCCCCCGCGGATGTGACTGTCATTTTCTATCTATTCACTCACTTGATACCTGACCTTCAACAGCAGAGGACCTACACTGCAGGTGCTGCTGTGACCTCAGTCTGGAAGCGACAATGGCTCGAGTTCTGGGGAAAGGGCCCCTGCCTTCACTTCGGAGGAGTTAGAGAGACTAGTGGATGGGGTCCTCCCCCAGTACACGCTAATCTACGTTCTCCAGACAAGCAGGTGAGTAAACTGTGAGCATGATGCATGGGACATTGCACCAGATGTAGGTAGGCAGTTTGCGAGGTCGCTTTTTGCGACCGCGCAAAAAATGGACACGCAATTTGCGAGTGGGTATTGCAAATTGCGACTGTGCTGAAAATTGAAAGCAGGTGCTGCAGAACACCCTGGAAATCACTTCAGAACACTCAGGAAAACACTTCCTGGCACATGATGATGACATCACAGCCAGGAAGTTTACAAATACACCTGGGAGGAGGGAGGACCACCCTTTTTAACTGCAGCACAGCTAACAAACACAGCTCCAGCAACCATGGCTGACACTCCCAGGAAAAGAAAGCTAAAGTTTGCTGAAAAGGAGTTGGAGGTGCTAACAGATGAGTGCTGTCAGCACCATGATGAGCTGTTTGGCAGGGCAGCCCTCACTGTACCAGACACAGAAAAAAAAGGATTTGGCAGGATATGCAGGATAAGGTCAACTCCCTGGGGGTCAGCCACCGGAGTGTGGAAGAACTTAAGAAAAGGTGGCAGAGCGGCTCCGGGAGATGAGAGGCACAGGAGGTGGACCATCGACGGTACCACCACCCACACCCCTGGAGGAAAGGGTAGAGGAGACCCTTGAGCCTGAGGCTGTCAGTGGAATGGGAGATCTGGACACCTCTGAGCCAGGACCATCAACCGGTGAGTACCATGTGATATGCATGTACCCCCATCAATGCCATACCCCCACCCACCTTGTACACAGGGGCATGCACAACCAAAATAGCTCCATTTCAGAGTAGCAAACACCAGAATGATGCATTATGGGCAATGTAGTCAAGTAGGTAGTTCATAGGCAATTGTTTATTAGGAAGGTGATAACAGATATTAGACACTGACAGTGTGTTCCCTATGTCCCACAGGTCTCCCACAAGACACCCCCACCCGCCCAAGCAGCCAGGGGCCAATGGTCAGCCAGCACAGAGAGGAGACAACAGGACCAGCCACCACTGCTCCCTGCACCACCAACACCATGCCCTCTCTGGAAACACCAGTTGCAACAGTGGTGTGCGAGCCTGTCCCAGGTACATGCCAGAGTGCCACGTCAGACACTATAGGGCCTCCACCGCTGCGCAGGTGACGTAGGATACCAACAGCAGAGCAGCAGGCAGAGTCAGGGCATGCCTCCACAACACCAACAGAGGCCCAACTGCTACAGGGTCAGCGCCTGCAAAATCAACAATTGAGAAGGATTAGTGGTATATTGCAGCGCTTTGAGAGAAATCATGCCATCAGTATGCAGCAGGTGCATTCAGAATTGCAGGTTATAGGTAACAACACGGGTGACCTTGCACTATCTATGCGCGAACTGGTGGCAGGACTGCTAGCGCAGAGTGACAGTGCACGTCGCAGGGACCGCCAGCTGCTGCAACGCCTAGACAGGATGGCCTCCTCTATAGTCAGGCTGGCTGTTAACACAACAGGGCTGTCGAGGCGAACAGTAAGCCTCCAGGTGGACATGGGCCACTTTGCCGGTGATGTGGCACGGGGACTGGGCCGGATCAACCATGCAATAGACCTAATGGAGGCACGGCAGGTGGCCAGGGGCACAGGCGACACCCCACAAGACAGTGAGAAGGGCTCCACTGTCAGCAGTGTCTCTGCCAGTGACACCAGGGTGCTACGTAGTGGAAGCACAAGGCAGAGCACTGCTGACCCACCTAGTACCTGCCGAGCCCGCCGTAGGGTGTGAGCTCCACACTGTCCCTGGGGTTGGGGCACATGATGGCAAGGTGTCCCATGCCAGGTGGACTATAGAAGCCCCTGAACTGTTTTTCATGTACATAGTTTGGTTATTTGCACTTATTAAATAATTTGCTCTTTCCACTAAACACATGGACTCTTTGTCATATTGGTGAGTATGGTAGAAGTTGGCACGTACCTTCCAAAGTATTGGTTTGCAATGTGTTCCCGTCTCAGTGTGCCTTGATTCGCGATGCTCCTATCCCCATGATGGCGATGTGGTTGCTCTTGCTCTTCATCCTCAGAATCTGGGTCTTCAGGGGTGAGAGGTAGCCCACATCGGGTGGCAATGTTGTGCAGGATAGCGCATGCAAGAACTATTTTGAAAGCCGTTATTGGGGTATACTGGAGGGCACCTCCACTTCGGTGGAGACATCTGAACCTTGCTTTCAGCAGTCCGAAGGTGCGTTCTATGATGTTCCTGGTCCTCTTATGTGCACTGTTATATCGCCTATCGCAATCATTGCTGGGTGTTAAGTACGAAGTCAGTATCCATGGACGTAGTGCATATGCACTGTCACCTGTTGGGCACAAAACGTACACTGTTAGCAAGGCATGGGTGGTATGCACATTGACCTGTGTGCATGCCTGCAAGGTGTATTCAGCTCTACCTAGGAGGTATCCGTCTCCAAACTCCCCACGTTCCAGGCGTTGGTGTATCCCACTGTGCCTAAAAATGTAGGAGTCATGGGTACTGCCTGGAAATTTGGCAACCATGTCAGTGATGATATAATGAGCGTCACATACCCATTGCCCTCCTCCCTATCTCCGCAAAAATCCTTGAGAAACATGTTAACACTGAACTTACCTGCTATCTCGAAAGCAATGAACTCCTTCATCCCACCCAAATGGGCTTTAGAGCTTTGCACAGCACTGAGTCAGCCCTTCTTACAGTAACTGAGTCGGCCCGCCAGCTCTTAGACCTAGGGTCTCACATAGCTATCATTCTGCTTGACCTAAGTGCAGCGTTCGATACTGTCGACCATGATCTTCTCTGTTGGAGACTATCAGACATAGGAGTAGGAGGCTCTGCCCTTTCTTCGTTTTCCTCCTTCCTTAAAGATAGATCTTTCCAAGTTTTGGACCGTACCTTTTTTTCTGGCCTCTTCCCTTTGGCATGTGGAGTCCCCCAGGGTTCGTCCATTAGCCCTACTCTCTTTAATGTTTACCTGTCACCTTTAGCGAGAGTAATTGCCACTCACAATCTGTCTCTGGTAACTAATGCAGATGACACCCAGCTAGTGGTGTCCCTTTCCAGCTCTGGAGACTCGCCAGTGACTAATCTCTCCCGCTGTATGAGTGACATTGCCAATTGGATGACCGAGTCCAAACTCAAATTTAACGATGGAAAATCGGAAGTCCTGGTCCTGGGTAACGGCCCCCTGCTCATCCTCTTCCCTCTCTTTCAGACGCCTTCAGTACTCTTCCTCTCCCCAAATCTCAGGTTAAAACTCTAGGGGCCAGATGTAGCAACAAACCAAATTGCGAGTTGCAATTTGCGAGTCCATCCGACTCGCAAATTGCAACTCGCAATTTGGTATGCAGTACGGTGTCTCAGACACCGACTGCGACTCGCTATGGGGTCGCAATGACCCACATCATGAATATTCATGAGGTGGGTCGCAAATTGCGGCCCCATAGCGTGTATAGGCACTCGCAAACATGGAGGCCTGCTGTCGTCAGCAGACCTCCATGTTCGTGACTGCTTTTAAATAAAGCAGTTTTTTTTTTTTTAAGTGTAGCCCGTTTTCCTTACAGGAAAACGAGCTGCACTTAAAAAAAAAACGAAACCTTTAGTTTCGGTATTTTTTCAGGGCAGGGAGTGGTCCCTTGGACCACTCCCTGCGCTGAAAAAATATTTTTGGGTCCAGTCACAAACTGGAAGGGGACCCCTGGGGACACCTTCCAATTTGCGAGTGGGTTACCATCCACTTGAAGTGGATGGTAACTGCGGTCGCAAATGGTATTGCATCCCACTGCGAGTCGCAAATAGGAAGGGAACACCCCTTCCTATTTGCGAGTCGGAAATGCATTTTGCGAGTTGGTTCCGACTCGCAAAATGCATTTCTGCATAGGAAACTGCGTTTTGCGACTCGCAAACGGAAAATTTTGCCATTTGCGAGTCGCAAACAGTTTCCTACATCTGGCCCTAGGTGTGATGCTTGACCCCCGGCTTACCATGGATTCCCAAGCCAGTAAAATCTCCTCTACCTGTTTTGGTCTCTTGCGCATGTTCAGAAAGATTCTCACCCTTCTCCCTCCTACAGCCAGAAGAATTCTCATTCAAGCCCTAATTCTTTCCCGTCTGGACTACGGAAACTCCCTGTTCCTCAGTTCCCCTCTTTATGTTATAAAGAAGCTGCAGAGAGTGCAAAATGCAGCTGCCAGGCTTCTTACTCACTCCTCAAAATACGCTTCCGCCAAATTGGCTATCTCCTCCCTCCACTGGCTCCCCATTAAAGAAAGGATTCATTTTAAATCTCTCTGTATTGTCCACAGGGCCCTACATGGTAAAGGTCCCATCTCTCTGGGGAAACGTATTTTCCTGCACACTCCTTCTAGGAACCTCCACTCCTCCTCTCTTAGATATGTACACATTTCTCGGTCTAAGAGAGCCTGGGGTATTAACTCCTTCTCCAGTAAGGCTTCTCACCTCTGGAACACCCTTCCTACGGAGCTCCGCTTTGAATCCTCCGAGCGCCTCTTTAGGAAAAAGCTTAAAACTTTTCTATTCTGTAATTAGTATCGACTCTCCATCCTATTCGTGCTTTGTTGCTTTTAGAGCTGTGATGCCTTCGGGTCGCCACGCGCTCTATAAATTCTATAAACTAAACTAAACTAAACCTGTATGTTGAGTGAGTGGGTACACTTCCTATTGCGGAACAGATATTCCAGGTTTGCAGGAGGGCATATTTGTATATGTGTCCCGTCTACACACCCTATGATATTGGGGAAGTTGGCAATCCGGTAAAATTCCAACTTGGTGCTGTTGATTTCTGCCTCATTCCTGGGGAGGTATATGTATCGGGACATGTGTGTGAGTAAGGCATCTAGGAATGCCCTAAAGAACCGTGATAGTGAACTTTGGGAAACCCCACCTGCCACAGCAATGACCCCCTGATAGCTACCCGAGGCCAAGAGGTGCAGTGAGCATAGCACTTGCACATGCGTAGGGATGGCGCAGCCGCGCACAGTCTGGCGTTCTAGCTGTGGTTTGAGTAAATCTATTAAATCTAGTATAGCTGCGCTGCTAAGTCTGTATTTGTCATAAATTTCCTCCTCAGTTTGCTGGAAGAGGGTCTGCCTTGTTCTGTAAATCTCCCCCTGTCTCTGGCTCCTCCTCCTCCTCTGCTGTGCAGCGTGGGCTCTCCTCCTCACTGCTATCAGGTATATCTCCGCCATCTTGAGTAAACCAGATGCCTTCTGGGTCTCCTTTTATACTTTGCTAATGGTTACCACCTGCTCTGAGTTAGTGGTAAGTTGGAAGTGCAAAATGGGCTTTTTGCGACGAGTCGCAATTTGCGAGTTGCTATTGCATATGGTTGGCGACTCGCAAATTGCGACTTCCTATTTGCGGGACGCAAAATGGGGTCGCAAATTTTGCGAGTCGGTAACGGCTCGCATCGCATTTTGCGAGTCGGAAATGGGATTTTTGCATCCCATTTCCGATTTTGCAGGGTCGCAAATAGCGAATCGGGCCATTTGCGACTCGCAAAAGTTTGCTACATCTGGCCCTTAATGTATGGAGTGTGGATGAAAGATCAACAAAAAGGAGGGATCGGGATTTAGGTTTGAGTTTTTCTCATTTATTACGTGTTATCACTATCCATAATGGTGACATTATATCTCCTTTTCAATACCTATGACGTAGAAGTCTAATTTTTGAGCATTTTTGGCCGCCATTCTAGTAGAGTGAAAGCCGATGCGAGCTCACCATCTGGAGTCTCGCGAGTCCGTTTTCCCTTTCAATGAAATCAGTCTCCAGGCAACGCAGAAGCAATTAGCTCCCGCACTGGGCTTTAAATACCCTGACCCAACCTCGGCACAGTGTCTCCGGGGAGAGCACGCCGAGGGTAGGTTTCCCGAATCGAGGACGCCTATTTAAAAGTAAGTCTGTTGGGCACATCGCTTTGAGGATTTTTACTGTATTGATCATTTCTCACTGCTACTAATATGTTCATATCGGGTTTGTTTTTCCTCCGACTTTTACTCCAGCTTGATCACGACTGAATGTTTGTACTGAACCAGTAATTAGATCATTCTGGTGATTCAGCTGATTTAACAGATACTTACTGTAGATAAGCAGGAAACTACACGTGGTTACCACTTCCTTTATCTAGTAATTATGTCAATATATTGTAAGTTAACACTGCATTGTATGTTGATGATTGTCAACACTAATACCATCCGTGAGAGGGAATTTTCCACTGCATATAATAATTACATAGATATATTTTTCATTGTGCTGACAACGTTTAACCTCTGCTATAAGTAATAGGCTGGACCGTGCTACTTCCCAAGGGGCCCCCCACACGAAGAGGGCGGGTAAGCATAGTTTTCTTTTGTTTGACATCACTTTGTGCACAGATCCACATTGGGTGTGATTGGTCATTTAACCGTGCTTTCAGTTTTGTTTGTATTTCTATTTTCTATTTTCTCTAGGGCGACCCGTTTTTTGTTTGAGACTTTTGACGGGACAGTTTACTCAAAATGTAAGTGACTGATACCTAATTTTTCTCACATACATAATAGGTTAGTGAGTTCATCTATATATAGCCAGGAGAAGTCTAATTTGATATAGGTCCTGATGAAGCGTTAGAGAATCTTTAATGACCACATTTACGCGAAACATGTTGACCAGACCCTAGGGGTCAGGTGACAATTTCCCAGTACTCCAGGCTTTTTTAAGTGGTTGAGCATTATTCTCATTGTCCACTTAATTATGTTTTTAATTTTGATCGTGACCCCTTTATATTGCCAGTAAACAGACCAGTTGAGGGGTCCCTAATCAATCTTAATGTTTTCTCTACTCTCCTGCCATATTGAGTGCCTGACCTTCTTGATTCAATGGCAGCCACCATACATAAAAAGATCTCCGGCAAAGAGCCCCCGAAAGGGGAGCCCGTCAGACATTGCACCTGCCGGTCTGACGAGGAGCTTCCCGATGATGAAGCATGACACCCTTTGGGTGTGTGAGGGCTCTAGCTTCTAAACTTTAATTGTTCACCCTAGAGTTAGGAACAGTGTACTTTTTGTATTGATTTATCATATTGGGAGTACGTACACTGGACCTATAATTCTCCCGATCCCTCCTTTTTGTTGATACTTCTGCACAGTTTTTTACTGTGGGATTAGCCATTAATACTCACCCAGTGTCTCCGACACAATGGACACTTTCCAGGGTTTGAGTTTTGACGATGAAATGGTTGCAGCAATCTTGCAAACACCGTCAATTTTAAACAATGATGGGTCAGCTTCTATGGACAGTCTTAAAGAAGATTGGGACAAATTGTCTACCTTGAAGCGCAACCTTATTAAAACTGTTATGCACGGGACTATAATGACCGAATACCTGAGAGCTAATATCGCCCCCAATGGCCTTTTAGTGTCCAATATACCCAGGATCTTCCTGCAAGATCTTGCATTTAGGAAAGACTGGGCTCAGATAGCGTGGAAATGCACCAGAGACTGGTTAGTACTTATCATCAATACTTCCAGACGGTTGGCAGACTCCATTACCATCCAGATTAATTCTTTAGAAGGCACATTAAGAACCACCGTGACTCTGGCGGCATTTAAGACTCGGCTAGCCGAGATCAATACAGAACTAAATGAGACAAAAGTCTTTTTGACGAACCAAAAGATTACAAAACTTCAAAAAGACATCACCAGGTTTAGTCGAGAAAAAAATCTATCCCTACACTCTTGAGGATTTTGAGACAGACGGAGAGTCGCACTCATCAGATGACTCTCAATCTTCTTTCAAAAAACCACGCAAAATCAGTAATAGTTCATCCTCCGATGGATGGAGCACGGATGAGAATTTACCCATTCCACCGTTCTATAACTACTCTCCTTACCCTGTAAATCAACATGTACCATGGCAGCCACCCTATCCCTTCTACCAACCTCGCCCTTTTATGCCATACATGCCTTTTTTAGGCAGAGGCCGGGGCAGAGGCAGAGGCAGAAGAAGAGGCAGAGGCAGACGTGTTCAATGGGCCATGGAAGAACCCCAGATGATCACCAGAAGCCAGGGGAAGAACCAACCCCCGAGAACCTAGTAGTGAATCTTTCTACCAGACAACTCTCTGTGATAGAAACCAGGGTTCTTAATCGAGGTCTGGGCTTTGTGCCCACACCGACTGAAGATCTTTTCAGGTTAAATTGCGAACTTTCACAATTTTTCCGCAAAATTAGATTACAATTCTACTTTTCGGATACACCATCTGACAGTGTCCAGACCGACTCGGGACTCAGGCCTAAATCTACGTTTACTCCGCCACCTCCAACTATTCCATGCGAGGTGTTAGCCTTCGAGAAAGCGGTCTTAACCGACGTAGCGACAATACATCCTAAACGCCCTTTTATCAATATTTCCACCACTGAAAGGCAGGCCCTTAAGACACTGAATGAAGATACTACTATCGTCATTAAACAGGCTGATAAAGGAGGAGCGATAGTGATAATGAACTCCGGAGATTACCGGGATGAGTGCCTACGGTTACTCAGTGATGATACTTACTATGCTAAAATCAACAGGGATCCTACCCCTAGATTACAATCCAAGATTAAGTCAATGATACTTGAAGCAACTAATAACACTTGGATTTCTCCAAAAGAAGCTGCCTTCTTAGACACACTTCACCCTAAAATTCCATACTTTTACTGCCTTCCCAAGATTCACAAAGGCATTTCACCACCACCGGGACGGCCTATTGTGTCAGGTATTGGTTCCCTCTTGGAACCTTTGTCCATATTTTGCGACCATTTTTTACAACCACTGGTCAAAAAATCGTCCACCTATTTACAAGACACCAAGGATGTACTAAATTTGATCGATCTAATTAATGAGACGGTCGATGTACACGGTCTAATCACTTTGGATGTTGAAGCGCTGTATACAAACATCCCACAGGATGCAACCCTACAGGTAGTTGAAACAACTCTTTTAGAAAATAGTGAGGATCTCACGTCACCGGTTTCCTTCATCATGCAATGTGCGCACCTAGCAATGACTGAAAACTTTTTTCAGTTTGAGGATGATTTCTATCACCAGATAAGGGGGACATGTATGGGCAGCACTTTTGCTCCCAGCCTGGCATGCTTGTACATGTACAATTTTGAGAAACAATTCATTCTACCACCCACAAATCCATATTTTGCCAACATCAAATTATGGCGTCGTTACATCGACGACATTTTGATAGTGTGGCATGGTCCTTTGGATATTGCTTCTACCTTTACCGAATGGATCAATACACTCAACCCCTTTTTGAGATTTACATCAACAATGACTGCCAATGAGATTAGTTTTTTGGATCTACTGATTACCATTCAGAATGGTAAATTAATCACCAGCACATATCACAAACCAACAGACCGCAATAGCCTTCTCACATACGACAGCCATCATCCCAAATCCTTACGCGATAACTTACAGTTTGGCCAATTTTTGAGACTAAGACGCAACTGCAGCTCAACATACACTTACAATACCCAGGCTGATGACCTCCAAACCAAGTTGTTAGCACGCAACTATCCCAGGGAGATTGTCAATCGAGCCCGTAAAAGAGCGAGGAATAATAATCGCGAAGCATTACTCGCACCGAACACTAGGAATAACAGCAAGTCATTGACATGTGTTACCACCTTTACCCCTCTGTCTAATAAGATCAAGAGATTCATCCTGAAAAGATGGTCAATACTTAGCAGCAGCGGCTGTACTATTCCTAGACCTCTGTTTGGTTTTAAACGGTCACAGAACATCAAGGACTTGATAATTCATACCCGTCCCAGAAATACTATCCAGACCCAGTCGACACTTTGGAATCTCCCTCCAGTGTCAGGACATTATCCATGTGGACAATGTAACATTTGTTTTTTGACACAACAGACTAAAACACTCGATTTGGCACCCATCGGCCGATGGAACTTGACCAAACATACCAATTGTAACACAAAGAATTGTGTTTACATGATAACATGCCCATGCGGTCTACGATACATCGGAATGACCTCTAGACCTGTCAAGACACGGATTAATGAACACAGGAGCAACATCAGATGTGGCCGCATAACCACCAAACTATGTGCTCACTTCCTTGAGAAACCCCATAATCCAGATGACTTACGCTGGGTTGTTTTGGAAGCTCCCAATTTTATTAATGACTCATCTCAATCACTGTTCAGGCTTGAACAACGCTGGGTATTTAAATTACACACTAACACCATTGGGCCGAACGACGATATCCCTTGGGTGGCCTTGTCTCGCTAATAGCCTTATGAGACCAATGACCTATTCACGTTAAAGTTAGGACTATCGTCTTACAACCGTCCTAATGCCCTAAACGATGGACTTAGCTGCGAACTTTCTGGTTCTTGGACCTGATATCTATCTCTCTCCATTACGACTCGTAGCCTCATTTGACCACGAGATACTATCTGCAATCATAAGCTTTGATCCTGACAGTGGATCACTTCGTTATGTTTTAATCACGACCTAGTACAATAAAATATATCTAGTGTTTAAGTGTTCCCTCTTTACCTCCTTAAGTTATTTGAGTTGAGCCTTTTTACCCTCTTAAGATGGCCGCCATACTAAGCAGAGAACTACTCGATGCCACTTATTACTTGGAGTCACCCGATTTAGGTTTGAGTTTTTCTCATTTATTACGTGTTATCACTATCCATAATGCTGACATTATATCTCCTTTTCAATACCCATGACGTAGAAGTCTAATTTTTGAGCATTTTTGGCCGCCATTCTAGTAGAGTGAAAGCCGATGCGAGCTCACCATCTGGAGTCTCGCGAGTCCGTTTTCCCTTTCAATGAAATCAGTCTCCAGGCAACGCAGAAGCAATTAGCTCCCGCACTGGGCTTTAAATACCCTGACCCAACCTCGGCACAGTGTCTCCGGGGAGAGCACGCCGAGGGTAGGTTTCCCGAATCGAGGACGCCTATTTAAAAGTAAGTCTGTTGGGCACATCGCTTTGAGGATTTTTACTGTATTGATCATTTCTCACTGCTACTAATATGTTCATATCGGGTTTGTTTTTCCTCCGACTTTTACTCCAGCTTGATCACAACTGAATGTTTGTACTGAACCAGTAATTAGATCATTCTGGTGATTCAGCTGATTTAACAGATACTTACTGTAGATAAGCAGGAAAATACACGTGGTTACCACTTCCTTTATCTAGTAATTATGTCAATATATTGTAAGTTAACACTGCATTGTATGTTGATGTTTGTCAACACTAATACCATCCGTGAGAGGGAATTTTCCACTGCATATAATAATTACATAGATATATTTTTCATTGTGCTGACAACGTTTAACCTCTGCTATAAGTAATAGGCTGGACCGTGCTACTTCCCAAGGGGCCCCCCTCACGAAGAGGGCGGGTAAGCATAGTTTTCTTTTGTTTGACATCACGTTGTGCACAGATCCACATTGGGTGTGATTGGTCATTTAACCGTGCTTTCAGTTTTGTTTGTATTTCTATTTTCTATTTTCTCTAGGGCGACCCGTTTTTTGTTTGAGACTTTTGACGGGACAGTTTACTCAAAATGTAAGTGACTGATACCTAATTTTTCTCACATACATAATAGGTTAGTGAGTTCATCTATATATAGCCAGGAGAAGTCTAATTTGATATAGGTCCTGATGAAGCGTTAGAGAATCTTTAATGACCACATTTACGCGAAACATGTTGACCAGACCCTAGGGGTCAGGTGACAATTTCCCAGTACTCCAGGCTTTTTTAAGTGGTTGAGCATTATTCTCATTGTCCACTTAATTATGTTTTTAATCTTGATCGTGACCCCTTTATATTGCCAGTAAACAGACCAGTTGAGGGGTCCCTAATCAATCTTAATATTTTCTCTACTCTCCTGCCATATTGAGTGCCTGACCTTCTTGATTCAACGGCAGCCACCATACATAAAAAGATCTCCGGCAAAGAGCCCCCGAAAGGGGAGCCCGTCAGACATTGCACCTGCCGGTCTGACGAGGAGCTTCCCGATGATGAAGCATGACACCCTTTGGGTGTGTGAGGGCTCTAGCTTCTAAACTTTAATTGTTCACCCTAGAGTTAGGAACAGTGTACTTTTTTTATTGGTGTGGATGAAAGATACATGTTGGGGGGCTGAGGCCTGCATGTGAGGATGGTGAGTGTATGTGTGTCAGGGCATGCGTGGGAACTGGTGGCGAATGAGTATGAAGAACCGGACGGGGGAGTAAGTTCCTTTCTTACTTTACCTTTCCTCTAGGTCAGCGCCCACCAGAAGAAGAGTATTTGGCGTGCCATCGCCAAAGAAGTGCGGACCCTGGGGGTCTATCATAGACGGAGCACCCACTGCCGCAAGAGATGGGAGGACCTGCGCTGCTGGAGCAAGAAGAAGGCGGAGGCCCAGCTGGGGATGGCCTCCCAAAGTGGAAGGGGTGCCCGTCGCACCATGACCCCCCTGATGTTCCGGATCCTAGCAGTGGCATATCCGGAGTTGGATGGGCTCTTGAGGGCATCACAGCAGCAACAAGGGAGTGAGTTCAGTCTCAGTCAGCTGACTCTGCGCGCTGTACGAGGTGGATGGGTGGGGGATGTGGGCTGTGTGTTCACCTAGGCCAGGGCGAACTTGCTAGGGTACGGCATTGTTAGGCAGGCTCTGTGGCACTCCAACCCCAATAGTGGCAGTGGCCATCCACAAATAATCAGTCTGGCTCCTATGTGTTCCAGGTGAGCAGCACATGGGGTTTTACATAGGCCCCCATGGTCAGTTGATTTTCCAATTAACTGTTAGTGCATTTCCTAGTGCATAGGGCTGCTCCCTGTGTGTTGTGTCTGCCAACGGTAGTGGTGTTGCTGCATTGACCATGTGTCTCCTCTGTCTTTCCCCAAATTTTTGTTTTGTCACCCTGTCCTTGTGTGCATTAGCATCATCTGGCAGAGGAGCAGTGGCACCGGAGCAGGAGGGAGCTGCAACCCACATGTCCCAGGAGGGTGAATGTATGGAGTCTGAAGGCACCAGTGGGACAGAGGGCAAGGGGTGTTCCACGACAGGGACAGGAGGCGACACCAGTGACAGCGAATCCCCCTCTGATGGGAGCTCCCTTGCGGTGGCGGACACTTCTGTGCCCACCGCAACAACAGGTACAGCTGCCACCCGACTACCAGCACCGCCCTCCCAGCAGCCCCACAGCGTGTTTCCGGTGCCCGCTCAACCTGGAGGGTGGGCATCTCCTTCGCCCGAGGCACCTCAGGCCCTGCCCCAGTTAGCCCCGCTGCCCTCAGTGAGGAGGCTATTGACCTCCTGAGATTCTTCACTGTTGGGCAGTCAACCATTTTGAATGCCATCCAGGGTGTTGATAGGCATCTGCAGCAAACAAATGAATGCCTGCAGGGCATTCATTCTGGCGTGGCGGCCCAACAGAGAGCATTTCAGGCTCTGGCCTCAGCACTGATGGCAGCCATGGTCCCTGTGTCCAGCCTCCCCCCTCCAACCTCCACTACCCAGACCCAATTCCTTCTACCTCTGCCTATCCCAAGCACACCATCAGACCAGCATGCACACACATCAACACACAAAAATGGCTCTGGCAAACATAAGCACCACACATCCCACAGGCACTCACACAAGCACCATCCACATGCAGACACACCAACATCCACTGTCTCCACAGTGTCGCCCTCCTCCACACCCTCCACCTCCCTCCCAGTCTCGTCTCCACTCACACCTTCATGCACTACATCCTCAGCCACTACCTCCATCACCAGCACGCCCATCACCACACACCACTCACGTGCAATCACCACCCCCACTACCATTCACATGTCCCCTGTGTCCTCTCCAAGTGTTTCTGTGAGCCCTCATACCAAAGTACACAAACACAGGCACACACCCACTCAACAGCCATCCACCTCAGAACAACCTCCAACCCATGCACCTTCACCATAACTCAGCAGACGTACACCTCCTAGAACCACTACCTCCTCCTCCACTCCCAAACCCCCTCCATCTTCCCATCCCAGTGTGTCTAAAAAACTTTTCCTGGCTACCATTGACCTCTTCCCTACACCTCCCCCCGTCCTTCCCCTAGGGCCAGGTTACCTAGAGCCCTGACCAGCAACTCAGCCACCAAAACTTCGTCCGGGTGGCCCCTGCAAGTCCGGGAACATCGAAGGGGGCACCCATCAGAGCTGCCTGTGTGCCACCTACTGAAGCCAAGGAACACCCTATTCCGCCACCTGCCAAGGTAAAGAAGGGGCCAGCGTGCAGAAGAGAAAAGCCGCACCACCCACCCACCCAACAAGGTCTCATCCAGAACCAAAGAGGACAGTGCGAAGGTCCCATCAGTGATTTCCAAGGTGGAAAAGAGACACAAGAGCAAAGGGAAGTCACCTCAGGGCACAGAGCCTCCGGGTGAGGGACTGGTGTCCCCCGTACGCAAGACAGGCCAGCAACCTGTACTGCAGTGAGCCCCGCCGCAACGATCACCACCTGCACCACCACCTGCACAGCAGCTGCCTCAACTACAGTCACCAGCATCATCCCCAGTGGGCAGCCTTCCGAGGCTGCAGGAGACGGCCTAGTGTCTCCCTCCACCTGCACCACTGGCAGCATCTCCGCCGCAGACTCTGCCACAGCCACCGCCACCTGCCCGGCGACGTGCCCAGCCAGTGCCACTACAGCGGATATCAGCACCATCCCCAGTGGTCAGCCGCCCGAGGCTGCAGGAGACGTCCTGGAGCCTGCACACACTACATGAGGGACCACCAACAGCACTGGCACTACCAGCAGTTTGCAGCCTAAGTCGTTGCAAGGAGGAGTGTGACTCTGCCTCCATGGAGTATCATGCTACCTGTTACAGGAAAATCTCCTGGCTCAGACACCCAGGTGAGGGAATGGGAACTGCCACACCCCTGGTGCAGCATCACTGGGCACCAAGCCCCCTCCAGAACCAGTGGAGAACAACATCCACTACCCCAGTCCTTGGCAGGACGAATCACTCTGGGCACCAAGCCCCCTCCAGAACCAACAGCATCCACTACCCCAGTCGTTGGCAGGAAGAAGCACTCTGGCCACCAAGCCCCCACCAGGACCAGTGGAGAACAGCATCCACTACCCCAGTCCTTGGCAGGACGAAGCACTCTGGGCACCAAGCCCCTTCTAGAAGCAGTGGAGGACAGCATCCACTTGAGAGACTGTGGCTTTACACTCCCCAGGGCCAAGCAGTGGGCACTGAACCCACTTAATAGACTTGTGAGACTGTGGCTTTACACTCCCCAGGACCAAGCAGTGGGCAGTGAACCCACTTGATAAACTTGAGAGACTGTGGCTTTGCACTCCCCAGGACCAAGCAGTGGGCATGAAGCCCCCTCGAGGAGCAGTAGCGTCATTCCACCATCCGGCTGAGGTGCCATCCGTCCCCTTGCCCCTGAGGTGCCTGTGTTTTTTTGACCTGATGCCCCTGCAGTGTTCTCTACATTTTGAGGCAGGTGTCATGTGTGGGCTTCGCCCATACTTTTCGGGACCACTGGTCCAAGTACATTTAATGGGACAGTGTACGGACTTGTGTGCTTACTGTAAATATTTGTATATACTGGTGATTTTAAGTTGTCTTGGCCTATCTGATTGTTCGATTATTACACTTGTTAAACTTATTTCATTTGGTCCTTGCGTTCTTCTAGGGGGTGACAGGGTGTATCTGTGATGTTATTGGATGTGTGTGTGTGTGTTGTTGTGGGTGGGGGTGTTGCATGCGTGTGTCACTTTCTTTTCCCACCTCTCCTCCCCTGTGTGCTAGGTGCAATACTCACCGTCGTCGTCGCTGCCGTCTTTGATGTTCCTGGTAGATAAGGAGGTAACCCAGCATGGGCAGGACCTGTAACTCGGGCTCCATGGCGTACTTGTTCCTCGTTGGGTCTCGAGAGGTGAGTGGTTTCCCTTTCAAAGACTGTTTCTGCCATGCTTTTGATGGCGTTGGTACCGCCCTGGAAAATCTGGAGGATTGGTGCCTTGTAATAGTGTGGGCGGTACATTGTCTTCCGCCTGTCTGTTGGCAGTGACTGCCGCGGTGTTTGATGCTACCGCCGTGGCGGTTGGAGTGTTAAAGTGGCTGTCTGTGTTGGCGGTTTCTGCCATGGTCGTAATTCTTTTTTTTTTTTACTGTATTACTGCCGCTTTATCACCAACCACCAGGGTTGTAATGAGGGCCATAGTTATTTGTATTAATCTTTTCAAATAAAACAACAATAGGCACTGCTCTAACAAGTATATGGTTGTTGTCATGACCAAAAGGCCCATGAGAAAGGTTCGACATGGAAACATTATGACAGAACATGGGCCCCCATTACAACCATTGTGGCAAATCCCACTTACTGCCGTGCAGAAGACCGCCAACATACTGCTGCGGCCGCGGAATTCCGCTACAGGTATTACGACCCACAGCTCAGAATCCACCACAATACAGACACCCACACAAGTCCGCCACACTAAAGGTCAGTGATAAGCTGACGATAACAAAACCGACACTGTCACGCCAACAAGAATACGCCCACACTATCACGACCCATGAATCAACGTGGTGGACTTTCAACCGTGGTAAACCATTAGCGGTACACACCGCCACGCTCAAAATATAACCACATTGGACAATTCGAAATACACACACCTGATACACATATACACACACCACACACCCAATCCAATTTAAAACACACACCCACATTACCCACAAACCCTTACAACCAGAAATTTGAAAGCAGGCCAGAGAGAGACACTACCTTAAACAACAACAGCATCCACAGACCCACAACACCATCACTTACACAACATCCACACACCTCAAACAACACACACCAACACATCCCCTTCCACATCACAACACACACTATCTCACACATCACCTACACCACATCATGGCACCTCAACGAGGAGGAGCTCAGGGTCAATTGTGGAGAAAATCATCCGGGTAGAGCCACAGCTATTCAGATCACAGGTGCAGTACACCTCCATTGCAAGGAAGATGGAGCTATGGTGAAGAATTGTCGACAGGGTCAACGCAGTGCGACAGCATCCGAGAACACGGGATGATATCAGGAAGAGATAGAATGACCTACGGGGGAAGGTGCATTCCCTGGTCTCCAGACACCAGATTGCAGTACAGAGGACTAGCGGTGGACCCCCAGCTCCTCCCCCACAACTAACAACATGGGAGGAGCAAGTCTTGGCAATACTGCATCCTGAGGGAGTAGTAGGAGGACTGGACTCTGGTAAGGCAAATCTTTACTACTTTATCCCCCACCCTACCTGCATGCCATCACATACCCCACCCTTACCCTCACACCCATCACCCCAACAACCCACAGATACCCAACCATAACAACACACACATCCCAAAAACAAGCCCTGCATGTAACACCAATGCATGGACACCCATCAACAAAGCGTGTCCAGTAAAGAGACCCACACAGACCCCAAACCAACTATCACACAAGGACCAAGACAAGAACGCAAGCACTGGAGTAGAGGGTCACTCACCCATTGCACACAATGGCACACACAGATGCAATAATCATGCTTTCACACCCCTGCAGGACCCC
Organism: Pleurodeles waltl; assembly: GCF_031143425.1. NCBI lineage: Eukaryota > Metazoa > Chordata > Amphibia > Caudata > Salamandridae > Pleurodeles > Pleurodeles waltl. The sequence continues at coordinate 286,994,365 of NC_090447.1, forward strand.
TACCCAATGTCACCAAACAGGAGGTGCCAGACAAAAACAGTCCCCCCAAAGAAGAGACCCACAGTGCTTACAGAAGCTCTGCACAACTGGATCAAGATAACCAGCCGGGCCCATCAGGGACCTCGGGACAGTAGGTTCTCCTGACACAGTCACAAGCCACCATAGAGCCTCCCCCTCAGGAAACACCAGCACAGCACCCACCCAGCGGGCCCATCCCTCTGTCCCCAGGACATGTCAATCAGAAGTGTGTCCACCACTACAGGAAACCCAGGCAACCCCACTAACACAGGTCAATCAGGGACCTGGGGGCAGTGGCAGTGGGCACACGGTTCAGGGGACAAAGGCACGGGACAACAGGGAAGCTGGGAGGACTCCTGTGCGGCAGGGGGAGGACAGGCCCAGGGAACACACTCTCCACGAGGCACTCTCCAACATCATGGGAGCTTACCACCATTCCGAGGAGACGATGGCAATGGTGCTGGCCAGGTTTCAGGAGACCCAGCGGCAACAGGAGGAACACTACCTTGGGATCAGGGAGGACTTGAAGTCCATTAACAACACCCTGGTCACCATTGCAGGGGTGCTGGCAGATCTTGTCAACACCAGGAGGGACACAGTGGCACAACAAGGGGCCCCTGACACTAGCCTGGACGATGAACAGCCCTCCACCTCCGCCGGCGCTAGTGGACAGGAGGCACCGCCACAGGAACACAACACCAGCACCCCACCGCCTGCAGATGGAAAATCACCCTGCAAATGGTCCCTGAGATCCAGGAACAAGACATATAACATTGCCAAGACCCCTGCCAGGAAATGAGACCCCCCTGAATGTCACCCTTCTGTCCCACTTTGTCACCCTGTCAATCCTTGAACTGCCATTGCTCCACTTCCTGTGCCCCTTTGGACAATGCACCTGTGAAACAAATAGACTGGACTCCGCCATGGACATTCCTCCACCATCCTCCAAGCCCATTTTACAACCTCCTCCACTTATTAGCACAGAAATAAATACACTTCAATCACAAAACAATCTGGAGTCAGTCTGTGCTTTCACAAAAGTTTAATTGCAATAACCATGGAATATAGCAATGTCAATTTACTTGTGCACATACCGACGTAACACAGCTGTAGACCAGGAGGAAATATAGCAGAGGGCACAAGTGGGACCCACATCTGTGAAATGGAAAGGCAAAGTGACAAGTCAGGGTCCATACACTGAGTGAAAATGACAGACTTATGCTAGCTCCAACAATAGTATGAGATGTAGGAGGCAGTGACATCTTCTTACCTGTGTCTCACTGGAAGTATTGCATGATTATGTTGTTTCGGTTGTCGATATCCTCTTCTTCTTCACTGTCCACAGGCTCCACAGCTGCCACGAGACCACCAGCTGGCCCATCCTCCTGCAGAAAAGGCACCTGCCGTCGCAAAGCCAGGTTGTGCAGCATACAGCAGGCCACGATGATCTGGCACACCTTCTTTGGTGAGTAGTATAGGGAACCACCTGTCATATGGAGGCACCAGAATCTGGCCTTCAGGAGGCCGAAGGTGCGTTCGATCACTCTCCTAGTTCGGCCATGTGCCTCATTGTAGCATTCCTCTGCCCTTGTCCTGGGCGAAGACAGCAGCGCAATTCAGCATTGGTTAACATTGGGCCCTATGGGTCCGAGGAGCCAAAGGTGATGTCCGCTGTCGGTGACGGTATGCACCGCTGCAGACGTGACCACCATTGTGCCACCAGTGGAGAATCACATCCACTACCTCAGCCTTTGGTGGGATGAAGCACTCTGGGCACCAGGCCCCCTCCAGAACCAGAGAGATACATCCACTACCTCAGTCCTTGGCAGGATGAAGCACTCTGGGCACCAGGCCCCCTCCAGAACCAGTGGAGAATGACATCCACTACCTCAATCCTTGGCAGGATGAAGCACCCTGGGCACCAGGCCCCCTCCAGAACCAGTGGAGAATGACATCCACTACCTCGGTCCTTGGCAGGATGAAGCACTCTGGGCACCAGGCCCCCTCCAGAACCAGTGGAGAGATACATCCACTACCTCAGTCCTTGGCAGGATGAAGCACTCTGGGCACCAGGCCCCCTCCAGAACCAGTGGAGAATGACATCCACAACCTCAGGCCTTGGCAGGATGAAGCACTCTGAGCACCAGGCCCCCTCCAGAACCAGAGGAGACTGTTATCCACTTGAGAGACTGTGGCTTTGCACCCTCCAGGATGCAGCAGTGGGCAAACCACCCACTGGAGAGACTTGAGAGACTGTGGCTTTGCACTCCCAAGGATGCAGCAGCGGGCAAACCACCCACTGGAGAGACTTGAGAGATTGTGGCTTTGCACTCCCCAGGATGCAGCAGTGGGCAAACCACCCACTGGAGAAACTTGAGAGACTGTTGCTTTGCACTTCCCAGGATAAAGCAGTGGGCAAACCACCCACTGGAGAGACTTGAGAGACTGTGGCTTTGCACTCCCCAGGATGTAGCAGTGGGCATGGAGCCCCCTCGTGCAGCAGTGACGTTGTGCGTTCATCTGGCTGAGGTGCCCTTCTCCCCTTCCCCCTGAGGTGCCTGTTTAATTTCAATCTGATGCCCCTCCAGTGTTCTCTCTGTTTCCAGTCAGGTATCTAGTGTGGGCTTCGCCCATGCATTTTGGGCCCAGTGGTCCACGGACAATGATTGGTGCACCATCCGGACTTGTGTAGTTGGTGTACATAATTGTATTTACTGGATTTTGAACTTTGATAATGAGATTTCACATGATTGCATTCGTTCAAATAATTTCCTTTTGTCCTTGCGTTCTTCCAGGGGTGGGGGGATGTATTTGTAATGTTGCTGCATATATTTGTGTGTATGGTGTTGTGGGTGAGGGTGGGGGGTGTTGCATGTTGCATGTTTGTGTCACTCTCTTTTCCCTCCCCCTCCCCTGTGTTGTAGGTGCAGCCCTCACCGTGGTTGTCGCTGCCGTATTTGGTGCTCCTGATAAAAGGGAAGGAAGACCAGCATCGGCAGTATCTGCAATTCGGGCTCCATGGCGTCCTGGTTCCTCGTGGGGTGTGGAGAGGTGAGTGTTTTCCTTTCTGTGTACTGTTTCTGCCGTGTTTTTGTTCGCGTTGGTTCCGCCCTGGAAAAGGTGGCGGATAGGCCTCTTGTGATGCGGTGGGCAGTACATTGTCTTCCGCCTGTCTGTTGGCGGTTACCGCCGCAGTGTTTGTTTCTACCGCCGTGACGGTCGGAGTGTTAAAGTGGCTGTCTATGTTGGCAGTTTCTGCCATGGTCATGATTCCATTTCTTTTCCTGCCGGACTGTTTGTGGTATTACCACCGCTTTAACATCGACTGCCAGGGTTGTAATGAGGGCCATAGTCTTAATCTATACAATGGTTCTTTGTAGTCGTTATTGGGCAAGATACCCCAGTACTTTCATGCATGCACAGCAGTGTGGTAAAATTCTCAGGATTACTGAAGGGCTACTGGAGATAAGAACAACAAGGTAAGAACAATAAAAGGTAGACAAACTAGGAAGTAGTTGTGAACAATTTGGTTACTTTGAATTCATTCACTACCCCAGTCAACAGGATACTAAGGGCCTGATTCATAGTTTGATGGACAGGCTGGTGTATTGCAAACATGATGGAGTACTGTGTCAACCAAATTCTTGATCTGCCCACTTCAAGTAGAGTCTGGTAGACTAGTTAGGTTTTCTGTCGATGGAGCCCTGTTCGCTCTGTTGATGGAAAGCTTGCTCCTATGGCTGAAAGGAGTAGAGGCTTTCGTAACAAGGGCAATACAATGCCTACCTCTCAGGGTTACCTTTCTGCACAAGTGGAATAGACATGACAATGGTTTCCAGCTTCCATGTGAACCAAATGGACTCCAAAAGATGCCACACCTGATTCATCAGGATGAGGGGATAAGTTTTGACCGGGACCAGACGTTCCCAGTGTGATGTGGGATATCTTCCAGGGTATCTGCAGATAGGTAAAGCAACCCTGGTACTCAATACTCAGACAAACTCTTTTCCCAATTCTAAATATACAAGTTAGATTTACCAAATGTCTATTCTCCCTTTCTGTGGATGCTGGTATCAGTATGCTACATTGGTTATGCAATACTTCTGAAATAGAGTCAAGATAACTACATCCACAGTTAATAATCACAGATAGATGTGGATATATAACGATTCACACTAACACCTACCTAAAGGCATGGGTATATGAGTTTAGATGATCAAATATCAGTTCTTCGCAGAAAAACTAGTTTATTAGGCTAATCAGCTTTCTTCTTCCTGCAGTCATAAGGTGCAATTTAATATCTATTTAGCTAAGAGTCATTAGAAATAAGTACATCTGTACATTCAATAGCAATACCTTAATATGAGTCCTGGCTTACTTCTACACAAACACTGCAAAAACACTATAGTAAATGTCTGATCCTTTCTTTCTGATGAAGAATTTGCAACAAAAATAAATGGCTTGATTCACCAATCAAAGATTCAATCAGATAAGTAACTTCTTCTCTTTAGAACATTTTATTAATGTTACCAATGTACAGGTTGCTGCTTTGAAATCATGTCATTGTGTTTATCTTTTTGCAGGATGTAAATGGAGGCAAAGAACAAAAGCAGTCCTGGTGACAGAATCTTAATCAGGCAAGTAAACGTTTTTCTTTCAGCACAAATTGTAAAGTTACCAATCCATAGGTCGCCGTTTGAACTTATGCCTTTTGTTTATGTATGCCTTTGCAGGAGTCTAAATGACGTGGAACAAGAGCAGGAAAACCAGCAAGTCCCATGGAAAGGAAAACTTGCAGTAGGACACCAAGCGCTTGGTAAATGTGATGCAAGACAAAGAACACAGGTGAGTACTGAAGGGTAACTGATGATAAGTCGTCAACGTCCAGCGTGTGGCCCACAAAGGCTACTTTCTCCATCTTAAAGGGCCCACAGCATTCGCGTGTGGCACCAGACACTGCCCCATGCCCCATTTAGGGTGGATGGGGTATGGTCCTTTTTTCTGCCCCTCACTGCCAGTTAAAAACTGGTGTTAGGAGCAGAAAAAAAACAAATAATAACCCTAAACCCTGGGACCAATTTGTTTTTTGTTTGTTTTGCATAGGATTCTCTAGGACTCATCTCCCATATCGGTTTTGTTATTATTTTTTCAATTGGTGAGAATATTAGTATCTGTAGTCATCTAAGAAATCTGTCTGCCTATAAGTAGTTTCTGGAGGTTTTTACTTCCAGTCATATGGATGTTTCTTTTTTTACTTCTCGTTCCAGTGCCTTGAAGATTATTTTAGTAGACATTAAATCTTCCGATTTAAACTGTGGTCCCTAACAGAATAAAGTGACCAACATAAACCCACTGATAAGGTTTTCTATTTTATACAACAAAGCCCATTTACTAATTAGGAGAAAATAAAAAGGGAACTTAGATCTGCTCATCAACAATCCAACATTAGAGGGTACCATTCAGAATCAACCAAAATTGTTATTTAGAAAAGGTAACAATCGGAAATTGATAATTTGTGAGTCAGCCTGTGGTACTGAAAATTCTGGACCCGTGTTATAAACATCGTCGTATCACAACGATTTTGGTATCAGCAGACCGAGAATGATCAGAATAGTATGCACAAGCATTGTATTCATATTCGGGTAACGAAATCACCCGATTATCAGAGTTTCCGTCCTGAACCCTCGTGTTCCATTTAAACGACAGCCATTTTGTGATTGCCCTCACATAGGCCAATGTCTAATGCTGAAAACGAGTCTGAAGGACACGTACACCTTTGCTGACTCCTCTGTGACCTGGGCAAGCTGACTCCACTGCCTGAAGCCAAACCTGTTCGGCCAGTTTCTTTCCCAGTGGCCGAATGAGATTAGTATCAAGGCACAACACATCATAAACCTTTCATCACACACAAACCATGCCTAATCTTACACACACCTGTCCCTGTTTCTTTCTTCATGACTTGCTTTACAAGGAGGAGGTGCCCGTTTATATTGGGGGTCCATTGATATCTGATGAAAGTACTAAGCCTTTCCGGGTAATTGATTGAGGGCTGGACAAACTGAAATATGGGCTTGTCATCATAAACCTGCTATTTCTTTGTAGTGAAAATATGTGAATGGTCAACTGTAAAATAAGGAATGTTTGCCTAAAGCATAATATTTTGTATAAAAGAGAAGGTTAGCTTTGCAAAGAGAGCAGTCTCCTGAGAATATACACCGTGTTGTACTTCTAGGATACCTGTTACTGGCTGCAGCCAATAAACAAGATCTTTGACTTCACCAAGAAGACTCTGTGTTTCTGTAGTCTGAAACAGGAAGGACTCGAAGTCTTAGGGTGTGTTCCCTGGCACCACTGGGTTCTGAAAAACCCAGTACTTCAGTTGGCGCCCAACGTGGGGCGATTTCAGCGGTACCTGTCCAAGCCAGAGGTTCGTGAGGAGCTTCGTGTGAAAATTCTGAAGGAAGGCCGCCACTTCATCGACCCCTGTATGTCGACGTGGTCCGAAAGTCTTTGCTGCGAGGTTCCCCGCTTTCCGACGGCTACGAAGGACTGCTGCCCTGACTATCGCCCTGTTTTGGACCCTTGATGATTTGGTAGAGTGAAACGATAAACGAGTCTTCTGGTGACGTCATCGATACCTCAGTTAAGTATAAGTGGAGCGTCTCCCAGGCCTTAGTTTGGTTCTTAGTTTGGTATCCCCTTGGGATCTTTGATTTGGAACTTGCAAGTACCAAAGCCGAGGGATTCGTGTATTCACGAGACTATCGTATTCGATAATCCTTTGAAGTTTGAAGCTAGACTAGAGAGCGAAGATGCCTGGTCTTAGCAGATATGGAAATTTGTTTTGTCTTGGTTATAATAGGGATTCCCGATTGGAGGACTCGTGTCCGGTTCCTCCGATTGGAACTCCAACCTATGAACTATATGTGAAACATGGCATAGGCACCATCATATATAATGAAGTATGGATCCGATACACCAGGAAAGATGGTGTTTTAAAATGGCCCCAATATGGTAGTTTTGACACAGAGATTCTGAATAATCTGGAGGTTAAACTTTTTAAGAAGAAAGCCCGGCCGGCGATGTTTGACTTTTTCCGCCTATGGCGTAAGGAAGCCAAACAGAAGGAAATTAAATTAGCAAAGAGAAATAAGAGGGAAGAGGGTATCTCGATAATGCAAGCTGCTATGAAGTTTAAAGATGATGAAGAAGAACAGATGAATGAGCAGTTGCACAGGCAACATAAATTGGTGACCGATAAATGTTATCCAGTTCTTCCGCTTCTTCAGCAAGATGCAGCAAAAGAACTTGAGAAAGATCCTTTAATGTCACACTTGTTGAGGTCGCCACCCCCTTATGCGCAGAATGCTACAGCACCTCCGCAACCTTTAGCTGTGCAACCTCCGGTTATTGTGCCTCAGGTTCTTCCACAGCCGCCAGCTCCTTTTCAGTTGGCTCCTACTACTATGGCGCAGCCCCTTCAAGGGCCGCCGACTTCGCTACCTGCTCCATCTGTACCTCCTGCGACTTTATGTACTACATCGACTGCCTCTTCTGGTGTTCTTCCTGATACTGCCTCTGCGTCTGCTTCTGCGTCTGCCTTGCCTCCCTCTGTTTTTCCTCCTGTTCTTTCATCAACTTCTCCTTCTGTCTGACAGAGAATGACAGATACTGTTGCCAGCCTTATATTTCCTCTCTTTGGGTCGTCTGGTGTGACCCCAGATTCGGAGCGTAAGCAGTCGCGTAGTCAACTGCCTAATTCTCAAGAGAGAGAAATGTTTGACTGTATGGCGCGTAAATGGGTTGTTTACCCTTTAAGATACGATGTAGAGTCTGTTATGGATGTCTTCCATCAATGGGGAGCACCAAAACAAAGATACGTTTTTGAGAAAATGTGTGCTTTCCTTTGTGAGGAATTGGAAGATAATGATTTGGAAACAAATCCGCCTGATTTGTGCCATGTACGGTTTGAGTTTGCAAAGGGCACAATTGTGGGTCCCGATGTTGAGACAGCAGTTGCGACGTTGTTGTCCTTTAGGAATAAGGATCCTTCTCAGTCATTGTTCCAACATGACTCTTCTGTTAAAAAAAAGTTGCGACAGTACCCAATGAGAGAAGTCCCTCCGGTATGGAAGGACGCCGTTGAGGCTGATGTTGCTAATCAAATTGATGCTGTCCCAGCTCATTTTCAGCGTGTTTGGGTACATGTTCCGTGGAAGCGAGCTGAAGTTTTAGCCCTTAAGCAGACTTTGCCTGATCCCCGTAAAAACCCTGCAGGGTATTATAAGGAATTATCACAGACTGCAGACTCATGCATTATGAATTTAGCAGACATAGACATGTTATTTGGGAATGCTGTTCCACAGCCTTTGTGGGGATTGATTCGCCATACAGATCATGCACAAGAGTTAGGTGACTCATGGGCTAATATTAGTGCTGCAAATGATAGACAAGTTGGTGGTGCCAAGCCTGAGCCTTTGGTAGCAGAACTGCCTGCTAGGATCATTACTTACATGAAGACTTTAATGCCTGCGATGCATGTGAATTGGGATAAATTGTCTGCATGTAAGCAGAAGAAAGATGAAACAGTGTCTGATTTCTTCACCAGGTTTGAGGAAACGTTTATCGACCACAGTGGTCAAGATATGAGTACAGAAGGAGGTCAACGGTTGTTCGTCGACAAGTTTGTGCACAATTTGCTTGCAGAGCTGTGTAAGAAATTGAAGGATTCAGAGAGTTCTTGGGCCGTTTCCTCTTCAGCACAAATATTGGCTACTGCACAGTACTACGAAAATAGGGATAAAGATGAGAAGGATAGAGCAGACAAGAAAACTAAAGAATTAAAGACGAAGGTTCTTTTATAGCAGGCGTATCCGCCACGTGGTGGTCAGAGTAATTATCAGCAACCTCAACAGTTCCAGAGAAACTCGCAAAGGTTCGAGTTTTCTCAACCACGTGTTCCTGTAGGTCCCAATCAGTGTTCATATTGTAAAGAAGAGGGTCATTTCAAGTATAGTTGTCCTATTTTGTTACAGCGTACGAATGGTGCTTCTGGCGCAAGAGGTCGAGGTGTTCAACAAGCTCCTAGAGGTAGAGGACGTGGAAGTTTTCCCCAGAACACGCGTTCCTTTCCGTCTCAAAACTCAATGAATAGTTTTGACCAGCAACATAACGCGTCTGGTAGGACGGCTCAGTACTATGCTGACGACTACTATGGAGAAGATGAGAACTTGGAAGGTAATAATTGGTAGGACAGCCATAGACGAAGAGAGGGAGTTTTTTAGTTCCAGTGGATCAGAATGGACCTTATGTTAAGGTGATTACCTCAGGTGTGTCGGAGCCTTTTCTGTTGGATACTGGTGCTACAAGGAGTTCTATTATGCACTCAAAACTCCCTGGCGCACCTTTGTCTGGCGAGATGAAGGTTTCAGTAGGTTTTTCTGGCGCCCCGGTTAGGAACCCGATTTCTAGTCCTATGTCCCTTTCTATTGGACCTTGTGAATTGGAAGCACCCTTTATTCTGACGACAGGTTGTGGTGAAAACTTGTTAGGATTGGATTTGTTGAAAAGATTGTATGCAACATTATATTGTTCTCCTTCGGGAGTACAACTTACACTGGGTAGGAAAGTGGTCTCTCCAATGTATTTGTCGAAGGATAAACTTCCGACCGAATTGTCGTTTCTTCCTGATACCATTTGGGCTACTGGTCCTAATGACGTGGGTCTGTTGGAAATACCGCCTTATGTTGTGACATTGAAAGCCAATGTTAAATTACCACGCATTCAACAATACAAGATCTCTACTGAAGGTGAAAAGGCGTTGGTAGCGATCATTTATGATTTAATTGAAAAGATGTAATTGAAGAGACAAGAGGCAACATTTGTAATAGTCCTGTTCTGCCTGTTTTGAAACGTACTGACCCCGCTAAGCCACCTGTTTACAGGCTCGTGATTGATCTTAGAGAGGTAAATAAAATAGTTGTGCCACAATTTCCAGTTGTTCCTGATATCACTGCCATATTGACTATGATTCCAGCTTCCGCCACCTGGTTCTCGGTGATTGACTTAAAGAATGCTTTCTTCAGTATGCCGATTGCAGAGGAGAGCAGGGATATTTTTGGATTCAGTTTAGGAGGCCGAAGTTTCCGCTTCAAATGCGCTCCTCAAGGCTACTGTGAATGTCCATCAATATATAGTCAGGCTTTAAAAACACAGCTTGATGCAATTGTTTTACCTGACGGCGCTACCCTTATTCAGTACATTGATGATTTGCTAGTCGCTACAGATACTGAAGAGATTTGTAAAGAAGCCACCTTGTTGTTGTTGCGTCATTTATCTGATTTACATCACAAAGTGTCCCTTTCAAAACTGCAATATTGTCGACAAGAAGTGACCTACTTAGGTCATCTCTTATCGAAGGAGGGAAGGAAACTGACCTCAGAAAGAATTTAGGCAATTGCAAAATTGAGTGTGCCAAAGACACAGTGAGAAGTACGTGCTTTCTTGGGCATTACATCATACTGCAGACAATGGATACCAAATTTTTCTTTGCTGGCCAAACCTTTGGTAGTATTGACCTATAAAGATACACCAAACCCCGTTCCGTGGTCTGAAGATTGTCAGAAAAGTTTTTCCGAATTGCGTAATGCATTGTGTTCGGCTCCTGTGTTGGGTACCCCCGACTACAGTAAGTCCTTTACACTGTATGTCCATGAGAAAGAGGGTTGTGCATTGTCAGTGCTGACACAGTCTTTTGGAGACAAGCAGCGCCTATGCGCATATTTTTCGTTGACTTTGGATCCGGTAGCTAAAGCATTGCCGGGTTGCTTGAGAGCCACAGCGGCAGCAGCTGTTTCTATTCGACAGTCTGCTGGGTTAGTGATGAATAATATGTTGATTGTGATGGTTCCACATGCAGTGGACACGTTGTTAAACAGGACCAAGACACAGCATTTAACTAGTGCTCGATTGTCAGGTTACGAGTTGACACTGTTAGCGAGTCATGTGCACATAAAGAGGGGCAATACGTTGAATCCAGCCACGTTATTGCCGATTTCAGTAGAGACAGATGATGTTGAACAACATGATTGTTTTCTTAGGACAGAAGAAGAAACGAAAGGGAGAGTAGATCTTAAAGATACTCCTCTTGTAAAGTGTGATGGTACCTTATGGGTGGATGGTTCATGCTTCAAGCTTCCGAATGGTGATACGACTGCAGCATATGCTGTCACAACTTTGCATACGATTGTTGAAGCTGCACGTGTACCACATAATTCAGCTCAAGCAGCAGAGCTGATTGCACTTACGAGAGCGTGTGCGTTATCGAAAGGAATGAAAGTGACCATATATACCGACAGCCAGTATGCGTTTGGTGTGGCCCATAGTTTTGGACGATTGTGGAAAGAACGTGGGTTCCTGACTTCGCATGGAACTAAAATTCAGCATGGTCAGTTGGTGAATGAGCTTCTTGAGTCACTGACCTTGCCATTACAAGTTGCGATTGTGAAATGCAGTGCACACAAGAAGATTACTGATGATGTCGGTCGTGGCAATGCATTTGCTGACGAAATCGCAAAAGAAACAGCAAAAGATGTGATGAATCGAATGTATGTTGCAGGCCCCGCAAGATGGGTTCGTGACGTTGGAATATGTGAAGATACGATAGAGGGTGTGAAGTCTATTCAAGCTGAAGCTTCAGAGAAAGAGTTGAGTGTGTGGAAAGAAAGTACGGGTAAATTGGATGAAAATGGTTGTTGGGTTGACTTTTCAGAACATCAGCGATGGTTGTTACCCGATGCGTATGTGCTTGCAGTGGTGACAATGGCCCATGGAATGGCCCATATCAGTGTGAAAGGGATTTGTAAGTTGTTGGCTCCAGTATGGCAAAATGCTGGAATTCCTAAATGTGCAGAGAATGTGGTCAAGAATTGCATGGTGTGTCTGAAATACAATCCTGGTAGGGGAACCCCAACTCCAGCTGGTCATTTTGCGCCTCCAACGTATCCGTTCGAGGTTTTGCAGCTAGATTTCATCCACATGGAAAGGTGCAACAATCTTAAATACGTACTCGTTGTTGTTTGTGCTTTTTCAAGATGGGTAGAAGCATATCCCTTAAAAGACAACACTGCCTTATCCACAGCTAAAGCCCTTGTCAAAGAATTCTTCCCTAGGTTTGGAATGCCGAGAATGGTCTGGAGTGATAATGGGAGTGAATTTGTGGGTCGAGTGATGAAAAAAGTATGTGAAGGGCTAGGTATCCAGCAAAAATTCCACGCTGCAAATCACCCCCAATCAGCTGGACTAGTAGAGTGCTATAATGGCACGCTAAAACTGAAGTTGGCAAAGATACAAGCGAGCTCTGGTCTTAAATGGCCTGACACTCTGCCTCTAGCACTCCTATCAACAAGAATGACTGTGCATTCGCGAGTGGGACTTAGTCCCTATGAAATTGTGTTTGGCCGCCAGGCCAACATATGGGGAGTGCCAAGACCAACAAAATTCAGTGAGATCGAACACCCTGTACTGCTTGATTATTTGTATGAATTGACGGCTAAATTGCGTGTTCTACACCAACAGGTTCACGATACTCTGCCTCAGGTCTCTGAAGCTCCAGGACATCTTATCGATCCTGGATCATGGGTACTGGTCAAGAACTTCCAGCGGACAAAGAATGACCAGCCCCGTTGGACCGGCCCCTACCTCGTCCTTCTCTCAACAAGATCAGCTGTTCGAGTGGAAGGGAAAAAGAACTGGATCCACGGCGTACACTGCAAGAGGGTCCCTTTTCCTCTACCGTACGACCGATGGGTCCAGGAGGGGATCGCTGACTCTGAGACTGAAACTGTTCCTCGTTTTTTGCCATTTAGCGATGTACGTGTAAAAGGAACAATTTCTGAACGAGAAAGTGACAATAATTTGCAAGAAGCTTTGCCACCGTCAATTCGATTGAATACTACAGAGCCTGAACTCTTGTTCCAGAACCAGACAGTTCCTGGAAAAAGCCGTTATAATTTGAGACCAAGAACTAAGGACAAATAATTTTTTTTCCCGTTCCTTTGCTATTTTTTTTTTTTTAAAGTGCAGCTCTCTCATCTGAGAAACTTTCTTATTTTAGTTTTTTTTCTTTTCGAACCGCCATCCGGGTTCAGCTGTAGGGTCGTGGTTGCCCAAGTCTTTGGAGTGCAGCTGAAGACGTTAGGTCGACAGTTCTGGTCGGTCTAAGGGAGTTGCCCTGGACTGACAGAAGCATTCCCTAGCATAGAACACCCTACCACCACGAGCAGCATTTAGAGAGGATGGAGTTTTTCAAGAATGAGAGACCTGCCAGACAGATGGACTTTAAAGCCAGAATGGGTATAATAATGACAAAGAAACGATTTTTGATATTATGTGTTTTCATGTTGCTTAGTGTAATGACGTTTTTAATAGGATATGTTTTATTCTCTTTTCAAGTGACATTTGCACCCATTACACAGCCCATACCTCCTTCTACTGTTTCCTCGCATTCTTTTCACCCCCTGCCTGAACACGAGTCTGCCAGAAGATTAGAGTTTGCCAACAATTCATTCATTCCGCTTCTACACCAACACCAATTAGTAGTGAACACAACTAACTGTTGGGTGTGTGGTCTTATGCCCCATACTACTGATAAAGGTATCCCTTATCTGGTCCTGCCTTTCAGCCATAATGGTTCTGTTTGGGCATATAGAACGGTGTTCATATACGCGTATGAAGCCAACCCCCTACGTTCTGTGAAAGATAATCCTAAGAATAGTGCTCTAGCTAAGGGTATAGTAGATATGATTAGGGAAGATATTTCCTATGAGACTATCCCGAGAGATGAGACACTAGCATATATTGGATGGAACATAACAGGATATGGAGTTACTCTGAGTGGGAACCAGCGAGCAAAGAGATCCTCCCCGATTTGGATTGTACCCCATCAGGGTCACCTATGTCTGCAAGGTAATGGCAAGAATTCCAGAGCTCAGTGAGGGAAAAGTATCTGCACTGAAACATATGTTTTTGCGTCTCAGACTTCTCCTTCGTTCTTAGCAGCTAAGGGTACCTATTTCATCTGCCATAATAGAGCCTATACATGGTTGCCTCCTGACTTCTCAGGCACATGTTTTGTTTCGTTCCTGTTACCTCCCACCTACACGGCCGCGGCAGATTACCATAAGACAAGGATAGATAGAGGTGTCATAAGTAAAGAAGACAATACAGGACAAGAATTTGGAGATTTCGTAAACGGTTTTCTGCCGTTTTGGGGCCCTATGGTTAACAACAGGAACATAAGGCAATTGACAAAGGTGGTTGAATCCACGGTAGTTGAAACCGCCGGTGCCCTTAGTAATTTGACTGCTGAGCTCCAGTCGGATCGCCTTATGACTCTTCAGAACAGGGTCGCATTAGACGTCATACTTGCAGACCGAGGTGGGGTATGTAAAGTGATCCAATCAAGTTGCTGTGTTTTCATCCCAGATAACGCTCTGACAGTCTACCAGGCCATTTCCAAACTGCATAAGATCTCCGAATCTATTCACGTGGATAAAGGAGATTGGTCATTGATGGGGTTGTTCTGGGAGCTGATATCCGCCTGGGGATGGAAGACTCTGGTAGTCATTGGGATGATCTTAGCCATTCTTTTCCTGTCCTGTCTGTGTGTACAGTGTGCTCCTGCAATATGTGGCCTCTGTGCTACATCGTGTGTAAGGAAACCTGTATCAAGGGACGAGCTAAGTAATAGGATGATGCTACAGCAACATCTCAACGACTTTATGAATATAGACCTGGACTCAGATTAGCGTGAGTATAGGTTATTGCCTATGTAAGGGCAAAAGGAGGGTCTGTGGTACTGAAAATTCTGGGCCCGTGTTATAAACATCGTCATATCACAACGATTTTGGTATCAGCAGACCGAGAATGATCAGAATAGTATGCACAAGCATTGTATTCATATTCAGGTAACGAAATCACCCGCATATCAGAGTTTCCGTCCTGAACCCTCGTGTTCCATTTAAACGACAGCCATTTTGTGATTGCCCTCACATAGGCCAATGTCTAATGCTGAAAACGAGTCTGAAGGACACGTACACCTTTGCTGACTCCTCTGTGACCTGGGCAAGCTGACTCCACTGCCTGAAGCCAAACCTGTTCGGCCAGTTTCTTTCCCAGTGGCCGAATGAGATTAGTATCAAGGCACAACACATCATAAACCTTTCATCACACACAAACCATGCCTAATCTTACACACACCTGTCCCTGTTTCTTTCTTTATGACTTGCTTTACAAGGAGGAGGTGCCCGTTTATATTGGGGGTCCGTCGATATCTGATGAAAGTACTAAGCCTTTCCGGGTAATTGATTGAGGGCTGGACAAACTGAAATATGGGCTTGTCATCATAAACCTGCTATTTGTTTGTAGTGAAAATATGTGAATGGTCAACTGTAAAATAAGGAATGTTTGCCTAAAGCATAATATTTTGTATAAAAGAGAAGGTTAGCTTTGCAAAGAGAGCAGTCTCCTGAGAATATACACTGTGTTGTACTTCTAGGATACCTGTTACTGGCTGCAGCCAATAAACAAGATCTTTGACTTCACCAAGAAGACTCTGTGTTTCTGTAGTCTGAAACAGGAAGGACTCGAAGTCTTAGGGTGTGTTCCCTGGCACCACTGGGTTCTGAAAAACCCAGTACTTCAAGCCTTCCAAGACATCAGAATGCGCCAAAAACAATTCCTCAAACCGAAGGGATTCTTCTAATGCAAATATTGCTCTACTTACTGATTAAGTAGGCACAAAAAACAGAGTTTCTAATACATGGTATTAAGGAATAATAAATAAAAGACCTCCCCCAAAACCAGAACATAGTATGACATGATAGGTATGTATACCCTCAGTATGACTGATAGACATCCGTTTCATAACACATACAAGCCAGTTGAGTGCTTAATCAACAGGTGTTACAACACCAAATTGACAGACTAAAATAAATTATAAATTAAGGGAAAAAAAAACTCACCTTTCTTAGATTAAATACTGCTGTAAAACCCCAAACAGTGCAGATCAATATGCCACAAGGGCTTAACATTTTTGACTAAACTTGTAATGTGTAATTTGGTGTGCACATTCCCCTCAACAAAGCAGGCAAATTTGCCACATCTAAAGCCAGATTTATTAAAGGATTGCATTGCCCTTGTGCAAACAATACAACCCACACACTGTACTGTTTCTCCCAAAATGTGTGAGTTATTATAGTTTTTTCCTGTCTCTTACCACCAGGTTTGCTTGGAGGTGACGTACACACAAAAAAGGCATTATACCATTCACTTTAAATAGGGAAGTTGGTGTAACAGAATTCCTCTGAGCAACACTACTCTGTTGGGTCATGAGAGAAAGTATTCAGTTGACTGAGCCAATGGATGCTCCGATGAAGGAATACTTAATATCTGCACACCTTTAAATGATATGAGTGGACCGAAGGCTTGGGAGACAGTCAACTGTCTTGCATTTGTTACAGAGTACCCTGTCCACTAAGCACTAAATCTGGCCCATCAATTTATGCTAACATGTGTAAACAAAGATGTGACTAGTTACTTTAACCCCTGGTCCGAAAGATATTATTTAAAATATTTTTATATATCAATTCTTTTGCATCTTCTATTAGTTAGGGATTTGTTTGTTCTGAATAATGTTCTTGACAATAAAAATAAAAAAAGAAGTTATTTATATATTTGCATACCAGAACACTGACCAAATCAAACAAAAGTTTGATGCTCACCACGCCCAATATTTTACACAAGTCTCCATTTCATTTGTATTATTATGGTCAGGAGTAAAACTATAACAGAATCTCTTTGACCACAGAAACTAATGTGGAAGCTAGTGTTCCTTATTCTGGCCCTCTCTTTCACTTACCTGCTCTGCTACCTTGTCATTTGTAGACTTGTTGAATGTCAACCAATTGTGATTCGAGGATTTTGATTGTGGCTAATAGATCAGGCTGTATTAAGATTGTTACGTCACCCTAGTTCATTATATCCAAAATGGAAGTCTGAATCTAGCAAAACTGCCCTTGTTCTGAATATTATATAATTTCCTTTCTTGGTAGTCCCCTTCTCGAGCGTGCTCATCAATCAATTAAAAGTCAAAAGGTGTGAATAATTGAAGGCACATTTAATATACATTATTTAGTTTGGCATTGTGATAATTAGGTGGGCTTGAATATAATCACAGTATTTCATCTAAATGCAGACTTTATGCTTTACATTACATGTTATTGATTTCTGGAGATGTTTCTAGAATGGTGGTAGCTATGTGTCACTTTTTTGTTCAAGAGAACCCAGTCTTGTAGAATGAAACTAAGACAGAGGACACCCGGTTGCTCTGCTAATTATTTATTTTAATAGTTTCAATAATAACATAATAATATTATAAAAGCCGAACACAGGCATAAGGATTAAGGAGAATATTCACAACAGGAGAAAATGAGACAGGCAGTAGAGCATCATATCACCAATTCTAACTGAAGGCTACAGTTAAGGGAGTCACTTAGCCTTCTCTCAAAGAACTTATCAATGCAGCTGGTCTCTTATGACAATCATAGCAGGACTTACTGTTGTATTGAACATAAGCGCTATTGAAAGCAAATGTCTTCAATCTCAGTATCTGTGGCATGCAGTTACGAACCATCTCTGAAACACAAATTAGGCTTTGATTTTTTGCTGTATTAGAATAATCTTAGCTCTTACAATTAACAGAATAGAGGTAGAACTGATATAAATGTGTAACAGCAATCATTTGGTAGTCCTTATTCATGTTTTAGTACACAATTATATTTTACTTGTCTTTCTCGCAGTTACAATTCCTATTCTGTGCACTAGATAAGGGTTTTTATTTAAAAATAAATATGTAAAATGTATCCCTCATGTTCCACTGTTTTTGAATAGGTTATTTCTCAATGAAAGTGGGTTTGGTGTTCAATTAACTTTCCCTGTAATGTCCCATGGGATTAATTGTTACCTGAAACACATCTCATTCAAATATTGAGGTGGTTGCAGCACAGCTGGTTTTCTGTCTCGATTTGGGGCATTGTCTGAGTCCTTAGTGCCAAGGTGAGTCAAAACGAGAGCTGTATATTTCCAGACAAATCTGAAAAATATATCACCTCCTGCCTCCCCTCTATTACGTTGATTTCCAAATTGGATATCTCCTAACATGGAATTGCATTCCAGATGCAGTTAGATATTTAGAAGTGTCAGGGTCTTCAGAAGTTATAGCCAGAGGGAGCATTGGCTAATAGATACTATTTTATACAGTTGATAGTATGCAATTCAATTTTATAAACCAATTAAGTTGTCTAATTAAATTCAATTAAAGGTAAAGTAGAATCAGACCAAGATAAATATTTAAACATGTATGTTACCTCTGTCCTGAAACAACTCAAAACAACCCACAAGTAACTCATTATTTATAATAAAACTCAATTTCATGTTATCAGGTATTTGTATAATCATGTACACTGAATTTTCTTGGAACTGTAAAAGATAGCACAACAACATGAACAAACAAAACAAAACAAAATAATTAATGAAGCATGAAAAGAAAACTAAACTTTTCTTGTGGACAATTGTGATAGAATGGAGCAGGCAAAGATCAAAATGAAAATTATACCCTTCTCTCTCTGTGACAAACTTAGTTGTGTCTACAGATACAGTATTGTAGAGACTATAGAACATAGGGCCTGATTTAGAACTTGCCGGAGGGGAATACTCCATTACAATTGTGACGGATATCCCACCCGCCGTATTATCATCCATTATATCCTATGAGGATTGTAATACAGCAAACAGGAGTATTTCATCCTTGAAGTTCTAAATCAGGCACATTGAGTTGTATCCATTTGTCATTTTGAGGCAGGAAAGGTGGGTCATAACCATGAACAATACGATGGCCATTGATCAATGATTTGAACAGCATTCTCGTTTTGATGGTTAACCAAGTCAAATAAGCCAGGGTGTGGGAGATACGATCAAGATTGGCAGGTGCCAGTAGTTAGAAATGTGAAAACATTCTGTAATAATTGAGGTCTGTTTTAGAGTTTTCTCAAAAACCTAGGTAGCTTGATTTGCTATAATATAGTTGGGACGATAATAGGGCCACCATGACAGGAATGAGATAATCAGAACAAACATAAGGAAGAATTTTAGTACCTATTGAAAGCAGGTACTTGCAACATTGAAGCCCTGAAATTTAAGAGAAAGAGAAAAGTAACAGTCAATGTAAATGCCCAGGCTGTGGACATTTTTAGAGGATAGTGCGCAGACCCAGAACCTTAGGGTTGGTGGTATTTTAGTAGTTGATACAACTCCTGATAATGAACACCTCAGTTTTGATTAGTTTAATATTCAGGACCTTTACATACATACAGAGCTGTGCCTCTGTTAGGACATTGTTTAGGATTTAGAGCAGAAACATCTACTGAAAATGGAAATAGGCAGGTGAAAAATTTGAATATCAACTGAGTATTATTGGCATAAATATAGAATTGTGTGCCCATACACTGAAAGAGATTGGTGTGTGATAACATGGAGATTTTAAATAAAAGTGGTTAATGCACTGCGTCCTGAGGGACACTCTAGTTAATAGATTTAACTTCTGATCTTTCTGGCGAATAATATGTTGTCAGATGGAAACTGTCAAAGAAGGACCTGATCCACTTATTACTGAATAATCTAAACCTCTGTCTTTTACTCTCTCAAGATCTATCATTTTATCAAAAGCTGCTGATGTGTTCAAAAGGACTGATGCTCCAACTCTTCCATTGTCAGCCAACAGTCGCAGGTCATACAGTACTGGGGTCACGACCAAGTCTGGTCTGTTCCCGCGGTGTAAAGAATTACTTGAAAGAGGGGAGAAGGTGGCTCAAATCTACAAATGACTACAATGGAGCCATGGTAGTTTCTCCAAAATGTTGACAACAAAGGGCAGCAGGGAGATGGATTATATGCTTGTTGCATCATCTTGTGAAAGCAGGGCTTTTTACACTGGTATTGGACCATGGCTGATTTCCATAAGTCTAGTTTCACTCCCCGACTAAGGGAATAGAAATATGAGAGGCCAGGAAAGAAACAAGTCATTGCATGATCCATGCACGGCAAAGGTTGGAAGGAGAAACAGAGCGTATGGAAGTGGGAGTGAGTAGAACCACTTCAGATACTGAGATCCTACTAAAGTACTAAAAATAACCTGCCTGCTTTCACTAGGGTGTACACAGAGCATTGGAATGGAAGGGGAGTACGCTTAGTTGATGATCTAAGCACATTATTTGTGGTAGATGAAAAAGGAGGATAGATTGTCACATATATCCTGAGAGGGTGAGACTTGGTTTTGGCTAGTCATAGGGGGTAGCTAACTATGTGATCACCTTGTACAACGCTTTAGGAATATTGGGTACCAGATAAGGATTTTTTTGTTTTAAGTTTGTTTGGCTGACCACATATATTGATTATTCTTTGACAGGATGTTCAACTTTTGTGGTTTAGAAATGGAGTCATAGTCAAGGCTTTAGTGTTGCACCGCGCTACATAACTCTAAAACCAGGAGAGCAAGTTCTTCAGTGAACAAATGGTTAGCTTGAGACTAGTAGAATAGCTACACCTTTTCAATGTTAGTATGGTGCCAAAAAAGTGGGGCAGGTTTGATTAAAGGTAGTCAAAATTACATTCATTTATCCTGACCCAGGATAAATGAGAGGGAAATGAGACAGGGATATCACTGGAATATATCCTGTATCTTTTTTCTGTGGAGGATTTAAGGGATCTCTAGTGTTGGATGATAGTATTTTTCACAGAAAAAAGAACACCAAAATGGTCAGAAAGGACCAACAGAATACAAGTGCTGGTTCCACAGCCAAGTTCTGTGGTGGTAAAAATGGAACTGTGGAGGAGTCCTAATTTATGTGCTGTTTCTACACCAAGTAAGGTAAGGCTAAATAGCTCTAGTACTTTCAGGGAGAACTCTCATGGTGATTGATCCTCAACAGGAACATGTTTGTAATGGAAGACAGAGAGAATGATTTAAAGTTTGGCAGAGAGGGTACTCCATCACAATGGTGATAGAGTACCCTCTCTGTCAAAGAAAAGCTCTGGCCTCCTCATTTTAGGTTGTGAGGACCTTCAGTATTTCAAAGGCAGAAACTACTCCGTCTTCCCTACTGATATGCACTGCTAAAAGAGTAAAGGCTGCCATAGGTTTGGCCTCTTGTTGGCCCACCCTATTTTGAGTGGGTGGACAAGTGACCAGTTTTCACTGTTCATCACTGCCAGGTAAACCTTTGAGGTAAAGAACAGTGAAAAATGTAAAATGACCCCCCCCCCCCCCACCAAGGAAGAAGACTGCCACAGTGAGGGGGGGGCATTGTTTTCTTTCATTTTCAAAAGTAAAATCTCGCTTTTGGAAAAAAAAAAAAGAAAAAAAAAGAATTCCCACACAGCTCCATTATGCTGACAGAGCCAACTGTCAAACTTTCATTGTACTTACAGGAACCACAATAGCAGCAAGAAATGACATTGGAACATTGGACATTTCAAACTTTAGTGGGCTGCTACTCCCTCAGTGCCAAGGAGTACTTTACTCCATCACCCTGACAGAATATATACAGAATATATACCCATCTGCAAAACTGTAAATCAGGGCCAAATTTTCTAATGTATTCAATGAAGGTTTTGATGGATGTGGAATCTTCTGCTATAGTTTGTGGAGTAATGAATAAGAAGGAATTTAAGATGACAGCTGGATTTCACATTTGCAGGGCAAATATTCACCCATGAAAGGTCTGAGAAAGAGTGAATGTTTAAGGGATGATATACCATTTTAGATTATGAATACCTCCAATTGATTCTATTAGACTGAGCTTGCCTAATCATGGATTACTTAGGACTTGCAAGTTTGTCAGGTACAAAATCAGCTATGTCGTGTAGCTAAGTTTCAGTAATAC
Source organism: Pleurodeles waltl (assembly GCF_031143425.1). Classification (NCBI taxonomy): domain Eukaryota; kingdom Metazoa; phylum Chordata; class Amphibia; order Caudata; family Salamandridae; genus Pleurodeles; species Pleurodeles waltl. The sequence continues at coordinate 287,016,381 of NC_090447.1, forward strand.
AAAATAAGTCTAGATTGTAGGTTTTTCTTAGCTCTCTGACATGTATCTAATCATTAGAAGCTGGTCTAGGGTTGCATAACAAGGCTTTAATGTCAGTTCAGCAGCTGCTATACACCAGTGGTAATGACCAGAAAGAAGTGACCTTCTAAAGTGGTACAATATGGTACAGAACGTAAGTTGGCCTTCTCCCAAATATTTTCCTTTCTCCCCTCCTGTTTGTTGAAATGTGTTTTATTTTTTGCCTAAGGGTGGTGCACTCTACCACTGCTAACCAGTGTTAAGGTAGTAGCCCTATAAAAGAAGTCCAAGAACTGCAATTGCAGCTTGTGGGCAGTTTTAATCTGCCAATTTGACCTCATAAAATAAGTTTATGCCAGGCCTAAACCTCTCTTTCTAATACATATATGTAACCCTAGGGTTAGCCTTAAATAGCACATAGGGCAGGATGCATTCTATTTGAAAAGTTGAACGTGTACCTTTATGTTTTACATGTCCTGCTGGTGAAAAACTTCTAAATTCAGTTTTCACTATTGTGAGGCCCACCTTATAAGTTTTAATAAGTGATTTGACCTCATAAAATAAGCTTTTGCCAGGCCTAAACCTCTCTTTCTAATACATATATGTCACCCTAGGGTTAGCCTTAAATAGCGCATAGGGCAGGATGCATTATATTTGAAAAGTTGGACGTGTACCTTTATGTTTTACATGTCCTGCTGGTTAAAAACTTCTAAATTCAGTTTTCACTATTGTGAGACCTACCTTATAAGTTTTAATAAGTGATAACCTTTGATTGGGGCAAGAAGAATTCTTCATGGTTGGTCTCAACAGAATTGTAATTTAAAATCCTCCTTAATAATAAATCCAGATTTTAAGGCACACTTCTTAAAATACTACTTATAGAAAGTTGTAATTTTCTTGTTCTAACCTTTTGAGGCCTGCAGCTTGTGTCCCGGGTCACATGGTTGTGATTAACATGGCTATTGGCTTTTATGTAGTCTTCCCTTATAGTGAGACAAAGGGGATATGGTAATTGGCAGGATGGGCCATTCTGCCACGTTGTGTGAGGCAGAGCTGTTCCCTGACCCAAATTTCAACAGAGTTGACTCAGGACTTCACACTAGCTTTTTTGGTACCACAGACCTCTTGGAGCCCAGCAGGTAGGAAGGAAATTTTAGAACTATCTTTAGGGGGAGTGCTAGATGTGGCTTCTACTTCAAAGTTGACACTTGGTAAAAGTAGGACCCACAGACTCTCTTCAATGCGCTCCTGGACCTATGGACACTACAAAAGAAGAACTGCGTTCCTACCCTGAGGAGTGTTGTTCTACTGAGACCTGCTTTGTTCTACGTGGGACTGCTCTGCTGCTTGAGGCCTGCCCTGCTCTCTGAGAAAGCCTGGACCTAATCCCTTCATCCCAGGCTATTTTGATTGATTCCAATGGTCAGTTGGTTGCCCTTCTGTTCTGAGACATAGGGGCACACCAAGCTCCAAGTGTCTCTCTGCAACTTCCCAGCTGACCTGATGCAACTAGCCCTGACTGAATCCTCAACTGGCTCTGTCTGGATCTGCAACTGGACCTGCCTGAGCCCTGCTGAACTCTGTTGGGATGAGTTCCTTATCCTCAGAGAAGGTCCAATGCGGGTCCTGTACCCTTGGCTGGCATATATTGAGCTCCTCCTGTGAAATCCTGAAGTTTTGACCTCTGTGTGGCAAGCTTTGAGAAAGTAACTTTTTCAGCAGGACTACCCTGGTCCCTGCATTGGTTACTTCATCACCATCAGCCTGAACTTGTGACTTTGACCTTGTGAATGTTGACCAGAAATCCACAGTTAACACTTTCTGCTTCTTGTTTTTTTTTAATTTAAACCTTTAAAAATGCATATCTCCGGTTCCACTGATTGTTTTGGCCTCTTGGCTCTATTTCTCTAAATTGGTGTGGGATTTGTCTTGTATTCTGTTGTCATTTTATTACTGTGTGTGTGCTGCGTAAACACTTTATACATTGCCTCTAAGCTAAGCCTGACTGTTTTTGTGCCAACTACCAGAGGATTAAACACCGATTAATTTAGTGACTTTTGTGGCTCATCCTTAAAAGGATTGTGGTTGTTGCTTGCAGTGCATAACAAAACGTGAGTACCCCCCTGCAAAGTACATAGAGGCCCCCCTTTCCGGGGTTACTCGAGAGCTCTCAGGCCTAGGTATTGTGCTGAGGGAGACCCCTGCAGCTAGGGGCCCACCTGCACCGTCTAGGCTGTGGGGGCCTTTGTTATACCACTGGTTACTTGAGAAGGGTTTCCACTACTCAATCAAAAACTCAATTTCCTAAAACAATATCTGCCATGAGTCCTGGTGTAGTGGTGACAGATGAAGTATGCATAAGGACAGAGATGTCTGCACTACAAGAACCTAATCAATGAGGCTTGGAAGAAAAGTTGAACCCCATTTAAAGTCATGAGTTATTTTGTGAACAGGTATCTATAGTGACCCATTGAAAACAGAGGTGTTTGGCTAGTAACAGCTTCTTTAAGGTCAAAGACAAGAACGTCAAGGTTCAAGAACCCATTTATAACACAATTATCCACTATAGCCGCACTGCTAGGCAATGCATCCAGATAGTTCTCATACTATGTCATTTCCACAGGTGGACTTTTGAAACTACACTATTATATGAATGCCAGCCCTCAAGTACAAACCAGGATCCACAAGTCCATCACAAAAATATATCAATAGATGCACTCACATTCCTATTTAAAAATGTCAGCACTTCTCTCATTTAATAGTTTCTCCCTGGAACACTCAGGGCCAGATACTTTCTACCATTCTTCAAGAAGCCCAACCTGAATTACTTTACACAAGTATTTTGTATGCCCGATCCGGTATTTCCCTTGCAGCCCTTTGGCTAGCACAGGTATGGATCAACTTCCAATTCTAAGATGAAGATTTTGACTCGCACATCTCCCTCTACTTATTATTTTGGGATAATACATATTGGGCATGTAACAATGCCAGGGACCTTCTGGCATTATCGTTTTTTTATTTTTTTGTGAGTCAGTTACAAAAGAAAATCACACTGTTATTTTGGAATGCCTTATTGTTAGCCAATAGCAACACCTAATAAGTGACACAGAATAATTCCCGAAACAAAGCAAAATATTGAATAAATTTTAATTTACTATTTTATATTAATATTCTCCATGTCTAATCTTAAGCATAAAAGATATTTCCATGTGAGGGTTTAGGTATTTCGAAAGAATGAGCAGAGCTTTGTACCTAAACCTCAAGACTTTTTCTAGTGTATAATAAGCCTGTCTGCAAGAAAAAGCTATGTTATATCTGAATGGAGCAAAGAGTTATAAGACAAACATCGCAACATGGACTTGGGTGGCTCAACTTGGATCCATGCAACTCTGCTCTCTTGAATGTCATTGAAGTACTGATCTCTCTCATTAGGAAAGCTGTATACAGCCATTATATACTGTTTAAGTAATTTATTCTGAGAACAATAGAGCTTGTGCTTAGGATGTAAAAAATAGTAATAATCTGAAAATACTTTTGCACATTAAAGGTGATGACGCAGAAAAGAAGGTCTAACAAATATTCATATATCATATAATCAAAATCGTATAAGGTAGTGTGATTTTAGCAAAGAAAAATAATGTACGTGGGAAATTGTGCCCACTGAGTAGTTTGCCAATATTATAAACAAGCTTATATTCATTCATTCATTCATTAGCTTTATTTCGGTAAATATAAATACCATAAAAGCGCATCACACAAAAAAGAAACGGCAAGCTACATAATAAACAATTTAAGTCATAAAAGATTGAAAAGGAGAAGAAAAAGAAAAGAGAAATATTTACACATAAGCAGTTCCCTCATGGAAAATCGCACCTTATAGTTATGTAAAAACGCATTATAGGTAAAAGAATAAAATACAAGCCTGGCAAACCATATCAGATAAAAAGGACATTTCGATTTAAAAAATATCTAAGAAAGATAAAAACAGCAGGTAGGGGATGCATCTGAAGCAATAAAAGTGATATGTGCATGCAATGATAAGTCCATCAATTGTTGTTTACCACATTCATTGTTAAATTTCCCTCTGCTTTTTTAAGCGTGTTCAATCTGATACGCCAGATTGAGTCTAAATATTTTGTCAAACAACAAACCACTAAAACCGATGAATCAGATTTAAAAATTCTCAAAGCTAGCAAGCAGTTTTTAAAACCCTTACTTCTGCACAGAGGAATGATCCAACGGGCTCTTTGTTTGGAGTATGCGGGGCATTGGAAGAGAATATGAGTTACTGATTCTTCTCTAGCACAGCCCATCGGACACATCTTAGAAGAACAACTAAAATTAGGCCATTTATAAGTGAGGGAACGCAAAGGAAGAGAGCCCACCCTGAATCTAATGTATAATGAACGAGCAAACGGGGAAGATACTATATCCATATATTGTGCAAATTCATAATGACATTTAAAATATAAAAAGTTTCCCGTCATGGATGATGACGAGACAGCGGACAGTTGGGAAAGTTGAACATGGAGCCAGAAAGCATCCTTTAGAGTCTGGGTTGCATTCTTAGGAATAGATAATGGTTCCTTCCAATAGGACCCCAAACCAAGAAGCGAGAGGGTCCTTTCTACATATGCACACCACTTGATTTTGGAGCTAGTGTTGTTGGCCATCAAGTTAGCTAGCGCACATCTATAATGGACAAGAGAATCTGATGACCATAGGCGAATCCAGTACAACAGGGGCTTGAGTGCAACAATCTGGCTGATAGAAGGGAGATTTAGGTCCATGCGTATTGGGAGCATTGGGGTACTAGAAGGAACTCTTAGCAATGACCTTAAGAAAGAGTTCTCCACTTTTATCAAATCATCCAGGCAACAGTGGCCCCACAGTTCAGCTCCATAGATTGCTCCCCCTCTTGCTTGTAGTTTGTAAATTTCTACTGCGGGCGTCATGGCAAAGCTAGGAGATCTAGCTGCAAATCTTGCAATGCCACTCGCTCGCTGTTGCAATCGTAAAGTTGCCTTCTGGATGTGGCGCTGCCACTTGTGCGAGTCTTCTAGTTTCAGGCCTAAATAATCAAAATCGCTGACTCTTTCCAGAGCGGCACCCTCTAAATAGATAGGTCGTCTCATTCTGTCTTTCCTATCGCCAAACACCATGCACTTGGTTTTTAATCGGTTGATTTCGAGCCCATAATCATTGCAATAGTCAATGAATCTTGAAAGCAGGGTTGATAGGCCTGTGGCTGTTTGAGAAACCAGCAGGGTGTCATCGGCAAAAAGAAGGCAGGGGATCTTCTGCCCTCCTATTTTAGGCGAGTCGTTAGAGCACTCCATAAGATAAGGGATGCATGCGTTTATGAAGAGAAGGAATAAGGTAGGGGCAAGAACACAACCTTGTCTTACACCTCGGGCAGTAAGGAATTTTTCTGTTAATTCACCTTGTGGGCCCCATCTAATTCTGCCATAGTTGCCAGTGTAAAGATCCCTGATAATATTTAAAATAGAACACGGGACTCCTATTTTAGACAGAACTTCCCACAGTTTGTGGCGGGGTACTAGATCAAAGGCCGATTTTAGATCTACAAATGCTACATATAGATGGCCTAAGTCAACATCGACAACTTTCCATTTAATAGAAGTAAAACGAAATATCTGATCTAATGTGCTAGTTTTTTCTCTGAAGCCCGCTTGTAGATGATTTAAGATTTGATTTTCAACTAGCCACTTGTTCAGCCTGCTCAACAACTGGTAACAGAAAATTTTTTGAAGGTTGTCGAGGAGGCTGATGGGTCTATAATTACCCGGGTTGTTCCTCTCTCCTTTCTTATGGATGGGCACTATAATCGCCTCTTTCCATGAGTCAGGATAAATTCTGCTAGTCAAGATGGCATTAGAAAGTCTGTTAATATATGGGCCCCAGGTGTTCTGGTCCACTTTAAACATATCAGAGGGGATCCCGTCCATCCCAGGGGCTTTTGCTGCTTTCTGGGCTGCAATGGCCGACACAGTTTCGTTCAGTGTAAAAGGGGGCAAGAAAGCCAAAGGCTCGTCAAAAGTTGTTGGCTCCTCCGAAATTATGTCAGAAGTATGACTTGCCGACAATGGTCCATACAATTCCTTAAAGTAGGAGAGCCAGATGTCAGGAGAAATATAAGACTCCAGGTGAGATGCACGGTTCTGATCACCACAGGAAACTAGGAGCCAGAACCGTTTTGAATCATGGACGGTAGCTGCCTCGAGTAAATTGCTCCATAGCCCCTCTTCGTACTCGAATTTACTTTTGTTGCAAATGGAAGCATAATGACGTCTAGCAGTGATGATGCCTGATCTGTCTTTGGTCTTTAGCGCGATGGCCAAAGTATTTTTGGCCTCCCTACACCTCTTGTTGAACCATTTAGTATGTGGTCGAATACAGGAAATAGTCAGTGGCCTTGGACGTTTAGTAAACAGCTCTTTCAGAATAGAAAAAAGGTCCAAATGAAGAGGCAATATTTCTAATGGAGCCAGAATAAGGTTGGTATCAAATAACTGGTGAGAAGAGGTTAGGGCACGCAATTTTCCTTGAAGCTTATTTGATTGCACAAAGGAGTCCCACCTTACTGTACGCTTATTACTGGACAGCTCCATAGCAGTAGAGGAGACAGGGGGAAGTGCGACCCCTACTAGGAGAGAACTCTTGTATGTGATCTGGAGGGGAGCATGATCACTAGTATGGGGAAGACCCACCTCTAAGTCTAGAATATGGTGCCATAGTCTTAAATCAAAAAGGATATAATCCAATTTGTTGCTATATGAGCCCCTGAAGAAGGTTGGTCTGGCCGGAGTGTCCGCTGGAAAGCGGCCATTACCCAAACGAAGGCCATGGGATATCATGAGGTCCACTATCTGTGAGGCCCTAGCGCTTGGTTTATATGAATTTTGCTGGGTAGAATGAAAAGTCACAGGAGGAGGGATATTCCATACACTATCTTCAGACTGCATGACCTCTATGTGATCTGCATTAAGTTCAAGTAGAACGTTAAAGTCACCAGCTATTATGATATGATATTTGAGGCGAAGGTCTGGGATTAAGATATTCAGTAGCTCGACAATGGGAGATCGGTGATTTGAGGGTCCCGGTCTGCTATAAATATTTAGACAAAGGACAGGAGTGCCTGAGGCTGGGTAGATAGCAACGGCCAAAATATCATGAGAATCCACATATATCTCCTTTGTACCACTCCCCTCTATAGATTTTACCCATGTGATTAAACCCCCTGCCGCCCTGCCAGCTAAAGATGGCTTAGCAGGCTTGAAAAAGGAACTATACCCTTGTTTGTATGTACAATGCGTTGCCCATGTTTCCTGGAACATGCAGACGTTAAAATTCCCAACGAGTGCTCCCCACTCAGTGTCAACAAGTTTGCTGTTAATGCCAGCCACATTCCAGGATAAAAGTTTTGCTGTGTGCTGGACACAAGAAATGTTTGAGTTCGTGGTAGTATCAACTTGGACGTAACTGGCAACGGGATTCGCCTTGAATAAACTTGTGGTGTTATTAATGTTTCCAGGTTGTGAGTCCGATAAAAGGAGAGAGGCTGGGCAGGGTGAATTAGATGGAAAGTTCATGGCTGCTGTGGCTGTGCAAAGATTGGTGAGACATAGTCAGTCAATATCCGAGGTAGCCCCAGGATCGTGGGTTAGTTGGGCCCTTGAAGCAGGGCCAAAACAGAACTTAGGGGCCAAATCAGGGAGTGGATCTCTCTGGACCTGATGGCCTGTTGGTCTTATGTCTTGAGTAGTTGTAAAATGGTTCGGGGCCAAATTGGCTGATCTAGTGGAAGGATTCGCACGCATATAGCTAGCAATAGGACAGCTAGCTGAAAGAGTAATTGCTGAGGACTTCCTGCGTATAGACCGTGCTTCCATTTCCATAAGGCCTACTGCCAAATGTGGGCTTTTAAGACTAAGTGTTATAAAGTCACTAGGACCAGAGAGACCAGGGGAACCATTAGATCGCTTGACAGAAACAATGTCATCATGGATGATTGAGCCACAACCCCTGGTGTGTCTCACCCAGTGCAAGACCTTGTTTGTTAGTGAGGCTTTGTCTTCTCTCACGTTTGGGGGCAAAGGTGGAACATTGCACATGTATATGTAATTGTTGCTAATTAATTTATGATTGTGGTATAAAGCTTTGGTAGTGTCCCATTTGAAGGGAACATTAGGAAGGAGCGGGGTAGTTCTTCCAAAAGAGGACGTAAGCTGTTTTGCAGGACACTGATCGTCTATGGGACCTGCAGCACAAGCTAGTGGCAGAAGAGGCCCGTTTGGAAAAACGCCTTTTGCAGGTGGATGCTTAGTAGGCAAAAGGTTTAAGTTAGGCTCACTAGTAGGGGAAGGATATTTGCTTTTAAGAAGGGTGGTGATCTCAAGCAATAATTCTCTCAACTCGCTAACTTCAGTCTTAAGGCTACACACCAATGTGAACAAATCATTTTGTAGAGGAGGACTCGCTATACATGGCAGAGCTAAGACGGCTGGTTGCTGATTGTCCGAGTCAATGGATGCCAGCGGAGAAAAACGATTAGAGCATAAAATTGAAGGGTGAGGTGTGCAAGCTCTAAGAGCATCTACATCGGAATAGGGTGTAGGGAGGGCAATAGGGTCTTGGCAAGGCAACAACTGTTGGAGTGGTTGGTGAGATGAGGCGACAGAATGAGAGTTAACAGCAGTATGTGAACTAGATGTTAGAAATGGAATAAGCGTGCCAGATTTTGAGCCCTTTCGACTAGGCTTCTCCTTGTTGTTTAGAATCTGTTCTACCTCTTCTATTAAATCATCTATTTCCTTGGCGACATGGCTAGTGTGGGGTAACATGGTCTTATTGATTTTAAGTATTTTGGATTTGCCAGAGCCTAAAGTCGGGCTGTCTTTGGCCTTACGCTTCCCCATTGGCGAATGGTACTATGTCACAAAGTAGAAGAGAGGTTGGAGTACTTCCCTATGCAGGAGGGACAATTGCCGTGCCTTAGGACCAAGAGAGGTGGCCCAGCCCGGCCTCCTTCGGCCTCAGACGGGCACGGACGGGCCCGCCCTTGGCCCGGGCTTCGCCCGGGCACGCCCGCGCGCGTCCCGCGAAGCGGGAGCGCTTTGGAGTTTTTAAAGGGCTCCTGCCCGATTGCAGCTTCCTGCGGCACCACCAGCAACACAGCGCGTCCCGCGAAGCGGGAGCGCTTTGGAGTTTTTAAAGGGCTCCTGCCCGATTGCAGCTTCCTGCGGCACCACCAGCAACACAGCGCGTCCCCAACAAGCTTATATTAATCCTGGAGAATAGAAAATGTAGTAATCTGTCATAATTACAAATGTATTCTATGATTTTCTTGTCAAAACTGTTATATGCTTAGCTTAAATTTAGTAGAGGCTTTGGCCTAGTCGCATGGTCTCAAATGTAACTGCGTGGTTTTCACTTGCATGAACAAAGACAGCATTTCATTTTAAAGGTTGTATTTTTCCAGTAGAGATGACTAATACTTTTATCTCAAGGTTTCGTACTAGGCCGGTTTCATCCCTTTTTAGCAAGGTCAGTTTCTGCAGGTGCGGACAATAAAAGTATTGATACTGAAATAATTGGCAAACTTTGTTGCAACTTGTGTTCCAAGGCTCCAAGGACAATTTATGCGTAAATGAGTACTGGGAGAAAGACACTTTTCATTGGTCAAATTGAAGCCACCCTATGAACCCTCCAATGGAAGACCCTGAACAATTTGGAATGTTTCTTAATTAAACCCACCGGACAAAGAGAAGTCAGCCATTTTTTCTTGATGCCATCTTTGAAGCCAAATGCCAGATGCCATCTTAGACGACATGTCGAAGCCCTTTTCTCTATTCCAGAGAAAGAGACTTTAAGAATTCTCACCCTAGAGACTTTAATTTTAAACCTGCCCCGTCTTGCCCATGCAGGACTTTGCCCCATTCTCCTTGCTGCCGCAAGGAAACTTGCCCTAACTTTGCCCCTTTGAAATCCACCCCTTGCTGATCGAACCGGTACCTGAAGGACGAAGAGTTTCTTGAACGCTGATTGTATTTGGTAATTATGAAAGGATAATTGTATATGCATTGTGTTTTTCCCTTTAGGTACCAACTGCTATTTTGATAGGGCCCAAGCTAGAAGTTTTTCCAAATTTGTGTTGACTAAATTCATTTTGCATGAAGCCCCACATGCCAATGCTAATTAGAGGTTAGTTGAGGTATTCACTTGATGCACCATGTTGAATTGGAATCTTGTTATGCTGACCGATGTATGCAATTAGTCAAATCCAGTTACTCACATTAGTGATTTGCATTGCTACAACTGAGTGTATCATAATTCAGATTTTGCGTAGATTGCGTTTCTTCCGCCGTAATGGACAGCTAGTAATGTTCGTATACATATATCATTTGATTTTGAGACTCATATATATTGTGTTAGCTATGTTAATATAGGGAAATAAACTCATTAACTTTTAATAAACCAGTGTGGTTATTCATGACTGAAAGGTCATGGTGCGTCGAAATACCAACTGTTATTGATTCCTAATGTGTTATTTTGATCTATTAATTAAATATTGACTATCGATTACAATAGTTATCGATTATTGATTTAAGTGATCCGACTATTCTAGGATGAGGAGAGCCCAACTCGGCTAAAAGGTTCACCGACCTCCAACGTGTCCAAGTATAAGTAATTTATAACGACTGGACGTGAATACACATAACCAAACAATGTATATGGTCTAAGATATATAATATGAAATACATGGCACCTTCCGAAATATAGAAAGCTGTCTATGGTGTGTATGAATTGTATTTAACTATACATGTTAATGATCAGGCATTTTGGAGGCCTTATCCCAAATTCAATTCTGCAGCACAACGAAGAAATCATTTGGAAAGTACATAAAAGACGGGTTTATAGGGAAAAGTAGCTATTACTGAACACTCTCCTCTTTTTGAACTGAGTTCGGATTCAAAGAATTGCCAATGGTCTCAAAACATCAAATCTTGATTCAATGATTAGTGAAGATGAAAAACATTTATTCACAACCATTGAAGAAACTAAAAATGGTTTAGATTTTAAAATCAGGTTGGTATTGAGACGATGAACGAAGCTTGATGATGCAGTAGGTGACAAGGCATTGTTTTAGGTGAAGATGTAATAGTAATTGTTGCCATCTGTACTAGTGCCACTGGAGGAATAGGAGCTGAAAATCCAGGACCTATTTAATACGATGGAAACGTCAGCAACATACCAAAAATTGGCGATGAATGAGTCAAAAAGCAAAGGTGCGCTATTGTAAGCATATGTGACAGTAGGCAGCAGCAAAACCCCACAGAATGAAGCAAACTTTTTGCTCTGACATAGTTTAATACTTCTTCCACTTTGTACGCATTCTAAACAGTGCAGCAGACATGAAAAGTTGAAAACGTTTGAAGGAATAAAAACATTTCTTCAATTTGACACCTTGCTCAAAGAGGCTTTTTGTTCGATATGAAACCTTCTCAACAAATTATAGAAGATAGGGCTTTGCATCAAATAACATTGACAGTTGCATGAGTTACTGTAGGGCTTTTCTGTACAAATAAAGTTTTGGACTGGAAAGTAAATCACACCTCAACATTTTTCTCAAGTATGAGTCACTTTTGTGATGCGACCCTGGTGCAAATGTTAAATAACCCTTTTTCTCAGTGCGGAAAAAGCATTGTTAATTTGTCAGAGAAAATACTGATTGAGCGTAAAACGTCTGTGCTGCTGAAGTTAGAACAACACGTTTTTGTGTTTTTATTTCTAGAACCTTATTCACTTTACTAAGTGTGTAGGATTTAATTAAAACCTGAGCCAAACATAAACGTCGGAGTACAGATATCAGAATATCAGATACAGCATTTTCCGGAACATTTTAAAGTAGTTTGCACACTAACCAGAAAACATATCCTTACGCAATCGATACCATAAGAAGTTAGTTCTGAAAAGATAGCTAACATTGCTGAGAAGAGCATAGGGATACCAAATAACAGATGTATTAAGTAATTTCTAAGTAAGGTCAGGCTTCTTAAAGGAACAAGACATTTGTACTGTTATAGATTCTCACAGGAACGAGTGTCCTAAACTATTAATGCATTAATTTAGCGAATTAAGACAGAAGGGTAATTCCTTAATTAAAAGAATTGAACATAAATGCATAGTGGTGTAGGAGAAATGCGTTATATTTATGATTGTACTACCCCATAGACGTTATTTATGTACAGCCATCGATATGAGAAGTATCATGGGTAGAGGAATAGCCCCATGCCTCAAATACATTAGACTGGTCTCATTAGTTAGATACAAATATAACCCTTCTACCTGTTGGACAGACAAAATATTGTAAAAGGCATCCTTCTGGGCAAATAATCTCTGATGTGAAATGAGATTATAAGGTGCAAGATGTGTGGTTCCTTTAATAAGGGGCCCAGCCACCCCTGTGATTTAAGCTTCTTTACTGATATCTCTAACTATATAGGTGTCAGCTTCTTTCTCTTTATAGGCAGCATTCATTAATATCAAGCATCAAACAATAAATTAGAAGAGGAATAATAAATATCTTTTTTCATTCAGGAACTGGACCCAAAAGAAACATAGTTACTTATTTAAATACATCCTCCTTGTTAGAAACAGGGTCTCTACTTGGCAGAGGTATACACCCTTGTCCAAGTAGGGACCACAATTCTAGTCAGAGTAAGTCTCACACAATCCAAATTATCCTGTGCCCACTCTCTGATAGCTTGGCACTGAGCAGTCAGGCTTAACTTAGAAGGCAATGTGTAATTATTTGTGCAATAAATCATACAGTAACACCGTGAAAACACCCCAAAAATACACCACACAGGTTTAAAAAATAGATAATATTTATCTGAATAAATTAAGGTCATTACAACAAAGATCCAATGAGCAAAATGTGAAATATTATTTTTAAAAGGATTAAAAGAGTCTTAATTCTTAGAAATAAACAGTTGTCCCTGTTACACACAGTAAGTGGTATGCATCAAAAATAATGCAGACCCAGGAGGAGGAGATGCGTGGAAAAATAGGATGTTGTGTCGAATTTTCTGGCGAGACACATACGATGGGTCGTTTCTTTCCACGCTTCAAGGGGCTTGCATCATTTGTCAGCGTGCAGTCTGGGCTCCTCACTGCAGTGCGGGGATATTTGGATACCCAGGGACAATGCAGGGAAAATCGTTGACCCGCTGGAAAAAGGCATGGGCACTGCATCGATCCGGTAGGTGATGTGTCAAATTTTCCATCACAAGGCAGCCGCTGCATTAAATTTCCAGTTAGGAAGTCAGGGCTGCATCATTCCGGTTGGCTTTGCGGCCATTTCTCTGTTGCAATGTAGGCTTTGCGTCAATTTCGAGAGATTAAGGCCTTCATTACAACCCTGAGTAATAAAGTGGCGGTAATACCGCCAACAGGCTGGCAGTAACTACAGCCAAATTATGACCATGGCAGTGATAGTTCCCATAGACAGCCAATGTACCACACAAACCACAAGGGCAGAAACAACACTCACCATGGGGAGAGCCGCCAACAACCATGTATGAGACAAAGTACCGCCCACCATATTCACCATATTAGGACACTGCAAACCACCACCTGTTCCGGGGCGGTACCAACGCCATCAAAAGCCTGGCAGAAACACATCACTGAAGAGAAAAATACTCACCATCGGAGACACAGGGAAGAACAACGCTGCCATGGAACCAGAGTTGCAAGTTTCCCCGATGATCTTCTACGTTATGCTCCACCAACGCTGACGAAGATGATGCTGGTGAGTACAGCTGCCTAGCACAAAAGGGAGGGAGGGAGGAAAATGAGAGTGACATACACACGTATGACACACACCCAACACTCACACACCATACACACAACCAGCTGCACATGAAAAACAATTTACACCTGATATACGGAAGAATAATGCAAGAGCAAAAGGAATGCACCAAAGTGATTGTATTCAAATCAGCAGCTAAAAAAATATTGCTTTGTCAAATAAATAGATATGTACACATGTAGACAAAGAGACACGGCCCAGTCCAATGTTCAAAGGGCCCACATAGCCACAGGGCACAGCCTGAGGCCCAACTCGAATCCTGACTTAATCTGGATAGAACTCTGCAGGGGCATCAGTTTGCAAGTCGGTAGGTACCCCAGGGGGAAGGGGGAGACCTCAGCCGGATGCAGGAACAAGCCCACTGGTTCTGGATGAGGCACCATGCCCATTGCTCTGTCCTGGAGAGTGCAAGGACACAGCCTCTCAGGTGGGTGATTTTCCCACTGGCTCTGGATTGGTCAACATGCCCATTGCTCTGTCCAGGGGAGTGCAAGGCCTCAGTCTCTCAGGTGGGTGATTGTCCTACTCGTTCTGGATGGAGCAAAATGCCCATTGCTCTGCCCTGGGTAGTGCAAGGCCACAGTCCCTCAGGTGGGTGACTTGCCCACTGGTTCTGGAGGGGCCCCCTTGCACAGCAGCCCCTGGAGGGTGGCCAACATGGCGTCCTCTGGTGGTGATGGCTGCAGTGTGGTGGTGGATGGAGGTGCCTCCTGGGCAGCCTCTGTAGGTGGTGATGGCTGCAGTGTGTGGTGGGTGGAGGTGCCTCCTGGCCACCACTCTGCAGTTGGTGATGGTTGCAGTGTGGTGGTGGATGGAGGTGCTTCCTGGCAACCTCTGCATGTAGTGATGGCTACACTTCCTCAGCTGGTGGTGGGGGCCCCGCGACCGCTGGTGGTGGTGGAGGTGTCACCCTGACAGCCTCCATTGGAGTAGAGGGCTTTGAGTCTGATTACAACTTTGGAGGACGGTATTAATCCGGCCCAAATGTGACGGATATACCACCTACTGTATTACGAGTTCCATAGGATATAATGGACTCGTAATACAGTAGGTGGTATATCCGTCACATTTGGGACGGATTAACACCGTCCTCCAAAGTTGTAATCAGGCCCTTTGTCTCCTCCATTACATGGGGCGTGGATTCCCTACCCTTCCTGGCAGGGGTGGATGGCTTCTTTTCCTTCTTGGATGAAGGTGCAGCCTCCTTCCCCTTCTTGGATGGAGGTGCAGACTCCTGCCCCTTCTTACCTGGAGGTGCAGGCTCCTTCCCCTTGTGTGGGGGTGCAGGGTCATTCCCCTTATTGCCTGGAGGTGCGGTATCCATACCACCATGAGTAGGTGGTGCCACCACTGTCCATGTGGACTGTTTGGCAGAGGTGCTGGGCTGGGTCTTTGGTACCCTGCTCATATCGGCAGGATGGGGGAGGGGGGGAGAAGAGGTCATGTTTGGCAAGGAAAAGCTTTTTAGGGATGGTGGGGCAGGAGGAGGGAGGAATGATGGGAGTGGAGGTAGAGGTAGTGGTTGTAGGAGGTGTATGTCTGCTGGATTTGGGTGCAGGTGCATGGGCTGCATAGTGATGTGAGGTGGATGGCTGTTGGGTGTGTGAGTACTTGTGTTGTGTCCTTTGGGGGGACAGACAGAATGGGAGAGGACAGAGGGGACTCATGCATGGATGTTGTGGAGGTGTGTGCTAGTGAGGTGTGCGTGCTGCTTGGTGTGGTGATGCTGGTGGTAGATGTTGATATAGTGCATGCAGGTGTGAGTGAGGACATGACTGGGAGGGAGGTGGAGGAGGGGGATACAGTGGAGGTAGTGGATGTTGTGTCTGCAACTGTATGGTGTTTGCGTGATTGCTTGTGTGATGAGGTGTTGTGCTTGTGTTTGACTGAGCAACTCTTGGGTGTTGTTTTGTGTGCATGCTCATCTGTATGTGTGCCTGGGATGGGTTGGGGTTGAGAAGAATGCGACTTGGAAGTGGTAGTTGGAGGGGGGGACGGTAGAAACAGAGACAATGGCTGCCATCAGAGAGGAGGCCAGAGCCTGAATCGATCTCTGTTGGGTCGCCAATCCACCTTGAATGCCCTCCAGGAATGCATTGCATTGCTACATCTGGGATGCCAGCCCCTTGATTGCATTCACAATGGTTGATTGCCCTACAGAGATGAATCTCAGGAGGTCAATAGCCTCTTCACTCAGGGCAGCAGGACTCACAGGGGCAGGGCCTGAGGTGCCTGGGGTAAAGGATATGCGGGTGAGGTGAGCGGGCACAGGCAAATCACTGAGGGGCTACTGGGAGGGCAGTGCTGGTACCAGAGAACTTCTATCGGAAGAGGTATCTGAGTCTGTGTTGTCACCTCCAGTCTCCACCATGGTGCTCCCCTCGCCCTCTGTCGCACTGGTTCCCTCGGTGTCGGTGGAATCTGCCTCCTGGGTCCTGTGGGATGCAGCTTCCTATGTCACTGGTGCCCCTTCTCCTCCAACAGATGATGCTAATGCACACAAGGACAGGATGAAAAAACAAGAAAGGGGGGAGAGAGACAAAGGATACACTGGGTCAATGACGGCACCAACACCACTATTGGCATACACATCACCGTCACACACAGGGAACAGGCTTAAGCACTATGCATTGCACTACCAGTGATATGGGTATTTACTAAGGCAAGATGAGGGCTACACACCGCCAACTGCAGCACTCCTGGGACCCACGATGCCCTGCCTGAAATGGACTGCTAACAAGCTAGGTTACCTGTATCTGCCACACACCCATCACCCTTGAGATGACCACCGCTGCAATGTCTTGCTTGGCCATAGGGGCACCCACTAATGCACATCCACCACCCGGATGCCACCCCACCTGCCAAAATATGTAATGATACCCACTGTACTCACCCACTTGTGGCTGCTGTGATTTCCTCAAGCACCCATCCAGCTCAGGGTAGGCCACCACCAGTATGCAGGCCATCAGGTGGGTCAGAGTCAGACAGTCACCCCTTCCTCATTGGGAGGCCATCCCCAGCTGGATCTCCACGGTCTTCTGTGCCCAGCGTCTCAGGTCCTCCCTCTATTTCCGACAGTGGGTGCTCCGCCTGCCATAGACCCCCAGGGTCCGCACGTCTTTGGCGATGGCCCACCATATTCCCTTCTTTTCATGGAAACTGACCTGCAGAGCCTGTCACACAAATGGCCCACCATGCCCGTTTCCATCACCATTAGCACACACATCGCCCAGCTCACACCATGTACATCGCCACAAGACATTCCCCCTACCCCTTTTACACAATGCTTGCACACACATCTCTATGCACCCTTCCCACATGCATTGTGTCCAAAGTGTACTCACCTCCTGGTCTGGAGGCCCATACAGCAGCCCGTACTGGGGTAGGACCCCATCCACCAGTCGCGCCAACTCCTCCGAAGTGAATGCAGGGGCCCTTTCCCCAGTCACACGGGCCATGGTAGGTTCCAGAAACAGGTCACAGCAGCACATGCAGTGTAGGTGTCCTCCTGTTGAAGGTCATGAATCAAGTGAGAAATCAGATAGAAAATGGCGGTCTCATCGGTGCAGATCCTCTATAGAGGCCCATATTATCCAATGAGGAATTGCACAGCGGTGCAAGACCGCCTTCCACCGCAACGCCCAACGTCGGCGGAATTACTTCACTTCCACCTGTCCCTACATAAAGGACAGGCAGTTGCCATTTTGGGGGGGGGGACAGTAATACTGACAATAACTGCATCACAAATTAGATTGTCACATACCTTGCCATTAACACTGTCCTATTACATAAGTGCACCATGTAGACTGCAGTTGTGGTTTTATTGTTCCAATTGTGACAGCGTACTCACTCTTTTGTCCCTTAGATACCTACTGCTGTGGATGAATATGAGGTAGAGACACAACCCCATGTACAGACTCCTGGTGGACTTAGCTACACTGGACACATTATCCTCAACTATAGACTGGACAGGGCCACAATCACAAAGCTGTGTGCCCAGTTGGAGCCAGAACTGATCTCATCTATCCATCATCCAACTGGAAGCCCCCGTCTTGTGCAAGTGCTATCAGTGGTCTATTTCATGGCGACTGGTTTCTTCCAAGTAATAGTGGGCTTGGCAGCAGGAATGTCACAGCCAATGTTCTCACTTGTGCTGGCAAGAGTGTTGTCTGTTCTGGTAAAACACATGTGCAGGTACATTTCTTTCCACCGGGTGGAAGAATTGGCCACAGTGAAGGCTGGATTCTGTGCAATGGGACATACCCCCAATATTATAAGGGCAATTGACAGTACACATATTGCGTTTGTCCCCCCCCACAGAACGAACAGGTGTTCAGGAATCGTAAGTTTCTACTCACTGAATGTGAAGATGGTGTACCTGGCGGACCAATACGTCTCCCACGTCAATGCTAAGTATCCTGGGTCAGTGCATGATGTCTTCTTTCTGAGGAATAGCAGCATCCCAAATGTGATGAGCCAACTACAGAGGCATGGGTGTGGCTAATAGGTGAGCCTTGGTCCCCACCTACTGTATGTTAGTGTATGCCTTCTGGTGTTAGCCCCAAAGGATTGTGTGAGGCTAATTGTGCTCCCTTAATACTTGCTGGTGGCTCTGGCTAACCAGACATATTGTGGCTGCTAACCCCTGGGAGGAATGCCAGGACAGGGGCTGAGGAACATAATAATGAGGCACATGGGTGAACCAGACGGATAATTGAAAGGACTCCTGGCCTCCTAAAAGCCAGGTTCAGGTGCCGCCATCTGACAGGTGGATCGCTGTGCTACTCACCCGAGAAGGTCTGCCAGATAGTAGTGGCATGCTGCATGTTGCACAACCTGACCCTCAGACGCCATGTACCTTTTCTGCAGGGGGAGGAGACTGGAGATGTCCCTGTGGCAGCAGTAGACCCTGAGGACAGTGAGGATGAAGAGGCTGAGGATGAGAATGAGGACAACAGAACATCACTTATCCGTCAGTACTTCCAATGACACATAGGTGAGACAGTGCAACTGCACACTTCTATGACTATTGGTGTATTCTGAGTGTCTGTAGCATGATGGCATTAACATCCTTTCACCCCAACTTACTGTCACCTATGGTTTGTCATTTTACAGATGTTATACAGGTCATTATTTCTATGTTCTCACAGTGTAGAGTTCATTTGCAATTGGTGTGACTGTTTCCATAAACTCACATTTTCGAAACATAAAGCACTAGTAGTCAAGTTATGTTCAAGGGTGTTTATTGTAGTGCTAAGAAATTGAGGGGAAAGTGCAATGGAATGGGGTTATGATGGAGGAAAGTCCAGGGTATTGTTCCAGTCTGTTTGTAGCACAGGTGCAGTGTCCCAGGGGCCTTTGGAAGGGGAGCAACAGCAGTTCAAAGTGGACAAAGTAACTGAGTGGGATACAAAGGGGACAATGAGGAGAGTCTCATTTCCTGGTGGGGTCTTGGTAAGTGTCTCTGGCTTCTGTCTGGGTCGCAGGGAATGTTTAGGGGGTGGTTCAACTTCTGCAGGGGAAGGGATGCTGGTGGCCTGTGGGTCCTGGGCGGGGCCTCCTGACCTTTTGCGGCAGCGGATGTAGAGGGCTGGTCAATGGACTGGCTAGTGGTAGTGGCCCCCTGGTGTGCTGTTGCCTCCCTCATGATGTTGGTCACATCTACCAGCACTCCTGCTATGGAGATCAGGGTGGTGTTAATGGCCTGCAAGTCCTCCCAGATCCCCTGATACTGTCCCTCCTTCAGCCGCCTGTTCTCATGCACGTTGTCAAGGATCTGGCCCATCATGTCCTGGGAATGTTGGTAGGTTCCCAAGATCTTGGAGAGGGCCTCCTGGAGAGACGGTTCCCTGGTCCTGTCCTCTCCCTGGCACTCAGCAGGCCTCCCAGTGTCCTTGTTGGCTTGTGCTTCTGTCCCTTGAACGGTGTGCCCACTGCCACTGACCTCAGGTCCCTGATTGTCTTAGGTATGAAGTATGGCCTGGGGTCCCTATACAGGTGGGCACACTGCTGATTGATGTGTCGTGGGGATAGAGGTGTGGGTACACTGGGTGGGTGCTGTGGTGTTGGATACTGAAAGGGGAGGTGCTGTGGTGGTCTGTCAGTGGGCTTGGGTGACCGGCTGTCCGGTAGCCCCTGATGTGCCAGGTAGGGTCAGCCAGATCCTAAAGTCCAGAGTCACTGTTATCACTGGGGGCATCTTCTGTTGGCGGACTGGATAGCTGTGGCACCTCCTCTCCCATGACATTGGCTGGGGTACCTGTGGGGATGTAAGTGATACATTATGCTTCATGTGTGTGATATATTGTACATCCCTGGTTTTCCCTCTGTTGTTGGTATAGCACCTTTTGCTTGTGTATGGTGATGTATTGTGGGATTGTTAGTTTCCCTAAGCTGTGTATGCTTTTGTGATGGGTGTCCATGCAGGGCTGAGAGGGCTGTCCATGCATTGGTATAGCATGCAGGGCTTTGCATTGGGATTAGTCCTATGTGTAGGTGCAGTATGTGGGATGGGGTGGAGTGATGGGAGTGAGGGTGAGGGCGTGAGATGGCATAAAGGTATGGGATGTTGACTTACTGGTATCCAGTCCTCCAGCTAATCCAGTGAGTCCCTCAGGATGAAGTATTGCCAAGACTTGCTCCTCCCATGCTGTGAGCTGTGGGGAAAGAGGTAGGGGTCCACTGCCAGTCCTCTATATGGCGAGCTGGTGCCTTGCTGCTATGGAACGTACCTTCCCCGTAGGTCATTCCACCTATCCTGATGTCCCTTGTTCTTGGGTGCTTTCCCCGGCGTTCACTCTGTTCACGATTCTCCGCCATAGCTCCATCTTCCTGGCAATGGATATCTGCTGTACATGTGCTCCAAACAGCTGTGACTCTACCATGACAATTTCTTCCACCATGACCTTTAACTCCTCATCAGTGAAACGGAGATGCCTTTGTGGGGACATGGGTTTTGTGTGGTGTGTGTTGGTGAGAGTGTGTTGAATAATGTGGTGGAATGTGTGATGTGGGGTGTGTGAGGATGTATGGGTATAAGTGGTCTGTGTCTAGTTGTCGCAGTGGTCTTGGTGTCAGTCTGGTGGCAATAATTTGTATTTGCAAAGGGTGTGGGTAATGTGGGTGTGTGTTTTATAATGCTTTAGGTGTGTGGGTGTGGTGTGTGTATAAGTGTCAGGTGTGTATTTTTCATATTGGCCAACGTAGTATTGTTTTCTATGTGGGTGTCCATTCTGAGCACGGCAGTATGTACCACCAATGGTTTACTGCCACTGAATGTCTGCCACAGTGATTCCTGGGTCATAATGTGATGGATGTTGTTTTGTTGGCGTAACAGTATGGGTGTTGGGACCGCCACTTTTGCACTGACCTTTGAGCTGGTGGATGTGTGTATGTAGCAGTAATCTGTCAGATTGATGTGTGTGTCATAATTTGGCAAACAGATATTTGCCACCGCAGCAGTATGTTGAGACCATCACTGTGGCGGTAAGCGGCATTTGCATATGTGTAAGTCTTTTTGGCCCTGAGATTTCAGAAAACAGGAGGCAAGCTCAATCCAAGCCCTTGGAGAGTACTTTTAGGGAAGGCAGAGTCCTTCTCAGTAAAGTCAGAGGCCAGCAGGGTAGCAGGGCAACAGCAGGGCAGCAGTCCTTCTCAGCAAAGCAGTCCAGATGAGTCCGTTCGGCAACCAGTCAGTTCCTCTTGACAGGTTGCAGGTGTAGGTCCAGAAGTGTATGAGTTGATGGGGTCATAGACCCAGTTTAATATACCCCAAAATGCCTTTGTAGTGGGGGAGACTTCAAAGAGTGTTTTTTAAGTGCACAGGTTCCCCTTTCAATTCAGTCCTGCCTGCCAGGGTCCCAGTAGGGGCTTTAACAGTCCTTTGTGTGCGGGCAGAACAGTGATGTTTGAAATGTGTCAGGCTCTCCACCCTTCAAGCCAAGGAATACCCATCCATTCAAAATGCAGATGAGTGCAGGTGTGACTGACTATCCTGTGTTTGTGGCTGCCTGTGTGAAAAGCACAAGGGAGCTGTCAATGGGCCCAGCCCAGAGGGTGATTGGAGACACACTGTAAGGCACATGTGGTTTTTAAGTGCATAACATTTCTCACTTTCTAAAAGTGACATTTCAAAAATAGTAATATAAAATCCAACCTCATCAATAAGCTGGATTTTCTATTACCATTCTGGTCATGCTAAATATGACCTGGTCACCCCTTTCAGATCAGAAGCTAACACTCAAAAAGTATATAAGGGCTGTCCTAATGCTAGTCTATGAAAGAAGCAGGCCTCACAGTAGTGGAAAATGAAGTTAGGAGTTTTTCGACCACCAGAACATGTAAAACACATATGTACTTGTCCTGCCTTTTACCTATATAGCACCCTGTTCTATGGATTACCTAGGGCCTACCTTAGGGGTGACTTATTTGTTGAAAAATGCAAAGACAATGGCAGGCCTGAGACATGGGTAAGGGGCTTCTTATGTGGGTGGCACAATCAGTGTTTCAGGGCCACTATTAAAATTTAATTTACAGGTCTTGGGTACATGTAGTGCATTTTACTGGGGACTCATAAGTAAATCAAATATGCCAATTGGGGATAAAATAATGTTACCATGTTTAACAGAGAGAGCATATGCGCTTTAGCACTGATTAGCAGTGCTAAAGTGTGCAGATTCCTAAAACCAGGAAAAACAGTGTCAGAAAAGTGGAGCGAGGCAGGCAAAGTTTGGGGGATGACCACCCAAAGGCTGTCATTTATCAAATTAAGGTAGAAATTTGACAACCACTGTTTGTGAAGCTTTCCGGTTCCTTCTCTGGTTACAATAACAGATGAATACCTAGGAATACTCCTTTATTGAAATGAACCAGATAATTTAACAATATCTTTGTATACACTGGTTTGCATGGACAGGATGTAATTCCACTCCATTTGAAGCATATGACACAAAGTGTAAGAACATGGGTTATTGCTTGGGAGGGGTGGAACCCCCCTCAGGCAACTGCTAGAATCATTATCAGGCTGAGCCACAAAAGTAACTAAATATTTCTGTGCCTAACCCTGTGGTAGTTTAGCACAAAACAGCCAGGCTTAACTTAGAAACAGAGTGTAAATTATTCATGCAACACACAAACAACAATAAGGTGAAAGCACAACATGGGACCAATTCCAAATCAATTTAGAAATATAGAGTGAATGTTAATGAATTGAATGATTCAAGAATAACAGAAATCCAATCAATAGAACTGCAGATATCCAAATGTAACATTTTAAGTTAATAAAGTGCCAGTCAGATGCAGAGACCACGTTAGTCTTGCAAAAAAAATTACCTTCTCAAATTTAAGCGCAACAAGTTCTGTTCATGGTGGGGAAGGCCGCACAGAGCAGGGAAGGCGTCATGGATGGTCTTCGCTTGTAGAGTGATGAGCAAGCTGAGCAGCATGAGCTGATATCACTGTAGCTCGCAGTGCCAGTTAAGTGGTGCGGTCAGTCATTGTTAGAGCTTTGTGTTTGCCTTCACCCCGGGCTGTCTTTGCTGTGGTGGGAAGTGCATATCTTGTATTTCTGGCCATCACTAGTGGTTGCTGTAGTATGCAGTCGGGTTCACTTGAGCTTGGTGATAATTGTGGGTGGCAAAGTCTTGCCACCAACAGACCTATTCATGGCCACAAACAGACCGAGACTTCAGGATTTCACCTTTCTTCTTAGGAGGAGCTAAACCAATGTCAGCCAAAGCCATACCCAGGAAAGCACCACTTGGGGATCAGGAACTAACTCCATCAGAGGCCATCAGGGCTCAGCAGGTCCAGTCACAGTTCCAGGCAGGTCTGTTGCAGCACATTAGTTGGGCAGTTGCAGGGAGGCCTCTGGAGCTTGATATGTACCTGTAGCTTAGACAGAAGGTCAGCCAACTGACCGTTGGAGTCACACAGTTACACCTAGGATGAAGGGAGCAGGTCTAGTCTTCCTTCTCAGAGAGCATGGCAGTCTGCAAGCAGTATGGCAGTCCTTAGGTAGCAGAAGGGCACTCACCTGGTGGCAGAGCAGTCCTTCCTCTGTACACAGGTCCAGGAGTGGAGCGATGAATGGCTCTGGAGGTCCAATATTCATACATGGTGTCAGCCTTTGAAGAGGGGGTTTGCCTACGCTACCCCACATCTGGTTCTGGTAAGTTCTTTCATCTCCCTGTCAAGGCTCCAAGCATAGAGTGACAAATTGAGGGCAGGCCTGTGTCAGAATCCTCTGTGCATGAGTAAAACAAAGTCCTTTGAATTGCAAGTAGGGCTGGGTGCAGCCCTTCCCAGTCATCCTGCCAAAATGACCCATACAGTCAACAACTAAGCCTGCTTTCTGTCATTGTCTAGAAAAAATACACAAATCCAAATAGCAGAGAAATGTAACAGCCAGTCACTTTAGCAGTGGTAAAGTGCGCAGAGGCCTGAAGTCAGCAAAAACAAGTAAAACCAAAGGGGTGAAGGCAAAAGGCAAGAATATCAAGTCTGACATGAATTAAGTGTAACTTTTTAATCAATTTATTAATCTCACCATTAGATAATGCATGTTCCCATACCTGATCAGTAACACCCATGAAAAGGAGCTACTGGAATTTAAAAAATCTGCATGTGTGGCAGACAACAGGAACGTGATGTGCTGTACAGTTTCACTGATAAAAATGAAGGGGCAAATTTAAGAGCCCCTTGCGCCATAATTTCTTCACATGAGCATCATTTTTTTTTATGCTAATGTGCCGCTATTATGGCAAAAACGCCATGCCAGATTTACAAAGTGTCCCAATGTGTGCAAAAGGAGCAGCCCCCCGCTGGGAGGGGGGAGGTGGTGAAAAAATGGTGTAAAGAAATCTAAGTCTGCCCAGAGAAGGCGTTAAAATGGGGCACCACGTTATTTATAATGGGCACCTATGTACTGTTCAGGGTTAGCGCCAACATTTTGGTGCTAACCCTAAAAAGTACATCAATAGCATCAAATATATTGCTGCTATTGCTCCCTACCCTGTGCCATGGTGCACTGTATTTTAAATGTGGTGCGCAAATGGTGGTGGTTGTGTGGCACTAAGGGGAGCCAGGAAAATGGCACTGCACTAGGTGCAGCACCACTTTCCTTACATTTTCCCCAAAATCTCTTGCATATAAATATGCAGGAAATAATGTCTTCAATTCCTCAATTTGGAATGGTTCAGTGCCTAAATAAATTTCCCTAGAATATCTTCATCCCAGTATGTGTAACCTTGTTCTAAAATAACTAAAAATAATCAGGATAGCATATATGTTTCCTGTGTTGTGTGACCAAATGTAAAGGCATTACATCACACAAAGGGTAACACAATAGTAACCAGAAGTATCTGGGTAAATCATAATACATAACTACAGTGGACCAAACAGAAAAAGATTCTATTTTAAAGCCAGAAAAATCAGCTGGTCTTCACTATCCCCCCCCCATAAATGAATTAAATCATACAAATGCAGCACAAACATCATCTAGTATTTCAAAAAATTCATATACCAATTACCACATAAAAAGAAAATTTTAATATTATATCACCATACAGTCATACAGATCATTAATCATACAATTTAAAATGAAATTGCCCCATGACAGGTAATGCAAAAAAAGATAAAGAGCGTGTTTAAGAAAAGTGCTAGTGAATAAAGAAAAGTGAAAAAGGGAAAAATCAATTTTGATTTCTATATAAAGATTATGTACAGAAGATCCTGTAGGTTAACCATTTTACAATTACATGTATATAAATCTCATTCCCTATGGGTAAAATGTCCTAACCAAAATTGCCCTTTGGTGGTCTCCATACAACAATCCAGGCTCAATATAATTGTTGACATTTCCACCTGGTGAAAAAACAGGGAGAATTCTAGTCTCAAATATGAGTCTTCATCAG
Source organism: Pleurodeles waltl (assembly GCF_031143425.1). NCBI lineage: Eukaryota > Metazoa > Chordata > Amphibia > Caudata > Salamandridae > Pleurodeles > Pleurodeles waltl. The sequence continues at coordinate 287,042,205 of NC_090447.1, forward strand.
GGCTCACAATAGAAAAGAGCAACCTATTTAGAAAAAGAACACAAAGGGGGTCATTCTGACCTCGGCGGTAAAAGGCCCTTACCGCCGGTCAGAAGACCGCCATCATACCGCCACGGCCGCGGTAAACCGCCACGGTCATTCTGACCTCCAACTGGCAAACCGCCAAAAACCCGACATCCACGGAAGGCCGCCTCATCAGCGGGCAGCGAAAAACGGGAGATGACCAAACCTCCACCGCCACGCCAACACAAACACGCCCATGCCATTACGACCCACGAATCCAAGCGGCGGTCTTTCAACCGCAGTATTCCATTGGCGGTACACACCGCCGCGCTCAAAATACACACACCTTTACAAAACACAGCCACATTGGACAATTCAAAATACACACACCTGATACACATACAAACAACACTCCCATACACCCAAGACAATATAAAACACACACCCACATCACCCACAAACCCCCACAAATCGAAATTCTGAGAGAAGGACAATACACAGATAGAGAGCACAGGGAACGCAAACCACAACACACACAGGAACCCAACATCATCAACCACACCACATCTACGCACACATCACCACACACCACCACTCACATCACCACAAACACCACCCCACACCTCATCCACACCACCCCATGGCACCCCAAAGACACCCCAGGTTTTCGGACCAAGAACTCAGGGTCATGGTGGAGGAAATAATAAGGGTAGAGCCCCAGCTCTTCGGCACACAGGGGCAGCACACCACAATAGCCAGGAAGGCGGAGCTATGGCAAAGGATCGTCGACAGGGTCAACGCTGTGGGACAGCATCCCAGAAACTGGGAAGACATCCGAAAGCGCTGGAACGACCTACGGGGGAAGGTACGGTCAATGGTCTCAAGACACAACATCGCTGTGCAGAAGACTGGCGGCAGACCCCCGCCCACTCCACCCGAATTCACAGCATGGGAGCAAGAGGTCTTGAATATCCTGCATCCTGCGGGCCTCGCTGGAGTAGGCGGAGGAATGGACTCTGGTAAGTCTAATCTCAACTACTTCCCCCCCCCAACCACCAGCATGCCAACCCACACCCCCACCCTCACCCCCAACCCCCCAGCACACATCCTCCCTGCCAATGTCTCACCAGCACAACCCACCCAACCCAAAACCAAACCCTGAATGCCAACACAAACCATGGACACCCATCACCTATGCATGACCACTGCACATACCCATCCCCCCCCCACAAACCACCCTCACAACTCCTCCCACAAGGGAATGCCAGCACTGGGGGACAAAGACACCCACAAATCGCACGCCATGGAACACACAGAAGCAATAACCATACTCTTTTACCCCTGCAGGGCCCGAACGCCAACACACCGGCCAGGAGGGTCCAGATTTGTCCATCCCACCCCCAGAACAGGCCCCCAGTGAGGACAGCAGCTCTGTTGACCTAGAACCTGATGACCAGCCCGGACCATCTGGGACCTTTGGACAGTCGGTTCCCCACACACAGACACAGGCCACAGCAGACCCAACCCCCTCTGGGAATACCAGCACAGCTCCCACCCAGCGGGCCCATGCCTCTGTCTCCAGGACGCGTCAATCAGCGGTGTGTCCGCCACTACAGGGCACCCAAGCTGACCCAACACCCCAACAACAACAGGGACCTGGGGGCAGTGGTAGTGGGCACACCGTCCAGGGGACAGAGGCCCGGGGAAACAGGGGAACTGGGAGGGCTGCAGTGCGACAGGGGGGGAGGACAGGCCCAGGGAACCCACTCTCCAAGAGGCCCTCACCACCATCATGGGAGCATACCACCACTCCCAGGAGACGATGGCGACGGTACTGGCCAGGTTCCAGGAGATCCAGGCACAGCAGGAGGAACGGTACATGGGGTTCAGAGACGAACTCAGGAACATCGTCCTGGCCCTCAACCAAATAGTCACCACATTGCGGGACCATGTGGCACCCCAAAGGGCCCCTGTCACCAGCCTGGACCAGGAACAGCCTACCACCTCCGCCGGCGCTAGTGGACAGGAGGCCCCCACACAACGACAGGCCACCAGAACCCCACCTCCTGCTGAAGATCAACCACCCCTCAAGAGGAACCTGAGATCACAAAGGAAGACAGAGTAGGATGCCAAGACCCCCGCCTGTCACGCTGTAGATGCTCCTCAGACTCGGTGTGATGCAAATAAAGGTCCACCTCCTGACACCACCAAGTCACCTATATAAACCACGGTGCATTGGAGTAATCAGGTGAGGGAAGGAAGGGGAAGGAACAGCAGGGACGGGATATCTGTAAAGAGAAGAATACACAGTGTTAATATCACATTGCCTGTCTACTCTCGTAATGTCTCGCTAAAGTACCAACGACCGTACCTGCCCATAACTCATGAGGGCAGAACTAGTCCAACGCCTGTCTTTGCTCCATCTGAATCATAGATGGATGCCACAAGCCAACTACGGACACCAATAAACTCTCATGGGTTGCTCAACACCCACTCTTATACAAAATAGTCATGAAATAAGGAGGAAACAAAACAAAGAGAAAGGGAAGAAAAATAATGACGATAAGAACCTATCACGTACTCCTTTCTATGACTCAGTTAAAACACTGAGCCTCATGTTATAGTCACGCAATTTGTAGGAACAACCCTGTGTTCCTCCACCACGTATTGAAAAGAAAAAAATCGTCCCGGCAGTTCAATTCCCGCAAAAGAAAACATCAACCTTGTGTCGCTGCCATATATAAAATGTTCTCTGGCTCTAAAGACAATCGTTCATGCGTAACTGGTAACTCAAATAAAGGACCGCCGTGCTTCGGAAGTTACCGGTGTCCTGGTCGAACTGAAATAATGAAAAAAAGAAAGGCGAGGGATTCCGGCACTACATCGCATGACCGCTTACCACCTCTCCTTCGTGTGTCAGGTTCCCCATGGAAATAACTCGAGACTTCCGCTGATATCGGGAATGTCTCAGTCTCTGAGGGAAACCGGATGAGAACAATTATTCCTCTGAAAGCAAATTACAACCTCAGAAATGCCGTCAACAATCCCTCGTTGACCATCCGACTGGGTTCTAGGAAACGAATAACGCACAATACTTCCTGTATGTGCGCAAATTTATGCGACCTCTTCCCCGATAGGCGTCATGGGATATGTAGTCCAAAAGGACTACAATATCCCGATCGGCCATGTAGGCGCCGCGGCTAACACCTGACAGTACGCCCACCTCCAAGGCGCCTCCTAGGACCAGGCTTAGAGGGATGACGGGCATGAAACAGCCACACAGCCCTAGGGGCATGGACATTGCTTTCCGGCTCCCATGAATCATCCTCGGCATTGTACCCCTTCCACAAAACCAAGTACCACAGCTTACCCCCCCGTCGTTTGGAATCCAACACTCTGCGCACCTCGTACTCCAGCTGCCCATCTCTGACCACCGGAGGCACCGCCTGCCGGGTCGCTGAAAGAGCTGGTTTCAAAAGGCTGCAATGTAACACCGGATGGATCCTTAAGGAAGCAGGTAAGTCGAGACGATAAGCCACAGGGTTTATCTTGCGTAACACCACATAGGGACCAATGTAACGAGGATGAAAGACGCTACGCATCTTGAAGCGTATATACTTGGTGGAAAGCCACACTCTGTCGCCTGGCTGATACGCCGGCCCCTCACGCCGTTGTTCATCACCCCATCTTTTATACTGTTCTTTGGCTTTCTCCAGATTGAGTCGTATCTTTTTTTGCACGGATTGGAGATTCTTAATCATAGCATGAACCGTAGGTTGATCCGTGACATCCCTAGGTATGATTATGGGCAACATTTCCGCGTGGAACCCCGTGTTAGCACGAAAAGGAGATTCCCGTATCGAGCTATGCCAAGCATTGTTGTATGATAGTTCTGCAAGCCATAGTAACGAAACCCAGGATTCTTGAGCGTCCTTTGCATAGCACCTCAGATATTTTTTCAGGGTTTGGTTGAGGCGCTCCGTCTGGCCATCGGTTTGTGGGTGGAAACTGGTGGACAGGGCGGTTTCAATGCGCAGAACCTTGCACCACATGCGCCAAAACCTAGCGACAAACTGGGGGCCTCTGTCCGAAATAATGGTTCTCGGTAGACCATGTAACCGCACCACTTGAGACAAAATTAGATGGGCGGTTTGACTGGCTGTAGGCAGATTTCTACAAGGGAGAAAATTATCCATCTTGGTAAGACTGTCGATTACCACCATGGTAGCGTTGTACCCCTGATCCATTGGTAATCCTACCACAAAATCCACGCTAATGGTTTGCCATGGTTTATCCGGAGTGGGCAAAGGCATCAGTCTGCCCTGGCTCTTCGCGTTTTCTCCCTTGGCTCGTGCACATATCTCACACCGAGCCACCCAGGCCGCAACGTCTTTAGCCCAACCTTCCCACCTGAAATGTCGTTGAATTATTTGCGCAGTTTTGGTGTAACCAGGATGACCAGCCGTTACCGCATCATGACACCAATTGAAGGCTTGCACTCGGAGTTCATGTGTTGGCAAATACAAACGATTACATTGCAACGGTATTCCATGCTTAAGGGTACGGTCCTGACTTAAATCTGCCCATTTCTTCCACTGAGCAGCAGACTTATACTTAGAAACCTTTTCTAGGAAATGGGAGATATGAAGGGCACAAAGCACTCTTTCAGGTTTGATGATTGCTTCCTCAGGTCTTGAAGCGATCGTTCTCGCGTCCTCTTGTCGAGACAGTGAATCTGCCTTGCTATTGTCAACCCCAGGACGGAAGGTAACCACAAACTCATATTCTGAAAAAAACTGCATCCACCTCATTTGCCGCTGGGTAAGTTGTCTTGCCTCCTTCATATACTGCAGATTTCGGTGATCAGTATATACCGTGACCGGGTGTTGAGCTCCCCACAGATAGTGTCGCCATTCCTGGAATGCCTTTTTGATGGCTAGCAGTTCCTTTTCTGCCACCGTATAGTTAAGTTCCGCAGCAGATAGTTTCCTAGATAAAAACGCAATAGGATGAAGCTGTCCGGTGGTCTTGTTTCTTTGGGATAACACGGCCCCAATCGCTATATCAGAGGCATCTGCTTCGACGATAAAAGGTGCATCTGGCCGTGGATGTTGAAGTATAGGTGCGGAGCAGAAGGCCTGTTTTAAAAAGCAAAAGGCCTCCTCTGCCTCCTCGGACCAAACAAAAGACACACCCTTTCTTAGCAACCTTGTTATAGGTGACACAATGTGGGAAAAATGAAAGATGAATCTTCTGTAGTAATTAGAAAACCCAAGGAAGCATTGCACGTCTCTCACACTAGTGGGTACTGGCCACTCCTGAACAGCCTGTATTTTTCTTGTCGACATGCAAAACCCTTCAGGGCTTAGATCCACCCCCAAGAACTCAACCTTCCGGACATGGAACTCGCATTTGCTTAGTTTGCAAAAAAGTCTATGCTGTCGCAATGCTTGGAGTACTAAGGAAACATGGTCAAAGTGACGCTCCAGGGATGTGGAATACACCAGAATGTCATCTATATAAACGATCACAAAATGGTCTATGTATTCCTTAAGAACATCGTTCAGAAAATACTGGAATGCCGCCGGGGCGTTACACAACCCGAACGGCATTACCAAGTACTCAAACAGGCCATAACGGGTTTTGAACGCCGTTTTCCACTCGTCCCCTTCGCGGATTCTGACCAGATGGTAAGCTCCCTTCAGGTCCAACCTTGTATAGATTACCGCCTCTTTCACCTGTTCCAATAACACTGGAATGAGAGGAAGAGGGTATCTATTCCTTACTGTATTCTTGTTCAGCATTCGATAATCGATGCAGGTTCTCAACTCTTTATTAGCTTTAGCTATGAAAAAGAGTGGAGAGGCTGCCGGAGAGCAAGATGGTCTAATGAACCCGATCTCCAGGAAGTGATCCAAGTATTTTCTCAAATGCTTGGTTTCTGGGTCTGATAGAGCATATACCCTACAAGAAGGAAGGAGAGCTCCAGGAATCAGATCTATCTTGCAATCATATATACGATGGGGTGGCAATGTCTCAGCCTGACCTTCGTCGAACACATCCTTGAACTCGACATAAACAGAGGGCAATATCACTGTTTTCTCCATTATTGTGGCCAACTGTAACCCTTGAGCCAACGCTAACGTGGGGGGATCGTCATACAAGAAGCAGATATTCTCACACCTCGAGGACTGAAAACTAACCGTCTTGGTTTGCCAATCGATAACAGGATTGTGTTTTCTTAACCAGGGCATTCCTAAAATAATTTCATACTGAGGAGCCTCTATTATATGCAGTCTGATCCTTTCTTTATGTTCCGGAGATACCCCATTGAAGATCAAACTAACGTCCTCAGTATGTTCCGTAAGGGGCCCAGATTTCAGCGGTGTACCATCAACCGCCAACACTATTTCGGGGTTCTTTCTCGGAATGCTAGGAAGTCCCAATCTCCTAACCACCCCAGCATCTATGAAATTTCCCGTGGCTCCTGAGTCTATCATCGCCCATACTGGATACTTTTGTTCTTTGGACACCAGCTCTACTGATAACAAAAGGTGGGACGCCTTTTCTTCCTGTGGAAAAAAGGTTAAGGAAGTTAACCGTAACACCAGTTGGGGTCCTATAAAGGGCAAATCCTCTTTCTCCGATGTCTTTCCTGCCGTAACCGCTGCCTTATGAGTGGGGGAGTAGGAGAATCTCTTTCGTGGTTTTTGGGGACACTCTTTTACATAATGACCCTTCCTGCCGCAATACATGCACAACCCCTGTACCCTCCTACTCTCCTTCTCGGACTTCGACAAGGGTGCCCTAATGGCTCCCACGTCCATAGGCTCCCCACCTAGATCATTGGGAGTAGAAACAGATCGCACCTCCCTTTCTGGAATGCCTGGTCGCCTATCCCCCGCTCTACGCTCTCCCCTTCTTTCTGCTAATCTGTGGTTCAGTCTCAGGGTAAGATTCACAAGGTCTGTACAAGTGGAAGGCTGCGGATCTATTTGAGCGAGTATATCCTTCATGTCGTCTCGTAAACCTTGATAATAGAGAGACATTCTCTTCTCCTCTGGCCACCCTGATTCCGCCACCAGTCTATTGAAGGTCGTGAGATAAGAGACCAGATCAGACCTCCCCTGTCTCAGCTCCAGTAATTCCCTATCGGCACTAAAAGTGGTTGTTCTATGATCAAACACCCTCTCGAAGGCCGTCCGAAAGGCATTCCAATCCGATAACAAGGGGTCATCGTTCCTGACTAATGGCACGGCCCAATTTGCTGCGTCTCCCGAGAGATAAGAAATAGCAAACATTACCCTGGAAAGGTTGGAGGGAAAAGACGCGGGTCTACAAGAGAATTGTAGAGACAACTGAGTTAGAAAGGCCTGAACTTTCCTGGGGTCCCCTGAATACCGTTCCGGGCTGGCCAAAGGGATAGGAGGGGAGACATTCACGGTTACCTGTGGTGTGGATGCTGAGGCATCGAAGGGATTCCTAGTAAGCCTTTCTACCCTTTCCTTTAAAGCCGCTGCCTCAGCCCTAGAATTAGCCAACTCTTGTTGCACTACTACTAACGCCTGTAATACATCCTCCAGAGATGCCATCTTTGCATCACACTGAGCGGGAGGAGCGTTATTCGTGGGTGCGTTATTCTGTCACGCTGTAGATGCTCCTCAGACTCGGTGTGATGCAAATAAAGGTCCACCTCCTGACACCACAAAGTCACCTATATAAACCACGGTGCATTGGAGTAATCAGGTGAGGGAAGGAAGGGGAAGGAACAGCAGGGACGGGATATCTGTAAAGAGAAGAATACACAGTGTTAATATCACATTGCCTGTCTACTCTCGTAATGTCTCGCTAAAGTACCAACGACCGTACCTGCCCATAACTCATGAGGGCAGAACTAGTCCAACGCCTGTCTTTGCTCCATCTGAATCATAGATGGATGCCACAAGCCAACTACGGACACCAATAAACTCTCATGGGTTGCTCAACACCCACTCTTATACAAAATAGTCATGAAATAATGAGGAAACAAAACGAAGAGAAAGGGAAGAAAAATAATGACGATAAGAACCTATCTCGTACTCCTTTCTATGACTCAGTTAAAACACTGAGCCTCATGTTATAGTCACGCAATTTGTAGGAACAACCCTGTGTTCCTCCACCACGTATTGAAAAGAAAAAAATCGTCCCGGCAGTTCAATTCCCGCAAAAGAAAACATCAACCTTGTGTCGCTGCCATATATAAAATGTTCTCTGGCTCTAAAGACAATCGTTCATGCGTAACTGGTAACTCAAATAAAGGACCGCCGTGCTTCGGAAGTTACCGGTGTCCTGGTCGAACTGAAATAATGAAAAAAAGAAATGCGAGGGATTCCGGCACTACATCACATGACCGCTTACCACCTCTCCTTCGTGTGTCAGGTTCCCCATGGAAATAACTCGAGACTTCCGCTGATATCGGGAAAGTCTCAGTCTCTGAGGGAAACCGGATGAGAACAATTATTCCTCTGAAAGCAAATTACAACCTCGGAAATGCCGTCAACAATCCCTCGTTGACCATCCGACTGGGTTCTAGGAAATGAATAACGCACAATACTTCCTGTATGTGCGCAAATTTATGTGACCTCTTCCCCGATAGGCGTCATGGGATATGTAGTCCAAAAGGACTACAATATCCCGATCGGCCATGTAGGCGCCGCGGCTAACACCTGACACCGCCAGCATAAGATACCCCCTGATGTCATTCCACTGTCCCACATTGTCACCCTGTCCAACCTTGAACTGCCCCTGCTCCATCCTTCCACAGGCATATGGACAATGCACCTGTGCGACTGAGAACTGGACTCTGCCATGGACATTACTCCACCCCGACCCCTCACTGTGTTACTATCATGGACCTATATGTAGCACTTAAAATAAATCACTAATTGCACTTAAAAAACTCAGGAGTCTGCTTGTATTCTTAACAAATGTATTACACATAACGGTTCCAAAATGTTCAGTTACATTGTGATGACAACATACCAATGTCAATGTGCTTTACTCCATGGGCAAACAAAGCAGAAGTCACGCAGTGGGTCATACAGCTCTGAAAAGGGAAGGGAAAGTCACAATTCAGTTTAAAAGAACTGGGGGGAAACACAGAAAGTAGAGATGCAGGAGGCCTGAAGTAAATGTAAAATGGCGTGGGGGATTCTTACCTGTGTGCTACTGAAAATACTGTTGTATAACTGTGTCCCTGTTGTCCGTGTCGTCCCCGTCGTCTTCCTCCTCTTCACTCTCCACAGGCTCCACAGCTGCTACAACACCACCATCTGGACCATCCTCCTGCAGGAAAGGCACCTGGCGTCGCAATGCAAGATTGTGAAGCATACAGCAGGCCACGATGATCTGGCACACCTTCTTTGGTGAGTACATTATGGATCCACCTGTAATATGCAGGCACCTAAACCTGGCCTTCAGGAGGCCGAAGGTCCTTTCTATGATCCTCCTAGATCGCCCATGGGCCTCATTGTACCGTTCCTCTGCCCTGGTCCGGGGATTTCTCACTGGGGTCAATAGCCAAGGCAGGTTGGGGTAACCAGAGTCACCTATTAGCCACACACGTTGTCTCTGTAGCTGTTCCATCACATAGGGGATGCTGCTATTTTGCATAACATACGCGTCATGCACTGACCCAGGGAACTTGGCATTTACATGGGAGATGTACTGGTCAGCCAAACAGACCACCTGCACATTCATAGAATGGTAATTTTTTCTGTTTCTGTACACCTGCTCATCGTCTTTTGGGGGTATTAAGGCCACATGGGTCCCATCAATGGCACCAATGATGTTGGGGATATGTCCAAGGGCATAGAAATCACCCTTCACAGTGGCCAAATCACCCTCCTCAGGGAAAACAATGTAGCTCCGCATGTATTTCATCAGGGCAGACAACACTCTGGACAAAATCTTTGAAAACATAGGCTGAGACATCCCTGATGACATGGCCACTGTTGTCTGAAAAGACCCACTTGCCAAAAAATGCAGTACTGACAGCACCTGCACTAGAGGCGGAATCCCTGTGGGTTGGCGGATGGGTGACATCAGGTCTGGCTCCAGCTGGGCACACAGTTCCTGTATAGTGGCACGGTTGAGTCTGTAGGTGAGTATGACGTGTCTTTCTTCCATTGTCGACAAGTCCACCAGCGGTCTGTACACGGGACGATTCCTCTGTCTCCTCGCAAGTCCCACCGGACGGTGCATAGGAATGACAACATGGAGTACAGAGTCAAGCAACCCACAGGTACGTAACCACAGCTTGCACAGTACACGAATCGCTATGCATTGAATGGCTTGTATGAGTGGCAATGCAAGGCCTAGGCCTTTGTGACGCAGTAGAAATTAAGCCATGTGGGCCCTTGAAATGGCGGCTGCCTGACCTGAGAAGTGTGACAGTGGGATGTGAGGTCAATGCTCTGGCGTGGTACACCGTGGCGGTAGGCGGTCGAAGACCGCGGCGCAAAGCCGCATTGGTTAATATTGAACCCTATGGGTTTCAGGATCCAATGACGAGGTGCGCCGGCGGTCGCGGTACGCACCGCGGCGGTATGCCCCGCCGCGGGCGTGACCGCCATTTTCTATCTGATTAATCACTCGAGACCTGATCATCCACAGGAGAGGACCTATACTGCAAGTGCTGCTGTGAACTCGGTCTGGAAGAGACAATGGCTGCTGCGACTGGGGAAAGGGCCCTTGCCTTCACTTCAGAAGAGTTGGAGAAACTTGTGGATGGGGTCCTGCCCCAGTATGCGCTACTCTACGGTCCTCCAGACCAACAGGTAAGTACACTGGGTGCACGTTGAATGGGCTATGCCTGGGTTTTGTATGGTGGATGTAAGATGGTGGGGTGGGGAGAGAATGAGGAGTGCAAGGCACGACAGATGAGAGCATGTGCCACATGGCAAGGTTGGGGGGGGGCAATCACATCTAACATGCAGAGAATTAATGATATTTACTTTTCCACCCTGTACATGTCAAATAGGTCAGCGCCCATCAGAAAGTCGACATTTGGCATGCCATCGCCAAGGACGTCCGGGCCCTGGGGGTCCACAACAGACGGGGCACCCACTGCCGAAAGAGGTGGGAGGACATCCGCTGCGGGACCAGGAAGACCGCCGAGTCTCTGCTGGGGATGGCCTCCCAACGTAGGAGGGGTGCCAGCAGACAATTGACCCCCTTGATGTCCCGGATCCTGGCCGTGGCCTACCCCGATTTGGATGGGCGCGTGAGGACATCACAGCAGACACAAGGGGGTGATTACCAGTACATTCAGCTATCTTTACACGCAGTGGAGGCGTCTGGGTGGGGGAGGAGGGCTGTGGGTGACATTAGGCCAGGGCGCTTTCTGTAGTGTAGTCCCCTCCTTTAGGCATGGCCCTGTGCCCCGCCCCCAACCTCTGTAGGGTGCCAAGTACAGCAATCGATGGTCCAGCATTACCCATGTGCGCATTTGTTGTCCATTGACCTGTTGGCCTAGTCACAAGTACTGAGTAGTGTACCCCGATTGCGCGGCGTAGTGCATGAGGCTACTGTATCTGTACTCTCCGCCAACGTGGTTGACAATGCATGCACTCAACCTGTCTTTATGTCTCCCCCCACCCTTTTTCTTTATCTTCTTGTGCATGTGTGCATTAGCATCATCAGGCGGAGGAGAATTGGCATCGGAGCATGAGGGAGCTGCAACTCACAATGCCCCGGTGGGCCATGGTACAGACACCGAGGTCACCAGTGATACGGAGGGCGAGGGGAGCTTCACAACGGGGACCCGTGGTGACACCAGAGACACCGACACGTCCTCGGATGGGAGCACCCTAGCGGTGGCGGCAAAATCCGGGCCCCCCGCCTCAACAGGTACAGCCGCCACCCAGCGCACCAGCTCCGCCCTCCCAGCAGCCCCTCAGCCTTCGCTCCGTGCCCGCTCGCCCAAGAAGGCATGCATCTCCTTCGCCCCAGGCACCTCAGGCCCTGCCCCTGTTACCCCTGCTGCCCTCAGTGAGGAGGTCATTGACCTCCTACAGACCAACATTGTTGGGCAGTCTACCCTTTTGAATGCCATCCAGGGGGTAGAGAGGGAGGTGCATCGGAGCAATGCATACCTGGAGGGCATTCATTCGGGTCAGGCTGCCCATCAACGATCGTTCAATGCTCTGGCCTCAGCACTGACGGCAGCCATTGTCCCCGTTTCCAGCCTCCCTCTACTAACTGCCTCCACCCTGTCTCTGTCTCCTGTTCCTCAGCCTATCCCATCCACACCATCTGACCAGCCTGCACACACCTCAACACCCAAGGGCAGCTCATCCAGACATAAGCACCACAGATCCCCCAAGCATTCACCCAAGCAACACCCAGATGCAGACATGGCAACAGTCACTACCACCTCTGTGTCCCCCTCCTCCTCGTCTCCCTCCTCCCTCCCTGTGACGTCTCCACTCACACCTGCATGCACACCACCATCAGCCAGTACTTCCACCACCAGCACACCCTCCAGTACAGTCCGCACACGTGCAGTCACCACCCCCACTGCCATTTACACGTCCCCTGTGTCCTCTCCCACTGTGTCTGTCACCCCCTCTTCCAAGACACACAAACGCAGACAGCCACCCACCCAACAGCCAACCACCTCACCACAGCCTACGTCACAAGCACCTGCACCCAAAGACAGCACACCTGACTCTCCTACAACCACATCCTCTTCCTCCACTCCCATAACCACTACACCTACCCTTTACCTTGGTCCTAAAAAACTTTACCTCTCCACAGTTAACCTCTTTGCCCCACCTGACCCACCCCCTCCATCTGGGAAGAGTCCCAAGAGCACCTCAGCCACCACCAGCCCTGCTTCAAGTCTCAACATTGTGCATGGGTTTTGGAGTCCACCCTTTCCCAGCACTGACACATCGGCCAGCAGCAAGGGGACAGCCAGCCCCCCCCCCTGGTAAGAGGACCCGTAAAGTCAAGGGCCGCCGCGAGAAGGCTGACACGGCTGCCCCCAAGGAGCAAAGTCCTGGGCCGTCACCTGCCACAACATCCAGGGGAGGCAAGGGCCAGAGAGCCTCATCTAAGGAGGGCAAGGGCAGCAGGGCGGAGAAGTCAGCCAGCAGGGGCACGGACCAGGAGGGCCCCACAAGCCCCATCCCGGGTGTGACGGAGGACACCCACGGGCCCAGGACTCCGTCACAGAAGGGTCCAGCAACTGCACGGTCGAAGGGCGACTAAGCAGGGAGTCCTGGCCAGGTCTGGCTCCCTTGAAAGACACGACAAGCACCGCTGAAGAGGGCCCCGCCGTGCAGAAGGGCACCGCTGAAGAGGGCCCCGCCGTGAAGATAGGCACCGCTGAACAGGGCCCCGCCGTGCAGAAGGGCACCGCTGAAGAGGGCCCCGCCGTGAAGATAGGCACCGCTGAAGAGGGCCCCGCCGTGAAGATAGGCACCGCTGAACAGGGCCCGCCGTGAAGATAGGCACCGCTGAACAGGGCCCCGCCGTGCAGAAGGGCACCGCTGAAGAGGGCCCCGCCGTGAAGATAGGCACCGCTGAAGAGGGCCCGCCGTGAAGATAGGCACCGCTGAACAGGGCCCCGCCGTGAAGATAGGCACCGCTGAACAGGGCCCGCCATGCAGAAGGGCACCGCTGAAGAGGGCCCTGCCGTCTCAAGCCCCGCTCCGCTGGGCCCTTCCTGTCAAGCACCGCTCCTCTGGGCCCCGCCGTCTCAAGCACCGCTCCGCTGGGCCCTGCCGTCCCAAGCACCGCTCCGCTGGGCCCCGCCGTCTCAAGTACCGCTCCGCTGGGCCCCGCCATCTCAAGCCCCGCTCCGCTGGGCCCTTCCTGTCAAGCACCGCTCCGCTGGGCCCTTCCTGTCAAGCCCCGCTCCGCTGGGCCCTTCCTGTCAAGCACCGCTCCGCTGGGCCCCGCCGTCTCAAGCACCGCTCCGCTGGGCCCTGCCGTCTCAAGCACCGCTCCGCTGGGCCCCGCCATCTCAAGTACCGCTCCGCTGGGCCCCGCCGTCTCAAGCCCCGCTCCGCTGGGCCCTTCCTGTCAAGCACCGCTCCGCTGGGTCCCGCCGTCACAAGCACCGCTCCGCTGGGCCCTGCCGTCTCAAGCACCGCTCCGCTGGGCCCCGCCGTCTCAAGCACCGCTCCGCTGGGCCCCGCTGTCTCAAGCCCCGCTCCGCTGGGCCCTTCCTATCAAGCACCGCTCCGCTGGGCCCTTCCTGTCAAGCACCGCTGGCCCATTGACAGTGCTGGTTCGTTGTCGAGCTAGTGTTCACGCTGCACTCTGGGCACGATGCCTCCTCCAATACCTGTGGAGTCTGTAATCCACCTGATGGCCTATGTGTCTGCACTTCCCAGGATGGCACAGTGGGCAGCCCACCCACTGTAGAGACTTGAGAGACTGTGGCTTTGTACTCCCCAGGATGGCACAGTGGGCAGCCCACCCACTGTAGAGACTTGAGAGACTGTGGCTTTGCACTCCCCAGGATGGCACAGTGGCCAGCCCACCCACTGTACAGACTTGAGAGACTGTGGCTTTGCACTCCCCAGGATGGAACAGTGGGCATGGTGGACCCTTCGTGGATCTGGCGTCGTGGAGTCATGTGGCTGAGGTGACCCCCTTTCCCTTCCCCCTGAGGTGCCTGTAGTTTTGTCATCTGATGCCCCAGCAGTGTTCTCTCCAACGGACTCAGGTCTCCTGTGTGGGCTTTGTCCGTGTGTTGATACACTTTGGCCCACGGACAGTGGAAATTTAAGTGACTGTGCAGGACTTATTGCCTATATTTATCGGTTTCGCAATGTTCTTACTTGATTTTTTTACATTTCATTTTGCTATTTTACCATGACTTCAAAGAACCTATTTTATAGATAAATTTTGTTTCTCACTTTAATTATGTCTTTGCATTATTCCGGTGGGTTTGGGTGGTGTCACTGTGACGTGGTGCTCTGCATTGGTGTGTAGATAGTTTGGGGGGGGGGTAGCATATGTGTGTACCCATAACCTTTCCTCCTCCCCCCTCCCCTGTGTCATAGGTGCAGTACTCACCGTTGTCTTCTGCGCCGGAGTTCGTACTCGTGGTAGATAAGCAGGTAGACAATAGCTGGTAGGATGTTTAATTCGGGTTCCATGCTGTTCTCTGTCCTCGTGGAGTGCATAGAGGCTAGCGTTTTCCCGTTCGTAGTCTGTTTCCGCCGTGTTTTTATTGGCGGAGCTCCCGCCCCGGAAAAGGTGGCGGATTGGTGAGTTGTGATAGGGTGGGCGGTACATTGTCTGCCGCCTGCCTGTTGGCGGTGACCGCCGCGCTGTTTGTCTGTGCCGCCGTGGCGGTCGGAGTGTTAAGTTGGCGGGCTGTGTTGGCGGTTCCCGCCAGGGTCAGAATTCCATTTTTTGGACCGCCAGCCAGTTGGCGGGTTGGCCGCCGCTTTATCACCGACCGCCAGGGTTGGAATGACCCCCAAAATGTCCAAATTTAATATAATATTCCTTGCTAGCATGCCTGGTCCTTAGTAAGTAAACTTACAAGGGGACGCTTATAGGCCGATGAACCTTTTGGATTGCATGGAGTATCCTAGCCATGTAGTGACCAGTGTAATCAATATATCAACAATACAATCAATAACCGCTAAGAGAAAACATTAGTCAACAGATAATTTCATCACTAATTCATGAATGACCACAACTCAATAAAACGCCTAACAAATTTCATTTCCCTACTGATTACAATCTAATGCATCTGGTTAACTCAAACTTTATTTAATCAACTCAATAACAGTTCATTAGTGACCACCAATAACATAATATAATCATCACTTGTGAAAACATTTGCACTAAAGCTTCAACATAAGCTAGCAAAGATGAATAAGTGATCATTAATTGCAGAGTTCAGCAATCAATTTGTCAATCATTTGTCACTGTCAGCGTCACCCAAGATAACCTTACCTAACCCAGATTAGCATTAGCATGTGGGACTTCATGCGAAAACAATTTAGAAAAATATGAATTTGGAAAACATCTAGCTAGGAGAAAAACTATAAAACAGGGCAGTTGGTACCTAGAACAAAAGGCACAAGTTAATCAGTCACATTGTCATAGCTACTTATCCACGGAATGGATCAACTAGAAAGTCAGTCTTCGTCTTCAGGTCATCAATAGATCAGCAACGCACCAGGCTCTCAGGTGTATCAGCCCAATGACAGAATCTCGAACCGCGTCTCCTGACGTCATCAGCATTCAGCCCTTGTATCTGCCTAAATTCTAATCTGAAGTTTTTGCCCCTTGTCATGACTTTTTATTAGAGTTTTACAGTCCATCCCCCTAATTCCTAATTGTTCAGCCAATGAGCAGCTATGACTCTAACCTATAATATTAATTTTACAAATCTATGAGTTCTAATATGTCTTCTTTCTCAGTTCATGGATTGTTTCACTGTATGATGTCCTCATCATCTGACTCTTCAGGTATCGAAAATGTTGCATGTTCCTCTTCAGTCAGTGCTCTCGTTGTTCAAGTCCTGGGAAAGTACATTTAGCCTACTCTACACATAATTGTATCAGTTTGACTTCATCATCTCCTGTCCGTCAGTACATTGCAGAAACTTCTAGCTAAGCACAGAATTCACGGTCAGGTTATAGGCATCAGCCATTTCTACATTGCACCGTTATTAATTCTGCTTCTGTATGAGGCATGGAAAGACTAGGCCACAGCTCAGCTAAGTTAATTCTACAAATGAATGCAAAATATGGGTTTTTCATTTCAATATGATATATTGCTACATTATTATTACACATTTTCATTATTTCACACATTTTAGTCATTTTGGTATAACTTTCGTATAAGTGGCTGCCATTCTCAGTTGGCACATTTTTCAAACGTGTACATTATTTTCTCTACGATTAATTTCTCTATGAACTTTCCATTAATCAAAACATATAAGCATTCATTAATAATTTCTAATTTTCATATCTGCGTCAACATCCCCAAAGTTTAAAATTGTCATTTGTGATGCCCTATCACCATAATTGCTCCCCCTCTCACCTAGAATATTCAGTCATAAGGTGAGACAAAGATAAAACTTATAGAAACAACACACCTGGCTCCTCAACGTAGATCAAATCTCCTCCCTGTTAATTCCAGAGAAATATGGACATCATCAACTTCTCATACTATAGAAATATACCAGTACTATTCGAAAAACTTTTTGATTGTGCCACATCTCCAATGACAAAAGAAAATGAAGAAACACTCCAGCATGATTATCAGGAAAAGACTTGGTCATTCTCTGTGGTAGACCCCTGGACTATTACCGATATCTGGGGAGATAAAACAGTGAATTAACCAATCTGCACTAAATTCCATGCATCACTAGGCAAAATAGGGAAACCCTTATTGTGTCGCTCACCTCCGTACAAGGGATAGAATGTCCTCTTCTCTACTCGAAACGAAAAGTCAGGCCCAAATTCAAAGGGCACCCATAATTTGTCAACTACATAGAGAAATGAGTGCCTGTCACCTTCCCCCTATCCCATCACTTACTTGTGGAATGGCAGGACACAGGTTTTGAAAGATCAGTAGTGAGTGAGACCTTTTGTAAGAACATGCATTATTATTCGAGGGGTATTAATATCAACCTCAAAGAATAATCACACTCCTCATCTGAATGAACCATTAAAGTCACTTAATTAACCTGATCTCACCCCGCTGGTAGTCACACTACACATAGAAGACAGGCTTAACTTAGGGAAATGTGTAAACTGTTTATGCAGTACCAAAACAGTGATAAAGTTCAATGCAAAATGATAACAATCCCAAACCAAATGAAAAAATAGAGTAACAAACAAAATGACAAAAATCACAAAAATTATATATTCTGCAGATATAGGGCCAGCTGTATAAAAGCTTTTTGCATTCGCAAACGGTGCGAATGCCCGTTTGCGAATGCAAAAAGCCATTTCAGAATGTATGAAAGACATTCTGAAAGCAATTTTAAGGAATCGCTAAAATAGCGATTCCTTAAAATTGCGACCCTGTTTAGAGAGTCGCAAATTGTGACTCTCTAAATAAGAAATTGCAAATAAGGATTCCTTATTTGTGATTTCTAAGCACGTGTAAGAAGCAATTCCTAAATGTGATTTGGGCATTTAGGAATCGATATTTACCACCAAGTTGAACTTGGTGGTAACCATGTCCAAATTTTAAAAATGCATTTAAAATGCATTTTTAAAAATTACATGTAAAGCACACATGCCCTTTTGGCATGTGTGCACCTTACATGTTGCAAACAAATATTTGGGGGTGCAGCAGAGGGGGCCTTAGGCCCCAGCACCCTGGGGTTTTGCATTTCCAAAATTGCAATTTCTAGTTAAGAAATCGCAATTTTGGAAATGCAAAAAATTCGCAGATATCGGCCTACAGGCCGATAGGTGCGAATGGGGCCGGTATCGCAATTTGCGATTCGGTAATAGCATTTGCAATTTTTAAGAAATCGCTATCACCGAATCGGAAATGTGATACATTGCATTTTGCCATTCAGAAATAGCGATATCTTAAAAATCGCTATTTCCGAATCGCAAAAGTCATTCTTGGTACATCTGGCCCATAGCTTTGTAAAAGTTTTATGTAGGAATCACACCAAGAAACACGAAGTGCCAAGAACAGTCAATGCCCACAGTAGAGGTCAAGACCTAGGCACACTTTCATGCTGACTGCAATGAAGCATGTGTCGGACACACCATCCATGTTCATCCTTGTCAAAGGTTTTACTTTCTGAGTTTATGCCTCTAGGTACCAATTCATGACATGGGTACACATTTAAAGACCCCCCCAGGACCACAGAGGAGACTCAAAGGGTGTGGAGGCAAAGGTCAATATCATGGTTTAGCCCAGATCCAGTTGTCACTGGTAAGGTGTGTAGTTTCAGGAAAAGGCCTCTTGTAGCTTGTTGTCTCGCTGAAGCTTTAACAGGAGGTCATCCTTATGGCCCTGCAACTCCAATTCTTTGTCCTGGGTACAAAAGGGAACAAGTCCAGTCCTCCAGGGCTTCTCTCAGGTCACAGGCAACATATTCCTCCCTCTTCTTTTCTTTTTTACATCCAGGAGAGCTCCTAATTGGGTGCCCGGCGATGCCACATTTATGGGTGGTGTGAGCTATTTGGTGGGAATGACTCCTGGGTATACCTAAAACTGACAAAAAATGTTCATGGCAACATTTTCAAGATTTCAGAAATATTTAACCACAGTAAACTTGGGCACTATGGTATTCCTAGTGTTCTCCCATATCTAACACTAAAATCCAGGTTTTGGGCAGTCTCTGTACCCACAACAAACCTAGAAACAGATGTCATGGAAAACAAAACAGGGTTTTCCAGCAACCAGACAAAAGATACACAAAAATATTTTGCCACCCTTTTCTTACCTTTTGAAATGTGCCCCAAGTATTATACGTAAAATCCAGAATTAGCAGTTACAAGTTCTGTGAAGGCTCTCATAGACTCTTGTATCAGTTGCCTGGCAGGGACTGCTCTACATAAATGCTTATTCAACCTGATGAAGGCTGCAACTTTTGTACAATGTACTTTGCCCAGTCGGGCTGCAACTGCTTATTTGGCCCTATTCTAGTACTACTGCCATTCCACAACATTAGCCAGTTGAGAGCGACAACTGTCTGCTTGGTCAGGACGGAAATGTGATAACATTGGCCCTTTTGCGGCTGCGCCTGCAGCGAGATTATCAGCTCATTTGAGGTTACCTCCGCTCTATGCCTGCTTGGACTCCTGCACCACAAAGACTGGGTAGGGTAGATATGTTCTCAGAGGTGCAGCCACATCTGGCTCTGGGTGACAGCTCTAGAGATTGCTCTCACTCATTAGTGTTTGCCTAGTAGAAAAACTCTGAAGCCTGAACTGCCGATACTCACTAGACTACCAGAGGTAAAAAGCTTGAAAACAAAGCAGAGAAAATGCACATAAAACTTGTGTGAGACATTAGAGACTATACCTGTACCTGATTTATGTGTTTACCATCATTCATGGGGAACCAGCAATTAGAGGGGGTCATCTTGGATGATAATAACACAGATTGAGTAATCAGAGGTCTACCACCACAAGGGAAGCCATACTAGGGCCACGACTTGTATCTTGAATTGTGAAGTAGTATGATTCTACTCTTAGAATATAAGCTGTTGAGTGTGTTTTGAATTTATATGTCTTTAGGTTGATAGACAAGTTCAGAACTCATACATCTTGACACTACCACCACATCAACAACACCAACTCCACCACCCTCCTTGAGAACATGAGCAACATGGGCCTTGCCCAACTGGTCAATTTACCCAGACACACTGTCAGTCATGCACTCGACCCCCTGCTAGCGCACCTTGTCCTAAGTAAGTAAACTTACAAGGTGACACATATAGGTCGATGGATCCTTTGGATTGCATAGGGTATCCTAGTCAAGTGTTGTGAGTAAGAAACATCCATACTAATTAATATTTTAAATCAACACATAATACCGAAGACCAAACTAAAAGAAAATACCATCACTCATAGGAAGGTTAATTTGTTTTATACCCTATTAGTTACAACTCTAACCAAAAACCTTTATTCAGTGAAACCATGATTACCAACTTAATTAGCAAACATGGTCAATGAATTATCAAGATTTTTATTAATATGCAACCAACATTAATCAAATCATAGTAATTCATGAACTTGAATAATTCAACAATATGAGTCAGTCAGTCTTAGTCCAAGTCACCATTAGTCACCCTTGTCAGCCTTCCTATCTCAAATTAACATTCAGCATGTGGGTCTTCATGCGAAAGCAATTTAGTCAAAAAACAATAATTTGGAAAACATCTAACTAAAAGAGGAAAACATTTTTAAGGCATCGCAGTTGGTGCCTAGAAGAAAAAGCACACATTAGTCAGTCGAGTTATATCTACCTATCCAAGATAGATCAGCAACGAGTCAGTCTTTGTCTGCAGGTCATCAGTCATCAGCTAGGCTCGGGCTCACAGGGAGCAAGCCCAATTTTCAGCACTTCGGACAGCGTCTTCTGACATCATCAACTTTCGCCTCTACGTTCTGATTTTTCCTCTCATGTCATAACTTTTTATTAGGGTCTCTCAGTCCGTCCCACAATTTGCCCATTGGTCAACCTTTTCAGGGGTTATGACTCTAACCTATAGTTTTTTTTTACCACTTGTCTACGTTATTTTGAGAATCAAGTTCCATTAACATGATTGGTCCTTCTGTCGATGAGAACATCATCCGGTTCTTCAGGTAACAAAATTGTTGCCCCCAGCTCTTAGTCTGTAGCTCCACTGTTCAAGTACTGGGAAAGTACATTTAGCCTACTCTACACATAGTTATATCAATTTGTTCTGATCGTCTCCTGTCCGCTGGTGAGTTTGCAGATTTTTCTAGCAGTGCTCAATTATGAACTCTGTACAGTTCAAGGTCCTTTTTCTCCAGTTCAAGTCTGCAGTAGCCCATCGCGTCTCCACGGTTAAGTAAGCAAGTCCCAGCGCCGACTAGGCCTCTGGTGTAGCTAATTTAAGAAAATGAAGCATCATAACATAAATGTACATCTCTTGTTATGGCACATTAATACAAAATATTAAACTTTCACATTATTTAGTACTGTTAGCACAGATGATGAGAACTCCCCGTGGGCACATTTTGCACATTACACGTTATTTTCAATTACTGTTAATCAAATGTCAACATTTCTCATTAGTAAATATATGCAAATCATTAGCATATTCTCATATTAGCATATCAGCTGCAACAGTCCCTCCTCTGATGACTAAATATGTAATTACTCCTTTCTTCTGTCAAACATTACAAGTTACTTTCAGTTACATTTTGGTCTCTTCTGTTTCTATTTTCCCTATAGATTCTTCTTCTGGGTGGATCTTCCCTCCTCTGATTATTCTTAGCTCTTTTTAATTTAATTGTGTGCCATAATTTGCATGCCCACCATAATCCTAATATAATACTGATCACAGTTAATATTCCTTGAACAATTTTCCACAATATCCCACCCCAAATTTGACTAAACCAATTGCCTAGTGTTGCAAATCCATTTCCTACTTTTTCCCAAACTCCTGGTTCTTTCAACTCCTTCAAATCCTTACTTGCATTAGTTAAATTAATAAGCAATTCCTTTACTTCTTTCTCATTTGCAGGAATATATGAACAACAGTGCCTTTCATTATTCATTTTGCAGACTCCTCTGTCTTTCGCCAATATTATGTCAAAAGAAAGCCGGTTTTGAAGCGTCATAGCTCTATCCGCAGCTAACTCAATGTTTAGTAATAATATATCTCCTGTGAAGTTAGTTAACATATTATTATCTACTATAGTTGACAACTTTCGTATCTTGTTTGCATTTAATATAACTCCTACTGAAGGACTTACTGCTCCAAAAATATCCCCTACTATTGCAGAGTCTGTTTCTCTTCTTTGTCTTATTTGGTGTAACTCAGTCATTTTTGGCATCTTTTTCAAATCATCTATTTGATAGATTTTAGGAAATACTATTCCCAAGTCCCATCCCTTAGGGAGACGGTAATAAGCATTATGGTGGTCATTACAACCCTGGCGGACGGTGTTAAAGGTGCGGTAATACCGCAAACAAGCCAGCGGCCAAAAAAATGGAATTATGACCGTGGCGGAAACCGCCAACATAGATAGCCACTTTAACACTCCGACCGCCACGGCGATACAGACAAGCAGCGTGGCGGTCACCGCCAACAGACAGGTGGAAGACAATGTACCGCCCACAGTATCACAACCCGCAAATCCGCCACCTTTTCCGGGGCGGATTCACCGTGGATAAAATCACAGTGGAAACAACTTTTGCAATGGGAAAACGCTCACCTTAACACACTCCACGAGGAAAGAGGCCACCATGGAGCCGGAACTACAAATACTCCCTGCCCTTGTCTTCCTGCTCGTCTACGAACACCAGCAACGGCGGCGCCGAAGACAGCGGTGAGTACTGCACCTACGACATAGGGGAGGAGGGAGGCAAAAGTCAGGGGGACACACACGCAACACCCCCACCCTCGCACATTACAACACACACCAATGCATTTTCAAACATCACAGTAACAACCCACAACCCCCCCCGGAAGAATGCAAAAACAAAAGGAAATCAGTTCAAAACATTGTAATGTATCAAAATACAGTTACCAAATATATACAGATATATATACACATTTCACATTTTATACATTACGAGAAGTAGTGCAGGTATGCACATATCAATGTCCGTGCACCACTGGGCCCAAAATGCATGGGCAGGGCCCACACTAGATACCTGTCCACAAACGGAGAGAACACTACAGGGGCATCAGATAGAAATACAACAGGCATCTCAGGGGGAAGGGAAGGGAGGGGGGCACCTCAGCCGAATTACAGCACCACACCAGATCCACGAAGGGGCTCCATGCCCATTGATGTATCCTGTGGAGTGCAAAGCCACAGTCTCTCAAGTATCTACAGTGGTTGGGTTGCCCACTGTACCATCCTGGGGAGTGCAAAGCCACAGTCTCTCAAGTCTCTACAGTGGGTGGGTTGCCCACTGTACCATCCTGGGGAGTGCAAAGCCACAGTGTCTCAAGTTTCTACAGTGGGTGGGTTGTCCACTGTACTATCCTGGGGAGTGCAAAGCCACAGTCTCTCAAGTCTCTACAGTGGGTGGGTTGCCCACTGTACCATCCTGGGGAGTGCAAAGCCACAGTCTCTCAAGTGGATAACAGTCTCCACTGGTTCTGAAGGGGGACTGGTGTCCAGAGTGCTTCATCCTGTTAAGGACAGACGCAGTGGATGCATGTCTCCACTGGTTCTGGAGGGGGACTGGTGCCCAGAGTGCTTCATCCTGTTAAGGACTGACGGAGTGGATGCATGTCTCCACTGGTTCTGGAGGGGGAATGGTGCCCAGACTGCATCAGGCTCCCCGTGACGGTTCCTGTTCCGTCACTGTCCCAGCTGCACATGGGATAACGATGCTTGATGTGGTGGTTTTTTTCCTGTCCAGCGGTGCTTTGGCATGTCGGTCTTTGCCCTGTTGAGCGGTGCTTTGCCCTTTTGAGCGGTGCTTTGCCCTGTTCAGCGCTGCTTTGCCCTGTTAAGCGGTCTTCACCATGACAGTGTTTTCCCTGTCCAGCGGTTCTTTGCCATGTCGGTCTCTGACCTGTTCAGCGGTGCTTTGCCCTGTTCAGCGGTGCTTTGCCCTGTTAACCGGTCTTCACCATGGCGGTGTTTTCCCTGTTCAGCTGTGCTTTGCCATGGCGGTCTCTGACCTGTTGAGCGGTGCTTGCCATGGCGGTCTCTGACCTGTGCATTGGTGTGTGGCATGACGGTCCCTCATTGCCCAGCGGGGCTGTGGCTGCCGGGGCCCTCCTGGGCACTGACTCTGGTGGTGGTCTCAGGACCAGTGTCGATTGTGCTGCCCTCCTGGGCACTGACTCTGGCGGTGGTCTCCTGACAAGTGACAATATTGCTGCCGTCCTGGGCCCTGACTCTGGCGGTGGTCTCCTGACCAGTGACGATACTGCTGCCCTCCTGGGCACTGACTCTGGCGGTGGTCTCCGGACCAGTGACGATACTGCTGCCCTCCTGGGCACTGACTCTGGCGGTGGTCTCCGGACCAGTGACGACGGTGCTGGCGGTGGCGTCCCGGCCGCCGGGGAGGATGATGCCCTTCTCCGCCGTGCTGCTCTTACCAGACTGAGCAGACTTCTTCTGGCTCTTCACCACCTTTGGAGGAGTCACAGCAATCCCCCTGGGACCTTTGTGAGCAGTTTTGCCGCCAGGAGTCTTCACCCTGTCCCGTCGGCCACTTTCCAACTTGAGGTGCTTTACAGGGGGTGGACTGGCAGTGCTTTGGCTCCGTGTCACACTGGATGCCCTGGTGGCCGGGGCACTCCACACACCTTAAACACACACCACTGGTACTGGACTTTTTTTGGCTGAGGTGCTACTACGGGACCTATCAATTGGAGGGGTGGGTGTGGGGGCAAAGAGGTCAACGTTGCTGAGGAAGAGTTGCTGACGAAGACTGGGATGGGTAGCTGGAGGGGGTCTGGGAGTGGAGGAAGAGGAGGTGGTTGTAGGAGGTGTAACTGTAGGTGATTTGGGTGCAGGTGGAGGCTGTCGTGAGGTGGATGGATGTTGGGTGTGTGGGTGCCCGCGTTTGTGTACTTTGGGAGGGGGCGTCACAGACACACTGGGAGTGGACACAGGGGACGTGTAAATGGTAGTTGGGGTGGTGAGTGCAGGTGAGTGGGGTGTGGTTCTGGGTGTTTTGGTGCGAGTCCTAGTGCCTGTAGATGTAGTGCATGCAGGTGAGAGTGTAGACGACACTGGGAGGGAGGAGGGAGACGACGAGGAGGGGGACACAGTGGAGGCAGTGGATGTTGCTGTGTCTGTATGTGGGTGATGCTTGCGTGAGTGCCTGTGGGTTGTGTGGTGCTTATGTTTGCCTGACCTACTTGTGTGTGTTGAGGTGTATGCATGCTTGTCTGATGGTGTGCTTGGGATAGGCTGGGGTACAGGGATTGGGTCTGGGTGGAGGAAGTTGGAGGGGGGAGGCTAGACACAGGGACAATGGCTGCCATCAGTGCTGAGGCCAGAGATTGCAGAGTTCGATGAAGGGCAGCGTGACCAGAATGAATGCCCTCTAGGAATGCATTACCGTGTTGCAACTCCCTTTCTACACCCTGGATGGCGTTCACAATGGTAGATTGCCCAACAGTGAGTGACCTGAGGAGGTCAATGGCCTCCTCACTGAGGGCAGCAGGGGTGACAAGGGCAGGGGCTGAGGTGCCTGGGGCGAAGGTGATGCCCTCCCTCCTGGGTGAGCGGGCACGGGGTGAACGCTGAGTGGCTGCTGGGAGGGCGGTGCTGGTAGGGGAGGTGGCGGCTGTACCTGTAGAAGTGGGGGGCACAGATGGTGCCGCCACCACAAGGGAGCTCCCATCGGCGGACGAGTCCGTGTTGCTGTTTGGTGATCTGGTGACTGACGTGAAGCTCCCCTCGCCCTCCGTCCCACTGGTGTATTCAGAGTCTGTGGTGTGGCCCTCCATGGCCATGTGGGATGCAGCTCCCTCGTGCTCTGGTGCCACTGTACCTCCGCCTGATGATGCTGATGCACAAAAGAACAGGGAGAGCAGAAAAAGGGGGGGGGACGACAGAAGAAAGACAGGTTGAGTGCATGGCTTACCGCTACCGTTGGCGGACAATACAGACACAGCAGCCCCCTGCACTACGCTGTGCTCTTGGCCTCTACAGATGCAATTCCTGGGATCTGGCCTACATGGCTATGGTGGACATCTGCACACATAGATGCCACAGGGGCATGTATACCTGTACTTGGCACTCTACTGAGGTGGGGTGGAGTGCCACATGGCCTGCATTACGGAGGAGCCTAGCCTACGTAACTCGCCCTGGCCTAGGGAAACCCACAGCCTTCCTCCCCCACCCAGACACCTCCACTGCACGCAAAGTCCCCAGAATGAGAGTGTACTCACCCCCTTGTGTCTGCTGTGATGCCCTCAAGCGCCCATCCAACTCCGGGTAGGCCACCGCCAGGATCCAGAACATCAGGGGGGTCATGGTGCGACGGGCACCCCTCCCACGTTGGGAGGCCATCCCCAGCTGAGCCTCCGCCGTCTTCTTGCTCCAGCGGCGAATGTCCTCCCATCTTTTCCGGCAGTGGGTGCCCCGTCTCTGGTGGACCCCCAGGATCCGGACGTCCTTGGCGATGGCACGCCAAATGTTCTTCTTCTGGTGGGCGCTGACCTACATGACATGTACAGGGGAAGAAGAGAAGTCATTACCAACTGCACCGTCGAAGTGAGTAGCCCCCATCCCTACCCTTGTCATGTGGCACATGCATTCACAGTCCTTCATGCTCCCTGAACTCTGCCCCCATCCAACTAACATCCAGCCCTCTCCACCCAGGCATAGGCCATACAACGTGCTCCCTGTGTACTTACCTGTTGGTCTGGAGGACCGTACAGTAGCGTGTACTGGGGTAGGATGCTGTCCACGAGCTTCTCCAACTCCTGAGCAGTGAAGGCAGTGGCCCTTTCCCCAGACGCAGCAGCCATTGTCTCTTCCAGACCGAGGTCACAGCAGCACTTGCAGTGTAGGTCCTCTCCTGTCGATGATCAGGTATCGAGTGATTGAACAGATAGAAAATGGCGGTGACGTCCGCAGCGGTGCGTATCATCACCGCCGGCACACTTCATCATTGGCTCCTGGGACCCATAGGGTCCAATGTTAACCAATGCAGCATTGCGCCGCGGTCTACGACCGCCTACCGCAACGGTGTACAACGCCAGCGCAGATACCTCAAATCCCATTGTCCCAGTTTAGAGGTCAGGCAGCTGCCATTTCAGGGGCCCACATGGCTTCATTTTCTACTGCGTCACACATACCTAGGCCTACATTCAACACACATACAGGAAGAGTTTTGTGTTTGGTGTCGTGTTCTGTGCATCTGTGGGTACATACCTGGGAATTTGTTGACTCGTTGGTCGCTGTTAGTCAGCTGGGACATTTGAGAAGATGGCGGAATCCTAAGTGTACCGACCGCTGGTTGACCTGTTGACAATGGAGGAGCGACATTTAATCATCACCTACAGGTTTGACCTTGCCACAATCCAGGAACCATGTACCCAGTTGGAGCCAGACCTGATGTCACCAATCCGCCATCCCACTGGAATCCCCCCTGATGTGCAGGTGCTGTCAGTGCTCCATTTCCTTGCAAGTGGGTCTTTTCAGACAACAGTGGCCATGGCATCAGGGATGTCCCAGCCTATGTTTTCCAACGTGTTGTCCAGAGTGTTGTCTGCCCTGCTGAAACACGTAAGGAGCTACATCGTTTTCCCTCAGGTGGAGGATTTGGCTACAGTGAAAGGTGACTTCTATGCCCTTGGACATATCCCCAACATCATAGCTGCTATTGATGGCACCCATGTAGCTCTGGTCCCCCCCCACAGAAGTGAACAGGTGTACAGGAACCGGAAGAGTTATCATTCTATGAATGTACAGATGGTATGTTTGGCAGACCAGTACATCTCCCAGGTAAATGCTATGTTCCCTGGCTCTGTGCATGACCCCTACATCCTGCGGAATAGCAGAATCCCGTATGTGATGGGTCAACTCCAGAGGCACCGTGTGTGGCTATTAGGGGACTCTGGTTACCCTAACCTGTCCTGGAAATTGACCCCAGTGAGGAATCCCAGGACGAGGGCAGAGGAACGCTACAATGAGGCCCATGGGTGGACTAGGAGGGTGTTCGAACGCACCTTCGGCCTCCTGAAGGCCAGGTTCAGGTGCCTCCATATGACAGGTGGTTCCCTATTCTACTCACCGAAGAAGGTGTGCCAGATCATCATCGCCTGCTCAATGCTTCACAATCTTGCTTTGCGACGCCAGGTGCCTTTTCTGCAAGAGGATGGTCCAGATGGCGGTGTTGTGGCAGCTGTGGAGCCTGTGGAGCCTGTGGACAGTGATGAGGAGGAAGCTGAGGAAGAAGACATAGACAACAGGGAGTCAGTCATACAGCAATATTTCCAGTGACAGAAAGGTGAGAACATTTAATTTTACTATTGCATTCACTTTCACACTTCTACCTCTATCCTGTCTGTCATTTAGTAGCAGTATTTGGTAACTGAGTTGTACCTTTCCATTACGGTTTCACATGTGTGGTTACCAACGTGTGTCATCTGCTTGCATCCTTCATGGACTTGTGATGTGTGACATAGGTATGT
This sequence comes from Pleurodeles waltl, assembly GCF_031143425.1. Taxonomy (NCBI): domain Eukaryota; kingdom Metazoa; phylum Chordata; class Amphibia; order Caudata; family Salamandridae; genus Pleurodeles; species Pleurodeles waltl. Next base: position 287,071,021 of record NC_090447.1, read on the forward strand.
TGGCTTTACAATTGAGAACGCATTTTGACACTGTCATTGATAATACAAATTTACCAAATCACAGACTGACTCCAGATTGTTTTGTGCTTAAAGGGTGTTTATTTAAGTGCTCAAAAATGGAGGGGGGTTGTAAAATGGTGATGGGTGATGGTGGAGGAATGTCCATGGCAGAGTCCAGTCTATTGGTCACACAGGTGCACTGCCCATATGGGCATAGGAAGTGGAGCCGGGGCAGTTTAAGTATGGACAGGGTAACAAAGTGGGACAGTGGGAGGACAATCATTTCCTGGCGGGGGTCTTGCCATCTTGCTCTGTCCTGTTCCTGGATCTCAGGGACCGATTGCGGGGAGGTTGTCAGTCTGCAGGGGGTGGGGTGCTGGTGTGGTGGTCCTGTGGCTGGGCGTCCTGTCCACTAGCGCCGGCAGAGGTGGTGGGCAGCTCATCGTCCAGGCTAGTGTCAGGGGCCCCTTGGAGTGCCACGGTGTCCCTCATGGTCTGCTGTATGTCCTTCAGCACCCCTACGATGGAGCCCAGGGCGGAGCTGATGGTTCTGAGCTCCTCCCTGAACCCCAAATACTGCTCCTCCTGCAGGCACTGGGTCTCCTGAAACTTGTCCAGGACCGTTGTCATTGTCTCCTGGGAGTGGTGGTATGCTCCCATGATGGAGGAGAGGGCCTCGTGGAGAGTGGGTTCCCTTGGCCTGTCCGCCCCCTGTCGCACAGTAGCCCTCCCAGTTGCCCTGTGTTCCTGTGCCTCCGTCCCCTGGACCGTGTGCCCTGTACCACTACCCCCAGGTCCCTGTTGTTGTTGGGGTGGCGGGTTATCCTGGGTTCCATGTAGTGGTGGACACACTGCTGATTGACGTGTCCTGGGTACGGAGGTATGGGCCCGCTGCGTGGGTGCTGTGCTGGTGTTACCAGAGGGTGGAAGGTCCGTGTTGGGCTGTGCCTGTGCGAGGGGAACCAATTGTCCCGAGGCCCACGATGGTCCGGGCTGGTCATCAGGATCCAGTAGGGCAGAGCTGCTGTCGTCACTGTGGGCCTCTTCTGTGGGTGGAGTGGAGATGTCTGGACCCTCCTGTGTGGTGACATTCCGTAGTGGTCCTGCAGGGATATAAGAGCATGATTATTGCATGTGTGTAATGGTGTGCAATGGGTGGGTGTGCGTGTACCCCAGTACAAGCATTCCCGTGTGTGGGTTTGTGTGATGATGGTTAGGGGGTTGTTATGGGTAAGTGCAGTGAGCATGCTTTTGTGAGGGGTGACCATGCTTAGTTGTGTCATGCAGGGCTTGGTGTTGGGATGAGTGTTTTGTGTTATTAGGACATTAGTGAGGAGTTGGAGTGATAGGGGAGGGGGTGAGGGTGGGGGTGTGTGATAGCATGCAGGTAGGGTGGGGGATAGTTAAGATTTGACTTACCAGTGTCCATTCCTCCACCGACTCCTCCGAGGCCCTCTGGATGCATGATGGTCAAGACTTGCTCCTCCCATGTTGTTAGTTGTGGGGGAGGAGGTGGGGGTCCGCCGCCAGTCCGCTGAACCGCGATGTTGTGCCTGGAGACCACGGAACGCACCTTCCCCCGTAGGTTGTTCCACCTCTTCCTGATGTCCTCCACAGCGTTGACCCTGTCACCGATTCTGCGCCATAGCTCCATTTTCCTGGCTATGGAGGTGTGCTGCACCTGTGAGCCAAATAGCTGTGGCTCTACCCATAGGATTTCCTCCACCATGACCCTGAGCTCCTCCTCGGAAAACTGGGGGTGTCTTTGGCGTGACATGGGGTGGTGTGGGTGATGTGTGGGGTGGTGTAAGTGTTGATGTGTGTGGTGATGTGTAGTGGTGTGTGGTGTTTTGTGCGTGGAATGTTGTATGGGTGATGGTGTTGTGTGCCTCTGTGTGGTGGGGTTCTCAATTGCTGTGCTCTCTGTCTCTCGGCTTCCTCGAAATTTCTGGTCGTAGGGGTTTGTGGGTGATGTGGGTGTGTGTTTTATATTGAATTGGGTGTGTGGGAGTGGTGTTTGTATATGTATCAGGTGTGTGTATTTATAATTGTCCAATGTGGCGGTGTTTTGGAGATGTGTGTGTATTTTGAGCGCGGTGGTGTATACCGCCAATGGAATACCGCAGTTGAAAGACTGCCACGTGGATTCGGGGGTTGTGATAGCATGGACGTGTTTCTGTTGGCGTGACGGTGGAGGAATTGTTTTCGCCAGTTTACCACTGACCTTTGGTGTGGCGGACTTGTGTGGGTGTCTGAATTTCGGCGGATTCAGAGATGTGGGTCATAATAGCTGTGGCGGAATTCCGCGGCGGTGTTTTGGCGGTCTTCTGCACGGCGGTAAGCGGCTTTTACCGCCAATGTTGTAATGACCCCCTAAGTCCACAAATATAATAAATCCCAGGAATCACAGGGTCGGCACCATTCAACATGAATGTCCATTTGCTCTGAAACTTTAAAAAAATGCCTACATTCACTTGTTCCCACAAATAAAGTGTCAGTGCGTGATTTTGGCCTGTGTATACAAAGCTTCCCTACATGTAATGCATCTAAAGCTAACTTCCCTTGTGTTTTAATAGCAGTGTAAGCATAATCATTTTTGTAAGTCCTTTTCTCTAATTCTTTTTCTAGTTTTTCTTTCAATGCTTTTCTCCTATCGTCAGTATGCCCAATAAAGCTCTTTACCATGGGAGTTAATAAGCAAGTCAAATTGTTACGATGCACATAAGCTGTGCCAAATGTTAGTGTAGGCTCAAAGAATCCTCTAATACTATATCATGATCCTTAGCTATCTTTCTCAAATATCTAATTACAGGAACGAACGAAAATACTAAGTCATAATTTGAGTAAAAGTACTGAATGTACTCCTGGTTATAGAAGAGTGCTAGTAACAAACTACAAGTTATACCGTAAATCAGAGGTAAACTATGATAGGTAACTCCTTCTTCAACAGAGGAAGGTATTTGCGTACACCCAAGAAAATCCTTTGGATCCATTGTTTCCACATATTCACTCAATACACAATAGAAGACGTTAGAAGGCAATTCTCTCTTTGCGTTAGTATAATCATGCAAATATTATTCATCTAATTTAAACTTCTCTATAGCTGTTAGTGTAGTAGTTTCATGCACAGATATAACTCTTACTTCCTTCATCTCGTGAATTGACATACCCACAATCATTATTACAAACAATATTCCACACACAATCGCCATTCCTACACTCAAATATCTACAATACCTAATATGCCTCACATTATTATCTAAATTAGCCATGATCTGTAAAGAATCAGAAAGCAGAGTTTTCAACTCTTAATTCATTAGCGACACAAAAATCAATAAACAAAAATATACTTCTTTCTTCACACTTTTAACTTCACACGACAGGACCCCTTCTTCCTTTGTAAAAATAGGTTAGCAGCTGGTCCTTTCCAGGGTTTAAATATCATATCAGGCTATTAATGTCTTTTCCGGTAAATCAGTAATCTCAATGTCTTTCCTTTTCAGCAACACAGTCTATTGTTTTTCTCATTCAAATTGCATCAAAATACCGATTCAGAACTTCTCTGTCAAAACAAAAGGTCATAAACTTGTATTGCCAAACATTTGTTGTGGCATATGCCCACTCTGGTCCTTCGTACTTCCGACTTGCCACTCTCTTTCTTTTTAACTTCCTTTCCCCTGTCAGTTCTACATCACTCAGTTCATCTTTCTTTGTGGTGGCTTTTTCTTCCTTTATTTTTTCATTTATGACCAAGTCCTTTTTCTTGCCTATTTGAGATTCAGGCCAATGATCCCCTTTTCTTACTCCTTCTGTCAACAATCTCTTCAAGATCGGACTTTTCTCTTTTACCTTGTCTTATGCGCCCTCTTTTGATGGGCCTGCAACTGGTTCAGGAGGAGTCAGATCACTTTTGCTTTGACCTGCCTCAACTCTTTTCCCCTCAGGCTCTGTGACTGAATCTCCTTGTTTTTCAGTCCCCTTTGTTTGCATTAGCACTTCGCCTGTGCATGGATCTCTTAACGCATCTGCTGCATTTTCTGCACATTCTGCCTCTTGATTTTCCACACCCTTGTCTTTCACTGGGGTGATTGATCCTTTTTCCCTCAGTACTGGGTCTACTTCTGGCTCAACTTGTTCTGGCTCTGGTTCAAGTAGAATTATTCGCTTCGCTGCTGCTGGTGTTCTCAGCAACACTTCTTCATGATCCTGAGGACTCACCACCTTTTTGTTATGGCTTGCATGTATCCAATTGGGTAATCCTGCACACTGTACAGCTGTGGTAGTCATCAACACCACTTGATATGGACCTCTCCAACGTGGTTCTAGACAGGTTTTTCACACATGCTTTTTGATCACGACCCAATCTCCGGCTTTCAGGTTGTGACCTGGGTAATGGATTGGTGGCAGGGTAGCGGCTTGTACCTGCTCAGAAAAAGATCGAACTGCATCAGCTAGACCCTTGCAGTAACATAACACCATATCATCTGTAATATTGACTAGAGCATTGGCTGGTATTGCTGGCAGTCTCATTGCTCTTCCTATGAGAATCTTGTGTAGGGACAATCCTGTCTTCCTGTCAGGTACATTTCTCATTGACATCAATACTAAGGGCAATGCTTCTGGCCATTTCAAATTTGTGTCTGCACACATTTTTGAGATTCTTCATTTCAGGGTACCATTCATTTGTTCTACTAATCCTGATGCCTCTGGACGATAGCTGCAATGTAACTTCTGTTCAATGTTCAGTGCTGCACATAAGAGTTTAATCACTTAGTTATTGAAGTGCGTTCCCCTATCTGATTCTAAAAGAGATTGCAAATCCGAACCTTGGTATCAGCTCTCTAAGCAGTAGCTTTGCAACTGTGAGACTATCATTTCTACATGTGGGATATGCTTCAATCCAATGACTAAACACACATACAAGCACCAACACGTACTTCAGTCCACCACATGCAGGCATCTTAATGAAATCCAATTGCATTCTCCTGAATGGTCCTCCTGCTCTTCCAATGTGGCTCAAATTTACCACTGTCCCTTTTCCCAAGTTCAATTGCTGGCAAATCACACATCTATGGCACACTGCCTCAGCTGCTTGTCTAAATTTCGGATTGAACCAATCAACTTTGAACAACCTAATCATGGCATCCCTTTCAATGTGTGCCTGACCATGGTAATACCGAGCCATCTGAGACAACAGACAATTCGGTAACACCATCTGGCCCTCCTCAGATACCCAGATCTCATCTGGTCTTTGTATACACTTCAGCTTTGCCCACAGCTTTTTCTCTTCCTTGTCTGCATTTTCTTGCAACGTTTTCAATTCCTCTAAGGTGTCAATTACTTTTAGTGCAAAATTTGCACAACTGGTCTCTTCTTTTAGCGCAAAATATTGCTACCTGATCCGCATATCCATTTCCTAAGGAAATGCAGTCTGGGGTTTTCTGGTGTGCACTGCATTTTTCTACAGCAATTTCTTCAGGTAACTGTATAGCGTACAATAATTATTTCATTCTGTCACCATTTCGTACTGGGGTTCCACTGGAGGTCATGAACCCTCTTTGTGACCACAATTGACCAATATCATGAACAATTTCAAATCCGTATTGGCTATCTGTGTATATTGTCACTCTCAACCTGGTAGAGACGTAACATGCTCTAGTGAGAGCCACCAATTCTGCCACTTATGCTGAATATACACCAGGAAGCCAAGATGCTTCCAGAGTTTCTGTAATTGTACACACAGCATACACTGCTCTCAATGTGCCTGTCCCATCTCTGAGACATGAACCATCAACAAAAACAATTTGATTATTTTCTTCTAGTCAGGTGACTCTGATATCAGGTCTAGGCTTTGTGCAAAGATCCGTAACCTCAAGACAAGCATGCTCTATATCTTCCTCCTTCTCGACTTCAATATCGCTTGGCAGTAATGTTGCTGGATTCAACACTGTACATCTTTTCAAAGTAACATTTGGAGCTCCCAATATACTCGTCTCATACCTTGTCAGTTGGGCCCCCATCAAATGTTGTGTTTTTGTCAGCAAAATTTCAACCGAATGTGGCACCATTACCGTCACTGGGTATCCCATGACCACCCTTTCGCATTGGGAAAGACTTTGACCAACGGCGGCTACTGCTCGCAGACAACTTGGTAAAGCTGCTGCAACTGGGTCCAAGGTAGCTGAAAAATAGGCTACTGGGCGATAAGCACCTCCGTGGACCTATGTCAAGACAGACAAAGAACAAGCATCACGTTAATTTCAAAACAGTGTGAAAGGCTTTGTGTAATCAGGCATTCCCAATGCTGGAGCTCTGCACAAACTCTCTCTCAATTCAGTGGAAGCCCTCATCTGATCTTCATCTAGAGTAATGGGGTCTGTAACTCCCTTGTGTGTCAATTGTTGTAAAGGTTTGGCAATCCCAGCAAAATTCGGGATCCATTGTCTCCTGTATCCTACCATTCCCAGGAACATGCGTACATCCTGCTGGGAAGTTGGTGGATTTCTCTGCAAAATCATTGTAATCCTTTCTCAGAAAATTCTCCTCAACCCTTTCTCGATCTGATGACCCAAATATTTGACAGATTTCTGACAGTATTGCAACTTTGCAGGTGAGACCTTGTGACCAAAATATCCCAGATGATTCAATAGGACAATCGCATCATGTTTACACTCGTCCCTTGTTCTGGTTCCAATCATTAAGTCATCAATGTACTGTACAAGAGTAGATTGGCAAAGTAATTCCAATGACTCCAGGTTCTTTTTCAGAATCTGGTTAAAAAAGGATGGTGACTCCGTATACCCCTGTGGAAGCCTACACCAACTGTAGACTTTATCTAAGAATTTGAAACTGAAAAGAAACTGACTATCCTCGTGAAGTGGTACTGAAAAGAAAGCTTGTCACAGATCAATTACTGTGAACCACTCTGCCTCACATGGAATCTGAAACAGCATCACTGCTGGATTGGACACAATCGGGCAACACTTAACCAGCATGTCATTCAATTTTCGCAAATCCTGCACATTTCACACTTTTCCACAGGGCTTTTTCAACCCCATTATTGGTGAATTACATGGACTGCTCAACACTTCCTTCAAAACACCCTGCTTCAAGAAATCCCCAAATATTTGTGCCACTTTCCTCATCACATCCTGTGGCATATTGTACTGCGGAAGTTTTGGAAACTCAACATTCGGCTTCAAGGTGATTTTAATTGGTTCCACATCTTTGATCAAACCCACTTTTTTCCCTGTCAAATTCCAAACCTTCTCCTTCACTGTTCCCTGTAAGTCAGCGTGCAACTCCTTCAAAGTGAACATTGGGAAAATCTCAATCAAAGGGTACTCTTCAAATGCTTCATTAAGAACCATGGCTGATGCCTGCTCTTCCTCATCGTCACTGTTTATTTGGACTTCTATTCCTGCATCTGTACAATTTATGGAACATTTGGTTTTGCACAATAAGTCTCTGCCTAACAAGGATATGGAACTTCAGTCACACACCACAAATCTATGCAGTCCTGTATAATTTCCAATTTCGATCTGTACTGGTTCTGTGATAGGATTCGTTAATTGCCTATTCTCCACTCCCACAACCTGCACTGTTCTGCCCGAAAGGGGCAAATCTGGTACTTCTACACTCCTAACTGTGGAACGCGTAGCTCCAGTATCAACCAAGAATGAAACTTTAGATCCCATTACCTTTCCCTTCACAATAGGCCCTCTCTAATCTACCTCTAGGGATGCGGAAAGAATACAGGCTCCTTCATCCAAACTGTCACTCATCCATTCATCGTTTATTTCATCCTCACTGTGAAATGGTAATTGGTGTACTGTATTGTTACTGTTTTCTGATCTCTGACCATTGACCTGCTGAATAAGCATAACTTGTTGCTGCTCCATTGGGGCTTGAGGTATGTTCATTTGCTGTCTAGGCACCATAGAAATCTGCTGCTGTACCAGTGCTAAATAATTAAATTGTGTTCATGGCACCTGCATCTGTTGTACGGGTAAAAAGTTTTGACCTCAAGTTTGGACATTCAGGACTTGGCTCCTCAATCTGGGGACTCTCACTGTCTGTACTGTACTGACATCGCCTTGCTGAACCATTCCTTCCTGCACCATCAACGGGCACTCCCGCTTCTAATGTTCCACGTTTCCACACAGGTGACATGGCAACATCCTTTTCATGCCCTGCATGTCATTCTGAACAACCACCGTGTTCAGATCTGGACCACGCATCACATCCATACCACGTCCTCTACCCCTCACTTGAGGCTGAAATGCAACAGCTCTCTGTTGCGGTGGCATCGGCGGCACTAAAGCTCCTTGCACTCCTGATTGTGCTGCCTTAATCTGCATCACCATTGCCTTTTCCTTCAATTTCTTTTGCTTTAGTTCAATCTCATCACTACAATATTTAACATACTGCAGCACCTAATCAATCAGCTTTGCCTGTCAACAAATCAAATGATTCTTAAACATCTGCCCTACTTCAAGTCTCAACCCTCCAACGAATCTAAACACAAAATGCAACATGTCCTTTGGTTTGACTGCTTCCTTACCATTGTACTCCTTAAAAGCCTTTAACAATCTTTCCTAATAGGTATGTATTGATTCTTTGGTTTCCTGAACCGTCCTGTCAATCCTCTGCCAATCGAAATCCTAGTTTTGAGAAACTCAATCACCTTATAATAATTTTTCATTACCTCAGGTGACGGTGCGCCTGTAATTTTGGGCCAGATGTATGAAAAAAGCCATTTGTGATTCGGAAATAGCAAAATGCTATGTAACAAATTTGCGAGTCAGAAATAGCGATTTCTTAAAAATCGCTAATGCAATTTGCGAGGTCCAAATACAGAATATTTGCGATTCGGTATTTGAAAATCACGAATTGCGAAAACGGTCACCTGGCACAGTCTGATGACATCACAAGCAGGAAGTGAGTCAGCCCATGCTGGTTCCAGGTACCACACCCACAGCAGCAGTCAGAGAGTCACAGACCAGCCCCAGGGAGCAAGTTTGTGAGCAAGTCAGGACCTGACATCAACATGGCCAATGTTGGTAATGGGATCGGAGAAGGGAAAGAGGAAGAGGAAGCTGAAATTCAGTGAGCAAGAATTTGAGGTGCTCACTGAGGAGGTTGTCAGGAGCCATTACCGGCTATTTGGGAAGAGCTCTCTCCAGTTACCAGAGAGTGAGAAGTGAAAACTTTGGGCTGACATCCAGACCAAAATCTGTGCAGTGGGGGTTGCGTAGTGCTCAGTTCAAGAGATACGCGAGAGGTGGTACGACCTGCGTTCCCCTGCCAAGGAAAGGGTGGTCAGCAGGCTAAAGGAGGCAAGGAGCACAGGAGGCGGACCTTCCACCCAGACACCCTCCACCCCCATGGAAGACCTGGTGGAGTTCACACGGCTTCCAGAAGCTGTCAGTGGGGTCACTGACATTGACACTTCCGGCAAACCCAGCACCAGTAAAGATAAGTCCAAAAATGAAATGTAACCCCATATGTGCATGTACAAATGCCCCTTAGGAAATAGCAAGTAGTGCAAAGCATTGTGATAAGTGGTCCATTCCACATCTTACATGCGGCACTACAATGCCTTATGGGAGTGGTAGTCCACAACCCAGAGCTGTAAATAGCACATAGAATGCAATTAAGTAGAGCGACACCCAGAAGAACAAAACACCCAGTTCATAGTGATACAATGTCAGTGTACATATATTAACATTGTGCCACATTTGGTGATACATACATAAATGACATGCTGCAGATTGTCGTTGCAGATGGCTCAGGCCCAGCAGCAGCAGAATGTGCCAATGTGGGGGATGCAGAAACACAGCCTCTGTCCGACTCCAACACCAGCGAGTCATTGTGTATAGCACCAATCAGACACAGGGCAAGGGTGTTACCTCTCCACAATTCAAACCTGGACTCCAACGAAATGCCGGATGAAGGCCACACACCACCCCCCGAAGCTAGATCCACAGGAAGGCAGCAGTCCCTGCCCCAACGTCACTCAGCTCACCGCAGGAGGCCTCACGATGCAGGCACACAGCACACAGATGGAGGTGAGGGCCCATCATTCTTTGGTGGCCTTGAAGTGTCCATGCTCAAAGTGCAGCGCCTGCAAAACAAAAACATGAGGGCAATGCACAGGCAGATGCAGTCACACAATGCCAATATGGGGGGGGCTGCACAAGCAGTTGTAGTGTCTGAATGCTAACATCTGCAAGCTGCATTAGGGACAGCAAACAGCTGTGGAGAACACCAAGGAACTGACAAATGCCATAAAGGAACTCTGTACTGAGATCAGGCATGAGCGAGTTAGCCACCGCAGGCGCAAAAGACAATTTATGGGAATGTTCAATGGCTTTTGCAGCTCAATAAATCATCTAGCTACATCTACTGCCCTGATATTACGGCTTGCTGTGGCTGCACAGGTGGAGGCAGCACATGGCAGTCGGGATTTTACCTAAGGATTGGTGCAAATTACCAACGTTCTGGATGCTATGCTGACAGCACGCAGTGCTACACCCAGCGAACTGGGAGTTGTGGATACTGAGGAGTCATCTAGCCTCAGCTGTCTTGCAGTGCCCGTGATGGATCCTAGGCGTCGCAGTGCCAGGCACAGTACTGCCTGTGAGCCTGATACAAGAGGTGCCGACGTGGCCACTGCGCACTCAAGTGGAATGCGTGGTCGTAAGAAGTGACATTAAGGGCCACAGGTGACTACCTTCATATGTAGCAATACAGTAAACTATGATGACAATAGTGAGACACTGTTAATGGCTCATGTCAGACTCATGTGGATTGCTTTGTCCTAGTGTTACCTGAAGTCAAGGTAATAAAGGTGCTAACTACCGGAATACATGTCAGTGAGGTTGTGTTGTCATAACTTACATCTGAAATGGTTGTGCTTGATGTCAGCACACCTTTGCCTGCCCTCTGCTGCACTGGTCCTGTCTGCTGGCTGCAGGGCTGGTATGGGATCATCATCCTCATCTGAGTCTGGCTCCGATATTTCCACAGGTATGCCCCTGGTGGCAGCTATTTTGTGCAAAATTGCACATGTGGCCACTATTCTACAGGTCGTGTCCGGGCTGTACTGTAGTGCCCTTCCACTTTTGTGCATGCATCGGAAGCGACTCTTCAGCAGGCCAAAGGTGCAGTTGCGGGTTGCCTTGTGTGCTGAATTGTATCTCCGCTCTGCTGGTGTTGCAGGATTTAGGTAGGGCGTCTTCATGTAGGTGTGCACTGCATAGGCACTGTCTCCTGGAAGGAACAGAGGGTATAATGAGTAGCTGTGCCATGTGACGTCACACTGCTATCATTGCAACATTGTAAAGTTGGAAATTACCCAGTAGATATCCCTCACCAAATTCCCCAGCTAGCAGTCTTGTGTGAATCCCGCTGTGGCGAAAGATGTACGAATCATGTGTGCCCCCTTGGTACCTGGCAACGAGATCAGTTATGATGTAGGAGGCATTGCATATCACCTGTATGTTCATTGAATGTTGTTTTTTACGGTTGTGGTACACATACTCTGTGGCCGATAGTGGACAGATTGCAACATGTGTCCCATCTATGGCACCTAGGACGTGGGGGAACTGTGCTATCTGGTTGTTGGAAAATGGGTTATTGGTAAGGGGAGGTAAGAACCTACACTTAGCAATAGGCCACTAACCTCCACTTAGGTCCAGTTAGGTCTCAGTAAATTAAACCCAGCTCAACCCTTGGTAGCTTGGCAACGAGTGACAAGGAGACAGAGTGTAAAGCGTTCAAATTTCACAAAACAGTCATTAAATAAAACAAGGAAACAGTTTAAAAATCCAAAACCAATTTCTAAAAATAGATTATGGGGGTCATTACAACCCTGGCGGATGGTGTTAAAGCGGAGGTAAGACCGCCAACAGGCTGGCGGTCTTTCTTTGAGTATTATGACCATGGCGGTTACCGCCATGGTCATCCGCCACTTCTCCGTTCTGCCCGCCAGGGCAGAGACGACCGCTGGGCTGGAGACCTGGGTCTCCAGCCCGGCGGGTGTCACAATACCACCGCCGGTATTTTGACCCGGGTTACCGCCGTGGATTTCCAGTGGTAGGAACTGCCATGAAATCCATGGTGGTAAGCACTATCAGTGCCAGGGAATTCCTTCCCTGGCACTGATAGGGGTCTCCCCCACCCGATTCCCTCCCCTACACCCCCACCACCCCTGCCACCCCCCAAAGGTGGCAGGGCCCCCCTCCCCACCCCGACCCCTAACATCACATAACTCACATGCACATGACACGCATGCAGGCACCACTAACACACATACACGCACACACACCGACATACATGCCAACATCCACACACACAGTCAGACACGCACACCCACATTCAAACATACACGCACACATACATACAGACATACCTACAGACATACACACACTCATTCCCAAAACATGCAACACCCCCGCAAGCATACATGCACTCACACACCCCCTCTATATACACAGACGTACACCCCCATGCACCCACACAACACACAGCACCCCCCCACTCACCCTCCCCAACGGACGATCGACTTACCTGTTCCGTCGATCCTCCGGGAGGGGATGGGAGCCATGGGGGCTGCTACGCCGACACCACACCGCAAACAGAACACCGGCGCGCTGAATCACAGGATGTGATTCGCTGGGCGGTGTTCTGTTGGCGTGGCGGTGGAGGTGGAACAACCTCCACTCCCCGCCGCCCGCCAGTATGGCTGTTGGCGGCTCACCGTCAGGAAAATGACGGAGAGCAGCCTACAGTCATAATACGCCGAGCGGCAAACCACCAATACTGGCGGTCTTCCACACGGTGGTCCCTAGGTGGTCTTGTTAAAAGATCGCCGAGGTTGTAATGACCCCCTATATTGCTATCTTTAAAATGACACAAAACTAATAAAATCGGATAAGGGGAACCGGAGATATGAATTTTTAAAGAATTATTGTTTTTAAGCACCTAGAAACAAAAAGCACCAATCGGGTCATCTGGTTGCACCTCGACCGGGACAAAGTCAAAGTTTAAGGCCTGCTCGGCTACAGCTCATGGGGGGCCTCGGTCAAAAGTTCACCTTCGAACTTGGTCGAGGTGAAAATCCTTCGACCAGGGTAAACCTGGATCTTGATCCAACATCCTTGGAGCCCTCCTCGGATACGCTGGATGGGAGGTCCTGGTCAACTTTTTACCTTCGTACTTAGGGGGCCATTACAACATTGGCGGTAAAAGGCGCTTACCGCCGTGCAGAAGACCACCAATACACCGCCGCGGAATTACGCCACAGCTATTATGACCCACATCTCGGAATCCGCCAAAATTCAGACACCCACACAACTCCGCCACACCAAAAGGTCAGTGTTAAACTGGCGAAAACAAAACCTCCACCTCCACGCCAACAGAAACACGCCCATGCTATTACGACCCACGAATCCACGCGGCGGTCTTTCAACCGTGGTATTCCATTGGCGGTACACACCGCCGCGCTCAAAATACACACACATCTCCAAAACACCGCCACATTGGACAATTCAAAATGCACACACCTAATACACATACACACACCACTCCCACACACCCAACACAATATAAAACACACACCCACATCACCCACAAACCCCTACGACCACAATTTCGAGACGAAGGCCAGAGAGACAGCACAGCCAAGACAACACCACCATACAGAGGCACACAACACCATCACCCACACCACATCCACGCACAAAACACCACACACCACTACACATCACCACACACATCAACAGTCACACTGCCCCACACATCACACACACCACCCCATGTCACGTCAAAGACACCCCGCTTCTCCGAGGAGGAAGTCAGGGTCATTGTGGAGGAAATCATCCTGGTAGAGCCACAGCTATTTGGCTCACAGGTACAGCACACCTCCATAGCCAGGAAGATGGAGCTATGGTGAAGAATCGTGGACAGGGTCAACACCGTGGGACAGCACCCAAGAAATAGGGAGGACTTCAGGAAGAGGTGGAACGACCTACGGGGGAAGGTGCGTTCAACGGTCTCCGGGCACAACATTGCGGTTCAGCGGACTGGCGGCGGACCCCCACCTCCTCCCCCACAACTAACAACATGGGAGGAGCAAGTCTTGACCATCATGCATCCTGAGGGCCTCAGAGGAGTCGGTGGAGGATGGGACACTGGTAAGTCAAATCTTAACTATCATATCCCCCACCCTACCTGCATGCTCGCACACACCCCCACCCTCACCCCCTCCCCTATCACTACTACTCCTCACTAATGTACTCATAACACAAACCACCCATCCCAAGACCAAGCCCTGCATGGCACAACTAAGCATGGACAACCAGCACTAAAGCATGCCCACTGCACATACCCATACAACCCCCTAAACCACCATCACACAAGCTCCCACACAGGAATGCTTTCACTGGGGTACATGCTCACCCACCCATTGCACACCATTACACACACACATGCAATAAATATGCTCTTATACCCCTGCAGTAACCCGATGGACCGTCACCACACCAGAGGGTCCAGACAACACCACTCCACCCCCAGAAGAGGCCCACAGTGACGATAGCAGCTCTGCCCTACTGGATCCTGATGACCAGCCCGGACCATCGTGGGCCTCGGGACAGTCGGTTCCCCTTGCACAGGCACAGCCCAACACCGACTTTCCACCCTCTGGTAACACCAGCACAGCACCCACCCAGTGGGCCCAAACCTCCGTACCCAGGACAGGTCAATCAGCGGTGTGTCCACCACTATAGGGAACCCAGGGTAACCCACCACCCCAACAACAACAGGGACCTGGGGGCAGTGGTAGTGGGCACACGGTCCAGGGGACGGAGGCACAGGAACACAGGGGAACTGAGAGGGCTGCTGTGCGACAGGGGGCGGACAGACCAAGGGAACCCACGCTCCACGAGGCCCTATCCTCCATCATGGGAGCATACCACCACTCCCAGGAGACGATGGCGACGGTCCTGGCCAAGTTGCAGGAGACCCTGCGCCTGCAGGAGGAACAATATTTGGGGTTCAGGGAGGAGCTCAGGACCATCAGCTCCGCCCTGGGCACCATCGTAGGGGTGCTGAAGGACATACAGCAGACCTTGAGGGACACCGTGACACTCCAAGGGGCCCCTGACACTAGCCTGGACGAAGAACTGCCCACCACCTCCGCCGGCGCTAGTGGACAGGACGCCCCGCCACAGGACCACCACACCAGCACCCCACCCCCTGCAGACGGACAACCACCACACAAGCGGTCCCTGTGATCCAGGAACAGGACAGAGCAAGATGGCAAGACCCCCGCCAGGAAATGAGACCAACCTGTTTGTCCTCCCACTGTCCCACTTTGTTACCCTGTCCATACTTAAACTGCCCCAGCTCCACTTCCTATGCCCAGATGGGCAGTGCACCTGTGAGACTAATAGACTGGACTCTGCCATGGACATTCCTCCGCCATCACCCATCCTCATTTTACAACCCCCTCCCATTTCTGAGCACTTCAATAAACACCCTTGAAACACAAAACAATCTGGAGTCAGTCTGTGATTTAGTAAATGTGTATTATCAATGACAGTGTCATAATGCGTTTCCTATTGTAAAGCTAACATACCTATGTCACACATCAAAAGTCCTTAAAGGATGCAAGCAGATGACACGTTGGTAACCACACCTGTGAAACCGTAATGGAAAGGTACAACTCAGTTACCAAATACTGGTTGAAATCGACAGACAGGATAGAGGTAGACGTGTGAAAGTTAATGTAATGGTAAAAATGAAAATGTTCTCACCTGTGTGTCACTGGAAATATTGCTGTATGACTGACTCCCTGTTGTCGTTGTCTTCTTCCTCAGCTTCCTCCTCATCACTGTCCACAGGCTCCGCAGCTGCTACAACACCGTCATCTGGATCATCCTCCTGCAAAAAAGGCACCTGGCGTCGCAAAGCAAGATTGTGAAGCATCGAGCAGGCGATGATGATCTGGCACACCTTGTTCGGTGAGTAGAATAGGGAACCACCTGTCATATGGAGGCACCTGAACCTGGCCTTCAGGAGGCCGAAAGTACGTTCGATCACCCTCCTAGTCCACCCATGGGCCTCATTGTACCTTTCCTCTACCCTGGTCCTTGGATTCCTCACTGGGGTCAATAGCCAGGACAGGTTGGGGTAACCAGAGTCCCCCAATAGCCATACACGGTGCCTCTGGAGTTGAGCCATCCTATCAGGGATGCTGCTATTCCGCAGGATGTAGGCGTCATGCACTGAGCCAGGGAACATAGCATTTACCTGCGAGATGTACTGGTCTGCCAAACAGACCATCTGAACATTCATAAAATGATAACTCTTCCGGTTCCTGTACACCTGTTCACTCCTGTGGGGGGGGACCAGAGCTACATGGGTCCCATCAATGGCACCTATGACGTTGGGGATATGTCCAAGGGCATAGAAGTCACCTTTCACTGTAGGCAAATCTGCCACCTCAGGGAAAATGATGTATCTCCTTACGTGTTTCATCAGGGCAGACAACACTCTGGACAGCACGTTGGAAAACAGAGGCTGGGACATCCCTGATGCCATGGCCACTGTTGTCTGAAAAGACCCACTAGCAAAGAAATGGAGCACTGACAGAACCTGCACGTCAGGGGGAATTCCAGTCGGATGGCGGATTGGTGACATCAGGTCTGGCTCCAACTGGGTACATAGTTCCTGGATTGTGGCACGGTCAAACCGGTAGGTGACGATGACATGTTGCTCTTCCATTGTCAACAGGTCCACCAGCGGTCGGTTCACCGGAGGATTCCGCCATCTTCTCACATGTCCCAGCTGACGGAGCCTACGAAGGACAACAGCGACAAATCAGTCATTATTCCTCCAGGTATGTACCCACAGTTACACACAAGACTACACCACTCACAAAACCCTTCCTGTATGTGTGTTGAGTGTAGGCCTAGCTATGTGTGACGCAGAGGTAAATTAAGCCATGTGGGCCCCTGAAATGGCGGCTGCCTGACCTCTAAACTGGGACAATGGGATTGTGGGGTAACTGTGCTGGCGTTGCACACTGTTGCGGTAGGTGGTCGTAGACCGCGGCGCAATGGTGCATTGGTTGACATAGGACCCTATGGGTCCCAGGAGCCAATGAATAGGTGCACCGGCGGTGATGATGCGCACCGCCGCGGACGTCACCCCCATTTTCTATCTGTTCAATCACTAGATACCTGACCTTCGACAGGAGAGGACATACACTGCAAGTGCTGCTGTGACCTCCGTCTGGAAGCTACGATGGCTGCTGCGTCTGGGGAAAGGGCCCCTGCCTTCACTGCACAGGAGTTGGAGAAACTGGTAGACGGGGTCCTCCCCCAGTACACGCTACTGTACGGTCCTCCAGACCAACAGGTTAGTACACAGGGAGCACGTTGTATGGGCTAGGCCTGGGTGAAGAGGGCTGGTTGGAAGAGGAAAGGGGGCTGAGTTCATAGAACATTAATGCATGGGAATGAATGGGCCACAAGGCCAGAGTAGGGAGGGGGCCACTCACATCGACGGTGCAGTTGGTAATGACTCTTCCTCTTTCCTTGTGCATGTCATGTAGGTCAGCGCCCACCAGAAGAGGGACATCTGACGTGCCATCGCCAAGGAGGTCCGGACCCTGGGGGCCCACCAGAGACGGGAAACCCACTGCCGGAAAAGATGGGAGGACATTCGCCGCTGGAGCAAGAAGACGGCGGAGGCTCAGCTGGGGATGGCCTCCCAACGTGGGAGGGGTGCCCGTTGCACCATGACCCCCCTGATGTTACGGATCCTGCCGGTGGCCTACCCAGAGTTGGATGGGCGCTTGAGGGCATCACAGCAGACACAAGGGGGTGAGTACACTTTCATTCTGCTGAATTTGCGTGCAGTGGAGGTGTCTGGGTGGGGGAGGTGGGCTGTGGGTTTCCCTAGGCCAGGGCGAGTTAGGTAGGCAAGGCCCCTCCGTAATGCAGGCCATGTGGCACTCTACCCCACCTCAGCAGAGTGCCAAGTACAGGTATAGTTGCCCCTGTGGCATCCATATGTGCAGATGTCCACCATTGCCATGTAGGCCATATCCCAGAAATTGCATATACAGAGGGCAGGAGCACGGCGTAATGCAGGGGGCTGCTGTGTCTGTCTTGTCCGCCAATGGTAGCGGTATGCCATGCACTCAAACTCTCTTTCTTCTGTCTCCCCCCCCCTTTTTCTGCTCTCCCTGTCCTTTTGTACATCAGTATCATCAGGCAGAGGTACAGTGGCACCGGAGCACAAGGGAGCTGCAGCCCACATGGCCATGGAGGGCCACACCACGGACTCTGAATGCACCAGTGGGACGGAGGGCGAGGGGAGCTTCACGTCGGCCACCGGATCACCAAGCAGCGACACAGACTCGTTCGCCGATGGGGGCTCCCTTGTGGTGGCGGCACCATCTGTGCGCCCCACTTCTACAGGTACAGCCGCCACCCCCGTACCAGCACCGCCCTCCCAGCAGCCCATCAGCGTTCGCCCAATGCCCGCTCACCCAGGAGGGTGGGCATCACCTTCGCCCCAGGCACCTCAGGCCCTGACCCAGTCACCCCTGCTGCCCTCAGTGAGGAGGCCATTGCCCTCCTCAGGTCACTCACTGTTGGGCAGTCTACCATTGTGAGTGCCATCAAGGGTGTAGAACGAGAGTTGCAACACGGTAATGCATTCCTGGAGGGCATTCATTCTGGTCAGGCTGTCCTTCTGCGAACCCTGCAATCTCTGGCCTCAGCACTGATGGCAGCCATTGTCCCTGTGTCCAGCCTCCCCCCTCCAATCTCCTCCACCCAGACCCAATCTCCTGTACCCCAGCCCATCCCAAGCACACCTACAGACCAGCATGCACACAAGTCAGCACACACAAGTAGCTGAAGCAAACATAGGCACCACAAAACCCACAGGCACTCACACAAGCCTCACCCACGTACAGACACAGCAACATCCACTGCCTCCACTGTGTCCCCCTCCTCCTCTTCTCCCTCCTCCTTCCCAGTCTCGTCTACACACACACCTGCATGCACCACATCTACAGGCACCATGAATCGCACAAGGAGACCCAGCACCCCAAGCCGCTCACCTGCACTTACCACCTCCACTGCCATTTACACGTCCCCTGTGTCCTCTCCCAGTGTGTCTGTGACGCCCCCTCCCACAGTACACAAACGACTGCAACCACACACCCAACATCCATCCACCTCACGACAGCCTCCAGTACTTGCACCTGCACCCAAAACACCTAAAGTGACACCTCCGACAACCACCTCCTCTTCCTCCACTACCAGACCCCCTCCAACTACCCATCCCAGTGTACGTCAGAAACTGTCCCTCTGTAAAGTTGACCTTTTTGGCCCCACCCCCTCCCCTCCAATTCATCAGTCCTGTCGTAGCGCCTCAGCCAAAAAGCCTCCAATACCAGTGGTGCCTGTTCAAGGTTTGTGGAGTGCACCGGCCACCAGCGCAGGCAGTGTGTCCCGGAGCCAAGGCACTGGCAGCCCACCCCCTGTAAAGGCTCTAAAATTGGAGAGTGGACGACAGGACCGTGTGAAGACTCCTGGTGGATAAACAACTGACATGGGTTCCAAGGGGATTGGAGAGTCAGCTGTGACTCCACCAAAGGTGGGGAAGGGCCAGAGGAAGTCTGCCCAGCCTGTTGTGAGTGTCACGGCGGAGAAGGGCGGCCTCATTCCCGGCGGTCGAGACACAACCGCCAGCACCGTCGTCACTGGTCAGGAGACCCCCGCCATTGCCAGAGTCAGTGCCCAGGAGGGCCCAAGTATCGTCACTGGTCAGGAGACCACTGCCTTAGTCACAGCCCAGGAGGGCCCAAGTATCGTCACTGGTCAGGAGACCACCGCCGGAGTCACATCCCAGGAGGGCCCAAGTATCGTCACTGGTCAGGAGACCACCGCCGGAGTCACATCCCAGGAGGGCCCATGTATCGTCACTGGTCAGGAGACCACCACCGGAGTCACAGCCCAGGAGGGCCCAAGTATCGTCACTGGTCAGGAGACCACCGCCATAGTCACAGCCCAGGAGGGCCCAAGTATCGTCACTGGTCAGGAGACCACAGCCCAGGAGGGCCCAAGTATCGTCACTGGTTAGGAGACCACCGCCGGAGTCACAGCCCAGGAGGGCCCAAGTATCATCACTGGTCAGGAGACCACCGCCAGAGTCGCAGCCCAGGAGGGCCCAAGTATCGTCACTGGTCAGGAGACCACCGCCGGAGTCGGTGCCCAGGAGGGCCCCAGCTGCCACAGCCCAGGTGGGCTATGATGGAACGTCATGCCACACACCAATGCCCAGTGTAGGGAACGTCATGCCACACACCAATGTCCATACCAGAATCGCCATGGCAAAGCACCGCTGAACAGTCCAGAACCGCCATGGCAAAGCACCGCTGAACAGTCCAGAACTGCCATGGCAAAGCACCGCTGAACAGTCCAGGACCGCCATGGCAAAGCACCGCTGAACAGTCCAGAGACCGCCATGGCAAAGCACAGCTGAACAGTCCAGAACCGCCATGGCAAAGCACTGCTGAACAGTCCAGAGACCGCCATGCCAAAGCACCGCTGAACATGGCAAAGACCGTCATGGTAAAGCACCGCTGAACAGTCCAGAACCGCCATGGCAAAGCACTGCTGAACAGTCCAGAACCGCCATGGCAAAGCACCGCTGAACAGTCTAGAACCGCCATGGCAAAGCAGTGCTGAACAGTCCAGAACCGCCATGGCAAAGCACTGTTGAACAGTACAGAGACCGCCATGGCAAAGCACCGCTGAACAGGGCAATGACCGCCATGGTGAAAACCGCTGAACAGGGCAAAGAACGCCTTGGTGAAGACCGCTGAACAGGGCAAGCACCGGGTAGGAATGATTAGACTGCCACATCAGTCCTCCTTATCCCATGTGCTGCTCGGACAGTGACAGGACAGGAACTTTCACGGGGAGACTCATCCAGTCTGGGCACCAGTCCCCCTCCAGAACCAGTGGAGACATGCATCCACTACCTCAGTCCTGCACAGGATGAAGCACTCTGGGCACCCGTCCCCCCAGAACCAGTGGAGAATGTTATCGACTTGAGAGACTGTGCACTCCCCAGGATGGCACGGTGGGCACCCCACCCACTGTCGAGACTTGAAAGACTGTGGCTTTGCACTCCCCAGAATGGCACAGTGGGCACCCCACCTACTGTAGAGATTTGAGAGACTGTGGTTTTGCACTCCCCAGGATGGCACAGTGGGCACTCCACCCACTGTAGAGACTTGAGAGACTGTGGCTTTGCACTCCCCAGGATGGCACAGTGGGCAACTCACCCACTGTAGAGACTTCAGAGACTGTGGCTTTGCACTCCCCAGGATAGAGCAGTGGGCAAACCACACACTGTAGAGACTTGAGAGACTGTGGCTTTTCACTCCCCAGGATGGCACAGTGGGAAACCCACCCACTGTCGAGACTTGAAAGACTGTGGCTTTGCACTCCCCAGAATGGCACAGTGGGCACCCCACCTACTGTAGAGATTTGAGAGACTGTGGTTTTGCACTCCCCAGGATGGCACAGTGGGCACTCCACCCACTGTAGAGACTTGAGAGACTGTGGCTTTGCACTCCCCAGGATGGCACAGTGGGCAACTCACCCACTGTAGAGACTTCAGAGACTGTGGCTTTGCACTCCCCAGGATAGAGCAGTGGGCAAACCACACACTGTAGAGACTTGAGAGACTGTGGCTTTTCACTCCCCAGGATGGCACAGTGGGAAACCCACCCACTGTAGAGACTTGAGAGACTGTGGCTTTGCACTCCCCAGGATAGAGCAGTGGGCAAACCACCCACTGTAGAGACTTGAGAGACTGTGGCTTTGCACTCCCCAGGATGGCACAGTGGGCAAAGCACCCACTGTAGAGACTTGAGAGACTGTGGCTTTGCACTCCCCAGGATGGCACAGTGGGCAAACCACCCACTGTAGAGACTTGAGAGACTGTGGCTTTGTACTCCCCAGGATACATCAATGGGCATGGAGCCCCATCGTGGATCTGGCTTTGCAGTAATCCGGCTGAGGTGCCCCCCCTTCCCTTCCCCCTGAGGTGCCTGTAGTATTTCTATCTGATGCCCCAGCAGTGTTCTCTCCGATTGTGGTCAGGCATCTTTTGTGGGCCTCGCCCATGCATTTTTGGACTGTTGGTGCACGGACATTGGTATGTACATATCTGCACTACTTCTCGTAATGTATATATTTCTGACTGAATTTCGTATATATCTGTATATTTTTGAAATACATGTATATTGCAACATTACAATGTTTGAACGGATTTCGATTTGTCTTTTCATTCTTCCGGGAGGATTGTGGGTTGTTACTGTGATTTTGGTGGATGCATTGGTGTGTATGTTGTAATATGTGAGAGTGGGGGTGGGGGTGGTTGGTGGGTGTCCCCCTAACTTTTGCCTCCCCCCTCCCCATGTCGTAGGTGCAGTACTCACCGTTGTCTTCGTCGCCTACGTAGATGGTGGTCGTAGAGGAGCAGAAAGACAAGGGCAGGGAATATTTGGAGTTCCGGGTCCATGGAGTCCTCGTTCCTCATGGGATGTGTTCAGGTGAGCGTTTTCCCATTGCAAAAGCTGTTTCCGCTGTGTTTTTATCCACGGTGAATCCGCCCCGGAAAAGGTGGCGGATTGGTGGGTTGTGATACTATGGGCGGTACATTGTCTTCCGCCTGTCTGTTGGCGGTGACCACCGCGCTGGTTGTCTGTACCGCCGTGACGGGCGGTGTGTTAAAGTGGCTGTCTTTGTTGGCGGTTTACGCCTGGGTCATAATTCCCTTTTGTTATCCGCCGCCCTGTTTGCGGTATTACCGCAGCTTTAACACCATCCGCCAGGGTTGTAATGACCCCCTTAGTCTCTTTTTTGGAGAATTTCTTCACTGGGACGAACCTGCACATCAGGCCGTGTCACGGTTAAGGCAAGCCGGCGAGAGTTGCAGTGGCGGGTCGGTCCCTCTATGGAGCTTTTTTTCAAAACTACTCCAAATTTCTCCAAACTTCTGGGGCTTCCCCAGATGTTCTTTTAAGGTTCTTTTGGGGTCCACAGCTCACCCCATGGGGCCAGAAGGTCTGAGACGATCGTTGGGGTGCGGACTACAACTCCCAGAATGCACCTGGCGCAAACTCCTTTTTAGCCACTGGGCAGAGGTCAGCTGGTTGATTTCTTCAGGAGCTGGTGCAGGGGACTCTGGTTAGCAATTTTTCACCTGTAGCAAACAGGGAGTCCCTCCTTGAACCAGTTGAAGCCAGGCAAAGTCCTTCTTGTGGTGAAGCCCAAGTGTGCAGCTGGTGCAGTCCAGGTTCCACGTGCAGGCCAGGGATCCAGCAGGGCAGTCCTTCTTCTCCTTTGGTTCTTCTTTGTGGGGATCTGGTAGGGAACTGAGGTGTGGGTGCAGGTCTTCCAGCTTTTTCCTTGCTCCTCGGTGAAAAACAGGGGGTCCTGATTCTCCAATCAGGCGCAGGGTCCTTCCCCCTGTGATGACCACTTCCTGAGAAGTGTGGCAAAAATCGATCCCAGGAGGCAACATACTTCAAAAATCCATCATGGATGAAAATGATTTTTGGAGGTTACATCTGGCTGAGCCCACCCACTGGTGTGGCTACAATCATAAACACACCGCTCTTCTGCCCTCTCCTAATCTAATCAAGGGGACATCTAGTTGTCTGAGGTTGCAAGATGTGGGGGTGTTGCTGGGTTGCTCCAAACGTCCTTCTCTGCCTTTGAAGACCAGTTTGGCAGCCCTCCCCCTTCCTGCCTCACCATCTGCTGAGGTTCCCGGCACATCTCTTTGTGTGAAGAGCCAGGCCACTTCACACCTCATCAAGGCAGCCTGGCCAATCAGAGCACAGCAGGGCTGAAATTGGCAACTTTTCAGGTGAAGTTTAAAACTCTTTACCTGAACAAGTTATATTAAATCCAACAACTAGAAGTTGTGGGTTTTATTACAACAATTAATTTGATACCAAACTCTTTGTATATGTCATTTAAGGGGACTTTAAAAATTAAAATAAAGTCTCCCCATTCTAGCCTATAAAGGCCATTCACTACAATGAGGGAAAAACAAATGTGGCTGTTTTTACCTCACCAGGGCTTATAAAACTATTTTTATAAGGTCCCTGCTTATAGTGACATGGCACCCAGCCCTAGGGGCACATAGGGCACACCTTAGGGGTGACCTATATGTAAAAATAAGTTAGTTTAAGACTTTGGAACTACTTTTAATTCCAAAGGTGAATTTGCATATAACTTTAATTTAAAAACAGCCAGCAAGGCAGGCCTGCCTTTAAAATGAAACTGGGCACCTCAGCAGTGCACCTATGTGTGCACTACCTATGCCGTGGTCCCTAAACCTACATGCCCTACCATATACTAGGGACTTATAGGTAGGTTGACTTAGCCAATTATAATTAGCCTAATTTGCATACTGATTTTACACAGAGCACAGGCTCTGGGACTGGCTAGCAGTACCCAGGGCACCATCAGAGTCAGGAAAACACCAGCAAAAAGTGGAAAATGGGGGCAAAAAGTTAGGGGGCCTCTGCAATCAGCCCTGTTGTCTCACACTGATAGAAATTGATTTTTGTCTGCTGTATTTCCTGTGGGGTGTGGGGGAATCTGATGCACTAATGTATCCTGCTCAGCATGGCATTTAGGAATGCACTGAAAAATCTTGATAGCTCCCTGAGGCAAGTAGGTGCAGGGATCATAATACCTGCACATGGGTGGGTATGCTATTGGTCCTGTGTGTTGTGCGCTGCAGTATAGGTTGCAGCTCAGCTATCAGGTCAAGTATCATGGCTGAGCTCAACCTGTACTTCTCAAATATTTCCTCCTCAGTCTGGTCAAAAAGGGTAATGCGCACTCTGAAAATGCGCTCCTGTCTCCTCATCCTTCTCCTTAAACCTGCCAAGATCGTCATTCTCCTCGCCAAGACGTAGAGTGCAGCCATTGTGGAAAAGAGGCTGAGGCATTCTGGGCCTCTTTATATAGGTTGCACCTGGTTTCAATCCGTGGTAATTTGCATGTGCAAAAGGCCATTCTGCGAATATTCGCAATTTGCTAATTTTTGATGCATCGAATTGCGACATGGTTTTGCATGTCGCAATGTGCGTATTGCAATTTGCGACGAGAAATACCGAATCTGTATTTGCGAGTCGCTATTCGGTATTTCATGTTGCAAAATGCGATACGCACATTGCGACACGCAAAACCATGTCGCTTCACAAACAATGTCAATTTTTGTGATTCCTTGTTTTTGGTCTGCGAATGCCTTTCATACATCGCAAATCAAGTTTTTGCTTCGCAAGCGTCCGATTTCTGCGAATCGCACCGTTTGCGAATGCAAAAACGTTTGATATATCTGCCCTTTATGCCTCTCAGGTTCACTTGTTGGCCAATCTACTTCCCTTTTGCACTCGACCCATAAGTCCGCTGGTACAACTTTCTCAAACAAGGTGTTCAAGTCTTCCCACAAACACTAAGAGATTTCCACGAACCTCTATGTCTGTTGGTTTTTCCCTCAATTTAGGATAATCATTTGTAAAAGACAGAGGGGGTTATTACAACTTTGGAGGAGGTGTTAATCCGTCCCAAAAGTGATGGTAAAGTGACGGATATACCACTAGCCATATTACGAGTCCATTATATCCTATGGAACTCGTAATACGGCTGGTGGTATATCCGTCACTTTACCGTCACTTTTGGGACGGATTGACACCTCCTCCAAAGTTGTAATAACCCCCAGTATGTCACTTCGATGCCAAGGAGCATGAACAAACTGCCCTCCTAGTGTTTCCCTCATCTGTAGCATTTTGACTGCTTCTCATTTCTCCATTCCCTCTGTTTAACCCTCTGAATCTCGTTTTCATTTATCTTTCCTTTTCGCCCATCTGCCTTCCCACTTCTCTCCCCAAATCTGCGCACTCTGCAGCAAGTCCCTTAAATGTGCTTTCATTCCTGCTGACCTCATGTGTTCAAAATCCTTTGCCTCGAAGTCTAATCTGTAACTTCGTCTCAAATGTTTTGTTGTCTTAAGATCAATGTCTTGCTTCTCTGCTACTTCTGCTAATTTCTGATGTATTTTCCCCACTCCTTTGTAATCCTCAGACACAAATACCTCAGCTTTTCTTCAGTATAGGATTCTAACCTATTCAGTCCCATGGTTCCCTCAACTAGTTCATTTGCCTCAATATTTAGTCCCACTCGATTCAGTTGCTCTTCCCCTTTTGTAGCACCTTCCGAGGAACTCAAACTATCCAGCCAACTATTTAACTGCTGTGCTGTTAACCCTTGTAATGAGATGTTATTTGCATTAGTCGCTGGCAGCTGTTGTACCCCTGTTCCCGAAACTTGTGGTGTCAAGAGTCTTAGACTTTGATTAGCATCTGGCAGTGCCACAAGAGGACTAAGTCCTACAGGAGATTTAGGCTCACCCGGACACGTACTCGAGGATGATGTTGACTGTATTGAGTCTCCCATTCTCCTTCTCCCCAAGTTCTGTGATGTCTCAATGTGTCCCCCTGCCTCTGATTTCTTCTAAGCATATAAGGGTACCGCTGGACCAACAGTAATCGATAGCGATATTGCATCTGGAGCTGCTCTGGAACCTGCACTTTGTGTAAGTGGTCCTCCCATCGCCTGATTCATAACTGGTGTGAGATCCATTGGAGGCGGGTCAGTCTGAACTAGCATTGGCTGCGGATGCACCTGCTCCCTCAGCACGACAATATTTGAAACAGTCTCAAGAGTTGGTACACTCGGGCAAATTCCTGGTGCTGAAGGTGTAGGTACCTGCACTTGAGCTTCCGCTCTCGGTCCTGCAACTGACATACTCTGTACGACCCCTGGTATCTGCCCTCCTTCGGTTTGTACAGCGCCCGTGGCTCCCTGGGATGTCCCAGGAGTAGGAGGAGGGGCTGTAGCAATATTCCCTGGACCCCCTGCATAAGACTTCATTGGCGGAGGTCTATCCCTTAGTAACTGCGTGATATAATCGTCAACATCAGAATCGTCATCATCTACATAGGACTTTTTCCTTTTTTTCTTTTCCTCGCTCTCCCTTTCCTTGTTATCATCCCCTTTGTCTGAATCTTCACCATCTGTGATGGCAGGGAACATCTTAATCTCCTTCATGGTTGCCATTCTCCATCTCCTTTGTTCCCAATCCCACCTAGCTTCGGCTAGTGACTTTTCTATCTTCTTTATCCTTCTATTAGTCTTCAGCTCATGCTGCTGTCTGACCACTAGCTCTCTAAAGCCTCAAACTGTGCTGGTCTCGGTAATGGTCTCATGTCATATAATGATAATTGCAATTGGTCTAGAACCCTTAAATTAAATGTTCCATGCTCTGGAAATGCTAGGATTCCTTGATTCTTAGTCAATGCGCTCCATTGTATTAACCAAAGACAAGAAGCTAAGCCCTTTCCTGTCATTACGAGACGTGCTGAAGTATCCTACGGGGGGTTGGTTCCCCCACTGAAGCCTTAATGAAAGATTCATCCTTCATTGCACTCCTAAATGCCTTGAAAAACTTCATTTTGCCTGATTGATGTATTACGATTCAATATATGAAATGACTTTTACTCCCAAGATTCTCTTCACCCATTCGCACAACCAATTGCCTCTCAGGGATGGCTGCCAATCCGGTTGCAGCTTTTCTCAGTAAACGACCTATCCCAGCGCGGCACACACTGACGTCACACTAACACACACATCGGCTGACAAAGTCCTGCGGCATTGCCTCCCAAAACTCAAATTCATTCAACTAATGCAATTATATTGCAAGTGTCTTCACCAAATAATAACTAAAACAAACATGCTGGTTTACTACAGGAAGGGACACAATCGCTTCAGGGACCTTACAGATTTTCACTAAAAGGCACTCTCTGGGACCATAGCTATTCTTCTTTCTCAGTCCCCCACGAACGCAAGTAAAATTTGACCCGCAAACTTTACTCTCAGCTGATCTTTTGGTCTGTCCTGGTGCACATATGACTCACCAAATTTCAGTCGAAGCTTTTTTTTTCAACGTACATTCACTCAGACTTGTTGACCACGCCCGATCAACCTATTAAACCGAACAGATTACAACATATACCAAAGTGTCTCCTACACTTTTCAATATACTCCAGAGTCTTAGACCACGCAGGGTCCATATGTCACCAAAAACCACGTGGACAATTTTTTAGCACAAAGCACCACACACATATGAAGTTCGATGACTTCCCTACTCTCACACCTTTTGGAGTACGCACACTCCTACTAACCCTAAACTGGAGTACCCAAACTCCCTACTTTTTGCCTCACATACATCAAAATTCACCTGCGATCTGCTTAAGCTTATGCAAGTGCAATTCTACCACTCTCATACTATTTCAAATACGCCGGGAACATACCCAACCTTACTTACGGGATCCAGGTTCTGGGAAAGTAATTTCTGGGCTTAAGGGAACATCATCTTCGCTACCATTGTCATTTCAGAAAAACAAAATTCAAGCATCATAAAATCTGAACAACTATACTCAATTTTAAACTACCACCATAACCTTTACTCACCACTTAACTAGTTCCCAAAGGAAAATAACCATCAAGCTGCTACCAAAAACTGCTAGCAAGCCTTGTACTCAGTAAGTAAACTTATAAGGGGACACGTATAGGTCGATTAATCCTTTGGATCGCATAGGGTATCCTAGTCAAGTGTTGTGAGTAAGAAACATCCACACTAATTAACATTTCTAATCAACACATAATACCGAAGACCAAACTAAAAGAAAATACCATCACTCAGAGGAAGGTTAATTTGTTTTATTCCCTATTAGTTACAACTCTAACCAAAAACCTTTATTCAGTGAAACCATGATTACCAACTTCATTAGCAAACATGAGCAATGAATTATCATGATTTGTATTAATTTGCAACCAACCTTAATCAAAGCATAGTAATTCATGAACATTGAATAATTCAGCAAGATGAGTCAGTCAGTCTTAGTCCAAGTCACCATTAGTCACCCTTGTCAGCCTACCTATCTCAAATTAGCATTCAGCATGTGGGTCTTCATGCGAAAACAATTTAGTCAAAAAACAATAATTTGGAAAAGATCTAACTAAAAGAGGAAAACATTTTTAAAGCAGCGCAGTTGGTACCTAGAAGAAAAAGCACACATTAGTCAGTCGAGTTATACCTACCTATCCAAGATAGATCAGCAACGAGTCAGTCTTTGTCTGCAGGTCATCAGTCATCAGCTAGGCTCGGGCTCACAGGGAGCAAGCCCAATTTTCAGCACTTCAGACAGCGTCTCCTGACGTCATCGACTTTCACCTCTCCGTTCTGATTTTTCCTCTCATGTCATGACTTTTTATTAGGGTCTCTCAGTCCGTCCCACAATTTGCCCATTGGTCAACCTTATCAGGGGTTATGACTCTAACCTATAGTTTTTGTTTACCACTTGTCTACGTTATTTTGAGAATCAAGTTCCATTAACATGATTGGTCCTTCTGTCGATGAGAACATCATCCGGTTCTTCAGGTAACAAAATTGTTGCCCCCAGCTCTTGGTCTGTAGCTCCATTGTTCAAGTCCTGGGACAGTACACTTAGCCTACTCTACACATGATTGTATCAATTTGTTCTGATCGTCTCCTGTCCGCTGGTAAGTTTGTAGATTTTTCTAGCAGTGCTCAATTATGAACTCTGTACAGTTCAAGGTCCTTTTTCTCCAGTTCCAGTCTGCGGCAGGCCATCGCTTCTACACTTTTAAGCAAGCAAGGCCCAGTGCCGACTAGGCCTCTGGTGTAGCTAATTTAAGAATATGAAGTATCATAACATACATTTACATCTCTTGTGATGGCACATTAATACAAAATATTAAACTTTCACATTATTTAATACTGTTAACACAGATGGTGACTAATCACCGTGGGCACATTTTGCACAATACACGTTATTATCAATTACTGTTAATCAAATGTCAAAATTTCTCATTAGTAAATGTACACAAAACATTAGCATATTCTCATATCAGCATATCAGCTGCAACACCCCCACTTCACCTCCAGCGACAGAGTCAGGTTCAGCCATGTTACAGAACTCTCCTGGTCCGAACACAGCATCGTACACTTCACCATTGTCAGCATTCAACACACCACTACCGAGAACCACAGAACTGAATACTGCAGCTGGAGCAGAGTTACAGAAATGCAATGGATGCAGGGCTTCAGCTCATCCACACCCAAGGCCTCATCTGACCTCAACAAGGCCATCCAGAACTTCTCCTCCTGGATCATTGACTGCGCCAACTTAGTTGCCCCGCTGAAACAAGCCAGAACCAATGAGACCTCAACTAACACCATCTGGTACACCCCTGAGGTCTGAGCCACCAAGCACAGTTTCTACAAACTTGAGAAACAGTGGCGTCCACCTGGGATCCTTCTGACAAAACCACCCATTAAGCAGCCCTCAGCAACTACCATCAACATGTCATGGAGGACAAGATGATGGCTATCTCGACCCACATCACCGCAGCAACTAGCCGCTTGAAATAACTTTTTAGAATAGTCAAAGTATACTCCAACCCAGCCACCACAGAGAATACCATCCACTTGTCCCAAGAACTCTGCAACACCCTCTCAGACTACTTCCATTGGCATTTCCAAAAACTTTGACCCCGAACACATGATCTCCAACCTCAGCTCTTCCGCTTCCCCCAGCGCACACCAACATAACAATCTCCCAGTGGGCATCACTCAATCAATAGAAAGCTGTATTCGATTTCATAATAAAATCATAAAGGCCAACAATAACAAAAATACAATCTGAAACAAATTGAAAAACATACATCAATGTTGTTATATATTGGTTCAAAAGAGATTAAAAACATATTACGTAATCATCAATAAGTTTCTGCATTTAATCACTGCCCACAGGTACTTCGCCAAACAGAAGCAGATATATATATTTGATAGAAACTGTAAAAATAAATAGGCAGGTCGACACTTTCTAAAATCATAGAGCTTCAAAATAGGTAAGATGCAAAGCTTCCTGAGGCCCTCATAAAATTTACAAAATAAAACACAGTCAATAGTACTCTGCTCTGAGATGTGATTACAGGGACAATTAATTAAATTCCTGGACCAATCATTGATAGCCGGAAAGCTGACTAGGCTATGAAATAAATCAAGCCTAAAGCGCATTTGAAAAGATCTGTTTTGGACATTGGGTAGGTATTGTAAATAGGGTTGTAACGTGTCTAAGGTCACTACATGCCTGGGAACAGTAGGCTTCATCACCTCACAGGTCAACCTTTGGTCTTGAAAGGGCCAAACATTGTTGTGAGCTGCTTCCAACTTGTGAGCATTAAAAATTCTGGTTGGTCAAAATATTCCTGATTCCCCAGGTCACTCAAGACATTTTTGACACTTTTCAGCCAAGAGAGCTGAAAGGCCACTTCCGACTTTAGGCAGTGTAAGACAATGGGGGTCATTACAACCCTGGCGGAATGTGTTAAAGCGGCGGTAATACCGCAAACAGGCCGGCGAAAAAAAAAAAGAATTATGACCGTGGCGGAAACCGCCAACAAAGACAGCCACTTTAACACTCCGACCGCCACAGCGGTACAGACAAGCAGCGTGGCGGTTACCGCCAACAGACAGGCGGGAGACAATGTACCGCCCACACTATTACAACCCGCCAATCTGCCACCTTTTCCGGGGCGGATGCACCGCGGATAAAAAAAACGGCGGAAACAGCTTTTGCTATGGGAAAACGCTCACCTGAACACATCCCATGAGGAAGGAGGACACCATGGAGCCCGAATTACAAATCTTACCAGCCCTTGTTTTTCTGCTCCTTTACGACCAACAGCTACGTAGGCGCAGAAGATACCGGTGAGTACGGCACCTATGACACGGGGAGGCAAAAGTTAGGAGGACACCCACCACACACCCCCACCCCCACCCTCGCATATCACAACATACACACCAATGTAGTCAAAAAAATCTCAGTAACAACCCACAATCCCCCCGGAAGAATGAAAAGACAATGCGAAATTCGTGCAAACATTGTAATGTGCCAATATACATGTCATACAAAAATATACAGATATACATATCTCAAAATCACTCTTATTTACACATACAATCCGAGAAGTAGTGCAAATATGTACACAACAATGTCCGTGCACCACCAGTCCAAAAATGCATGGGCGAGGCCCACAATAGATACCTGACCAAAATCAGAGAGAATACTGCCGGGGCATCAGATAGAAACACTACAGGCACCTCAGGCAGAAGGGAAGGGGGGGCACCTCAGCCAGATGAATGTGAAGCCAGATCCATGGCGGGGCTCCATGCCCATTGATGTATCCTCTGGAGTGCAAAGCCACAGTCTCTCAAGTCACTACAGTGGGTGGTTTGCCCACTGTGCCATCCTGGGGAGTGCAAAGCCACAGTCTCTCAAGTCACTACAGTGGGTGGTTTTCCCACTGTGCCATCCTGGGGAGTGCAAAGCCACAGTCTCTCAAGTCACTACAGTGGGTGGTTTGCTCACTGTGCCATCCTGGGGAGTGCAAAGCCACAGTCTCTCAAGTCACTACAGTGGGTGGTTTGCCCACTGTGCCATCCTGGGGAGTGCAAAGCCACAGTCTCTCAAGTAGATGCAGGTCTCCACTGGTTGTGGAGGGGGACTGGTGCCCAGACTGGATGAGTCTCCACGTGAAAGTACCTGTCCTGTCACTGTCCTGGCTGCACATGGGATAAGGATGCCTGATGTGGCGGTCCATTCATTCCTACACGGTGCATGCCCTGTTCAGCGGTGCTTTGCCATGGCGGTCTTTGCCCTGTTCAGCGGTGCTTTGCCATGGCGGTCTTTGCCCTGTTCAGCGGTGCTTTGCCATGGCGGTCTTTGCCCTGTTCAGCGGTGATTTGCCATGTTGTTTCAGGACTGTTCAGCGGTGCTTTGCCATGGCGTCTTTGCCCTGTTCAGCGATGCTTTGACATGGCGTTTCAGGACTGTTCAGCGGTGCTTTGCCATGGCGGTCTTTGCCCTGTTCAGCGGTGCTTTGACATGGCGGTCTCTGCCCTGTTCAGCGGTGCTTTGCCATGTTGTTTCAGGACTGTTCAACGTGCTTTGCCATGGCGGTCTTTGCCCTGTTCAGCGGTGCTTTGCCATGTTGTTTCAGGACTGTTCAGCGGTGCTTTGCCATGGCGGTCTTTGCCCTGTTCAGCGGTGCTTTGCCATGGCGGTCATTGCCCTGTTCAGCGGTGCCTTGTCATGTTGTTTCTGGACTGTTCAGCGGTGCTGTGCCATGGCGGTCTTTGCCCTGTTCAGCGGTGCTTTGCCATGGTGGTCTTTGCCCTGTTCAGCAGTGCTTTGACATGGCGGTTCTGATGCGGACATTGGTGTGTGGCATGACGATCTCTACACTGGGTATTGGTGTGTGGCATGACAATCTCTACAATGGGCATTGGTGTGTGGCATGACGTTCCATCATTGCCCAGCGGGGCTGTGGCATCCTGGCCCCTCATGGGCTGTGACTCCGGCGGTGGTCTCCTGACCAGTGACGATACTTGTGCCCTCCTGGGCAATGACTCCGGCGGTGGTCTCCTGACCAGTGACGATACTTGTGCCCTCCTGGGCTGTGACTCTGGCGGTGGTCTCTGGACCAGTGACGATACTTGGGCCCTCCTGGGCTGTGACTCAGGCGGTGGTCTCTGGACCAGTGACGATACTTGGGCCCTCCTGGGCTGTGACTCCGGCGGTGGTCTCTGGACCAGTGACGATACTTGGGCCCTCCTGGGCTGTGACTCCGGCGGTGGTCTCTGGACCAGTGACGATAATTGTGCCCTCCTGGGCTGTGACTCCGGCGGTGGTCTCTGGACCAGTGACGATACTTGTGCCCTCCTGGGCTATGACTCTGGCGGTGATCTCTGGACCAGTGACGATACTTGGGCCCTCCTGGGCTGTGACTCTGGCGGTGGTCTCTGGACCAGTGACGACGGTGCTGGCGGTTGTGTCTGGACCGCCAGATATGATGGCGCACTTCTCCGCCGTGACACTCACAACAGGCTGGGCAGACTTCCTCTGGACCTTCCCCACCTTTGTTGGAGTTACAGCTGACTCACCAATCGCCTTCGATCCCATTTCACTTGTTGTCCCACCAGGAGTCTTCACACGGTCCAGTCGTCCACTCTCCATTTTCAGAGCCTTTACAGGGGGTGGGCTGCGAGTGCCTTGGCTCCGGGTCCTACTGCCTGCCCTGGTGGCCGGTGCACTCCAAAAACCTGGAACACGCACCACTGGTACTGGAGGCTTTTTGGCTGAGGCGCTACGACGGGACTGATGAATTGGAGGGGGGGGGCAAAAAGGTCAATTTGACAGAGGGACAGTTTCTGACGAACACTGGGATGGGTAGCTGGAGGGAGTCTGGGAGTGGAGGAAGAGGAGGTGGTTGTAGGAGGTGTCACTTTAGCTGTTTTGGGTGCAGGTGCAGGTACTGGAGGCTGTCTTGAGGTGAATGGATGTTGGGTGAGTGATTGCCGGCGTTTGGGTACTTTGGGAGGGGGCTTCACAGACACATTGGGAGAGGACACAGGGGACGTGTAAATGGCAGTGGAGGTGGTGAGTGCAGGTGAGCAGCTTGTGGTGCTGGGTGTCCTGGTGCGAGTCCTAGTGCCTGTAGATGTGTGTGTAGACGAGACTGGGAGGGAGGACGGAGAAGAAGAGGAGGGGGACACAGTGGAGACAGTGGATGTTGCTGTGTCTGTATGTGTGTGAGGCTTGCGTGAGTGCTTGTGGTGTGTGTGGTGCCTATGTTTGCTTGAGCTACTTGTGTGTGTTGACTTGTGTGCATGCTGGTCTGTAGGTGTGCTTGGAATGGGCTGGGGTACAGGAGATTGGGTCTGGGTGGAGGAAGTTGGAGGGGGGAGGCTAGACACAGGGACAATGGCTGCCATCAGTGCTGAGGCCAGAGATTGCAGGGTTCGCTGAAGGACAGCCTGACCAGAATGAATGCCCTCCAGTAATGCATTACTGTGTTGAAACTCCCTTTCTACACCCTGGATGGCATTCACAATGGTAGACTGCCCAACAGTGAGTGACGTGATGAGGTCAATGGCCTCCTCACTGAGGGCAGCAGGGGTGACTGGGGCAGGGCCTGAGATGACTGGGGCGAAGGTGATGCCCACCCTCCTGGGTGAGCGGGCACGGGGCGAATGCTGAGGGGCTGCTGGGAGGGTGGTGCTGGTAGGGGGGGTGGCGGCTGTACCTGTAGAAGTGGGGCGCACAGGTGGTGCTGCCACCACAGGGGAGCTCCCATCGGCGGACGAGTCCATGTCGCTGGATGGTGATCCGGTGGCCGACGTGAAGCTCCCCTCGCCCTCCGTCCCACTGGTGCATTCAGAGTCTGTGGTGTGGCCCTCCATGGCCATGTGGGATGCAGCTCCCTCGTGCTCCGGTGCCACTGTACATCCGCCTGATGATGCTGATGTACAAAAGGACAGGGAGAGCAGGAAAAGGGGGGGAGACAGAACAAAGAGAGTTTTAGTGCATGGTATACCGCTACTGTTGACGGACAAGACAGACGCAGCAGCCCCCTGCATTACGCCGTGCTCCTGACCTCTGCACATGCAATTTCTGGGACATGGCCTACATGGCAATGGTGGGAATCTGCGCACATGGATGCCACAGGGGCAACTATACCTCAACTTGCCACTCTGCTGAGGTGGGGTTAAGTGCCACATGGCCTACATTACGGAGGGGCCTTGCCTACCTAACTCGCCCTGGCCTAGGGACACCCACAGCCCACCTCCCCCACCCAGACCCCTCCACTGCACGTAAAGTCGGCTGAATGAGGTTGTACTCACCCCCTTGTGTCTGCTGTGATGTCCTCAAGCGCCCATCCAACTCCGGGTAGGCCACCGCCAGGATCCAGAACATCAGGGGGGTCATGGTGCGACGGGCACCCCTCCCACATTGGGAGGCCATCCCCAGCTGAGCCTCCACCGTCTTCTTGCTGCAGCGGCGAATGTCCTCCCATCTCTTACGGCAGTGGGTGCCCTTTTCTCTGGTGGGCCCCCAGGGTCCGGACCTCCTTGGTGATGGTACGCCAAATGTCCCTCTTCTGGTGGGCGCTGACCTACATTACATGCACAAGGAAAGAGGAACAGTCATTACCAACTGCACCGTCAATGTGAGTGGCCCCCTCCCTACTCTGGCCATGTGGCCCATTCATTCCCATGCATAAGTGTTCTATGTACTCTGCCCCCTTCCCTTTTCCACCCAGCCCTCTCCTCCCAGGCCTAGCCCATACAACGTGCTCCCTGTGTACCAACCAATTGGTCTGGAGGACCGTCGAGTAGCGTGTACTGGGGGAGGACCCCATCCACAAGTTTCTCCAACTCCTGTGCAGTGGTGACAGGGGCCCTTTCCCCAGACGCAGCAGCCATCGTCGCTTCCAGACCGAGGTCACAGCAGCACTAGCAGTGTAGGTCCTCTCCTGTCGAAGGTCAGGTATCTAGTGAGTGAAGAGATAGAAAATGGCAGTGACGTCCGCGGCGGTGATGTCCGCGGCAGTGCGCATCATCACCGCCGGCGCACCTGTTCATTGGCTCCTGGGACCCATAGGGTCCAGTGTTAAGCAATGCAGCTTTGCGCCATGGTCTACGACCGCCTAACGCGACGGTGTGCAACGCCAGCGCAGTTACCCCACAATCCCATTGTCCCAGTTTAGAGGTCAGGCAGCCGCCATTTCAGGGGCCCACATGGCTTCATTTACTACTGCGTCACGCATAGCTAGGCCTATACTCAACACACATACAGGAAAGCTTTTTTGTCTGGTGTAGTCTTGTGTGTAACTGTGGGTACATTCCTGGAGGAATAGTGAGTGGTTCTTCGCTGTTGTCCTTCTTAGGCACCGTCAGTTGGGACATATGAGAAGATGGCGGAATCCTCCGGTGTACCGACCGCTGGTGGACCTGTTGACAATGGAAGAAAGACATATCATCGTCACCTACCGGTTTGACCGTGCCACAATCCAGGAACTTTGCACCCAGTTGGAGCCAGACCTGATGTCACCAATCCGCCATCCGACTGGAATCCCCCCAGACGTGCAGGTGCTGTCAGTGCTCCATTTCCTTGCAAGTGGGTCATTTCAGACAACAGTGGCCATGGCATCAGGGATGTCCCAGCCTATGTTTTCCAACGTGCTGTCCAGAGTGTTGTCTGCCCTGCTGAAACACGTAAGGAGATACATCATTTTCCCTGAGGTGGAGGATTTGCCTACAGTGAAAGGTGACTTCTATGCCTTTGGACATATCCCAAACGTCATAGGTGCCATTGATGGGACCCATGTAGCTCTGGTCCCCCCCGCAGGAGTGAACAGGTATACAGAAACCGGAAGAGTTATCATTCCATGAATGTCCAGATGGTCTGTTTGGCAGACCAGTACATCTCGCAGGTAAATGCAATGTTCCCTGGCTCTGTGCATGACGCTTACATCCTGCGGAATAGCAGCATCCCTGATATGATGGGTCAACTCCAGAGGCACTGTGTATGGCTATTGGGGGACTCTGGTTACCCCAACCTTTCCTGGCTATTGACCCCAGTGAGGAATCCCAGGACCAGGGCAGAGGAACAGTACAATGATGCCCATGGGCGGACTAGGAGGGTAATCGAACGCACCTTTGGCCTTCTTAAGGCCAGGTTCAGGTGCCTCCATATGACAGGTGGATCCCTATTCTACTCACCGAAGAAGGTGTGCAACATCATCATCGCCTGCTCTATGCTCCATAATTTGGCATTGCGACGCCAGGTGCCTTTTCTGCAAGAGGATGATCCAGATGACGGTGTTGTGGCAGCTGTGGAGCCTGTGGAGCCAGTGGACAGTGATGAGGATGAAGCTGAGGATGGAGAAAACAACAACAGGGAGTCAGTCATACAGCAATATTTCCAGTGACACACAGGTGAGAACATTTTCTGGTTTAACATTACATTAACTTTCACACGTCTACCTCTATCCTGTACCTACATTTCACTCACTATTTGTTAATTGAGTTGTACCCTTCCATTTCAGTTTCACAAGTGTGGTAACCTACGTGTCAACTGCTTGCATCCTTCAAGGGCTTGTGATGTGTGACATTGGTATGTTAGCCTTACAATGGGTAACCCATTATGACACTGTAATTGATAATTCAAAGTTCCAAATCATAGACTGACTCAAGATTTTTATGGCTTTCAAGGTTGTTTATTTAAGTGCTAAAAAAATCAAGGAAGGTTGTAAAATGGGGATGGGTGATGGTGGAGGAATGTCCATGGCAGAGTCCAGTCTATTCGTCTCACAGTTGCACTGTCCATCTGGGCATTGGAAGTGGAGCTGGGGCAGTTCCAATCTGGACAGGGTGACAAAGTGGGACAGTGGGGGGACAATCAGGGTGGTCTTATTTCCTGGCGGGGGTCTTGCCATCTTGCTCTGTCCTGTTCCTGGATCTCAGGGACCGCTTGCGTGGTGGTTGTCCGTCTGCAGGGGATGGGGTGCTGGTGTGGTGGTCCTGTGGCGGGGCGTCCTGTCCACTAGCGCCGGCGGAGGTGGTGGGCAGTTAGTCGTCCTGGCTAGTGTCAGGGGCCCCTTGGAGTGCCACGGTGTACCTCAAGGTCTTTTGAATGTCCGTCAGCACCCCTACGATGGTGCCCAGGGCGGAGCTGATGGTCCTGAGCTCCTCCCTGAACCCCATATACAGTTCGTCCTGCAGACGCAGGGTCTCCTGCAACTTGTCCAGGACCGTCGCCATCGCCTCCTGGGAGTGGTGGTATGCTTCCATGATGGAGGATAGGGCCTCGTGGAGAGTTGGTTCCCTTGGCCTGTCCTCCCTCTGTCGCACAGCAGCCCTCCCAGTTCCCCGGTGTTCCTGTGCCTCCGTCCCCTGGACCGTGTGCCCACTACCACTGCCCCCAGGTCCCTGTTGTTGTTGGGGTGGTGGGTTAGCCTGGGTGCCCTGTAGTGGTGGACACACCGCTGATTGACCTGTCCTGGGTAGGGAGGTTTGGGCCCGCTGGGTGGATGCTGTGCTGGTGTTACCAGAGGGTGGCAGCTCGGTGTTGGGCTGTGGCTGGGCAAGGGGAACCGACTGTCCTGAGGCCCACGATGGTCCAGGCTGGTCATCAGGATCCAGTGGGGCAGAGCTGCTGTCATCACTGTTGGCCTCTTCTGGGGGTGGAGTGGTGTTGTCTGGACCCTCTGGTGTGGTGACGTTCCTTCGGGTTCCTGCAGGGGTATAAGAACATGACTATTTCATCTGTGTGTGTAATGGTGTGCAATGGTTGGGTGTGCGTGATCCCCAGTGCAGGCATTCCTGTCTGGGGGCTTGTGTGGTGATGGTTGGGGGGGTGTTCTGGGTATGTGCAGTGGGCATGCTTTAGTGAGGGGTGACCATGCTTAGTTGTGTCATGCAGGGCTTGGTGTTGGGATGGGTGCTTGGTGTCATGGGTAGATTAGTGAGGATTTGGGGTGATAGGGGAGGGTGTGAGGGTGGGGGTGTGTGATAGCATGCAGGTAGGGTGGGGGATGTGATAGTTAAGATTTGACTTACCAGTGTCCCATCCTCCACCGACTCCTCCAAGGCCCTCAGGATGCAAGATGGTCAGGACTTGCTCCTCCCATGTTGTTAGTTGTGGGGGAGGAGGTGGGGGTCCGCCGCCAGTCCGCTGCACCGCGATGTTGTGCCTGGAGACCGTTGAACGCACCTTCCCCCGTAGGTCGTTCCACCTCTTCCTGATGTCCTCCCTATTTCTTGGGTGCTGTCCCACGGCGTTGACCCTGTCCACTATTCTTTGTTATAGCTCCATCTTCCTGTCTATTGATGTGTGCTGTACCTGTGAGCCAAATAGCTGTGGCTCTACCCGTACGATTTCCTCCACCATGACCCTGAGCTCCTCCTCGGAGAAGCGGGGTTGTCTTTGGCGTCACATGGGGTGTTATGTGTGATGTGTGGGGTGGTGTATGTGTTGATGAGTATGGTGAGTGTAGTGGTATGTGGTGTTTTGTGCATGGATGTTGTGTGGGTGATGGTGTTGTGTGCCTCTGTGTGATGGGGTTGTCAATAGCTGTGCTGTCTCTCTGGCCTTCTCTCAGAATTTCTGGTTGTAGGGGTTTGTGTGTAATGTGGGTGTGTATTCTATATTGTGTTGGGTGTGTGGGAGTGGTGTGTGTATGTGTATCAGGTGTGTGTATTTTGAATTGTCCAATGTGGCGGTGTTTTGTATATGTGTGTGTGTTTTGAGCGCGGTGGTGTGTACCGCCAATGGAATACCGCGGTTGAAAGACCGCCACGTGGATTCGTGGGTCGTAATAGCATGGGCGTGTTTCTGTTGGCGTGGAGGTGGAGGATTTGTTTCCGCAAGTTTATCGCTGACCTTTGGTGTGGCGGTGTTGTGTGGGTGTCTGAATTTCGGCGGATTCCGTGATGTGTGTCATAGTAGCTGTGGCGGTCTGCCGCGGCGCTGTATTGGCGGTCTTCTGCACGGCGGTAAGCGCCTTATACCGCCAATGTCGTAATGACCCCCAATGTCTCCATTTATGCTCAGTAGTCCAGATCTTGTGCCATACTACAATGGGTTGAATTGGTAAGATACGGGAGACCCAATTCTGCATAGCACGGATAAGTTGGGGAAATATTGGGCATTGCAAGCACAAATCACAAGAAAGCATTCTCAACCGCTTGTATCTGATGGTAATCAGAATGCACCCGTACACTAGCCCCATAAATATCTGTAGACACACACTTTGCATTCTAAATAGCTAATAGCACCTTCACAGGTTTTCTCCCCAGTTTTCTACTAAAATTACATAATGCAGTGATGGATTTACTATAATCAAGCTTCCTTGTGTTAACAACCGGCTTCCAACTACCATTTCAGCTAAAACATTATAACTAAGTACGCAAAGGTTTTAAGAAACTCAATATGGGTGCCATCAATAAACGTATTACTACATTTTGCTGGCCTTCTGCAAAACCTCATGACAAAAGTTTTCCCCTTATTAATAGAAAATCTCAAATTATGCATATAATTCGCAAAGGGGTTTATCAAGTGTTGTAAACCAATAGGGTACAAGCTATTAGCACAGCGTCATTTGCATGAAGGCAGGCTAGGATTGGACAGAGCCCAATATTAGGAAGGTCAGTACAATACTTGTTCAAAACCTGCCCTAAGTTGTCATTATACAGTGAAAATAGGAAGGGTGCTAATAAGCAACATTGCCTGACTCCTCACTTTATACGGAACATATGCGCACACTCTCACTTAACCGCAAACGTAACCATAGCTGTGCTAACGGCATACAAGTACCTCAGAAAATCAATTAAGGGAGGATCCACTCTGATATCAGTCATTCTACACCAAAGCTTGTCGTGGAGCACACAGTAAAAGGCAGATAAGAAGTCTACAAAGGCCAGGTATAGATTACAGTTTATAACCTGTGTATATTTCCCTGTAATTAATGCCAAATTAAGACCCTGTTCAATCATGTCAGTGGTGGATCGAAACCCGTACTGAAGGTTAGATAAAATCCCCTTTGTTCCATCCCAATCCTCTAGTCTGTTCAGCAACACATGCCCTACTACTTTCACCAGTGAATCCAATAAAGATATTTGGTGGTAGCAAGCAGGGTTAGGCCAGTCCTCTTTCTTAAATACAGAGACTATAAGGGATTCAACAAAGTAGTTAAAAAACTGGCACTAGCACATGCTTGCAAAACTAGAGTTAACAACGAAGCACAGAGGGGAATATTGTCCTTCTAAAGGTCTACAGGAATTGAATCGGGCCCAGAAGCATTTCCACCTTTACTAGCTACTAATGCAAAAGTACCCACCTAGCCCCCACCCCGAAAAATTACCGCGACCACCCACCCCCCTCAACCATCCCAACACCCGCCCCCAAAATTACTGCAACTCCAACCCCCTCCCCTAAAACCTAAAGCACCCCAACCACCCACCCCACCCCTAAAACCTAAACCCTGCCCCCTCCCTGCCTCTAAACCTTAATCACCCGAGCCCCCCACCCCACCCCCAAAAACTAAAAATAACCCGACTCCCCACCCAATCCCTAAAACTAAAAGCACCTCAGCCCCCACCCCACCCCTAAAACCTAAACCCTGACTCCCCTCCCCACCCCTAAACCGAGCCCTCCACCCCACCCGACCCCCCAAAAAAACAGCCCCAGCCCAACCTACCTTATCCTTGATCGCATCGTCCTTCTGTGCCTTAACCACACAGTGACGGTACGCACCGCCGCGGACATGACTGACATTTTATATCTATTCACTCACTTGCTACCTGACCTTCAACGGGAGAGGACCTACACTGCAAGTGCTGCTATGCCCTGTGTCTGGAAGCGACAATGGCTCATGTTTCTGGGGAAAGGGCCCCTGCCTTCAATGCGGAGGAGTTGGAGAGACTGGTGGGTGGGGTCTTACCCCAGTACACTTTACTCTACGGTCCTCCAGACAAACAGGTGAGTACACTGTGAGCATGATACGTGGGCCATGACTGTATGGAGTGCTGTGTGTGTAGGCCACATGTAGGGGGGGGCTAAGGCATCCTGGCCAGAGTGCTGCATGTATGGTTGTCAATGTATGGGCGTCAGGGGATGGGAGGGATAGGGTGGGCCATGAGTGTGACTGTCCGGATGGTTAATTAATTCCCTCTTCTGCTGTCTTTTTCCTGCAGGTCAGCACCCACCAGATAAAGGGTATTTGTCATGCCAGCGCCAAGGAGGTACAGACCCTGGGGGTCTTTGACAGGCTGAGCACCCACTGTCACAAACGGTGGGAGGACCTGCGGTGCTGGGCAAGGAAGACGGCAGAGGCCCAGGTGAGGCTGGCCTCCAAACGAGGAAGGGGCACCCGTCCTACCCTCACCCCCCAGATGTTCTGCATCCTGGCGGTGGCCTATCCGGAGTTGGATGGGCGCTTGAGAGCATCACAGCAGCCACAAGGGGGTGAGTACAAATTCAGATTCATTACTTTGTGCGCGTTAAGATTTTACCTAGGTGGGGATGTGGACTGTGGGTGCCCCAACACCATGGTGAACATGGCAGGGTAGGTCCCTTGTTGGGAAGGTTCTTAAGTATTCCAACCCCAATAGTGTTAGTGGGCATCTACTAATGGGCAGGGACCTGATGGTTTCAGCAGTGCGGATGGCGTTAGGCATTGTACCCCATGGGCTGGTGACTAGCATTGT
This sequence comes from Pleurodeles waltl, assembly GCF_031143425.1. Lineage (NCBI taxonomy): Eukaryota > Metazoa > Chordata > Amphibia > Caudata > Salamandridae > Pleurodeles > Pleurodeles waltl. The sequence continues at coordinate 287,114,344 of NC_090447.1, forward strand.
AACTGGTAGTGCATGGAATAGTGAATAGGGCTGTTCCCTGTGTGTTGTGTACTCCAACGGTATTGTTGTTGCTGGCATTGACCAAGTGTATCCTCTGTCTCTCCCCCCTTTTTTGTTTTGTCACCCTGTCCTTGTGTGCATTAGCATCATCTGGCGGAGGAGCTGAGGAACCGGCAACGGACGGAGCTGCATCCCACATGGGACTGGAGGCCGAATCCACCGACGGTGAGGGCACCAGTGGGATGGAAGGCAAGGGTAGCACCACGACGGGGACAGGAAGGGATACCACAGACAGCAACTCCTCCTCCGATGGAAGCTCCTTGGCGGTGGTGGACACCTCTGTGCCAACCGCAACAACAGGTACAGCCGCCACCCCCCTACCAGCACTGCCCTCCCATCAGCCCCTCTGCGTGTTTCCCGTGCCCGCTCAACAGGAGGATGGGCATCTCCTTCGCCCCTGGCACCTCAGGCCCAGCCCCAGTCAGCCCTGTGCCCTCACTGAGGAGGCTATTGACCTTCTGAGATCCCTCACTGTTTGGCAGTCAACCATTCTGAATGACATCCAGGGTGCCGAGAGGCATTTTCAACAAACACATGCATAACTGGAGGACATTCACTCTGGTGTGGCAGCCCAACAGAGAGCATTTCAGGCTATGGCCTCAGCACTGATGGCAGCCATTGTCTCTGTCTCTAGCCTCCCCCTCCAATTTGCTCTACCCAGTCCCAATTCCCTCAACCCCAGCCTATCCCAAGCACACCTTCAGACCAGCACTCACCCAAAGCAACACACAGAAGTGGCTCAAGCACCACACTTCATCTCACAGGCACTCACTCAAGCACCATCCTCATGCAGACACACCAACATCCATTGCCTCCACTGTGTCCCCCTCCTCCTCCTCTTCCACCTCCCTCCCAGTAGCATCTCCACCTACACCTGCATGCACTACATTCTCATCCACTACCTCCATCACCAGCACACCCATCACTACACACCCCTCACTGGCAGTCACCACCCCCACATCCATGCACATGTCCCCTGTGTCCTCTCCCACTGTGTCTGTGACCCCTTCTCCCAAAGTACACAAACGCAAGCACCCACCCACCCAACAGCCATCCACCTCACAACAGCATCCAGCCCATGCACCTGCACCCCAAATCAGCAGACAGACACCTCCTACAACCACACCCTCTTCCTCCACTCGCAAACCTTCTCCCTCTTCCCACCCCAGTGTCCCTAAGAAGCTTTTCCTGGCAAACATTGACCTGTTCCCTACCCCTCCCTCGTCCTTCCCCTCGGGACAGGGTGGCCAAAACCCTGCCCAGCGCCTCAGCCACCAAATCCACGTCCGCTGTGGTTCCTGCAGCTGTCAGGGGCTCAAACGGGACACCCATCAGGCCAGCCAAGGTGCCACCAACCCCTGCCAAGGCAAAAACCATTCTGCTACCTGGCAAGGTGAGAAAGGGGACAGCATCCAGAAAGGGGAAGGAGCCACACCACCCAGCCAGCCCACCTCAAAGACTTCAGCTGCCAGACCCAAGGTGACACCACCATCTGCCAAGGTCAGGAAGGGGAACAAAACAACAGGCAAGGCACTTCAGCCGTCCAAGGTTGCAGGAGAAGGGCTGGTGGCTACCAGCACAACCGCCAGCACCGCCACCTGCACCGCGGCCAGCACCACCAGCATCCCCGCCGCAAGCACCATCACCTGCACTGCCACAAGCACCACTACTGTCAGTAGCAGCAGCCCCAGTGGGCAGCCATCCGAGGCCGCCGGAAAAGGCCTGGAGCCTCCCTCCACCACTGGCAGCACCAGCACCTGCACCGCAGCCAGCACCGCCACCTGTACCGCTGCAATCACCACCGCAAGCCCCGCTGCAAGCACCGCCACCTGCCCTGCTGACAGTAGCACCACCGGCAGTAGCAGCAGCCCCAGTAGGCAGCCGTCCGAGGCTACAGGAGAAGGGCTGGACCCTCCCTCCATCACTGGCAGCACTCCCACCAGCACCGGCACTACCACCGCTGTGCAGTCGTAACCGCCGCCGGATGGACTCTAGCCCTGCCTCCATAGACTATCATGCATCCTGGTCACTGCAAATCTTGTAGCTCAGACACCCAGGTGAGGGACTGTGACCTGGCACCCCCCCCCAAGTGTTGCATTACTGGGCACAAAGTCCCCTCCAGAACCAGTGGAGAATGGCATCCAAAAACTCTATTCTTGGCAGGATGAAGCAGATTGGGCACAAAGCCCCATCCAGAACTAGTGGAGAAATGCATCCACTCACCCTATCCTTGACAGGATGAAGCACACTGGGCACAAAGCCCCCTCCAGAACCAGTGGAGAAAGGCATCCACTCACCCTACCATTCGCATGATGAACTAGACTGGGCACAAAGCCCCTTCCAGAACCAGTGGAGAAGGGCATCAACTCACCCTATCCTTGGCAGGATGAAGCAAACTGGGCACAAAGCCCCCTCCAGAATCAGTGGAACATGTCACCCACTTGAGAGACTGTGGCTTTGCACTCTCCAGGACCAGGCAGTGGGCAAACTACCCACTTGAGAGACTTGAGAGACTGTGGTTTTGCACTCCCCAGGAGCAAGCAGTGGGCAAACCACCCACTTGAGATACTGTGGCCTTACACTCCCCTGGACCAAGCAGTGGGCAAACCACCCACTTGAGAGACTGTGGCCTTGAACTCTCCAGGACAAGGCAGTGGGCAATCCACCCACTTGAGAGGCTTTAGCTTTGCACTCCCCAGGACATTGCTGTGGGCATGGAGCCCCCTCCAGGGGCAGCGGCATAGTACCATCTTCCTGCTGTGTGTTTTCGACCTGATGCCCCTGCAGTGTTCTCTCCATATTGAGGTAAGAGTCAAGTGTGGGCTTGGCCTGTTCTTTTTGGCCAAGTGGCCCACGGACATTTTGAGTGGACAATGTACCACCTTATGTACCTATTGTGTATTTTGTAAATACTGTTTTTGAATTTGTAACGTATATCTGACTATTTCTAATATGACACTCATTTGACTCCATTCATTTTGTCCTTGTGTTATTCCAGAGGGTTACGGGGTGTATATGTAATGTTGATGCATGTGTTTGTGTGTATGGTGTTGGAGGCAAGGGGGGTGTTGCGTGTTGCATGTGTGCTTCACTCTCTATTTCCTCCCCCTCCCCTGTGTGCTAGGTGCAGTACTCACCGTGGTGGTCGCCGTCGCCGTTTGTACTCCTGGTAGATGAGAAGATACACCAACAGTGGTAACACCTGTAGTTCGGGCTCCATGGCGTCCTGGTTCTTTGTTGAGTGTCGGAGGTGAGTGGTTTCCCTTCTGTGTTCTGTTTCCACTGTGCTTTTGATGGCGTTGCTACCGCCCCAGAAAAGCTGGCGAATGGGTGGGTTGTAATGGGGTCGGTGGTACATTGTCTTCTGACTGTCTGTTGGCGATTACCGCCGCAGTGTTTGTTGTTCCCGCCGTGGCGGTCGGAGTGTTAAAGTGGCTGTCTATGTTGGCAGTTTCCGCCGTGGTCGTGATTCTATTTTTCTTACCTCTGGCCTGTTGGTGGTATTACCGCCACTTTAACACCGACCGCCAGGGTTGAAATGAGGGCCTAAATTTCTTCTTTGTGGGGACAGTATACACAAAGCCCAATGGGAGTCCAGGATTCAAGACTTCCTTTATGCCGGAAAATCCCAGCAACATGGAAGGTTGCTTAAAAGAGCCCAGGGGAAGTGCCATGATGTGATTGCCTGATAGCATTTAGGCACCTACCCAATCCAAGAACATTTCAACCAGTTGTGGGGAAACAAAACAACACTGCCTCCCTCCCCTATGGTTTTCCTCTCTCGACTGACCTACTTGACTCTTCTGACCATCTTAGGCCCAGATTTATGTTAAAATAGTGCAGCGTGGTGCTGAGCCAAAAATAGCAGTGCCACACTGCAGCACTTTAGAAACACAGAAGTGTGCCGTATTTAGAAGAATACGGCACACCCATGCATTTCCCTCTGTACTGATGCTGAATTAAGGTGCCTAGCGCCAATGCAGGCATCCTTGCACCATAATTCAAGGGTGTCTGCGTTGAGCGGATATATTGTATAAAAACAATTAATAATGGCGATTTGGCATTTCCATGTGTGCTACAGGACGCAGCACACATAGAAGTACCAAAGCTTCATTTTGAATTATTGTTTATGTGCAGGAAGGGACCCCTTCCTGCACGTAAACAATCGTCAATGGCATTTTGCTTCTTCTACACATAGAGAAAGCAAAAAACGAGAAGGGATTACAAGCATTCCTCCTTGTTTTGCCTAGTATTTGGCGCTGCCTCAGGTTTACAAAAACTCATAAATCTTAGGTGTCGTCAAAAGCAATGGGTGTTGTGGTGGAACACCCACTGCAACACCCATTGAATGCCCCTTTGATGCAGAAAACTGCATCGGAGGGACCCATATTTCCAAAGAGACGTAACGCCACAAAAAAGTGGTGTTATACCTCCTTGTAAATATGGAGCAGTGCTTAGCACCACCGGAGGGTCACGAAAAGTGATGCTCTTGTGGTGCTAGGGGGTCTTACATATGCCCCATAATGTCTGAAAACAGGACTTGTGTTAGCCCAGTACATTTCACCATCCAATGCAACAGCTTCTTTCTTAGTGAGACTCAAGACTCTTGTTCACTGGAGTGTAAATTAGGAACATGGGTTAATACTACTACTACAAGGAGTCGCCTCTGGTGGAAGATCAAGATGGTCTGCAGAGGACAGAAAGGTCTTACTTCTTGCAGCACTGTTTAAAATGGCAGGAGGGTCTAAAGGGTGGCAAGACTGATAGTTGTTAGTCTGCACTCTCCTATGTAAAGACTTAGCACTCTCCGGGGCTCTATTGCCACCTTGCATTGCACAATAAAACTTAGAAGGAATATTAGCAGGGGGACCTGAATTAATATCCTCCCCTCGGGTTGAGTTGATTACTGTTTGAAGTAAAGAAATTCCGCCTACTAATTTCTTAGTACTCCAAATGACAGATGGCTGAATTATGGCATGGCTGCCCTTTAAAAGCTCCATGCACGCAAAAACAGAGCTTTCAATCCGATCCAATCTCACACTCAAAGACCTTATAGTACAGTCAAAGGCTTGAACCACAATGATTACTGAATTAATTTACTCTGAAGAAACCTTTCTAGAGGATCTTGTGGGTACTTTCTTTTGCTTTATCTTGGAAAAGATTGGATTAGCGTTGAAACTCAAAGTGGCCTGTGGATGCAGTGCAGACTTAGACTCATGATTGCTAGAGCGGGGGGAAAATCGTCAGATTGCTTGGTCCCTTGGTGGGAGATTGTATGTCGGAATTTCTCATAGTTCTGCCTTGCAAAACATCTTGGACACACCCATTCACAAGCATATTTAGAGAATTTGACATTCAGCCGGCAGTAGACTTAGAGTGCTGAGGTTCACCTGTTTCAGAAAGATTGTTCGTCGTTCCTCCCTAGCTCACAGAAAGAGATTCCTCTACATTTGAAATTTGCTTTCTATTTCACTCAATGCACCTGTGATGAAATTCAAAATGCTCAAACAGAATTTAAACTGGTGACTTTCTCTTACTCCCCCCTTAGGAGGGGCCTTTCTCTTACCCATGGCCACAATCTAGGATAAGGATGTCCTAATTGCCAAATAAAAATGCAGTCTGAGGACAAAGTACAAAAGCAGGCAAGGAACTTAAATGACAGAACAGGCTTTGGATCAAATCAGGACTGACCGTAAATTCACGCTGCTTTCAAAACCACAGAATCAGCCTATGTGCTATGAGATAAGGCAAGGAAAGTGGCCATGAGGGGGGGTCAGCCCAGCCTCATCTGGCCACGGACAGGCACAGACAGGTCCGCTTTTGACCCAGGCGTTGCCTGGGCACTTGTCCAGGTACATCCTGTACCGCAGAGCAAGAGTGTCCCTCTTGAAGTGTCTCCGGGCACTCAGGTGATGATATGGGTTGTAGTCCCTCTACATCCCGGGAGCAAAACTGTGCATCCAGTTCTTTGAGGCAAGAGAGTCCCTCTTGAAGTGCTTTTAGGTGCTCAGCTGACAGCAGTGGGCTCCTCCGCTGCAGATGGTTAAGAGGGGTGGAGTCCCTGTCCTCCCCTATTGCAAAACTGTGTGTCCCATGCCGTGGGGCACGAGGTTCCCTCTTGAAGCGCCTCCTGGTGCTCAGCTGACAGCAGCAGCCTCCTCTGCCATAGGTAAAGATGGGGGTTGGAGTCTCTCTCCACCCCTAGTGCAAGACTGCATGTCCCACTCACTACTTAATCCTCCTCGGCCATCATGTCATCTATTTACTCAGGGGCATCCACTGACCCATGCCCCCACTGCCTTGTCAGCCTGAAATCCAACCTCATTGGCACTGAACTCACCAGCATCCTCAACCTCTACCTCACCTCTGCAGTCTTCCAGTGCAAATGGAAACATGCAAAAATCAAACTGTTCTTGAAAAAACCCTCCGCTGACCCAAACAAACTTAAAAACTACTGACCCATCTCTCTACTGCCATACCCTGCAAAAGTACTCAAGATGGCCATCAATCAGCAACTCATCAGCCACCTGGAAGAAAACAACCTACTGGACATTTCCCAATCATGTTGCTATTCCAACCATAGCAGCGAGGCCACACTCATCGCCACGACAGACAACATCAGTACACTCCTTGATAGCGGTAGAATCAGCGCCATCATCCTCCTCAACCAATCAACCACTTTTGACACTGTATTCCGCCACAACCTCATTAACAGACTCTGCATCATTGGAATACTCGACAATGCCTTCAAATGGATCGCCTACTTCCTGACAGGATGCACCTAGAGACACTGAATACCCCCCTTCATCTCCCCACCCAAGAGCATCAATTATGTGGTACCACAAGGTTCATTCCTTAGCCCCACATTGTTCAACAACTACATGACCCCCCTGGCTGACATTGTCAGATCTCACAGACTCAACATCATCTCCTATGCAGACTACGCTCAACTCATCCTTTAACTTACTGAAGATCTCTCTAACACCGCAACAAACTTCTGCAACGCGATGGCCAAAGTGATTGACTTGATGAAAACTAACTTCCTCAAGCTCAACTCTGACAATACAGAAGTTCTGATGTTTGGGAAAAACAGCTCCATATGGGACCACAGCTGGTGGCCCGCCATACTTGGACCCTCACTGAAGACCACAGACCACCCTAGCAACCTCTGCATCATCCTCAACAGTGAGTTAAGCATAAAGAGGCAGATCAACACACTCACTTCCTTATGATTCCACACCCTCTGCATGCTCCGCAGAATCTTCAGACGGGTCTCAGTTAATACCAGGAAAACTGTCACCCAGGCCCTCGTCACCAGCCACCTTGACCACAGAAATGCCCTCTACTCTGGCATCTCCTCCCAGCTCCTAAAGAGACTCCAGACAGAACGCTGCAGCCATATTGGATGTTCTCAGATGCATCCACATTACCCCCCACCTCAGAAACTGCCAATGGTTCCCCTTCTAGAAGATATGCCACTTCAAGCTCCTCATGCATACATACAAAGCCCTACAGGATCAAGGACCGGATTACATCAAACTCTGTCTAAGATCCCATCAACTCACTAAACACCTGCGCTCCTCCCCTCTATCCCTCTCACACACATCTAGAATCCAGTGCAGTCACAGCAATGACTGCTCCTTTTCCTACATTGCTGTCAAGGGCTAGAATGACCTACCCCTTCTTCTCCGAACTACACCCTCACTGGCAGACTTCAGGAAGAGACTCAGGATCTAGCTCTTTGACAGAAACATCTCACCACAGTGCCCAGATACCCCCAAGGGTGACAGTGGCACACTTTAGAAATGATTGATTGATTGAGAAGTATGTGACTGCACACCGAGAGGGGTTGAATTTTGAGTAATTTGCATTCACATACTCATGCAAAATTATGGTCAAATCAAACAAAATGATATGCACTAACCCAAAATGAAAATCTATCATTTAACACTACACTTTAGTGCAAAGTCTTTGGTGCACAAATACATTTAAAAAAGAGCACCCCAAATGACAGCAACTTGCTTTTTATTGTTCATGTTTGTTTGTAGGAAATTTCTTTACCATGGATTACTTCAAATTGAACTATTCATGGTAAATGTTTACAACAAATGGTGTGTAATTACTCAAAGTGGCATAGTGGTTGTAATTTAAGGAATTTTGCAGATCAAGCATAATGAAAAATTCCATTAATTATGTGAATTTCCCCAGCAGATTTGATATTTCACGCAGACATATTATGCACCCTTGCTACCCTAAGAATCAAGTGCAGAAGGGGGTTGTCGTAGCAGAGTTTTCTATACCTTAATCTTTGGGTGTAACCATTAAATATCCCCCTCCACAGGTCATATGTACCTTTTGATGGTCGACAAGGAGAAGTAAGGAGCAATCATCTACATCAGTCTAATAGCGTGTCAAATAGTAAATTACTTTTTTGTTCCATCAATAAAATAGAGTTAATGTGAGTTTTATTTTCAATTTTTTTCATTTTTCATCTTAATCCATTAGGTAATAATCTTTAGATTTCAGCATTAAAAGTTACTATAATCCATCAAATTATATTTGATTGTAAAATAGAGTACAATATTTGTTAAAATAACAGTAAATAACGGTAATAATAAAGCAATCTTGCTCCATAAAAATTACCTAATGTAAATTAGATTGGAATAATGAGAGAAAAATATGTAAATTTAGATACCCATGTAGGGCACTGGTGAGAGAGTCAGTTGCACAAGCATGAAACCTTTGCTTAAACAGCTGAAAAGTATTCTCAGGTCAAAATTCAGTAGACAATCAATAAAATCTAAATAAACAGAAACTATAAAGCAAATCCCAGGGAGTCAGGGAAGGAATCTGGAATCTCACAGGTTTGCTAGGAACACACACTAATACAAACATACAATATTCTAAGTTGCAACATATTTTCTTTTGTTTCCTGAGTCCTCCAATAAACTCTGATTAAATTCCTGGAAATAGGCAAATTTCTCATTTTGCCAGACTGATATAATAGTCTTTAGACACTATACCTTGATGGGTTACATTGTTGATATTCTGGGCTCCAGACTGTTCTTCTCATGTCTCAGTCCTCCTGTTGCCTCCTCTCCTCCAGTGAGAACCTATCAGTTTCTAATACACTACAAGTATATTTTTACTAGCTAACAGAAAGACTTTGGAAAATTACAACATTTGCAAAAAGAGAGAGATTAATTGTGTGCAAACAACTATTTAATGTGAAAAAAGGCCTTTCAGTGTTAATGCATTATTTTTCAGACATCAACAGTTGGGCTAACTTAAATCAGCTCTTTCATTTCATGTTAAGCCCTACAATATTTAAGTATGATTGCCTACTATGAATTTTGCATTTAGTATATACAATTATTAAACATAGGCTTTGCACTTTAATAACAAAAAACATTTTTGCTTGCAAATAAAATTTCACACCACCAGGGTTGCACTTGGCATGTTCTTCAAAGCCACCCACATGGTTTGTGTGGGGGGGCGATTTATTTTTTTCCAAAAACAAACTCTTGCTTTAGGCGTTTGTTTTTGAAAAATGAAAAACTGTGATAAATGTTGATGGCTGGCTACCCTGTTAGACTGAAAATGCTGTGATAGCTGGTCCTGGCAATGTTAAGAGGTGTCTTCGGGGCCGGTGGACATCTCTAGATTTTAGAGACAGGATGACCATCAGGGCAATGGAGCGATTTTTTCCATTTCCGTGATAGGCATGACTCCGTTCTCCAAACCTAAAAGCAGTTTCTCATTTCTCAATGCAAATGACTAGGAACAATACCATATACAGGAATCACTTCATTAAATGATGTTGGTTTCATATAATCCTCTGAACTGCACCAATTCCCTGAACTTTCAGATCGATTGAAATCTGAGCTTTAAAACTCACATCTCATACAAGACCTGAAGTGAATGTGATCAACTCTCTTTAATCCACACAATCTGGTCTTTCCTTCCTGGGGAATATCTTCTAAACGTCGGCCTTGTACTTTCTCAATGAATCAAACACATTACTGTGCTCTTCATGCTTCAACACAAACCTATTAAAGAATTGTATGATACATTCACCTCTCAGATTCATCTGTGGACTGCCTCAACCCACCCCATCATCTTCAAGAACTGATTAGTCATGTTTTTGAAACTTAACATTAGTACACCATCTTATCTGGCCTTCAAGATCAAGATATCCAGAGTGCACCAGGAACGCCTTAGTAGCGGTCCCGTCAGAGTAGAGAACACAAACAATTATGTTCTTCCTGAATGACAAGACTGTGCATTTCCACCCCTCATCTCACATTCCATGTCCTTTTCTCCAGTCAATTTCTCAATATGAAAAAAACTACATAAACAATGAAGTTTATGAAGTGGTGCAACCCTGCTTCCTCCTCTGCTAGCAGGTATCCCTCCACCGTCTAACTTTCACATCAAGATTGCTAACCCCAAGTAGAGCCCCTGTCTCCTACACCACTTCATGTTGCTTTATAGATTAAGGCCCGTATTTATACTTTTTTTAGCGCCGCATTTGCGCCGCTTTTTGGCGCAAAACGGCGCAAACCTACAAAATACAATGGCATTTTGCAAGTTTGCGCCGTTTTTGCGTCAAAAAACGACGCAAATGCGGCGCAAAAAAAGTATAAATACGGGCCTAAGTACTTTTCACACACCTATAGGCATGCAGATGTTATCCAGATTATCACAACATGTAGCTGTTTAATAGGCTGCAATGGCAGTATTAAATAACTTATCTGGGGTATTTAACAACTTAAGCAATTGTTCAGAAGAAGCTACTATCTGTCATATTTTCTGACAAAAGAAAGGTCAATCAGCTTGTACTGCAACTAATGTAGTTTAGTAGTAATGCAGTTGTTCAGTACATACAATGGAGCCCAATGGGATATTTTATTGTGCAATAGAGTTTTCCTCCCCTTAGTTTTAGTTTAGTCAAATACTAAATGCAAAAAAATACTGAAATCTTAGCCTACTTATTTTTAAGCCAATTTTCTAAACATTTTCATAAGATTCTACCAGATTCTGAAAGCACAGTGTACATTTTTCTCTTTTAACTATACACGTTGTTTCTTATTATATTCTTGTAATTGCCTTAGGTAACTACTGAATGCTCTGATTACTTACTGGCAATCTTCATTACTCTGATTCTTCCTTCCTTATCCCATTCCGAATGAATGGAGTGAAGTGCCTTGTTCACTCCTCACATCACGTCTAGAAAGCTACTTCTTCTCATTTTATGAAAGGGAAGAAGGGCAAGAAGCATATAGCCTCTCATCTTCCCCAGAACTACCTGTGTATCACCAAGCATCACAACACCAGCTGATGAAAGAACAAGGAGGGAGGGAGGGACGGACGTGGGGAATGGGATGAGGAAGGAATAATCAGAATAATGAGGATTACCAGTAAGTAATCTTAGCATTACTTTCTCATCGTCCTTCCTTGTTCCATTCTGAACAAATGGAGGAATGCCCAAGCCAGACCACTTTCAGAAGCCACATGAAAGAACCACAAGGAACACAATCAGGGCAGTGCAAAATTTAATGAAGCACAAAAAAACACAGAAGCCCAGGAACAGAACCGACCACAAGCTAGTGACATGAATAGTCCATAAGCAAGGAACCGCCTCAGAAGGAGGAAGCAGTGGCGAACAGAACCACAGAACCAAAGGACAATTCGGAACCATGAGCAACGTGCAACCTGTAATTGGTAATGAAGGTGGAAGGAGAGGACCAGGTGGTAGCCTTGCAAATATACCTGAATAGAACCCCAAACCATTCAACCCAGGAAGAAGCCATACCTCATGTGGAATGGGCCATAATCCCATCCGGAACTTCCGGGCCCAGTAAGCTGAAACCAGATTGAATCCAATGGGACAAGGTGTAAGAAGAAGGTCGTTCACCCTTCCGCACTGGTCCAAAGCTGACAAAAAGCTGGTCAGATTGCCAAATAAATCTTCAAAGCACAGAAGAAATCCAAAAAGGACAAGGAAGGGTCAGAGTCCAAGCCCTACAGAGACACAACAGGGAGAACAATTTCCTGCTCACAATGAAAGGAAGAATTCACCTTAGGGAGAAACTTAGGATCCAAGGAAAGTACGACCCGGTCCTCAAAAATTCACAGGTAAGGAGGGTGACAAACCAAGTTATTATGTTCACCCAAAAGCCTGAAGTGTTAATGGCTAACAGAAAAAAAAAAACCTTTCAAAGTAAGGAACTTAAGGGACCCTGACTCAAGGGGCTCATAAAGGGGGTACTTCAAATGGGAAAGCACCACAGGAAGGTCCCAGGGGGAAAGGCTCCAAAAGGGAGGACGAAGAAGGTGGAAACCCCTGAACAACTTGGAGGCCACACCTGCGAAAGATGATATAACATCCATTGGAGCCCAAAATTTTTTCATGGAGCACCACTTATGTTCAGAGTAGCCACAGAGAGACCCTTATCAAAACCTTCCTGAAGAAACTGAAAAATTGCAGAGGAAGTGGCAGATACAGGAGACAAAGTCCAGGCCCTGCACCAACCATCAAAGGACCCCCAATGATGCGCATAAGCCTTGTTAGTGGAAACCTGTCTAGAAGACTGAAGGGAACGGGAATCCTGCAAAGAAAGACCCTGCTTCATGAAACCCTCCTTCTCACCCTCCAGACTGTGCAATGCAAACGTGCCATTGTCCGCAGAGGAAGGAGAGGGACGGACAGAAGGGAAGGCATCAGAGGAAGACACCACTCGGGCCCCACCGCTAGGAGGCAAGGAAGAGGGAACCAAGGTCTCTGAGGCCAAAAAGGAAGGACCACAACCACCTCTGCCACCTCCCGGAACAGGCAAGACAAGAACCGCTGTATCAGGGAAACTGGGGAAAAGCGTAAAGAAGACCCAAGGGGCCAAGGATCAGTCAGGGCATCAGTCCCCAGCGTGCCCCGAGTGAGGAACCGGGTGAAGAAGAGAGGCAGCTTGGCATTCAAGGGGATAGCAAAGAGATCATCTTTAGGAACACCCCAGCGACTGCAAATCTGGGAAAACATTGAAGGAGCCAGATCATACTCCAGGGAGGATGGGAACACCTGACTCAGAAGATCTGCCTGACAATTCAGCACCCCTTAAATGTGAATGGCCCGCAACCTGAGGAGAAATAACTCTGCTGAGGACACAATGAGGTGGGCAAGGAGATTGAGGGAGGAGGACACCGTGCTGAACTGGTTATTGATGTATGACATCGCCACTCAGTTGTCCACCCGGACCACTATCGAGTGATCCCAAAGAGGGGAGGCAAAGACCTGGAGGGCATTCTAGACCCTCCCATTGCTTCTACTAATTGGAAGACATTGAAGCCTCCTCCATGGAGCAGAATCCCTGAGCAGTGAGGCCCCCATGACCACCCCAGACCAGGCTGCTGGCCTCGGTAATGAGGACCAAAGGAGTCAAAGACTGAAGAGGAAAATCACGGTACATCGAAGGAGGAAACAACCACCAGAGGAGATCCTGCTGAATTGAAACGGAAACAGGAATAAGAGCTTCGTAGTTGCCACTGGTCGGTGTCCAGGGAAGCAGGATATGGAGCACCACCGGGCCCCAACATCCAAATTTGCCACCTGAAAGAAAGAAGGGAAACAAAGTAGCAACATAGAAGCCAACCACAAGGACAAGCAAGATAGTGGCAAGGAAAGGGGAGAATCACCATAAAACAAACACCATCTTACCATCAGACCCTAAAGATGCAGTCATTGCCTCGCAGAAGTGTCCTGAACCTGCAGGAGACCCTGAAGAGACTGACAGAGCTGCACACACCGGGAGGCAGGAAGGGACACCGCCCTCTGTCCATATAAAAAACGGCACCAATATACTCCAGTCGCTAGAGGGAGTCAGGTGGGACTTGGAGGGATGAATCAGGAATCTGAAGTTCTCCAAGAGGGATACCATGGAGGCTGTGTCTACCAGAGTCATGTCCAGAGAGGGTGCATGTATCAGAAGGTCATCAAGACGGGTGGATCAAGACACCTCTGGAATGAAGGAGACCCACCAGCAGGGCCCGAACCTTAGTGAAAGTCCTGGGGGAGGACTTGAGCCCAAAGGAAAGCACCCTGAACTGCCAATTTTGGGAGGCCACCGCAAACCTCAGGAACTTCTGAGAGGCAGGAGCCACCAGAACATGGAGATAGTTGTCCTGAAGATCGATCTTTGTCAGGAAAACTCACTGAGAGACCAGTGGAATCACCTGACACAAAGTGGGCATCTGAAAGTTTTAGGGTTGGGACAATGCAGTCCAGAAACTGCAGGTTGATGATGTGTTGAAAATCCCCTGTGACCTTCCTGACCATGAAGACACGGGAATAGCAACCGCACTCCCTCTCCTGTGAAGGAAGCACAAGGAGGGTATGTTTCAGGATCAGGGAGGCAACACCATCGGCTAAGGCCAATCTGTTCACCAGAACCCAAGGCCATGCCGTCTGCAGGAAGTGAGGATCTGGACCTCAGAGAAAAGCCCAGACAAACACCCAGGGAAAGACAAGACAAGAACCGCTGTATCAGGGAAACTGGGAAAAAGCGTAAAGAAGACCCAGGGGCCAAGGACCAGTCAGGGCATCAGTCCCCAGCGTGCCCCGAAGTGAGGAACCGGGTGAAGAAGAGAGGAAGCTTGGCATTCAAGGGGATAGCAAAGAGATCCCCTTTAGGAACACCCCAGCGACTGCAAATCTGGGAAAACATTGAAGGAGCCAGAACATACTCCAGGGAGGATGGGAACACCTGACTCAGAAGATCTGCCTGACAATTCAGCACCCCTTAAATGTGAATGGCCCGCAACCTGAGGAGAAATAACTCTGCTGAGGACACAATGAGGTGGGCAAGGAGATTGAGGGAGGAGGACCCCGTGCTGAACTGGTTATTGATGTAGGACATCGTCACTCAGCTGTCCACCCGGACCACTATCGAGTGATACCAAAGAGGGGAGGCAAAGACCTGGAGGGCATTCTAGACCCTCCCATTGCTTCTACTAATTGGAAGACATTGAAGCCTCCTCCATGGACCAGAATCCCTGAGCAGTGAGGCCCCCCATGACCACCCCAGACCAGGCTGCTGGCCTCAGTAATGAGGACCAAAGGAGTCAAAGACTGAAGAGGAAAATCACGGTACATCAAAAGGAGGAAACAACCACCAGAGGAGATCCTGCTGAATTGAAACGGAAACAGGAATAAGAGCTTCGTAATTGCCGCTGGTCGGTGTCCAGGGAAGCAGGATGTGGAGCACCACCGGGCCCCAACATCCACATTTGCAACCTGAAAGAAAGAAGGGAAACAAAGTAGCACCATAGAAGCCAACCACAAGGACAAGCAAGATAGTGGCAAGGAAAGGGGAGAATCACCATAAAACAAACACCATCTTACCATCAGACCCTGAAGATGCAGTCATTGCCTTGCAGAAGTGTCCTGAACCTGCAGGAGACCCTGAAGAGACTGACAGAGCTGCACACACCAGGAGGCAGGAAGGGACACCACCCTCTGTCCATATAAAAAATGGCACCAATATACTCCAGTTGCTAGAGGGAGTCAGGTGGGACTTGGAGGGATGAATCAGGAATGTTAAGTTCTCGAAGAGGGATACCATGGAGGCTGTGTCTACCAGAGTCCTGTCCAGAGAGGGTGCATGGATCAGAAGGTCATCGAGATGGGTGGATCAAGACACTTCTGGAATGAAGGAGACCCACCAGCAGGGCCCGAACCTTAGTGAAAGTCCTGGGGGAGGACTTGAGTCCAAAGGAAAGCACCGTGAACTGCCAATTTTGGGAGGCCACCGCAAACCTCAGGAACTTCTGAGAGGCAGGAGCCACCAGACCGTGGAGATAGTTGTCCTGAAGATCGATCTTTGTCAGGAAAACTCTCTGAGAGACCAGTGGAATCACCTGACACAAAGTGGACATCTGAAAGTGTAGGGTTGGGACAATGCAGTTCAGAAAGTGCAGGTTGATGATGTGTTGAAAATCCCCTGTGACCTTCCTGACCATGAAGACACGGGAATAGCAACCGCACTCCCTCTCCTGAGAAGGAAGCACAAGGAGGGTATGTTTCAGGGAGGCAACACCATCGGCCAAGGCCAATCTGTTCACCAGAACCCAAGGCCATGCCGTCTGCAGGAAGTGAGGATCTGGACCTCAGAGAAAAGCCCAGACAAACACCCAGGGAAACTACCTGAAGAACTCAGGCGTCCATGATGGAAGTGGCCCAAACAGGAAAGAACTGACCTAGGTGCCCCCCCAATGGGAGAAACAGAGGGCGTGGCCCAGTCAGGAAGGAGGTTTCAGAACACCCTCACCACCTAGACTGGTGAGAGGCACTCCCTGAAGGAGAATTCCTATGCTGGAACCGGGAGCAGACAGTTTCTGAAAATGATCCTGCCATCTCATACCACCATTCAAGACCTTAGGCTTCTGACGGGAAAGTTGAACATGTTTCTGACCTTTGAAGGACTTCGTGGGGAACACCACCAGTACATCCCCAAAGAGTTTAGAACCTTCAAAGGGCATGCGCAGCAAACAATTCTACTGAGAAGAATCAACCCTCCAGTCTCTGAGCTGAACATGATGCCTAGCAGAAACAGAACCAGCAGTGGCAATTGCAGAAGCCCGACGAGAGTCAAAGGCAAATGAGAGAGAAACATTGCTTGAATCTCTATACGGTGCGGCAAATCAGAGAAGTCTTCAACATCCTGAATAGCAGAGAAGAGTGATTGAAAATTCTTGACCTGGAATCAGAAAAAAGGAGGACTTCCCCTGCTGCAAATTATAAGCGTCTGACAGCTGACGAACCATGTCCTGGAGTTGAGAGTCAGAAACCAGGAGCTGCTGATGGTGTATCCCACCATCATGCACCCCTTTAGGTGGCAAGTCAGGAGAAAGATGGTGACTCTTCCGAGCATGTTTCCCCATGTCAGCAGTGTGAGGAACAGAAGAAAAACACACAGAGCGACCTGGAATGAAAGGCAACCAAGGACCCCAGAGGAACACCAAAAGCACAGGAAAAAAAGACGGGCCCCTGGGAAGTTGAAAAAGACACCCTGGGGGTGGAGAAAAAGGACAACGGGCGGGAAGGCTGTAACCAGTCCCCACCACAGGACCCCAACCACCAGGCAAGGCAGGCCAATAGCCAGACCACAGTGCCAAACAACAATGGAATGCACCCAGCCAGACTAACCATGGCATGCTGCAGAAACTGAAAGCTGCCAAAACGCATGCCAAAGGGCAAACAGGGAAAAACTACAAACCTAGGCAGGCAAACATCAATAGGTCCCACAGATAAGAGGGCCACACCTCTATGCTCAGGGGCCAAGCCATGCACAGTCCCCTGTGCAACATACAAAGCACAGACAACGTTCAATGCAGGATGGGAGCCCTGTGGCCAGCATGGCCTGACCGGCGCACCAATGCTAATTTGACAGAAGCCCCTTCCCTCGCACACCGGAGGACAGAGGAAAACATGCAGAGTCCATGACACCCCAGAGAACACTGTACAAACGCACAGGACAGCCTGCCTCAAAGGGAAGCAAGGCACCCCCACAGCCCTGGAGGCACCCACGCAGCCAACAAGAAGGTGCTGGGCCAAAGCAACTAGAAATCGTCAAAGCACGCCAGACCTACAGTGACCAGCAAAGCAGTTGTTGGCAAAAAACAGCAACCCGCAGCACCCAAGCAGCCACCCTTACCGACAAAGTGGAAAAAGAACTCCAAAGGGGGCAAAGGCAGCTCTTCACTTAACCCGATGAAAAGATGTTGCAGTCACAAAAAAAGAACACGTGGTTCTGGGGGATACGAGGGGCTATTTGTCCTTGTCCTTTTTCCCTTTCATATAAAGGGAAGAAGTAGCTTTCTAGATGTGAGGAGTGAATAGGGCGCTTCACTCCATTCATTCGGAATGGGACGAAGAAGGACGCTGAAGAGGGAATGTTATCATCAGAGCTTCTTAAAAATATAATTTAGTGGATTAAAACACGATATTGACAGCAGTGCCACTAGTTACTAAGGAACGTGGGTGGGCTTAATTGTCTCATCCTCAAACTACACATTTATGAGATGTTCTGAGTTAAATAAACTTCCAGTATTTCTTCCTCATCTAGGTACAGAAGTGTGTAAGACTTCCAGCCTGCTCATGTTTTAAGCAAACATTGTGTTGAAAATTCAGTAGAAGCTCTGTGTCCAATCATTAGAAACAATGTGCTACTTCGAGGGCCAATTACTTTCAGATGCTACTTCAGTTTATCTCGGGCAGAAAGAAAAATTAAGGTTTGTGTTAAGTGTTAACAATATATCGATGTTGCATCCTTGAAAGGTACTGCTATAGAGACGAGTGTCAAGAATTATTATTGCTTCTAAGGGGCCCTGTATTGTTAATGACACAGAGGTGAATTTCTGGCGTTTTGAGGCAAGCGATTTTTGTATTATGGATTTTGTTTTTCAGATTCACTATAAAAAGTACGAGATTAATAATCTGAGTATGGAAGAAGCTGTAAATATAATTCCAAAGGTGTACGCATGGGTCAGACAAGACACTGGGCACCTGGTAATGGCACTCTTCCAGTTGTGAAGAACCTCCACCTCTTTTCAAAGCAGTGGCATTAGTGAAACAGAGTAGAGGGTCGTATTGGAGTTAATGAAACAAGTCAATACATCAGAGGATAACATAGTGCGTGAGAAAACAATGGGAAAAGGAGAGAGAAAAAGACAGGAAATCACTACGAGGAGAAGAAAAAAGAGTAAGTGGTGCAAGGAGTTAACATTCAAGCTTTATGCAAAAGACATATGTTCTACTCTTTGAAACCATCACTCAATAAAAAAACATAGTGAAAATGCATCTTGTATCGGATTACCCCTCCCTTTAAAACTCTCCTGTTTGCTCGCTTCCAGAGGGAAATATACTCCAGAAAGAAATGGAGTAACATCCGTGCTTTTAACTATCACGTAGCCAAAGAAATGCTGTCCTATCTTGGATAAAGGTAACAAATCTACTGACAAAGTTCTATGTGGAGTTTACCGTCATTGTTACTCAATAAAACACACAATATTCTCTTTCCGATTGCTCATCCCAGTAGTCCTATTTATCACCTACTCTTATCTCTAAACCTCTCTCTTGTCTGCCACTTTGTTTTTCTTTGAAATTGTATTTAGGATCTATAAAGCTCTCTCAACGTCCTAAATTTGCCATTGGGTTTCATAACTGTAGCACATTTTCAGACAGATTTGGCAGCAAGAAAATATGTTGAAGACCCATTAATCACACTGACTAACCAATCATAGGGGCTTATTTACAAGCCACACCGCCCCACCAGAGGGTCACAAAAGTGAAGTTCCGGTGACGCTACCTGCAGAGCCATATCTACAAGGCCACGTAAAACCACCCTGAGAGCCTTTACATGCCCTTGTGGATATGGCATGAGACAACGCAGCGCAAGTCACTGAATTAGGGAGATGTGCCATGGGTGTTACAGTGAGTGTTCCCGTGTAACACTCATGGCATTTGACACATTTCCAGATTTACAAGAAATGGTAAACCTGGGAATACATCAACATCCAACGCGATCACAGGGGTGGCTTGAGGGAGGCACATCGAGGAGAAATAACATTATTTCTCCTCATTTTTTCCTCTTTCGATGTGGGCTGCAGAATGCAGCACACATGGAGAAAATTGCCTCCATTGATTGTTTTTGTGCCTTGCTGCACCACCCTGCACCATGGGGCTTGTAAATAAGTCCCATAGTTTTTTGAAGCCCAGGAAAATATTTATAAACTATTTGCCCAAGCTTAGTTCCTTATGACAGAAAATGGGTTGACCAATACACACAGATGTTAGAGAGAACATAAAGTAAATATGAGCATGCTGTCATCACGCAAATAGAGGAATAATGGAAGAAGCGCAGCACTAAAAAGACATGTGAACCTGGTTCGAATTCTGCTTTGGTTCAACCTCTTGTGTTTCTGGGCAAATCAATTTTCCTGGATTATAGATTTGTAGTGGAACTTTAATGATTGAAAAAGCAGGCTATGAAGCTACAGTCAATGCATTAAGGAATTGTGTTCCTTCTTAAGGACTTTTTGAGTGATTTGCATACCACATGCCACTTGCAAGAAAATCACAATCACCTTTGAAGGAAACAGCCTTCAATGGTCCCCTAAAAAAATTGGATTAAATGCAAACAATTCAACACTAATTTTAGAACTTTGTAAATTCTGAACAAATCACTTTTGGGCCGGATTAGGAGTTAGGTGGTTGAACTAACCCAACTTCAATACAGCGGTGGTGAGGCACCTGTCAAGCCGGCGACCTCACCATCGCTGCATTCCGATGTTTCCACTGGGATGACTGGCACACACATATCACGGTTCTGTAGACCAGCACAGTGGAAACAATGTGCTAGGGAGCCGAGGCCAATGCCAATGCCATCTCACACAGCACCTTCAGAATGAGCACTGTCTGCAATAGCAGAAAGTGTGCATTATGAGGGAGCTAAGAGGGGGCGCTTGCACTGCCAACAACACTGCCTTTCAACCAGCCTTTTAATGACGTGGACCCCTTAATGAAAAGGCTCGTGGAAAGAAAAATCATGATCAGCACGGTGGTGCTGAACTCGGAAACACTGTGGGGGAACTTGACTAACTGCTGCCAACCCGTCAGGATCCCTGATCCCAGCATAAGCCGCAGTCTCCTGGCGGTCCAACTGCCAGGATAGTAATTCGGTGTTCAGACTGACAGAATTGCGGCAGTCCAACTGCCACAGCAAGTTTGACGGTCCGTGGATGACTACATTCATAATTAGGTCCTTAATCTCCATGTTCCTACTCTAAAAACAAATTTGACCTTGTGTAATGTGATCTAGGGATCATGTGAAGTGCTCTAATGAGTTTGACCCTAGTTTTCACTACATAAAACTGCAGAAAATACAAAAGCAATCTTAAATAAAAGTTACATGGCTCAATTAAGACCGTTTTGTATCTGAGTGAAATATTTTACAGTTTCCATTTGATCAAATATTATCACTAACAATACTCCATTTTTGGAATACTCATGTAGTCATTTATTTATTTAAATCATTGTTACAAGGTGTGTTTGTTAAACTACATTCACTTATGTGAATTAAATTATATATCCCATACTAGACTTGGAATCCTTGGCTTGTTCTCCCCTAACGTTTTGTCTCTGTTTCCCAGGTTGTTGATGTGCGCTGGATTCTGTTTTTGCTGTGTTTAAAACTCTGGGCCCTCTACCACTGCTATCTAGTGCTAAAGTGCAAGTGCTCCTATGTAAAATGCATGTGTAATTGGGTTTCCACTATTGGCATATTTCATTTACTAGTAAGTCCCTAGTACAGTGCACTAGAGGTGCCCAGGGCCTGTAAATCAAATGCTAGTAGAGAACCCACAGCACTGGTTGTGCCACCCACATGAGAACCCCTGTAAACATGGCTCAGACCTGACACTGCAGTGTCTGCAGTTTTAAACTGCCAATTTGACTTGGCAAATGTACCCACTTGCCAGGCCTAAACCTTCCCTTTTTACACATTTAAGGCACTCCTAAGGTAGGTCCTAGGTAGCCCCATGGGCAGAGTGCAGTGTATTTTTAAGGTAGGACATATACTAATGTGGCTTATATGTCCTGACAGTGAAATACTGCCTAATTTCGGTTTTCACTGTGCAAGGCCTATCTCTCTCATGGGTTAACATGGGGGCTGCCTTTAAATATTATTAAAGTGCAGATTTCCTTTGGGAGCAGATAGAAATGTGGAGTTTAGGGTCTCTGAACTCACAGTGTGAAAATACATCCTTTAGTGAAGTTTGTTTTTAGATTGTGTGTTTGAAAATGCCACTTTTAGAAAGGAGGCATTTTCTTGCTTAAACCAATCTGTGACTCTGCCTGCTTGTGGATTCCATATCTGGGTCAGTTTGACAGTTGGGCTGTTTGCACCTCTCCTCTAGACAGTGACAAAAAGGGAGCTGGGGTGTAGCCTGCATATCCTGATGAGCTATCTGTGCTAGGAAGGAGGGGAGGAGGGGTCACTTACACTTGAAAGGGCTGTGCCTGCCCTCACACAATGCAGTCTCCAACACCCCGGTGTGTGTCTGGGGCCTGGCCTTGGCAAGGCAGGATCTTACAAACAATAGAGACTTCTCTTTGGTGTAGGCCTACTTCAAAGGCAGAAAGGGGTATTAAAAGAGCATCCAAAACCCCTGAAAATCTGATAGCTTTTGGAACCAAGAAGAACCTCTGCCAAGGAGAAGAGGTGGAAGCTGGAAAAGGAGTACTGCCCCTTTGCCCATGAGTGTACTTTGCTGGGTTGGCCTGTAGTAGCTGCTTCTGCCTGAGAGAGGACAAAGACTTACTTTTTTGTGACTTCCCGCTGGTGAAGAAACATCATGGGCTTGAACTGAGCTTGCCTCCTGTTATTGAAGTCTCAGGGACATAAAAGACTTCTCTCTGCCAGCACCTGGGCTTTCTGCTGAGAGTCCTGCCTGCCAAGCGGTGCCCTAACCTGTCTCTGGGCCTTGAAAAGGTGAATCTGAAGGAAAAGGCCATAAGTGAATGCAAAGACCGCCATGCGGGGAAACATTCAACACCCCACCTGCTTTGCGGCTGTTATATGATGCGCCGCCGGGCTCGCAGATGAAATCGTAGCTCCATCTGCAGCGTGGCTGGGAGATCGACGCAACACGGATGGAGAAACAACATGCAACACCCACAGCGACTGCTGTTAATGACGTCAGCCTTGCGCAGTGCTGTTTCTTGACACCATGCAACCGGATTTCAGCGCAACATCGCTGGGCGTGGAAAATCAATGCAAAGCCAGCCCAGACCAGAGGGTACTGTCCAGATTGATGCATCACACTCTTGTGGGAGAGAAGAAACAACGCATGCCGACCCGACCGGAGAAGAAACGATGCACGTTCTCGCTTGCGGGTGAGAAATCGATGCACTGTTGGCCTTTTTTGATGCACCCTCACCCATGTTGCTTTATTTTAACCCTACCCAGGTACTTTTGTACGCTAACAACATTCTCACTGTTTTCTAGAGGATTTAAGACTCTTTTGCTTTTTAAATTAATAACTTGACTTGTGTATGTTGGATTTTTGTTGTTTTAGTCTTGTTTTGTTTAGATAAATATTATATTTTTTTCTAAACCTGTGTTGTGTCACTTTGTAGTGTTTTCATTGTAGTTACTGTGTGCATTGGTAGAAATGCTTTACACCTTTCGTCTGAAGTTAAGCCTGGCTGCTCGTGCCAAGCTACCAAGGGGGTGAGCGGGGGTAAACTGAGGGTTATTCTAATTTACCCTAATTAGAGTGAGGGTCCTTGCTTAGACAGGGTTTAACCAGACTGCCAGCCAAAGACCCAATTTCTAACATTGGCGATCAGCTGATGGGATTGGACCTGTATTGGTACTTGACATACAGTGATTACGTGTATACTACTGTTTTCAGTGCAGAACATTACGTGACCACATACTACTTTTCTTTGTGATTTTGTTTTTCTCTTTTTTGGATTCTTCCCTTCTTCCATTTGGTGGTAATCCTTTATTGACTTTTGAACTCCATTTGAGACTTGCTTTTCTGCCTTTGGAACTTTGCACCTTTAAGTCTTCATCATGTCTCAGTCTGGAGATGCATCATCTGGTGCTGCTTGTGATTTAGGGAAATTGGAGATGTATACAGTTACCCAGTTGAGGCAGGTCTGCAAAAACCTTGCTTGTCCCATTAAGAGTTCCACCGGGAAGAAGGGGCTGCAAAAGATATAGAGGGCCTGGGTAAAAACCAAGGAGGCTAAGGCCAACAGAGGGGTAGGAGGATGAGGAAGAGCAATCCATTCACAATGGTGTAGTGTATGGGCCTTTTATGTCCAGGGAGAGGGTCTCCAGGGCAGGTAGCAGTGTGTCATCCAAGGGTCTGACTCCTGAAGAGTTGCATGACAGACAGGCAGAGAGGGCTCACCAGTTGGAGTTGGAGAAAATGAAGATGGCCATAGAAGAGAAAAAGTTATTGTAGGCTCATGAGCTCAGATTGAGGGAGCTTGATCAGAGGAGCCAGTCTAGTAGGGATGGTGGGAGCAATTACACAGTGCAGCGTGGGAGGACTGTGCACATTCCTAAGGACCTTGTGAAGGATTACGAGAGGGAGGATGACATACTGTTGTGGTGAGGGGTATGAGTCTGCTCTCCACATTAATCTGGTCCCTGAAGCTCATTGGGGGGTGGGTCTGTGGAAGCACATTGAGGTAGAGGGGGAGGGATAATCTGACATCCTTAGGGGATCCACAGGAGCTCACCTACTCTATCATGAAGGCTGCCCTGCCCACAAGGTATGGTGTCACCTCCGATCATCAGTATAAGGACAAGTTTAGGTCCTATGAGAAGAAGGAATCCCAAACATGGTTGGAATGTGTTGATTCGTTTTGCAGGTCACTGGATGGTCAGGTGAAGGGCAGTAAGGTAACAATGTATGAGGGGCTTTACAAATTGAATGATTGGGAGCAATTGTACAGTTTATGTCTTCCAAAGCTGCACCAGCACCTAATTGACAGCAAGCTGACTGACCCCAGGAAGCCTGCGCAGGAAGCAGACATTTGGGAGAGCACCAGGGTCCAGAAGAGATATGGGGGAGACCATGCCAGTGGTGGGCAGGGTCCCCATCAAAAGAAGTGGGGGGGTATGGGTAAACAGGGGGAGTTCTCTAAAGGTCCCCAACCTAGTTCCCAGGGTAAGGAATCCAAGCCCCCAGTAGAAAAGAAACCATGGGTCTCTACAGGGAAACCTGCAGAGAAAGGGTCACGCAAGTGCTGTGAATTGTCAGAGTCACCAGATCCTCAGGGTTTGCGCACGTGCCCAACACGTCCTCTAATGAACAACTCCAAGACTCTGATAGACAATTCACAGAGACTGTGAGAGTTCAAGAGGGGAAGAGGGGATTAGGAAGGGTACTGCTGGGAAGGAGACCTTTAATGGAAAAAAAGGTTAGAACACACAATATAACCTGAAGTAAATATTAATAAACATAGTCTTTCTGAAAATATGAGCAATCTTGAATTGCAGTTTTAAAAATGAACACATTTTGTGATGATCAGATACCTTTAATGGAATCAAGATTAATTGAAATAAAACTTTTCTTATTCAAGCATGAATTAGAATAACAAGAATATGCATAATGGGAACATATAATATTGCATCTAGAACTTCTGATCCTATATATATTTTCCTTGAAATGTTTTCAACACAGATTACACTCTTAAAACACTAGAGAAGAAATATTTTTCTATGGGTTCAATAGTTCAAGAAATATTTCCCATACTTGTCAACTCGAATTGTACCAAGCAATTATCCCGGAATGGTAATATGCAGTTCACAAGATAAATAAACTCTAGTAAAAAATTGCATGTCCTGCTGACTCGAATGCCACCAGGCAAAGTCAAGAAATGGTTGCACAATAAATAGCGACAGGTTTTGAAATTATCTTAAATTGAATTATACATCGTGCCACTCCAAAACCTTCTTTTAAATGTCAATAAATAGTAACACACAATGTATCACAAGCTTTTAAAGCTTCATAAATGAACCGCGCCTCTTGCCGATTCGTGATCAATCATGTATGTGTCAATAAATGCCAGCGCGCAATGCAACTCAAGATTTCAAAGCTTTTCAAACGAATCGCGCCTCCTGCTGATTCATAAATATCCACTTGTATGTCAATAAACACTGGCGCGCAATGTAACACAGTTTTTTTCTTTTTAAAGCTTTTCAAACGAATCGCGCATCCTGTCGATTTGTAAACCTCAACGCGTATGTCAATAAACACTGGCGTGCAATGTAACATGAGTTTCAAAACTATAAACGAATCGCGCTTCTTGCCGATTCATAAACATCCATGTACACACTTTAACAAAAATACTCGAGTGCACTTTTTATGACTATGACCTTAAAACAAATTGTTAACATAAATAAATGATCAGATCTTAGAATGAGATAATTCTAGATAAAATAAACGGTATTGGGAATAAACCCAACTACTGTCTTACCACCCAGGAACAAGATGCACCAATGAAGATTTCAAAGCAGAACTGGGAGATCAAAAAGGCCACTGGAACTGAAGTTCTGGAAATAGCTGCTCTTCTGCACTGGAACCTCTGAATAGTGAGCACTGGGAGTTGGGCTGACTCTCCTTATATAGAGTCTTGGCCCAGCCCAGAACCACGCCCAGGCATGTTGCACTCTGAAAACCTGTAGCAATACCTTGCAAAGAAACAGTATTTGTAAACATATTAAGAATAAGGGGGTCATTCTGACTCCCGCCAGCCGCGGTAACCGCAGGGCCGGTGGGAGCCGCCAGAATACCGCTGCGCGGTCAAAAGACCGCCGCGGGTATTCTGGGTTTCCCGCTGGGCTGGCGGGCGACCGCCAGAAGGCCGCCCGCCAGCCCAGCGGGAAACACCCTTCCATGAGGATGCTGGCTCCGAATGGAGCCGGCGGAGTGGAAGGGTGCGACGGGTGCAGTTGCACCTGTCGCGATTTTCAGTGTCTGTATGGCAGACACTGAAAATCATGGTAGGGCCCTGTTACGGGGGCCCCTGCAGTGCCCATGCCACTGGCATGGGCACTGCAGGGGCCCCCAGGGGCCCCACAACACCCCATACCACCATCCTGTTCCTGGCGGCCAAAACCGCCAGGAACAGGATGGCGGTATGGGAGTCGGAATCCCCATGGCGGCGCCATGGAGGATTCCCCAGGCCAGCGGAAAACCGGCGGTACACCGCCGCTTTTCCGTTTCTGACCGCGGCTGTACTGCCGCGGTCAGAATGCCCTTGGGAGCACCGCCAGCCTGTTGGCGGTGCTCCCGCTGTCGTTGGCCCTGGCGGTCAATGACCGCCAGGGTCAGAATGACCCCCTAAGTGTTTAGGATTGAACTCTGCAATGCAAAGGGTAAAATACAACATATCAGCACAATGCATGAATCATGTTATTTTGAAAGTGATGTTTTTTTGCATTTTGTGACGCCAATAGAGCGCGTACTGTTCTGGTGTTGATACGAATGAGATCAGGAGGGTCACATGAGGGGGGACCCCAAATATCCCGAATAGATACCGTCACCCACTTGTGCTCAGTCACAGGGTTTGGCCAGTGTAGCCCTTGGAGAGGAGTTGGTTCCAGGTGAGAGGGAGCCAGCTGAGATGACTCTTGTCTCACTAGGGGACAGTGAGATGCTCCAGAGGACTCTTGTTCCCGATAACACTAAAAAGTACAGGCGGTGGATGACCATCAATAGACAGAGGGTGGAGGCTTTGAGAGACACAGGAGCCAGTGTGATTATAGTGAGGAGTCACCTGGTGTCTGAAGAGCAGATTGTTCCCTGTGTACTTCACCACATAGTTGCAGTGGACAACTCAGAGCACCTGTGCAGAGTGGCGCAGGTTCCCTTTGAATGGGGGGGTGGTCTCAGTCTCCTTGAAGATAGCTGTGACTTCAACCATGCCTGTAGATTGTTTGCTTGTCAATGACCTGGAGGATTCCCCTTGGCAGGTGGTAGAACACAGATCACACTAGGAAATATTGGGTTTGCCTGGGTGGGCCTGTGTGTCTACCCAGTCTATGGTAGCCCATCAGGGTGATCCGGAGACCCTGGAGCCTGAAAGAGTGGCCCAGGTGTCAGGCTGAAAGAGGGATGGCAAGGAACACGGGAAACAGGCCCCAGAAGTTTTCACGGTCCAGGAGGAGGCAGAACCTGAGGGGGATGCCCGGGAGCCTACAGAGGAACAGTTGGCTGAACTGGGTTAAGTCCCTGAGTTGTCACAGTGGCAGCAGGAAGGGGGACCCACCCGGGAAGCATTCTGTGAGGCACAGAAGTCATGCCCTACTCTGGAGTGTTTGCGGCAGCAGGCTGCAGACCAGGCATCCGGCAAGGAGCCTGGATCACATTTGATTTACTAGAGGATGGTCTCCTATATAGTGAGCCTAAGGTTCCTGAGCCTGGGTCAGCCCATGTGCTGGTGGTACATGTTGTGCCTTGAGCTGGTCATTTGGGGCAGGACAAGACCTTTGAAGGGCTTGTCACCCACTTCTATTGGCCCCAAATGTGCAGGCACTCTGATGCACATTGTAGGTCTTGCCCAACTTGTCAGGCAAGTGGCAAGAGTGAAGGGAAATGCACGACTCCCCTCCAACATTTCCCTGTGGTTAGTACCCCCTTTGAAAGGGTTAGCATTGACATTCTGTATCTCATGACAGCCATGGGCAACAGGTTTATCCTGTTCCTGGTTGACCATGCCACCTGATACCCAGAGGCAATTCCTTTGAGATCGATAACTGCCCCTTTGGTGGGCTGTGCATTGATGTTTTTTTCTTTTTTTTTACCTGCATGTGGTTCCCCAAGGAGGTGGTGTCCGATGGGGGTACCAACTTCATATCCACATATATGAAGTTTCTGTGGAAAGTGTGTGGGGTAACATTCAAGTTCACCACAACTTACTACCCCCAAACCAATGGTCTGGTTGAGAGATTCCACTGCACCTTGAAGGGCATGATAATGGGGCTGTCAGAGCCCTTGAGGTGGAAGTGGGATATCCTCTTGCCATGCCTTCTGTTTGCCTACAGGGAGGTGCCTCAAAAAGTGCTTGGCTTTAGTACTTTTGAGCTGTTAAATGGACACCTTCTCAGGGGACCTTTGAGTTTGGTAAAGGAAGCTTTGGAGAAAGCGCCTAGTACACCCCCAGGATGTATTCACTTACATGCTGGCTATGAGAAACCAGACTGCTCGCTTCAGGAGTCACACAGGAGAACCTGGAAGCAAGCCAGGAAAACATGAAACGCTGGTATGACCAGAATGCCACTCTGGTCGACTTTCAACCTGGTCAGAAAGTTTTGATAATGGCACCAGTGGAGCCTAGGGCACTCCAGGACAAGTGGACTGGGCCATTTGAGGTTTTGGAGTGCAAGAATGAAGTCACCTATCTGGTGGTCTTGCGGACTCCCAGGAACCCCTTAAGGGTCCTGCATTTGAACCGTCTCAAGCCACGCTCTGAGCGGACTGAATTTTCCAATGCTTCTAGCAACAGATAATGGGGTGGAGTAAGAGACTGAGCCTCTTCCTGACCTCCTCTCTGCTGGAGAGAAAGATGGGTCTGTGGAAGGAGAGAACCACTCCCCCTTCCTGACCTCATAACAACAGAGGGACTGTTGCCAGGTATTGTGTCAGTTTGCCTCCCTGTTCTACTTGATCCCAGGGGTCACACACTTGTGGACATATGATGTGGACACTGGGGACAGTCCACCCATTAAACAGAAGGTTTACAGGGTGACTGATAAGGTCAGGGATAGCATCAAAGATGAGGTGTCTAAAATGTTATACCTAGAGGTAATGGAGTTTTCTAGCAGCCCTTGAGCCAGACCTGTGGTCCCAAAGGCTTCTGCTCCTGGTGCTACCCCAGATCTCCGGTTCTGTGTGGACTACCGGGGTCTCATTGTGGTCACTAAAAGTGATGCGCACTCCATCTCCAAGCTGAAAAGTTCATTGATCAGTTGGGAGCTGCCAAATACCTCAGCACATTTGATTTGAAGTCTGGGAATTGGCAGATTGCCCTAACTGAGGGGGCCAAGGGAAGGTCAGCATTTTCTACCCCAGATGGACACTTCCAGTTTAACGTGATGCCCTTTGGGATGAAAAATGCCCCTGCCACATTTCAGAAGTTGGTCAACCAGGTGTAGGCTGGGCTGGATGACTTCAGCGCAGCATACCTGCATAACAATGCAGTGTTCAGTTCCACTTGGGAGAAGCACTTGCAGCACCTCTGCAGAGTGTTGGAGGCCCTGCACAAGGCATGCCTCACTATTAAGGCCAGTAAGAGCCAGATAGGGCAGGGTTCAGTGGTGTATTTGGGACACCAGGTAGGGAGTGTCCAGGTGGCAGCCCTACAGCCACAATTTTACACCATTCTGGCTTGGGAGTCACACAGGACCCAGACTGAGGTGAGGGCCATTTTGGGTCTCACTGGCTATTACAGGAGGTTTGTTAAGGGATATGGCACCATTGTGGCCCCTTGGAATGAGTTGGCTTCCAAGAAGCAAAGAAAGAAAGTAATCTGGACAGAGGCTTGCCAGACCACTTTTCATGCCGTGAAGGCTGCCATGTGCACAGCACCTGTGCTGAGGGCACCTGACTACTCCAAGAGGTTTGTTGTGTGAACAGATGCCTCAAAGCATGGTATAGGAGCAGTACTCACAGCTTAACGAAGAGGGACTAGATCAACCTGTAGCCTTCATTAGCAGGAGGTTACTTCCCAGGGAGTGTAGATGGAGTGCAATAGTGTGGAGCTTTTGCTGTGGTCTAGGCGCTGAAGAAGCTGATACCCTACTTGTTTGGGACTCACTTTCGGGTTCAGACTGACCACATGCACATCAGATGGTTAATGCAGGTGAGGGGTGAGAATCCAAAACTGTTGAGGTGGTCCATTTCCCTACAGGGCATGGACTTTACTGTGGAACATCAGCTGTGCACAGAACACGCCAATGCTGATGGCCTGTCCAGATTCTTCTGTATTAGTGATGAAAACTCCCATGAGGTTGGGTAGTTGCTCCACCTTTCAGCTGGGTGGGACACGTGATAGTATTGGCATCCTTAGTGTGGTCTCCCCTAACTTTCTGCCTCTGTTTCCCAGGTTGTTGATGAGTGCTGGACTCTGTTTTTGCTGTTTTTGATACTCTGGGCACTTTACCACTGCTATTCAGTGCTAAAGTGCAAGTGGTCCTATGTGAAATGTATATGTAATTGGTTTTCCATGATTGTCATATTTGACATACTTAGTAGGTCCCTAGTACAGTGCACTAGAGGTGATCAGGGACTGTAAATCAATTTCTACTCGTGGGCCTGCAGCACTGGTTGTGCCACCCACATGAGTACCCCCATGAACATGGTTCAGACCTGCCACTGCAGTGTCTGTGTGTGCAGTTTTAACCTGCCAATTCGACTTGGCAAGTTTACCCACTTGCCAGGCCTAAACCTTCACTTTTTATACATGTAAAGCACCCCTAAGGTATGCCCTAGGTAGCCTCCTGGGCAGGGTGCAGTGTACTTGTAAGGTAGGACATATAATAATGTGGTTTATATGTCCTAACAGTGAAATACTGCCAAATTTTGTTTTTCAATGTGAAAGATCCATCTCTCTTATTGGCTAACCGGGTGGCTGCCTTTAAATATTATTAAAGTTTAGGTTCCCTTTGGGAGCTGATAGAAACTTAGAGTTTAGGGTCTCTGAAATCACAATATAAAAATACATATTTTAGTAAAGTTTGTTTTTAGATTGTGTGTTTGAAAATGCCACTTTTAGAAAAGAGACAATTTATTGCTTAAACTATTCTGTGACTCTGCCTGTTTGTGGATTCCCTGTCTGGGTCAGTTTGACAGTTGGGCTGTTTGCACTTCCGCTCTAGACAGTGACACAAAGGGAGTTGGGGTGTAGCCTGCATATTCTGATGAGCCATCTCTGCTGAGAGGGATGGGAGGAGTGGCCACTCACACCTGAAAGGGCTGTGCGTGCCCTCACACAATGCAGTCTCCAACCCCCTGGTGTGTGTCTGGGGCCTGGCCTGGGCAAGGCAGGATCTTGCAAACATTCCTTTGAAGTTTGCCTACTACAGAGGCAGAAAGGGGTATAAGTAGTGGACTCAAAACCCCCAAAAAATTACATCACTTCTGGAACCAAGATGAACCTCTGCCAAGGAGAAGAGCTGAGGAGAAGTGCTGGCCCTGCCTGTGACTGTGCTTTTTTAGGCTATCCTGCAGTTGCTGCTTCTGCCTGTGGAAGTGAACAAAGACTTGACTTTCTTGAGCTATCCTGCTTGTGAAGAATCTCCAAGGGCTTGAACTGAGCTTGCCTCCTGTTGTTGAAGTCTCAGGGCCATCAAAGACATTCCCTACTAGCACCTGGACTCTCTGCTGAGACTCCTTCCCTGCTAAGTGGTTCCCTATCCAGTCCCTGTGCTCTTGAAAGGTGAAGTTGGCAGAAAAGAACTGAAAATTCATGCACAGGACGCCATGCAGAGAACTTTTTGATGCACTTTCTCAACGCAGCTCATAAACGAAGCGCCGCTAGCTGCGTGGCTAAAATCGATGCTTGACCTGCATTGCGCCCGGGAGATCGATGCATCACGGCTGTAGAAACGACGCGCAATGCCCGCTTATGGATGCTGATAATGACGCAACCCCACGAGGTGTGTTTTTCTGATACTGTGCGGATTTTCCATGCATCGTCCTTGGGCGTCCAAGTCAACCCGACTCTGCACAGATCGGAGGTTCCCCATCTGGAAATCAACACATCGTTCTCTTACGAGGGAGAAAACGACTCATCGCCAACCCGACCAGAGACAAAAACGACCCACGGCCTCACTTGCAAGTAAGGAATCATCGCATTACTACCCTTTTCTGACGCACGCTCGTCTGTGCGGCTTTATTTTTTACTCTAACCACATACTTTGTGAAACAACATCATTCCCACTGTTTTCGAAGAATTAAGGGCCACATGTTCAAAACATTCTTCTAGTCGCTAATGGGCCTATTCACAGAATCGTCCCGTTTGCAACTAGAAAAATTATATTTGAGATGTTCAAGGCCCAAACTGCGATTCGGTAACTTGTTACCGAATCGCAATTTGGGTTTTGTGATTCAGTATTAGGAAGAGGCATGTTCCGAATACCAAACCTAAATGGTATGTATTATTGTTTTGTGACCGTGAATGTGGTTGCAAAACCCATTTCCTAAGGGTAAGGGGTCCCCAATGGACCCCTTCTCCTTTGTGAATGGACGCAAAAACTTTTTTGAAGAGCAGGCAGTGGTCCCATGGACCACTGCCTGCTCTTCAAAAATGAAACTAAAACATTTCATTTTCTTTCTTTTTAAATGCAACCCTTTTAAACAAAAAAGATTGCTTTATTTAAAAGCAATCACAGACATGATGGCCTGCTGACACCAGCAGACCACCATCCCTGTGAGTTTTGCGATTTCCGGTGTGTCGCAAATTGCGACCTACCTCATTAATATTAATGAGGCAGGTCTATTTGCGACCCACCGGGAATTTCAAAAGAAACTCAGTGGAGTTTCTTACATTTGGATTTGCAATTCCCTCATTGTGATTCAAATGGAATCGCAATTAGGAAATTGCAAATCCAAATATTTGTACATGTGGCCCTAAGACTCTTAGGGGCATATTTATACTCAATTTGCACCAATTTGGCGCAAACCTAACACCGTATTTATACTTTGCGCCTGAGCCCACGAATGTCAAAATGAAGCAGTGTGAGTCATTTTCTGGATGCGTGAAACCACCTTGCGTTAATGACATGCAAGGTAGGCATTCCCATCCACAAAATAACTTTAAGGCATGTGCGCCTTATTTACACTTTCACATCATTTCGACGCACAGGATGGGGTGGGCCTTCAAAAATGGTGCCCAGCCTGATTTGTGCTGTTTATAATGCCTGGGTGAGGGCAGGCATTAAGGGACCAATGGGCTCATTTTCATGGTCTCTGACCATGGAAGAAGT
This sequence comes from Pleurodeles waltl, assembly GCF_031143425.1. Lineage (NCBI taxonomy): Eukaryota > Metazoa > Chordata > Amphibia > Caudata > Salamandridae > Pleurodeles > Pleurodeles waltl. The sequence continues at coordinate 287,147,964 of NC_090447.1, forward strand.
CCACAGGTGCCCTTCCCTGCCCCCAGGGACACCCCCTGCCACCCTCGCCCACCCCTGGAGGACACCCATGGATGGGGGGGACCCATCCCAGGTAAGTACAGGTAAGTAGAGGTAAGTATATATATATAGTTTTTTAAGTGGCATAGGGGGGCCTAACTTGGGCCCCCTCTAAATGCCACTGTCCTCAATGACCATGCCCAGGGGACAGAGGTCCCCTGGGCATGGCCATTGGGCAGGAGGGCATGACTCCTGTCTTTCCTAAGGCAGGAGTCATTTAAATGGGGGTTGTGCATCAAAAAATGGCGCAAGCCCTGTCAGAGTCATTTTTTTTTTACTCTAACTAGGCTGCAGCGCCGGCTAACGTCAATCCACAAATGAGGCGCCCGCCTGGTGCATTGGAATAGCGTTAGCCAGCGGTAACTTTTTTGACGCAAACCAGCTCTGGCGCTGGTTTGCGTCAAAAAGTATAAATATGGGCGTTATTCTTTTGAAAATTCATATCTTGGCTTGTGTATGTTGGATTTTTGTCATTACTATTTTTCCAAACTGGCGTGGTGCCCATTTTGCATTGTTTTCCCTGTATTACTGGGTGTGTTGGTACAAATACTTTACACATTCATTCTGAAGTTAAGCCTGCATGCTCGTGCCAAGCTACCAAGGGGGTTAGCGAGGATTAACTAAGGGTGATTCTCCTTAACCCTGACTAGAGTGATGCTCCTTGCTTTGACAGGGGGGGATAACCTGACTGCCAACGAAATACCCCATTTCTAACATCCCAGAGTCCATTTAGTCATCGAATAAAAAAAGGAGTAGAGCCTACCATGGTTTTTAAATGCCTTACAGTAGTAAATTCTGACAAACGCATGCTAGTGATGACAAAACAAGACTAGATGCCTCTGTACTGCATCATTTTAATGAAAACGTATTAATAAACGAAATCACAATTAGGTTCCAAATGGTTAATACTAGTTTTGCCTAAAACTTGAGTTAAAATGCTAGCAATATTTATTATTGCTTCCATTGAATAGTTGAATCAGTTTTCTGTAGTACTGCTGTAAACTGCCATAAAGTCTGGTATGTCGCTTAGAATGTCCTTAATTGCATTTCCTTTCTTTTCTGACATATCCTCCTGTTAAGTAAATAACTGCTAAGCCGCACATGGTATGTTAATGTCATTTGATGTTGAACCTCTACTCTGTAGTGGCTTCCTACTGATCCCCTGCCAGCTGGTAAGAGCCAGGCTAGCAGTGTCTTGAAAACATACTCGCCCTTTATCAGTAGGGATCTCAATCAACGCCACTTGAAGCAAAAAGGAACCTTCAAGAGTGCTTATGAGAAGCCAGTCATCCTCTCATTACAGCTGCACAGGAACTGTAGAGACTCCACCAGATGCTCCATCTTCTAATTTAAAATGTGCATTGCAGAACAAAGCATTTACAGGCGTGCACAGTAACAAGTGGCTTAGAGTGTGATGCTAAAATCCTTTCAATCACGTCTTCTTCAATGTTTCCTTATTTCTCATAAGCATTTACAAAAATGATTTCTTTTTACAAAATGCATATAAATCCACCCTTTCTTCGAAAAAACTGCAGAAAAAGGACTGAATTTGTGTTAGGTTATGTTTTTCTTATAATCCACCATTTATTGATCAAATCACATAAAACACTTTTTATTCTACAAATCATAAATAAATGCAGTAAATAGAAGTACAGAGCACAGGTGGAGGTCATTCCAAGGGGCTGCGTACAGCATCTGGAGACTGAACACTGGAAAGTTATCCAGATTGCTAAAAGAGTGTTTGATATTTTAATGTGTTAATGCATGTTTATTGAAAGCTTTCGTGTATTAACTGGTTTCTCTACTGCAAGGAATTTGTCATGAAATATCGATTGTAGGTCCGCATTCAATGACATTTATGACAAGTTATCAATTAACCGTTCTGGCATTCTATATCCAAAGGGCCCGATTCACGAAGATTTTGCATTGACATACTCTTGTATAACTCTAGGGTTACTCCTAAATTCCAGGTAAACTGACCACCTCTTTCCAGGTCATTGTGGACATTGTCTCCAGTCTTGACCTTTTCACCTACAAATCACCTGTTTCAGTTATATTTGTCTGATTAGTTTAACGGAAAACAGCAAGACTACAACACCTAGAGTGCATGAGGAAATAATACAAAAGTTCAAGACAGGAAACAGTATGCTTAATGCTGCTGTTGGACTAGGCCCTTTCAGCAGGGACGTGCCCACGTTTTTTATCTTCACCCTCCTGTTTTCAGAACCTGTTTTTTTTACTTTGAGGACTCTGCCCACTTTACCACTGCTAACCAGTGCTAAAATGCTTGTCCTCTTTCCTTTAAACATGACAAAATTGGCTAATAGCCAATTTGCACATTTCATTTACTTGTATGTCTCTAGGAAAGTGATTCTACACGTACCTTGGCCATGTAAGTTAAATTCTGCTAGTGGACCTGCCACACTTAATATGTCAACCACTCAAGTATCCTTTAAACATGTCCGAGACATGCCATTGGAGCCTTTTTTGCAGTGTTGAACTGTTTCGGCCTCACAACATAAACCTCTAGTGAAGCCTAAACCTCTGGCTTTAAAGCATATGCCACCCCTAGGGAAGGCCCTAAACAGCCCAGATGGCAAGATGCAGTGTATTTAAAAGGTTGCACATGTACCTTTAAGTTTTACATGTCCTGGTAGTGAAAACCCCCTACATTTGTTATTCACTACTGTGGGGCTTACCTCTCCAATTGAATAGCAATGGGTTCCCTTATTGCATTTATTGAGTGGTAACTTTCAAATAGGAGCTGATAGGAATGTTGAGTTTGGTGTCTATGAAATTATAATCCTAAACCCTATTTAATGCAAAGTCGGATTTAAAGTCAAAATTCTGAAAATGTCACTCATAAAAAGTTAACATTTTCTTCTCCTAACCCTGTGTTGCCAGGAGCCTGTGTCCTGGGGTGCAAGACTATATGCAGCTGACAGTTGGTCTTTGTGTATTTCTCCCAGACAGAAAGGCAAAGGGAAATAGGTGTTGGCAGGCTGGTCCACCTCTGACTTGATAGCAGGGACTGAGCTGTCACCTAACACATGTGCACATCATAAAGCTTCTACTTGAGTGCACTCAGAAAAGGTTTGCCACTAGTCTTTTATGACCCCAGTCAAGCTGGGGCCAGGGCAGGAAGGCAGAAAATTCCAAGCAGCTCTTGGGGTGGAAGCCTCTAGAATCTTGTCCTACTGCAAAGTGGGCATCAGATACAAATATTGGACACTCAGACGAAATTTTTCAGTACACATCAGGACCTGTGGACAACTCAGAAGAAGGACTGCTGTTGCACTGCTGCCCTGCTGCCCTCCTGCCTAAGAGAGAAGAAATGACCCTGCATCTTGGCCCATGAATAATAGATAGATTCCAAGGGCTTGTTGGCTGGCCTCTCAGTTAGAGAATCCCTGACAGAACAGGCTTCAACAACCTTGAACACATCACCTGGACTCCTCTAACTGTGAGTTTTGCCTTCTTAATGAAGTCATTTGCATTGCAGCCCCCTAGCTCATTCAAACTGCCACTGCATGACACATAACTTGGACCTTGTAGACAGCCTGCTTTCCAAACCCGGCGAGCGGGAACTTGTGGCTTTTCCTGGTGCTGCATAACCAATTAACCACAGTTGGCTCTTTGTGTTTTTTGTGCTCTGAATTCACTTAAATCTTTATAATTGTATATCTTCAGTTCTACTGTCACGCAGTCACCTGGTTCCAGCCACTGAGGCGATGCTGGACCTCTAATCCCTCTACAGGGCAGCCCCCAATCAAGGAAGGCTAAACCCTTAAATCATATACTGCGCTTCAGGGAAAGAGGGGTTGGTACAAAATAAGAAAAGATAGGCTTGCAGCAACGGCCCTGCTTTGCTGCCTTGCATCAATGCGTAATAGGTTCTGTACACCCTGGACATTTGTGTTGGTGTGAATGTAGTGCAAAAAGAAAAGCTTACCAACAGTTATCAGCATACAAAGATTACATAGTTATTCACAATATTGAACACTTACAGGTTCATCACAAGTATTGCATAAGAACAGGTGCAACTCAAGATTTTAGGCTGGAGTTTCTGGCACTTCCAAGAATCATTTTACATTCAGCTCTCTGTACAAGTTTGCTTACATATATAGTGCTCTCCAGTAAAGCCTCTCTGATTCTTACAACAACAATTTATAAAGAATTACTGGTGAGAGGGTTTCAGTTCTGATATAATTCAAGTCCGAAACGCCCAATCTGTAAAGGAGTTCCAAGCGCTAAAGCTATTGAAACAAAGATAGTGTCCACTTTGTGGAAAGCGAGCTTTCTCTATTCAGAAATCAGTCTCTTAGATAATCTAAGGCTTCACCTAAGGATTAGTGTGCCCTAACCTGTGATCAAGTACTTAGCCTTGTCTCTCCTACCTCAAACTAGAATTTAAAGAAAGACTTTGTAGCTGCAGTGCAGGGAGCCAAAGAGGAAGAAGAATTGCCACACAAGAAGAAAGACAAGAGAAGCGTCAACGGCGTTAGCATCATAGGAGCTACAGGGAGGCTTGGACAGAGGAAGACTAGACCGCTAAAGGAATCCAGTCAGCTCAGGAGGTGAGTGCGGGGATGATGCTTGCTCAGGGCAGGAATGAGGCCAAGCACCGACTTGAGTTTCAGGTGCAGTTTAAATACTTTATGAGTGTGGCTAACTACTAAAAGGCATGTTGCTCACATGGGAGACAGGAAGGTTTGAACAGGACCTGGAAGAGAACACTCATCAGACTAATGGTTTTGAACTTAAATGCAAGCAGGTGCAATCAAATAGCATTAACAGATGGAATCCATAGGTCATGGCAGTTGAAACCAATAAAGAGAAGCAGATGGAATCAATTAACTTTAGCAGGTGGAGTCAATAGGTGATGGCAGTTGGAACCAATAAACAGGAAACACGTGTCTATTCCTCGCAAGTGTGCAAACCAAAAAACTAATTAAACAACAGTACCAGAATGTTCTAATGGGTTCATATTCTCTGGGAAGGGACCTGTCAAGAGGTTAAGCGCAGTGGGACCATGGGGCCTGAGGTGTGTTAATCCTGGTGTCATAGGAGGCCTTCAAGTGCAACAAGGGAAACACAACATGAAACCTGTGCAACAGATCCACTGTACAGAGGGTGCAAGAGGGGTGCAGGACATTCACTAATTAGATGTTTGCTGTTTATAAAAAAGTGGTTCTATTTTTCTAAGTTAGCATGGCATTGTTCTTGCAATTTCACTTTACTATTCTTTGCAGTACTACATAAATACTTAAAACATTGCCTCTAAGTTACCCCTAACTGCTTTAATGCCAAACTATCACGGGGTCCCCACAGCTTTATTTGCGGTTGCTTGAGACTAAACCCTGACAGAGAATTGCGTTTATTGCGTGAATAGGGTTTTACATCCCTCAACCAATCACCCAACTTCTCATATTGCTGTTCAGTGTTGAGATTAGGACTCGTGTTTGTGCAGTGCCATAGTGTGATTTTCTGTTGCTGTAGAATTCCTGACAAATAGTTGATACAAATTCAACCTTTGAAAATTATCCTTTTTTTCTCTCAAATTTGTAATTTTTCTAACTTTTAATACCTTCCGTGCCTTCAAAAACTTGGCACTCTTTTGTTGTTTCACCTGTAGAAGGGAAATGGATCTCACCTGCCTATCATACTACAATATGAGGGAGCTGAAGGAGTTCTGCAAAGTGAGAGGACTGCCTGTGAAAAATGAATCCATGTTCTATGTTGGGACCCCTGCTGAAAGCAGTGTATCCTCACACAACGTTGGTGGACGCTGGTGCCGGGTGGCTCACGTCTTGGATCTGCTGCGGAGTGCGAGCTGCGGACGCGCTGCTGCTGCGGCGATTTTTGGGGGGTGCTAGCCGGGGGAGGACTGCTTTTCGCCGGTGTGTGTCCCGGCTGCATTCCGACTGAGGGTGCCTCCCCTGCTCCTTTCCAGCTCCAGATTTGCTGTCTTGACCCGGATTGAGGAGCCAGGAGGAGCCTGAAGGAGAGTCAGAGGGAGTTTTGCTGCCCTCCCCTGTGGACCCCCGCAGACCAGGTGAGCAGACCGGGAGAGACCGGGTGAGCAGCTACTCCTGCTGTTTCTGGGGGCTCCCTGGTTGGATCTTGTCGTGCGGGACACCCCTTGGCCACTTGATCCCCCCCCAGCTTCTACCCTCTGCTTCGGCTACGGTCCCAGCCCTGGTGCTGGTGTTTAGTCGCGTCGCCTCAACCAGCCCCAGCTCTAGCCTCGGCCTCGGACCTGGCGTTGCTGGTGGTCCGGTTGGTGGTCTCTCCTAAAGACTAAGTAAGGAAGTAAGTAAGGGACCAAGGGGGGGGACGGCGGATGGCGAACGGTGAACGGAGAACGGAGAAGCCCTCGAAGATGGTTGGGACAAGAGGAAAAACAAAGAAGGCCAGGGAGGCCAACGAGGCACTCGTTCACCTAGTGAAATTCCAAAGATCAGAGCAGGAATCCAACAGTTCACAAGATCTGGGGTTAGACCAGGGCCAGGACCAGGACCAGGATCCTGGAATCATCCAGTTATCCCAGGGGGGATTCATAAATCAAGGAGAGGTCACTACAGAGGGTGTCCAAATCGGGATTCCCGGCGACGAAAGCGAACCAGGAGAAGAGTTTGGTGGGACACCAGAAGCGGTGTCAGTGCCTCTGCTGCCAGCCCATACTGACTCCGATGATATGGGGTGTGCAATACTGAACGCAGGAGAAACTACAGGAGAAACTGTGGGGGGCCTTGTAAGTCCTCTGTGTAGAAGACAACAGTATACACCGATGCACTAGGGCCCGGGTGGGACCACTGGAGTAAGGAAAACTAAATTAAAGATAAACACCATTACTAACTACTATAACCAAGTGAACTTAAACTCTGAACAGCCGCAAACCCAAAAGTTCCAAAGCTAGTGACCTCCCATTACAGTCATCGGGGGAAAAGGGTGGCAATAACGTGGAGGGGGGGTGAACTGGAGCTCTCAGAGACCGGGCACCAGGATATTCACCTATTCCAGCAGCGATCGGCTGGTTTATCGCGACTATCCTGTCCAATGAATAACCCCCTCGGGGATGGCGAAGTGGAGTCAAATAACTTCCCTGAATGGGGCAATTTTTCGGGAGAGCAAAGAAAAAGCAATGAATCATCTTATCCTGAACCCCAAATGGGACTATTAAACTCTGGGAATTCCTCATTAACACTCCCTCCACGATGTGCCCAAGCAGAACTTATAGTACTCCAAAACATAATGGGTCCTGAAATAGAACAATTACCACCTAAACAGACCCATAAACTTTCAGTGCCACAGCTTCACTGCGAAAGCCAAACTGTAAAAACGAATTTACCGCTGTGCAGACTCAATAGTAGTTCCTTTAGTCTGGAGCTGTCCTCGCCTGACAACTCCATTATTGGCAATATAGACCCCCAACTAAACAGTATAACATCAGAAGATCTAAACTTCCTGGAAGGCAGCATAATAAAAGGCCACAGAGGAGAGGACGATAAGAACTTAGAAGGCCAGATAACCAACGAGCAAAGTGGGCAAAATTGGGGAAACAGAGATGATCTCTCATTAGATCAACCAATTCTTAGCATCATGAAAGTTATATGTACAACACTGGGCTCAATTGCAACAACGATCATGGCCCAGTCTAAAAAATTTGACTATCAACTTGAGCTGACTAAACAATTTACAACCTCAATACAGACTATAGATTACAGGATGGCCCTAGTAGAGGGCGTAATAAGGGAAAACCTGTTGCACCAGGCAGTGGCTGACAAAATGGACAAGACGGATAGACAAGCCTGTGGACCACTGCTGGAAAAATTACTGGAAGTCCCGAAAGTAATCAAAGACATAATTGAAGATTACAAACATAGCCTTAAAAGCACACAGGTGTGCAATCACAGAATCTAGATTAACTGAAAGGCCAAGAGACAGAGAAGATAGAGAAGGGCACTCTGGCCCAGGACGAGAGAATTGCCCAGATGCAAAAAACCAGAGAGACAAGATGGAGAGAACCAACGGAAGCCCTGAATTTGGAATCAAAGCCTCAAATACAGTAGAAAAAAGGACCCCGAGTAAAAGGTCTCAACCAATAGGCAGATGGAAAAACACATGGAAAAAAGCTAGAAGGAATAAAAAAGTACCAGCAAAAAAGGCTTCAAACATGCCACAACTGATAAGCCCAATAGCGGAAATCAGGAACATAGGTGATGAGTCTGCCCAACAGCAGCATAGAGATGAAAACATTAAGTCTGAGAGTCTCGAGAAACCTACTGACAAAGTCATTCGTTTCATAAATAAAAATCCTGGATTACTGTGCGACAACAGTTGCACTCACCATTCCCATATAAACCATATACCCATTGGCCCCAGGGGATACCAAGCATCTGGGCATGACTTAGATAAAGGAAGGAGGTCTGAAAAAGATCCTGGTACAAATCATGGGACAAATGAGGCAAACGACTCCCTAGTCAATGGACAACCCAAATGGAGCCCAGAAACATCAAAATCAAGTACCGGCATCGATAAGTACCTCCCAGCTATAAAAATAGAACACTCAGCCCAGGTACATTACTCAAATACAGTAGGAGACCACTATGGAAAATGCCAGCAGCCTCCGAACTCCATTACTGAGGGGGTAGAACAAGACAACAGCAAAGGTGAAAGCAGAAGGGCAGAGACCCCAGAGTGCATAGGAAGCAAACAAAGTATAAGAACAACCGTGTGCGTGGACAACACAATAGCCCTGGTTCCCGCACCCCGGACAAAGGTAAAATACTGCTCTCAGGTTAGCCCTGGAAATCCCAATCTCAGTAACCAGCCTGGGTGGATCACTGATTCGCTTGCCCTACCGCGCCCAGCGCTGGACCTGGAAACTAAAGGAAAAAGGGGTAATTGGCCTCCAAAAAGGCAACCTTAGGAAGAACATAGGAACAAAGAGTTGCAACTTGGGAGGGAAAAAGGCCAGGTAGAACGAACATTGACTGGTCGGGCAGTTACCACTCATAACAGACAAAATGAAGATAATCAACTCCAAGGAAGACGGTCGCAGGGAGGTAGCGGGCATACTGAGATCCGCACTGAAATGACTAAAGAGCTTGAAGCCACGATCACGTTTATCCCCAAGTACTCCTCAAGAGGAAGTCATGACATCCTGAACAGGTCTAATATCCTACATTTGGTCAACTCCCTGCCAGCCGTACAGAATGTAACAACCCAAGACCTCTTCTCAGTAAGATTCATACCAAAAAAAGAATTAGAGAACGGGGAATCAACAGAAACAGTCTGGGCCTCACCTTGGATAGCAGAACAGATCCTAAAATGTTCTAACATGATGAAGACCTGGGGAATATCTATTGCTATTCCACAAAAGGAACCATATCCAACAATATTTCTTGAAAAAGCTTCAAACCAAAACATGTTGGGTAGGCAAGAGGTAAAAGGCAATTCTGGTTCGATACTCCAGGGAGCAATTAGCTCCAAACAACAACTCCCTGAACGAATAAATCTGAGCAATATGAGGTTCTGCCTGTTGGCCAATTCCCCTAGAAACAGCAGGGGCAATCCCCCACAGTCGCAGAATTACGAAGATCAACCATCTAGAAGCTTGTAGCAAAAAATGGACGGCTTGAACATAAAAGATAAAACTAGTCCCATATTAAAAATTCTAAGCTGGAACATTGCAGGCTTAAAAAGCAAAATGGAAGATAAGGACTGGATTGAATTCATTAAAAAACAAGACATCAGCTGTTTCCAAGAAACTTGGTCTATTAATGCTATTGACCTAGATGGGTTCTCCACTTTCCACTCACCCGCTATCAAGCAAAGAAAAGGAAGACCATCGGGAGGCCTGATCATTTGGATCAGAACTTCACTACTGGGAAACTCTGTAGTAACTCATGCTGTATTAAGCAAGGAAATCCAGACGCTTGCAGTAAAATATGAGGAGTGGTCACTAGAAATAGTAAATGTGTATTTCCCTCCTATTAGCCGGGTCCAAGTCATGCCAGGTGTGCGGCTCCTTAAGGAACATATCCTAAATAAAAGAACTACGGGTTGGAGGAACCCAGCACTAGGTCATACGAACAACCGCTCTCCCCAGCCTTGTAAAACATTTTTATTGATATGCGGTGACTTCAACACTAAACCTCATTCTATCCTCTGAGATGAACAAGTAGTAGAGGAAGACCACGCTTGGAATATTCCAACGCCCCTCATCCAATGTTGTAAAGACTCCAAGAATGGAGAACTAATCTTTGAAGCATTATTAGAAGGAGGAATCTGCACATTAAACGGAAGAACAAATTCAGATAGAACTTTTAAATCTACCTTTCGAACTGGAAAAAGGCAAAGTATAATCGACTACATGGCAATAAACATCAAAGCCTGGCATTTTGTCATCGATATGGAAATAAGGGACAGGATTGAGAGTGATCACGACCCACTGCTAATGGAGATAGTCCATCCGGACACGAGCCCAGGGAAGGCCGAGTCTCCATTCAACGGAAGTAGCTTAACAATAACCATGAGACCAAATAGGAAAAACATATTAAGGTCAAATGAGGATGAACCTTATACGAGCGCACCTAGTCAAACCTGGTTGCTATCACTTAGCACGTTTTTAAATCTACCAGTTAACGAAGCTTTACCCCTCCTGCATAATTTTAATAATCTGCTATTACAAACAACAAAGGAAAAGACCAAGTATCTTCAAATTAATCCTAAAACGATGGAGGGCTGGTTTGATGAAGAGTGTTTGAAACTAAAAAAGACCTTATCACAAGCACTAAAGAATTGGCATTTGAATGACTTTAATGAGCAATATTTTCATAAATGCAGGCAACAGTACAAAAAATTACTGAGACACAAAAGGAAGATATTCCCACATACACTCTGGAAAATTCTACTGCAGGCAATATCGGCAGGGAACTGCAAAAAGTTTTGGGAGATAGTCAGGTGGGGATGCGAAGGTCCTTCGAAAAACCTAGAACTGAATATCAACCCACAACTTTGGGTAAAGCATTTTACCGCCTTGTACCAGGAAGTTGCCAAGACGGCATCCGGGAGTACCAATAACCCAAACAGTCTTACTCAAGGGCTGGCAGGCAGAAATCAAAGATCAAGTAAGGTATTTCCACTTCAAAAGACCTATGCAGTACCTTCAAATCGGCTTGTTAGATCAGTAAATGAAACCCAGAATGAACTAGTCCCTAACGAATTCCCCAGCACAAATTCCATGCAAGTAACCCATGCCATTCCATGTGCAATGGAGTTAATACCGGAATTCAGTAAGAAAGAGATTAAACAAGTTATTCTCCTCCAAAAGCCGCACAAGGCTGCAGGCCCAGACGGTATCCCTTCAGACGCTTACCGTAACCAGCTAACGTTATGGCTACCTGCTCTAGCCCGTCTATTCAACAGTGTTTGGCACCACAAGGTAATCCTTACTTCCTGGAAGAAATCAATAATTGTTCCAATTCACAAAAAAGGGCCTCGGGACATGGTGTGCAATTACAGGCCTATCTCACTGCTTGATAGTGTTGGAAAGATTTTTGCCAAAATGATTCAGTCGCACCTAGACCAATGGCTAGAGGATGGAGATTTAATATCAACACAACAAGCTGGTTTTAGGAGAGGCCAAAGTACAACAGATCAACTTTTTAAGCTAAACATGATCTGCGCTAAACACGCCACCCTAAAAGATTGTCCATTATATCTGGTCTTTGTGGATCTTCAAACAGCCTTTGATAGCATAAACCGCCAAACATTATGGCAGTTATTGTCGGAAATGGGCATACAGGGAAAAAATGTAATGCTGTTAATTCTACTGCATACAGGAAATACTGCCAGGGTCAGATATACTACGAGAAATGATTATACGACAGAAATTCCAATCGAGCGAGGCGTAAAACAAGGCTGTGTTTTGGCCCCAACCTTATTCAATTGTTATATAAATGAAGTAAGTCAAGACCTGAGGGAATTAAATCTGGATGTGCCAAAACTAGCCAATGAAAGTATACCTATCCTGCTCTTTGCTGATGACGCTGTACTACTGGCAAGAACGGAGATAGCAATGCATCGACTACTCAGGGGTTTCGAATAATTTTGCACCTCAAGGAGCATGGTAATCAATGAGGGGAAAACAAAGTTTATGCTTCTTAACCAAAAACAGACGATGCAATCGACCTTTAGGGCAAACAACAAGCCTTTGGCCCGAGTGGCTACTTATGATTACCTGGGTTGCAGATTAGACGAAAAACAGACATGGAAACCACAAATTTATAAAAGTAGCATCTCCTTGGCCCAACAAGTTGGAGCAGTACTCAGATTTGCAAAAGCTACAGGCAACCATTCTGTGAGTTCTGCACTGCTCGCATACAAAACAAAAGCAAGAGCCGCAGCACTTTACAGCGCAGAGATCTGGGGATTCAGAAAGACTCCATCAATACAAGTAAGCGAGAATAAATTTTTACGCCGATTACTTTGTTTAGGCAATGCCACACCAATGAACGCAATAAGAATTGATCTACAAATGAGAAAGGTTGAGGACTACATTGCTCTGGCTCCAATAAGATACTGGATCTGTATTTGGTCAAAAGAGGAACTCAAACCATATAGAGACGTACTTAAGGACATCATGAAGCTACAAAGCCATCAGAAATTGCCCTGGTTCAAACACATCTCAACTATCCTGGCTGCTATCGGCCAGGAAGACCTCTGGCTCCATCCAGAAAAAATCAGAAGGCCTAGTTTAGCTTTCATAAAAAAGGCATATTGGGAGCAAAAGACTGAGAGTATGTGTGAGACACTTAGCCCTTTATTTAAGCACTATATTTTGTTTAACTAAGAGCTTAAACCAGCAATATTCATAGACAGTATTTATCCGGAGGAAAAAAGGGTTCTCTATTTTAAATTCCGCATGGGCACACTACCTGTGATGGCGGTGACCAACAGATGGCAACCCGTTCCTCTGGGTAGATTAGAATGTTGTCCATGTCTTCATTGTGGCCCAGAAACACTTTCCCACTTCCTTTTATTATGTCACTTCATGCTTAAACTCCGCAAATTGTATTTACGTCCACTTTTTAGATCCTACGGAGTTAGGAAGTGCAATGAGGCGGAAGTGTTATGTATGCGATCAGACGAGAAACACATTGTGCCAAAAGTTTCAACTTATATATTGGAAGCATGGAAGTTACGCTCAACAATGCACCCACAGTTGGCACAAGCATAACTACTTGTGTTATCCCATAGCTATCTAGCCTGGGAAATCGGTGCAGGGTGTTGTAAAACTGGGTTAGGCATCGGGCTTTTATTAAACGGTTGGAAGGCACCGTAAGGTCCCAAATGATTTGTGCCAGAACAAGATATTTAAATATTAGATTTATAATGTTTTTCTAGAATAAGTTAAGTTTTATGCAAATTATGGCTATACATTAAGTTTTATGATAATGCAGGGCAAATCGGATACATTTCGGCACATGTTAAATCAAAAATTCAAGCACAGTTTTTCCTTTCTATTGAGACGTTTTATTCAATGTGATTTTTACCGAGTGTGATGGACTGATGTTTATTGTGTGATTATTGTTATGGCCGGATAGGCTAACAACAATTAAAAAAATGGAATGGAATGGAAATGGAATGGTTCAAGAACTGAGTCTAAGGAGCTGGCCTTGAAGGCCAAACAGTGTCAGAGTCCATCACCAATGGTGACAGTGATACTGCAGTGTCCAAAAGAGATCAATGAGTCACATACCCAAATACCTGGTACCCAGCTTTGATGTGGGGGATGATATTGATAGGTGGTTTGCAGACTATGCCAAGTTCAGGCCAAGCATGATAGAGGGCAGGCCAGCTACAGAGACACAGTTAGGCCAAAGTACCTGAAATCCTGGTTTGCAGAATTTTGCAAGGAGCCAAAGTGATGTGTCAATTCTGAGACACAACGATGTGGCAGTGCGAAGGCCTGCATTGCTGTTGAGGATCCAGTCAATGGGGTTTGTGATGCAAGTAAGGAGTCAAGGATATGGTGCACAGTCTGGGTGATGCATCGGTTCCAAGGAACTACAAGGATAAGATGGCAGAGTCAAGGTGCAGGTGCAAGGTTGTTGGAAGTCGTTATCTTCCTGAGTTTTCAGATTAGAAGGACTTCCAACTAGCCCTTGGAGTCACTCTGGAGTTCTAGGTTCAAGAGATTCAGGTCCAGTCCTTCTCACCCAGACAAGAGGGCCGCAGGCAGCAGGTCAGCACAGCAAGGCAGCAGTCCAGAAAGGTAGTAGTCCGGCAGGGCAACAGTCCAGCACAGTGGCAATCTTTCAGCAGCACAGCAGTCCTTCTTCCTGACAGAGCATCCACAGGTCCAGAAGTGAACTGAACAGTTGTTTTCTGAGGAACAGTATTTATTTTCAGTTGGGCCTTTGATGTACATAGGTGCCCTGCCTTCCTGGCCCGGGATCCAGACGAACTACAGGGGTTATGCAGCCCTTTGTGTGGAGGCAGGATACAACCTATTTGATTGTAACTGGGGCTAGGCTCAGCTCCTCTCTTTCATCCTGCAAATGATGTCCCAACCAGTCACACCTAAGCTCCCCAATGGGTGTGGTTTTCTAGGAGGAATACACAGATCTCGACTGCTACACCCAGTCATGTGACCTAGACACTGGCTGCAGGCAACCAATAGCTAAGGCAAGAAAGTGTCAACATTCTAAAAGTTGTATTTTCAGAATTCGTATTTAAAATCTGATTTCACTGTAAGTTAGGAATTTCCATCACAATTCCGGAGCCACCAAAAATGAACTGGTGACCTGTTCCCATTGGGAAATTACACTTATAAAATGTAATAAGGTAACTCAAGTGCTATATTACTGGTAAAATCTGCCTTCCAATAGTATACAACGAATTTATGAGTTTTTCTCCACCAGGACACGTAAAAATTCAACATATATGTCCTTCTTTTTAAATACATTGCACCATGCCCTCAGGGCTATCCTTGGCCTACCCCAGGGGTTAAATATGCATTAAAAAGAAACGTTTTACTTTGGAAGGCTAAACTGGCAGTTTAAAACTGCACACACACTCACACAGGCTGGAATGGCAGGCCTATGAAGTGTTTAAAGCATTGCCTAACTGGAGGGCACAATCAGTGCTGAAGGCCCACTAGTAGCATTTAATGTACAAGCCCTGGGCACAGATAGTGTTATTTTACTGGGGATCTATAAGTAAATAAAATATGGCAAGTAGGTAGAAGACAATCTAACATGTTTTAAGGATGTAGCACAATTACTTTAGCACTGGTTTGTTGTGGTAAAGTGCACAAAGTCATAAGGCCAGCAGAAATGAAGTCAGCAAAACTTGGGGTCTAATGGCAAAACGTTAAGGAAAACCACAGAGAGGATGCCAAGTCTAGCATGTGTCTCCCCTTCAGCTGAAAGTGAGGAAAACTAGCCAGCCACTTGGGAGTTCTCTACAGTGAGGCAGAAGAACCTAGACAGACCATAAGTGTTGGTGTGGTCTGTTCCAGGATGGTGTTCCCACATACATTCCATTCCCTCTAGGGAGATAGACCACCTCAATAGTTTGGGATTCTCACCCTTCATCTACATTAGCCATATGAGGGGTCTGTGGTTTGTGTAGACCCAGATGTGAGCACAAGCTAGGTATGTCTAAACTTCATCAGTTCCGGTACTGCCGCAATGCCTTACCTCTTTATTGCACTCCACCTTCGTTCCTGGGGAAGTAACTTCCTCCTGATGAAGGCTACAGGGTGATCCAGGTAGTCTTCCTTTAGCTGTGAGAACACAATCCCTTTGACAGGCTCTGAGGCATGTGTCTGGATAATTAATTCTTTGGAAAAGTCAGGGGCCTTGAGCACAGCTGCTGCGCGCATGACCTCAACAGGGTGTCAAAACCATTCTGGAAAGCCTCCATCCAATTCACATATCTGGGCTGCTTCTTAGAAGTCAGCTTGATCAAGGGTGCAACAATGGTATCATACTCCTTGAGGAGTCTTGTGTAATAACCAGTAAGGCATAAAAAGGCTTTCATATTTGTTTGAGCCTTAGGGGACTCCAAAGCCAGAATGGTTTGGATCTCAGCCTGGAAGCACTACTCCTGGACTCCTCCTGCTTGGTGTCTTAAGTAGACCCTGCCCTATCTGGCACTTATTGACCTTGATAGTCAGGCCTGCCCTCTACAAAGCCTAAAGTACTTTCCTGAAGTGGCACAAATGTTCCTCACAGCTGGAGCTGAAGAAGGCAATGTCATCTATGTAGGCTGCACTGAAGTTCTCCAACCCACCCAGGACCTGGTTGACAATCTCAGGAAGCTAGCAGGGATGTTACTCATCCCAAAGGATAACACCTAGAACTGAAACTTTCCTTCAAGGGTAGAGAATGCAGACCTCTCTTTAGCCCCCGGTTAAGGAAATCTGCCAGAACCCAGGAATTAGGTCCACTGACTGAATCAAGTGTTCTTTAAGGACTCCATAAACCCAAATTCCAGCATCTTGGAAACCTCCTCCTTAATGCAGGCTCTTAAATTATCAGACAAACAGTAGATTTTACCCTTCACCGGTGTGCCGCCCCCATTGTCAGTAACATGGGTACACGATGTAGTGAGTCATGGAGTAAAGGAGAGTAGAGAGGCCAACTGCCCCAACAACTAGCAGCAGTCTCTCTGTTGCTCTGAGGTCATGGTATCCGATTGGCTGACACCCTCCACTTACTCATCATGCTCCTCCAAAGAAAGAGGATTGGTTCACTCTCCTCTTTCACTCCATCACCCATGACTAGGAGTATAGTTTGCTCAGACCTCTTGAAGTGGGGTTTGATGTGACTGATGTGCAGAACTATTGAAAGATTCCTGGAAATTTTGAGGTCCACCAGTTATATGACCTCACTCTTGCACTTTTTTCATCTCATAGGGCCCAAACCAACGGTGTTGCAGAACCTACCGCTCCACATGTTGTGGCCTGGCTAAAACTCGACCAGGGTGGCCTTCTAGTTGTACCACTGTT
This sequence comes from Pleurodeles waltl, assembly GCF_031143425.1. Classification (NCBI taxonomy): domain Eukaryota; kingdom Metazoa; phylum Chordata; class Amphibia; order Caudata; family Salamandridae; genus Pleurodeles; species Pleurodeles waltl. The sequence continues at coordinate 287,165,047 of NC_090447.1, forward strand.
TGGTGACCTCCTGGCTGGCTTCTGGATTCACCTTAGTTTGTTTGCAGGAGTGCCTCATCTGGACACAGAGTGCCAACATGTAGCTGACCACATCTTGGGGCCTTCCTGTGAGCTCCTTCCCACCTTTCCTTCACTAGACAGAGAGATGCTCATACCGGGTGCCAAAGGTGGTGAATCCAACTTCCTTCTGGGTCACCACTAGATACACAAACAACAGGCATGGCAAAAGGATCACCACTTCCACCTCAAGGACTCTGGGTGGCACAGGATCATGCCTTTGAGGGTCTTGTTAAACTTCTCAGCAAGTCTATTGGTTTGGGGATGGTAAGGAGTGGAGAACTTGTAGGTTCTGCCACACTCCTTCCAAAAGGCCTTCATGTACAGTGACATGAATTTAGTACCACTTTCCAAGACCACCTCCTATGGTAATACTACACTGGTAAATGTCCCCATCAGTGCTCTGGCCACTGCAGGAGCAGTCACTGTTCTCAGAGGGATAGCCTCTGGGTACCAGATGTATGGTCCACCAAGACCAGGATGAACTTGTTGCCCATGGCCGACTTGGATTTCAGAGGCCCAATAATGTTGATGGTTAACATTTCAAAGGGGATGTTAATCACAGGAAAAATTTGAAGTAGAGCATTTCTCTTCCCTTCTCACTTGCCACTGGCCTGGCAGATGTAACAGGATCTGCAGAAAGCATCTGAGACCCTCCTCATCTGTGGCCAAGAAAAGTGGGTGGCAAGCCTGTAAAATATCTTGGCTTGCTTTAGATGACCTGCCAGGGGAACATCATAGGCCAGCTTAAGTAGGAAGGCCCTATAGCACTGGGTGGACACCTGCACACATGCTGTTCCAGGCTCAGGAGCCCTAAGCTCGCTAAATAGGAGATAATTCTCCCAGTAGAAAAGGTGATCACCAGGGGTGTCACCAGCTGTCTGGGCCTTGGCCTGCCACTGTCGATCCTCAAGAGTAGGGCGCTTCAGCTGCACCTTACCCGACTTCTCCTTAGTGTGACCACCTTCCTGCTGCCAGTTGGCCAGCTCATGTAGATTCCCCAGAGTGGAAACACCCTCCTTTGTGGACTACAGGGTGTTCCCCTCAGGTTTGGCCTCATCCTTCCAGATGCTGTGTCCAGGTCATTGCCAAGCAGACAATTCCCAGGCATAGACAGACTCTCAGCTACCCTCGAGGAACCTGAGACCCCCCTGCACCCACTCAAAGGGAACTAGAGCCACTGGGTAGTGACTCTCATTGCGTGTTGGCTGCAACAACTTGGTGGAATACATTATAAGACTGCCTGCTCTGGGGTCAACCAATTACTTCTGACAGTTGTCATGCTGGCTTCAGTATCTCTCAGAGCCTCCACCCTCTGTCCATTGATGATGACCCACTGCCTCTCTGTCCTAGGGTTTCTAGGCATTTGAGTTATTTGCTCCATTTACTCCATTGACCAGGGAATCTAGGGTAACCTCTATTGTGTCTCCAACATTATATCGGGCATCGTCCTCCCCAAGTGCTACATTAACCAGCCCCAGAGTCTGCCCACTTCTGGAGGGCTGTGCCTTCTTGGAACACTTACTATCACCCTTGTAGTGCCTAGCTTTTTGACTATCAGCATAGAATAAGTTGCCTTCCCTGATGACTTACTGTCAGTGAAACATTTCCTCTTCTGCTGGTCAGGTGGGGATTGGAAGCCCTGCTCTTTAGATCTAGTTTAGGGACTTTTAGATAGCTCCCTGGTTTTTGTTTGTCTTACCTCTCCTTCTTCTGGGGGGGACCTTTCCCATCTTTGTGGTGTTCCCTGCTGTATACCTTCGTGTGGACCCTTGTGCTCATCCAGCAGCCTGCATTCCTGGTAAGTTCTCTGGGGTCAGTCAGTTTATTGTCAATAAGATGCTGGTGCAGATCTACAAAACAGAGACAGAACACATGCTCTTTTGAATTAAAATTGTATAACCACTGATAACTATATACTTACCAGCTCTTAACCCAACCATTTAATGCCTTGCTGAATAAGTCTATACAATCCACCAAGGACTAGTGGGGCAGTTTCTGACTGTCCCTAAACTTCTACCTATAATTCTCTTTGGTGAGGCTATATTTTCTGACAAGGGTGTCCTGTATGGGAGGATACCTCATCCTTTACCCCTTCTCTAGGGCCAGTAGGGCATCCTTCCCCTCTCTATGGATATGCTTACAAAGGCTAGCCCCTCCAATCTTCCTCAGGTATCCTATGTATTTGCTAAGCTACATCATAAGCTTCAGATCATTTGTCAATGTTGCCCCCCACAACAAAGTCAAGCACCAAAGCCCTCAGTATGTGGACACTCCGGTCTCTGGAGGGCACTGTATATATGCTGCCACAATCAATGCTGGACTCTGCCTGCCTTGCCTTAATGTCCATCGTCCGAAGGCTCTTCTCATGAGTAAGTCGTTCCAAAGCGATTCTCTCCTCCAAGGCCAGTTGCCTTTCCTCCATGGCCAGTTTTTTCCCTTCCATTCTCAACTGGGCCAGCTGAAGCTTGAACTCTCTCTCCTCCTTCCTTTCTGATAGCTCCTCTGGGGACAGGCTGAGGGAAGTCTCACTGCTCCCTGTCCTGGCATGGGGCTCCACTTCAGGGGTCAAGTCATCCCTCTCAACTACAGATGGCACCACAGGAAGGACCTTTCCAGGCCTATCCATCTCATTATCCTCTCTTTTGGTTTCAACCAGTGACTGATGAGCTTCCACCTAGGTCCTTGGTGCTTTTTGGAACTCCACCTTCCTGGTAGTGCTCTTAGCTGGAAGTCTCCCTCTCTTTACAGAACTCCTTGATCTGATAGACAGTGTACAACTCCTTTTTAGCCAGCTCAAACTCCATACTTGTAGAGGTTGAGTCAGGTACAACAGTCACATAGAGAATTTAGGCAAAGCAAAAAGGCCAATCAGAGTGAATTTAAAATTCAAATTGATCTCAGATATGGAATGGTAGAGTACACAAAATCATTGTATGGCACTGAACAAACACAAATCCTGATCTTCACCGCTGATCACAAGTGTGAGAAAATAGGTTGTCAGTTCACTGTGATGTGAGCCCTGGTCAAGCAGCAACCACAATCCTCTTCAGGGTAAAGCACATGCCAACCCTAAATTAATATTTGCTCAACGCTCTGGTAGCTTGGAACAGAGCATTCAGGATTAACTTAGTGGCAATGTGTAAAGTATTTGTGCAACACTTGAAAGAATAATAAAGTGAAAACACCACACAAAAGTATCCCTCACCAAGTTAGAATAACAGAACTTTCTTTAATAAATGGAATAAAAACAAAGCAACAAAACTACAAACAGTAGAACCAAGGATGTGCAATGGTAAAGATTTTATTGAAAATAGTGCCAACAAGTACAAAGAGCCACCTTTGGATATGTGGTCATGCCGGACCAGGACAAAGTCACAAGTTCAGGCACACTGTGATGGAGCAGGGACGTAGTAACTCATGTTGAAATAAGTATCTTAAATCCTGGTTTGCAAAGCATTCCGAGGATCCGCATCAAAGGTGCATCGGGCAGCTGAAGTGATGAGTCGATTCAGTTTTGTGGTGTGGTTGTGATGCACGCACCTGCTTCATCGTTGAGGATCCCATCGAAGGGGGCTTGCAATGGGGGATTCGGCGGCAAGAATGTGGCACGCAGTTGGGGCAATGCATCAGTCCTGAGTAGCTGCAAGGCTATGATGCAAAGTTTAGTGTTGTCATCAAGGCTACCATTAATGACGTATGTGAGACCTAGGATGAGTTCCGAAGCAGCTGTTCTGATGGGCTGGGATACGATGTAGTTCTTTGTAACAGGTCCAATCCACACCAGTAGAGGTGATCTATCAGTCCCGCTCAGGTTTGTGCCACACAGCAAAGGAAATGCATTGGTTCTGCTTGATCCATAGAGGCTGGCAGAGGACCTTAAGCCCAATTCCAAAGGTCTAAGACTGGGGTGGTGTAGCACATATGGCAGATACAGGTGCAGCTGCAAGGTTGTTGGAAGCCCGATGTGTCCCTGAAATTTCAGATCAGAAGGCCACCCAACTAGCCCTTGGAGTCTCTCTTGGGTTCTGTGTTCAAGCGAAGCAGGTGTAGTCTTTCTCGCCCAGGCAAGAGAACAGCCAGGCAGCAGGTTGGCACAGCAGGTCTAGAAGTATACTGAAAAGTTGGTGTCCAGGGTCTAGTATGTATTCTCAGTTGTGCCTTTGAAATGAGAAAACGATCCTAGAGGCAGGCCTTTGAAGTGCACAGGTGACCTTCCTTTCTTGCTCTTGCTCTAGTCTAACTACAGGTGGTATGTAACCCTTTGAGTGAGGCAGGACACAGCTTATTCAAGTGTGAGTAGGGCTGGGCTTAGCTCAGCCCTACCATACTGTCAGTGAATGCTCATCCAGGTACATATATGCTCTCTACTCTGTGTGGCTGTCTAGGCGCAATACACAAAGCCTAACTGTTAGTTAAGTTGGCAAGTGCGTGTCAGAGAAATCACTATGTGGGCGAGTGTGATTTCTGAACGAAGGCAGTTGCGGTAGGTCGTGATCGCCCGCAATGAGCAAACTTCTGCTCGTGTTGAAGAAGCTGCCGCCCAAGTAGAAAATCCACTTGAGCTGCATAAAGAAGTTAGCACCCTCTGGTGCTCTACATGATGCTGTTTGTGCTGATTTTACAATGTGGTAGAAACTCCTGGTGATGAAAATCGGTACGAACACCGCAACTTACCCAAACTCCGCCGCTCGCAGAACTCCGTGTATCATGGTGGAGTTTTTTCAGCACTTTTCAAACTTCCGTGTAGCAGATCACCGCCTAGGCCTAGTAATAATGTAAGGAGGAGGGAATTCCGAGAGGGAGGAGGGAATTCCGAGAGGGAGGACGGAATTCCGAGAGGGAGGAGGGAATTCCGAGAGCGTTCCCCGCCAACTGGAGACCCGCCAACCGCCGCCGGCAACGAGAGGAGGAAGGCAGCGAAGGCAGCGAGTGGCAGACGTTAGGGTGCCGCTGGACGAGAGGTCCGGCTGCACGGATGACAAGTAAGGGGGTGCAAAGGGTCTAGCGGATTAGAAACAGGGGTGCCCCATCCGAGTGGAAATCTTCCAGACAGGCTTTTCCACAAGGGAGCCCGTCCCGACGAGCTACCAAGGACCACCTCAGCCGCCATATAATCGAGAGGGACGTGCACCTCGGTGAGAGCGGGTCTTCTGCACCGATACGGCTCGTACTTCAGTTCGTGGAACCAGCTTCCTGGATTAAGAACACTCGGAGCCACCCGTGATTGGAATGGAGTTCGTATTGGGGTAGAGGCTGTTTGGCCTAGGAGGTGGAGCTCTTGTTCACTGGCTCTGCTGGCTCTGCTGTCTTCCTGCCTGGAAGTCAGTCACAAGACGCTACCATACCATCGCAAACCAGCAACAACAAACTGCAGCACGTTAGCCAATTGTCAGCAATTGTCAGCAACATCAGGCTGCACTTTTGGTACTGGACAAACTCTGTTGTTTGAATCGGCTGCTTCTGCTGTTCAGTTAACTGTCTGCTGATGGTTCGTAGCTTAAAGCTAAACTCTGCCTCTCTTTTCGGAATCCACCAAATCACATGAATATTTTCTCTTCAGTGATACAGATGGTGCAGCAGTTTGTCTGAATTGTCTCATTTCTTGCTGGTCTTGCTCCACCGAATGCATTGACGGAAGCAGCTGGAATCACTTACCTTGCCCATCTTCTTAGAGCGTGAGCCCCTGCCTGAGAAGGACTCGCAACTCTGGTCATTTTTTTTGCTTACCTTGCTACAGGACACAGGGCTGCCGGCTCGGTCCACCGCAACTTCGCGGCCGCCGCCGTTGTAGGCTGCCTGCTAAATCACGCTGGGAGGACTACAATACCCAGAATCCTCTGGGTTTCCTGTGCGCCAAGTGGCGTGAAAGTGCTGTTATGCCCCCCGGGCCCTTAAATTGCAACAAAGCACACCGCACCGCGGGACGTGCGCGGGAGGGGCCGGGCTAAGTCCGGGCAAAGGGCGGGCCCTCTGTGGCCTTCTGAGGCCTGAAGAGACTGGACTGGGCACGGGACTCTGCCTAAACTGTAAATTAGCTGTATTACACCTTGATTACGCGGTTTTGTGTTTTGTATTGCTGAATTATAGCTAATGGTACTTACTGCAACCAACCTACGATGGCTAACTGTAATAACTCCGCCAAAAATCTAGGGGCTACTATGCTTGATAACTACCTGGTTAAGGTGGTTAAAAAGATTAATAGCGATCGCAGAGTCTCCCTAGGGAAAGGAGATTCCCCCGTTCAGACACACCCTAGTTCCTCCCCACATATTGTGTCTACTTTTGAGGATCTGGGCGCCAACACTGATAAGGATATGATACTAACTGAGGCACAGATACATTCTAATCCCTTAGACTCAACGGGTATAATTGGCGTGAGCCCATTTAGCCCCGTGGTTATGGCAGTGACTCCCCCCCAACCAGCAAGAGCAGTTAGGGCTTGTAGAAAGTCGTTGGGCAAAAGAGGAGTGGGGAAGGTCAGCAATTCTCGAAAGCCCCTCGAAGCAAAAACCCATACTATTAAAACAAAAGGATTAGACGGGGGATCTGATAAGCCAGTGGGTTGCTGTCATAACAGGCAGTATATAGAAAATATACTGGCAACAGTAGAGGACAAGTTAGCGACAAAAATGGCTGGAATTTTTAGCACATTATTGCTGAAAATTGAAGTACTTACCCAAGAGGTTCATAGTCTGAGGGTACAAGCAACATCGACATCAGCAGATGTACTAACGGTACCTCTAGATTTACCATCTGGAAATTGTGTTGAGCAGGCAATACTCGCGGGCAGCAGTTTAAGACATAAAGCCCCATGTAACGAAACAAGTTTGGAGGCGGAGCCCACTATACCTAGGGAACCCGAAGTGATTCGAGGGTCCCTAGAGGGTAGGCCTCAACTAACTCGAGTCCATAAGGAAGCAAGAGAGCACAACAATAATTATAATGTTAGGATTGATCTCCCACCGGAGGCCGCTCCATTTGTATGTATATTGTCAGGAGTCCCAGAACTTAGTTCAGGTAAAAAAGAAGGTTACAATGACTTAAAAAACAAAGTAGCCTTCTGGCTTACTAAGAATAGACCCCTCCCCCCTACCATTGATGGTAAAATCTTAAATGTGAGAAGGGTGGGTTGGCTTGGCCACATGATTAAAGATATCCCAGGTGATCTGGTAATAGTTAATTTCAGGAGTACTAATGTGGTCCTTTTTTTGAGAGGCTGGTGCCCGCAATTTGCAGATGGTCCAATAGTCACGTGGGAACTATCAGATTTTTATCCTACGGTGTATCCCGAGGTGAACGTGCCTTCCCAGATTAACAAAAATGTCTTCAACCCTCCTAGGGGTTGGTTCGCACCAGAAAGCATTGAACCCTTGATTACTGCCGGGAGATATGGGCCGTTATCCTGCCTAGATGAGAATGATTGACTCATCGGTAGAGAAGAAATAGTTAATTTAACTTTATTGAAATCCCCCCACATAGAAGATATAAGTTGGAAGGCTATTGCCACAGATCATAGTAATAATCCTGACACTACCCCTGTTGGTACATTGTCTGCATTACCCAATTTTAGTACGGACTCACCCTCTGCTTTAGCTGAGCCTGTTGATATGTTATCAAGGTATATATCCCGGAATATAACCGGTCTGGAGTCCAGCCAGTGTATTCCTGATTGGAGGGACTTCATAGATCAGGGCGATGTAATTGCATTCCAGGAAACATGGGCTATCACACCGATATTTCGGGTGGGGTATCTGAACTTTAGCAAGCCAGCAATTAGAGGCCAGAAAAGGCGTCCTGTTGGAGGTCTTACAATTTGGGTCCGCCAAAGTGCGGGTGTAAGAGTTGAAGAAGTGACAATTGATAGTCCAGACATAATTGCCTTAAAGATAAAGTCTAACCAAGGTACAAACATCCTGTTGGTTAATATTTATGTCAGGGACCTCCAGGGAGGAAGGGTTTCTCCGACCCTCCTCCTATTGGATGACATACTATCAGGAACAACGACCGATGGCCACAAGATTGTGATGGGGGATTTTAATACTTGTTTTGAGCCTTTGGGTATTGAGGACGGCCCGCTCACCGAGGATGAGGATCTATCCTGGGGTATTCCCCAACTCGAGATACCTCCGATTGCTAAGTGGTCGAGCTCAGCCACCTATATCAAGGGGCTATGCCTGGATATGGGTCTAAGAGCTGTTAATGGAAGGGTCAAGTCAGATAGGAAGGGCAGGCATACGTTCAACAACGGCAGACACAGTAGTCGTATCGACTATATTTTGGTCGATGTGAGGCAGTGGTTTGCAGTTGTTGATATGCTAGTTACGGAACGCCCAGAGAGTGATCATGACCCGCTGGTTTTGACCTTAAGGGATTCCAGCTTTCAGAGGTCTGAGGGCAGCGGTCCTAATACAACAGAAAAAGAGGTCATTGTGAGCAATGGTACGCGCAGGGTACGCTGGCCCAAAATAGCTGTGGACGCTGGGGCCCGCAGGGCGATAAGATCCTTAGTGTCTAGTTCTGTGGAGCTTTTAAACAATTGTGGCTCACAGGACGAGATTAACAGCAAACGTATACGTACCCATTCTGACTTGTTTCAGGAACTTAAAAAGTTGTTCATCAAATTTATCCCTAAACAACCTAGGACCAAGAAATACGCATTCACTACCTGGTTTGATAAAGAGTGTAGCAAGACAAAAAGAGTTCTCTTTGAGGCTATTAAAAACCAAAATCATAGCCAGATAAGATCCTGTAGAAAACTCTATAATGAGGCAAAACACAAAGCAAAACAAAAGTGGGACGAGGAACGCTGGCTTATGCTGTCAGAAGCCTGTGGTAAACGCAATATGCAACAGTTTTGGTACCTAATAAAATGGGGTATCTCGCAGGACGCCCACTATAGTCCAGCATCTGTCTCTAATCATCAGTGGGTAAAAAATTTTGAGGATCAGTTTAAGTGTCATACAGTAGAAGTGACTATACCCTACTGTCTTGAGCCCGTCGAGCCGTTAATATTCTCAGTTACTGAAGTTATCAATTGCCTGCAAAACATTCCCAAAGGGAGGGCCCCTGGCCCAGATGGTATTCCAGCTGACATTTTTTTGGAAGACCAGGACCTGTGGGTACCTTATATACTCCACCTGGTGAATGCAGTTGCAGCAGGCGCTAAAATTCCTGACTCATGGTATGGGGCAGAAATCCTTCCTATATACACGAAAGGCGATCGCTCATTACCCTCAAATTACCGGCCTATCAGCCTTATTGATGCGATCCAAAAAATCATAGCACGCCTCATTTTAGGGAGGATACAGGAATGGATAACAGACTCAGATATTTTGACTCCGTTGCAGGCGGGTTTTAGACCTCATGTAAGCACCCTTGATCAAGCCTTTCGTTTTGCCCTTTTATATTGGAAAACAGTATTTTTGGGTAAGGGCAAGTTGTATGCAGCTTTTGTGGATCTAAGATCTGCATTCGACTTGGTCCCTAGGACTAAATTATGGGATTGCATACTGGAACAGGGAATGCCTAGGGCTCTAGTGTGACTCTTAATGAATCTTCATGCATACACTTATGCCCAAGTCCGCTGGGGTAAGCCTGGCGAGGTTACGGACAGGTTCCATGTTTTGAAAGGTGTTAGACAAGGATGTGTCCTGGCTCCCACTTTGTTTTCCCTGTTTATTAACGGGGTTACCAAATATTTTGCAACACATCCCACGGATGCTCCCCAGATAGCGGGAATGAAAGTACCATTGCTCATGTTCGCGGATGATACCTTGTTATTATCAAAGACAAGGCAAGGGCTCCAGCAGGCCCTACTCAGATTTGAGTTATTTTGTGACGAGCACGAGCTAGAAGTAAATGTTTTTAAAACAAAATTCATGGTACTAAGAGGTCGAACACAAACTGTGGCAAGGGTTAAAATGGGTGGTGCTATTCTTGAGCAAACTAATGAATTTACATATTTGGGTGTGCATTTTAGTGATAATTTTAGTTGGAAACCCCAGATTGATATCCAAGCACTTAAACATGTTCAATTAGGCGGTGCCCTTCTTAAGGAATATAAAAGATCATTTACCCGCCCGATGTCCCCACTTATGGAAATCTATGGGTCAAAAATTCTTCCCTCAGTCTTGTATGGGGCAGAGCTTTGGGGTTATAGCAATCTGGACCGACTGATGCTGGCCCAAAATAGATTTACAAGAGGGGCGGTTGGTCTTCCGAGGTCATCCCCACGCATTCCGCTCCTTTATGACCTTGGGCTCCAACCGGTGGAAGATCAAGCCAGATTCCGGCCCTTGGCCTTCTGGCGGAGGTTGTGGTCTACCCCAGAGCTGTCATTATATGCGAAAGCATGCCTCGAGGTAAGGGACAACCTAGGATCCGATAAGATTGGTTGGTTTAAGGGTGTTAGAACCACCCTTTGTGCCATGGGTCTAGGTGCCCTTTGGCACAACCCAGACTCAGCTACTTTTCCTTCAAAAAAAGAGTTGAAACAACTCTATTGGGAATGGGTGGTAGGCACAAGACACTCATCCCTTATAGGTAGTTCCCTTACAACAACATTTGTACACATGAAAGATGTCTCTGCAATTGAAAAGTACTGGGATGTTATTACAAAACCTATGGACCGCATATTATATCACCAAGTTAGAGTGGGCTCAATACCATTAAGGTGTTTAACCTCAACCTGGGGCATTGGAGGCCCAGATAAATGCCCATTGTGTACTGAAATGCGGGAAAATGTGAGCCACTTGTTCTTTGTTTGTCCATTATATGCTGCCCCAAGGAAGAAGTGGTTGGTACCCCTATGCAAAAGTCTGGGCACACAATCGGCCGAGACTGCTTGTAGGATCCTTAAAACTGATCTTTCACCTACTATAGCAATAGGGGTGGCCAAATTCCTGGGGTGGGCATGGTTAATTCGCTCTGAACTACTAAAACAGCTACATGTTTTAGCATAAGTAAATTATCTTGAACTTTAGAACTAAGTTTTTAAAGTAATGTACTTCTTTTTTTAATATGTTAAAATATTTAACAAATGAAGCATTAGATAGATTTAATACGTTCTTAGTAGCTTTTATGAAATATTGTATTTATTGTTTAAATCATTAGCACTGATAATTTTATAAGTATTATGACGTGTAGCATGTCTTTTATGATGAAATATCGAATAAAGACTTCATGGAAATGAAATGAAAAAATGTAACTCCAATTTTAGCCTGTTGGTCTTGCAGGAGTGAAAAATGAATTTGAGAGTTTTTCAGTCCCAGGACATGCAAAACTTAAAATTACACATCCTAAATTTTAAATACATCACACCCTGCCCTTTGGGCTGTCCTGGGCCTACCCTACGGGTGACATATGTATTAAAAAGGAAGGTCTTGGTCTGGAAAAATGTTTACCTTATTTACCTTGCCAGGTCGAAATGGAAGTGCACACCAAACACATTTCTTTATTTGGAATTGAAATGTGCTGCCCACAGAATAATCTTTCTTAGTGTTGATTCGATAGCACAACTATTTAGAAAATAATAATCTTGAATGTATGTATTGGGAAAAACTTTGGCTGTGGCTTATATCATAGCATTCTTAAAGTCAATTACTATTTTTGTTGGTGAGTATTTGTTAATTTATTGCTGCATTATAGTTAGTAATGCAGGTGTCTAGAGTAGATTTGGTAGGATGGAAATGTTTTGAAAGTGTCATCTGTGAACCAAGCTGGCGAGTCTGTAGGATGAAGAGATTTTGGGCTGTAGCAAAAATAATAATTATTTTTCTCTTTACTTATAATAATATATTCTCTAGTGTAAGTGAGAGGACTGGAATTTTGGGGCAAAAGTATTGTAAGGTTATTTGCTGGCAGCATTGGAACATTTTGGAAATCGTTTTTAAGTCTTGGATACTGTTATTGACCTCAGTCCCTGTATATTTAGTGGGTGATATCGGTCTGTTAAATTTTCCTCTTCATTATTCTCTGTTGTGGCCTTCCCCAACATCCATTAAAATAGTACTTTGTACATTTCCAATAATTTACATTACTGCTGTGCTCTTTGCTGTAGGTGTAGCCTAATACCAAGTTAAGTTTAATGGGGCCTTCCTTTCTGTGATGTCCTAAGGGATAGATATGTTGGGTTCTAAATGTGATTTTAAAATAATAATATTCTGCATATTTAGGTTTGCTTATTTTTTTGTCTATTACTTACCATTTCTAGTAATGGTAGCATTTCATAGGCCTAGGGCCTGATTTAGATATTGGCAGATGAGTTGCTTCATCACAATGGTGACGGATATCCCATGTGCCCAACTGCTGAAATCAAAATCCCATAGGATAAAATGGAATTTACATGTCAGAGGATGGGATATCTGTCAATGTAGTGACAGACTGGCTCGTCCAATATCTGAATCAGGCCCTTACCTTTTCCACTTTCAAGTTTGCAGTGTAGTGTGGCTGAAATTATGATTTTTCGTTTCTTTTGAGGTGAAATTTGTTGTTTCAGTTAGTTTTTTGTGGAAATAAAAAATAAAAAACAAAACATACTTTAGGTGAATAATTGAAATTGTAATATTTTAAAAGGTTCATATTGTTAACTGAAATTATCTTTGTTGTTTTAACTTTATTGGACCGGGCCCTGGATGTCCAAGATGGCAGACAAGCTCTTTTGAGCTCCCATCCAGCTTGGGGAAAGGAGTGCTTTCCTCAATTATGGTGTACCCTGTGAGAAGTCTAAGCTGGGCCCTGGCTGTCCACCTAACCCCAGAAAGGGGGGGATACCATATCACCCTTGGTGATACAGTAGCACAAGAGATAAACAAGATGGCAGCCTAAGCTGAGGACAGGCCCATTCAAACGGAGCAGCTGTGGAGGGATCTACAGCATCCCTTGTGAAAATCTACTAGCCATGAGAGGTGACTGCAGTGGTGGGCCACAGTATTGTGAACTGGTCTAGTGACTCCAGCCAGGTGAGCATCTTCACAAGGATGAAGTGGGGGCAGAGCCTAGTTCTGGTGCTCAAGTGAAATCACACAGGCAAACAAGACATTACAGGTCTGGAAGCCATGTGGTGAGCCCTTTGATGAGACACATGGATCATGGCTTTTTTGCTGGGGCGCAAAACTGAGTTTAGCTATGGGGGCCCAGGCAGGCTCCTGGTCTGTGGCAGCAAACATCTTCAGTGGGAACTTTTTGAATGAAGACCCAGAGACCTTGCTGGGGCCACAAAGGACCCAGAATATGCCCCACAGGACTACAGTGGTTGCGCTGAGACCTTCCCTGGACTATTAGTGGGAAAGACCCAGTGTGGGCCTTGGAGCACCACCAGCTCTTGGGGACCTTCCAGTCTCTCTCATACCTGCCTCCTGGGGTGGTAGCATCTGCTTTTCATTTGAATCCTTGGAGGTTTAGGCAATGCTAGCAGGACTGAAGAGTCCCCTGGCACTGTGCCAGAGCTTTAGCAACAACATTCACCCTTCGTCCACCAGGGTCTACCTGCTTGTGCTGCCCTTGATGAAGACTCCTGGGGGTAAGTGAGTCAGATCCCCACCTATCACCAGTTCATGGGTTAGTGGGCTGCAGTGAGGAGAGATAGGCTCCAGGTTTGAGTCTTCTTTGTAACGTTCAGGACTTCCCGCTCAACGCAACTCCAGGAATTGTGGGTTGTATCCAGGGTCCCCAAGCCCACACCAAAACGGACAAATAGACTGCCCTGGGGAGGAGTGAGAGGTTCCCCTAGAGAAGACCCTTCAAATTTATCCCACACAGCAGAAACAACACCTCAGTATTATTGCAGGCCTTTCAAGACTCTACGTCTGAGCTTGAAACCAATATTGGAGAGGTCGTGGTTGATGTAGCCCTGCTGAAGGAAGGTCTCCAACTGGCTGATGACCGAGTAACAGAAGCTGACGGTAGAATCACTGAGCTGGAAGACACAGTGAGGGAACTCTCCTCTGAAGTGACCTGCCTATCTCAGTCCATTCATACTCATCATGATCGAGCAAAAGATGCTGAAAACAAGGCTCATTGTAATAAACTACAGTTTGTCTGTTTCCTGCAGGGGGCTGAGGGCAAACGTTTTTGGAGCAGTGGATCTGGTTAGATGATGCTCACCTGCCCTCCTGCTTTATTATTGAAAGAGCACAGAGGTCGCTGCTCAAAAGCCTCTATAGGGAGCTCCGCCTCACCCTATGATAGCCAAATTTTTTATTACAGGGATAGAGATGTGATTCTGCATGGAGCAACGGTGAAGGGATACCTAATGCATCATGAGCCTGACTAATAGAGCACCGACCTTTTGCACTTCACTAGCTTCTGAGGTCACAGACAAACACTCCCTCAAAACTGAGGTGAAGACTGGGTTAACCTCCTGTGGTGGTGTGTCATAAACATTCTAGACAGAGAAGAGGGCTCTTTGGATACTGAGGACTCCATGAAATTAGAGGGAGAACAACAGCAACAGGGTAAGGCCAGCAGGCCACAGTCCCAGGAAATGCCTTTTGGGAGCCACCACTGATGAACATCATATGGCGACTGGTCCAGATCCCCAGGACAATAGGGGACTCCACTGGTGGCCATGCTGCACAACTGAATATTGCACACTGTATCCTACTGATATACTTTTGTATACTGCTCCTCCTGCAGAGGTCAGATGGGTTCATTTTTTTCGCTGTCTAGTTACACAATTCAATAGTTTGATCTGGTTTTAGTTTGGGAATTCTGTCAACCAATGCTTCTTTGGGAAAAGGAAGTATAGGATGGGGGAGTTGGGACATAGGGGTTCGTTTTGGCTGTAGGGTTATTTTCTCCATGCTTGTTGTTGACCTGCTCTCACTATCGAGCCCACACTTCACACACCCACACAATGTACTCTGTGAGCCCCACTGTGGGCTTTGACACTGTGATATCTCCAACAAGATGAGATTTTCTTCTTCTTCCCCTGTCCTCTATCACTATCAGCCACCATGGTCATCACGGTGATGAAATGGAGGGTTAATAGGCTTCTAGACCAAATTAAAAGGGTGGCAGTAATGCAGTTCACTATCCCCGTGATCCTCATGCTCCAAGAGACACGCCTCCAGGGTACTAACTGCCCATGCCTGGCCTGAAAAGATTAGGACCAAGAGTTCGAGTTTGGATTTTCCAGGGTTCAAGAGACATGGCCATACTCCTTCAAAAAAAACTTCCCTTGGTGGTCTCCAGGGTGTCCTGAGATGCACATGAGAAGTTGAAGACTCCTTGGAAGTCACCCTTAAAATTTGGTATGTGTGTATGTCCCACGAGCAATGGCCCACCCTACTCTGGTGAGCTTTAGGGAGCTCATACTTGCCCTGCCATGAGGTGAGTCTCATAGAGGGTGAAATTCAATTATATTATGCCTGATCAAGATTGGCACAGACCCACTGAAACATCATAGAGGACAGGGAGGGATTGTGTGACTGGACCACTGGATTGGGATTTAGGGGGTCATTCTGACTCCCGCCGGCCGCAGTAACTGCAGGGCCGGCGGGAGCCGCCGAATGACCGCACCGCGGTCAAATGACCGCGGCGGCCATTCTGGCTTTCCCGCTGGGCTGGTGGACGACCGCCAGAAGGCCGCCCGCCAGCCCAGCGGGAAAGCGCCTTCAACGAGGAAGCCGGCTCCGAATGGAGTTGAAGGCGTGCGACGGGTGCAGTGGCACCCGTCGCGATTTTCAGTGTCTGCTTGGCAGACACTGAAAATCTTAGTGGGGCCCTGTTACACCCGTTACACCCACGACACCCGTTACCGCCATCCTGTCCCTGGCGGCGAAAACTGCCAGGAACAGGATGGCGGTAAGGGGGTCGGAATCCCCATGGCGGCTCTGCAAGCAGCGCCGCCGTGGAGGATTCCTCAGGGCAGCGGGAAACTGCGGGACACCGCCGGTTTCCCGTTTCTGACCGCGGCTGTACCGCCGCGGTCAGAATGCCCATGGATGCACCGCCAGCCTGTTGGCGGTGCATCCGCGGTCCCCGGCCCTGGCGGTCCATGACCGCCAGGGTCGGAATGACCCCCTTAGTGACATGTGGAGAATGTAGAATCCTAGACACTGAGGATACACACAAGCTTCAGCGGCACATGGTTCACTTTCACACATTGACTACCTGTTATTCATGGCCACCCAACCTCATGCACATAACTGTTTCAAATATACTCCTGTGGGGGTAATTTGATCATGACCAAGTAACAGTGCACTTTGGTGCCTCTCCACTGGATGACAGGCCCATATGGAATTTGAATGCATGGTTCCTGATAGAAGAGCACTTATTTGCCTGAGGAACCAAAGTCATTTCCAGATCTAAACAAGGACACTTTAAACTTACTTAGCATGCTGCGTGGATCCTGCAAGGTATTTATGTGAGGAATTACCTGTTTTTAATTTCAGGGTTAGGACTGCAAAAGGCTGGCGAGGATCACAGAGCTCAAAACATCTATATTGTCCCAAGAACGTGTGGCATGAGGTCACTAGATAAAACAAATCTTATGTTGCCTGTTCCTAAACAAAGCCTCCCTACACCAGCTATGACTGGAGGAGGCCCATAGACGCTGGGTATCCTCCATCAGGCATGTCTGTGAATGGAGGACCAATACAGTAAATTCCTCGCTGGTTAGCCACAAAAGACACAGAGACCAGGGCAGTGCCCAGATTGATTGAGGGGAATGGAGTGATAGTGGATATGGCCACTGAGATTGCCTCTGTCTTTGCACTATGAGAACCTATATGTGGAAGACACCCGTCTGGCATGTGAAGTCTCTAATCTTCTAGTCATGGACATACTGTTGCCTCATCTGTCGACAGCCGACAGAGATGACTTACAATGACAATTCACTCTTGAGGAGGTAGGTGATGCACTTCACAACCTAAACTTGGGTAAAACCCCGAGGCTGGTTTGATTTCTGGTGGAATAATATCATAAGCTTCATTCAGAAATCTTTACAGCCTAGATAGGTTCACAAAGGAGAACTCTAAGGGAAAACTTCCTTTGGAGATAGACCTCACAATGTTGGTTTACTTGCCTAAATCAGGCCATTCCCCAGTCCACTTTGCCTCATACCACCCTACCTCACTCATTAATATGGAGGTCAATCTCTATGCTAAACTGTTACCAAATTCTCTCTGAGAGTTCCGACCCACTTGGTCCACCTGTTCCTATGTGGTTCTATTTCACACCGCAGAGACGCAAGACATTGTATTAGGAGAGTTCACCTGGCTCTGGCTCATATTCGATCACTAGGTGATTCAGCAGCACTTATGCTTATCAATTCTGAGAAAGCATTTGATACGCTGCATTGGTCGTTCCTGTAGGAAACTCTTCTTAAGATGGGCTTTGGCCCACAGTACTGAGCCTATATCAGGGTCCTGTATGCAGCCCCAAAGGCTCAGGAGAGAATAAACGGAGTGATATCCCCCAAACTTCCTATCTAGAGTGGCACCAGAGAGGGATGTTCGCTGCTCCCTCCTATTTGCACTCACTCTTGAGCCCTTGTCGACCTGGGTGTGCTGCGATGTGAAGGTGTGGCGCTTTGACAAGGGATTGGCAACATAGGACATGATCGCCCTATATGCAGACAATGTCCTCCTGTTTTTCTCCCAGCCGGCTATAACGAGGTCTAGATTAATCCACATCCTGCAAACCTTTGGCCCAACCACTGCACTGGGGGTCAACTAGGATAAATCCCTCTTGGTCCCCTGTGGGTTGACCGACAAGACAAGACCTGGCGCCCAGGGATTCCCATATGTCACCTTAGTTTCCTATACCTGGGAGTGTATGTATCATGTGAATTAGAACTCACATTAATATGTAGGGTCCAGGAGGACATGACTCAATGAGACAAATTGCCTCTTAACCTTATGGGCAGGATTGAGATTTATTTGGGCAGTTCCTATTCTGGTAAGAAGACTGCGTGTTTTAGGGTTTCAGCACCACCGAGTGTGGGTGACTGAGTCAGTCCCACATTTCCTTGGAAGTTGTTGGCCTAACTCCTGGCTAGCCCACAGTGCCTCATCCATCCTCGAAAGAAAAGGTGATTTCTGTCAACCTAAGCCTTCCTCAGGGAAGTCATGGTGAACAGATCTTACCCCTTTCACTCAGTTACTCAGAGACTCGCACAGGTGAAGGCAGAACAAGAGAAGCATAATGGATTTCAGTACACTTGTTGAAGTAATTGAATCCTAATATAAAAAGCATGAGCTGTGAAAATTAGGCAGATGAAACATAATAGAGTGATCATTGTTACAATCAGTGTGAAGAGATAAACAACTCCACCATATTTGTATGTACCTATAACATATGTCCATAAATCTGAGTGCATAGCAGTGGTAACCCTTCTGCCTGTCTCGATTTAAGGAAGGGACCACGACCCCACACCTGAAGAGGTTGGCAAGTGTGTGCCTGTTGTCTGGATGGAAATCCTCTTGGGCAGCTGAAGAGTCAGAGCCAGGATCAGTGGAGCTGTCAATGAAACAATGTACTTTGTAGGGCAGTCATGACTGGAATGCCTTTGTCCCCCTTTAGGTCTATATGGTGTTTATATAATAATTTCTGCAGTGTTGCAAGAACATCGTGGACATACTGATGTGTCTAGGAATTTGAGACCGACTCCTGAGCTTCTGCAGTGGTTACATGAGTTAGAATGTCATGTACCAAACATGATATCCTGGAACAAAGCTGTTAGACTTTTTCCTCCTTGGCGTGCTCTCCCTTAACATTTTGCCTCTGTTTCCCAGGTTGTTGATGTGTGCTGGACTCTGCTTTTGCTGTTTTTGTTACTCTGGGCACTTTACCACTTCTAACCAGTGCTAAAGTTCAAGTGCTCCTATACAAAATGTGTATGCAATTGGTTCATCCATGATAGGCATATTTGATTTATTGGTAAGTCCCTAGCACAGTGCATAAGTGGTACCCAGGGCCTGTAAATCAAATGCTACTAGTGGGCCTGCAGCACGGGTTGTGCCACCCATAATAGTAGCTCTGTAAACATGGCTCAGACCTGCCACTGCAGTGTCTGTGTGTGAAGTTTTAAACTGCCAATTCAACTTGGCAAGTGTTCCCACTTGCCAGGCCTAAACCTTCCCTTTTCTTACATGTAAGACATCCCTAAGGTATGCCCTAGGTAGCCCCATGGGCAGGGTGCAGTGTATCTTTAAGGTAGGACATATATTAATGTGGTTTATATGTCCAAAAAGTGAAATTCTGCTAATCGGCCTATCCCTCTCATAGGTGAACAAGGGAGCTGCCTTTAAATATGATTAAAGTGTAGATTTCCTTTGGGAGTGGATAGACATGTGGAGTTTGGGGTCTCTGAGCTCACAATTTAAAAATACATCTTTTGGTACAGTTGATTTTAAGATTGTGTGTTTGAATATGGTACTTTTGAAAAGTTAGCATTTTCTTGCATAAACCATTCTGTGACTCTACCTGTTTGTAGATTCCCTCTCTGGGTCAGTTTGACAGTTGGGCTGTTTGCACCTCTCTCTAGACAGTGCCACAAAGGGAGCTATGGTGTAGCCTGTTTATCCTGATAAGCCATCTGTGCTAGGAGGGAGGGGAGGAGTAGTCACTTTCACCTGAAAGGGCTGTGCCTGCCCACACACAATGTCGTCTCCAACCCCCTGGTATGTGTCTAGGGCCTGGCCTGGGCAAGGCAGGATTACAC
This sequence comes from Pleurodeles waltl, assembly GCF_031143425.1. NCBI lineage: Eukaryota > Metazoa > Chordata > Amphibia > Caudata > Salamandridae > Pleurodeles > Pleurodeles waltl. Next base: position 287,184,773 of record NC_090447.1, read on the forward strand.
AAACAGAGAGACTTTTCTTTGAAGTAAGCCTACTTTAAAGGGCAAAATGGGTAGAAGAAGGGCACCCAAATCCACAGACTTTAGATCACTTCTGGAAACCAAAAGGAACCTCTGCCTGGAGAAGAGCTGAAGAGCTGAGGAAGAAGAGATGCCCTGCCTGTGCTTTTGGGAGCTCTCCTGCAGTTGCTTATTCTGCCTGAGCTAGAGGACAAGGACTGGACTTTGTGTTGCCTTCCTTCTTCTGAAGAACTCTCCAAAGGGCTTGGAACTGAACTTGCCTCCTATTGTTGAAGTCTCATTGACAGCAAAGACTTCTCTCTGCCAGTACCTGGAGCCTCCGCTGAGACTACTGCCCTGACAAGTAGTGCCCTATCCAGTTCCTGAGGCCTTGACAGGTGAAGCTGGTGGACCAAGGTTGGAAATCCACGCACAGATCACTGTGTAGGGAAATTTCTGACGCAACCTCTGAGAGCGGCTAAAGAAATGACGCGCCGCTGGCTCCGCAGCTGAAATCGACACATCGCTTTCAGCGTGGCTGTGAAATCGATGCACATGGTTGGAGAAACGACGATTGGCATCGCTGCCGGAGGCTGTAATGACAGGCTGCTGCCTCCCTCCTCCTTTCTGGCCCTCCTCCCCATGCCCTCCAGTATTGTTGATCTGCATCAAGGTGCTCCCTCCCTCCTCCTTGACTGGCTCCTCCGGAGGGACAGGCTAGACCTCACCTCTGCACCGGTGACTCCCCAAGCCCCTAGACTGTGAATCCTGCACCCCGTCTCTCCCTCCGAGTGACTCTGTGTGGGATTTATGAAGAGCCCTTCAAGATGAGCTGCTTTCTGCATGGTTTTGTGCTCCGATGTCTTTATCAAGATAAATCATCATAAATACTGACTTACGTACACAGGATATTATCAGAAATATTTGGAGGCACTCTGAAGTTAAGCCTGCCTGCTCATGCCAAGCTACCAAGGGAGTGAGCAGGGGTTAGCTGAGGGGGTTTCTCTTTTACCCTGACTAGAGTGAGGGTCCTTGCTTGGACAGGGAGTAACCTGACTGTCAAACCAAAGACCCCATTTCTAACAGTGGTGAACAGTGGTAGGGATTGGACTTGTATTTGTACTTGACATACAGTGATTATGTGTACACTACTGTTTTGAGTTCAGACCACTACGTGACCACATCCTACTTGTCTTGTGATTTTTGCTTTTCTCTTTGGGACTTCTTTTTGCTCTACTTCTTGCTGATCCCTTGATTGACCTTTTTTTAAACTTCCTGTGGGAACTTTATTTTCTGCCTTTGGAACTTTGTACTTTTTTAACTCTTCATCATGTCTCAGTCTGGAAATGCATCAGCTGGAGCTGCTTTTGACACAGAAAAATTGGAGAGATACACAGTGGCTCATTTGAAGCAGTTCTGTAAAGATTTTGCCTGTCCTATTAAGAGCTCACCCAAGAAGGAGGATCTGCAAAAGGCATAGAGGGCCTGGGTGACAGCCAATGAAACTGAGGGGTACACAGATGAGGAGCAGGAAGGGAAGGAAGGGGTGCAAGTCACTCACAATGATGTAGTGGGTGGGCCTGGTATGTCCAGGGAGAGTGTCTCCAGGGCGGGTAGCAGTGTGTCCTCCAAGAGTCTGACACCTGAAGAGTTACAGGACAGACAGGCAGAGAGAGAATACCAATTGGAGCTGAAAAAGCTCAGTCTAGAGATGAAAGAGAGAAGGATGACCATTGAGGAAAGGAAGATACTGCTGGCTCATGAGCTCATGAGCTTAGCTTAAATTAATTAGATCATAGGAGCCAGTCCAGTAGAGATGGTGGCAGCAACAACAGAGTGCAGCCTGAGAGAAGGGTGCACATTCCAAAAGACCTTATGAAGGATTACAAGAGGGAGGATATATACTTGTGGTTCAAGGGGTATGAGTCAGCTCTCCACATGAATCTGGTCCCTGAAGCTCAATGGGAGCAGCTCTGTGGAAGCACTTTGAGCTAGAGGGGAGGGATACCCTGACAGCCTTAGGGGATACTCAGGAACTCACCTACCCTGTCCTGAAAGATGCCCTACTCACAAGATTTGGGCCCATATTTATACTTTTTGACGCAAAACTGCGCTAACGCAGTTTTGCGTCAAAAAAATTAGCACCGGCTAACGCCATTCTGAAGCGCCATGCGGGCGCCGTATTTATTGAATGACGTTAGCCGGCGGCGCCGTCTGGTGTGCGTTAAAAAAAAATGACGTACACCAGGCAGCGCCGGCGTAGGGGGATATGGGGCTTGGGCGTCAAGAAATGGGGCAAGTCAGGTTGAGGCAATTTTTTCGCCTCAACCCGATTTGCACCATTTATTTTCACTCCCATCCCCCATAGAAATGACTCCTGTCTTAGCAAAGACAGGAGTCATGCCCCCTTGCCCAATGGCCATGCCCAGGGGACTTCTGTCCCCTGGGCATGGTCATTGGGCATAGTGGCATGTAGGGGGGCACCCCTATGCCACAAAATATTTAAAAAAAAACACTTACCTGAACTTACCTTAATGTCCCTGGGATGGGTCCCTCCAGCCTTGGGTGTCCTCCTGGGGTGGGCAAGGGTGACAGGGGGTGTCCCTGGGGGCATGGGAGGGCACCTCTGGGCTCCTTCAGAGCCCACAGGTCCCTTAACGCCTGCCTTTTGCAGGCGCTAAAAAACGGCGCAAAATCGGCCGTACGTCATTTTTTTTGACCCGGCCACTCCCGGGCATGAATTTTGCCCGGGAGTATAAATCCGACGCACATGCCTCGGAGTCGATTTTTTAGACGGGAACGCCTACCTTGCATATAATTAACGCAAAGTAGGTGTCCACGCTAAAAAATGATGCTAACTCCATGGACTTTGGCGCTAGACGCGTCTAACACCAAAGTATAAATATGGAGTTAGTTTTGCGTCGAAATTGCGTAAAAAAAAACTACGCAATTCCGGCGCAAACGGAGTATAAATATGCCCCTTGGTTTCATCCCTGAGCAGTATAATGAAAAGTTCAGGTCCTATAACAGGAAGGAATGCCAAATATGGTTGAAATGTGTTGATTCTTTTTGCAGGTCACTGGATGGTTGGGTGAAGTGCAGTAAGGTAACAACATATGAGGGGCTTTACAATTTGATTGCTTGGGAGCACTTGTGCAGTTTATGTTTTCCAGAGCTGCACCAGCACCTAATTGACATCAAGCAAATTGACAGGAAGCTTGCACAGGAAGCAGACCGCTGGGAGAGCACCAGGCTCCAAAAGAGGTATAGGGGAGGCCATGCCAAGGGTGAAAGGGTCCCTCTCAGAAGAAGTGGGGGTAAGGGTAAATAGGGGGAGTTTTTTAAAGGGCCCCAACTGATTTCCAGGGTAAAGATTCCCAAGCCTCCAGATTAAAAAAGCCATGGTTCTCCAAAGGGAAGCCAGTGGCAGGGCCCCCCCACGTAAGTGTTATGCATATGACCAAGTGGGTCATGTGAGGGGGGGGCCCAAATGCCCCAATAGTACACCAGCACCCAATGGTGTGCCGTCCCAGGGTTTGGCTAGTGTAGCGGTTGGGGGGTAGTTGGTTCCAGGTGGGTGGGAGCCAGCTGGGATGACTTGTCTCACTAGGGGGCAGTGAGATGGTCCAGAGAACTCTTGTGCCTGAGAACACTAAAAAATACAGGCAGTGGGTGACCATCAATGGACAGGGGGTGGAGGCTCTGAGAGACACAGGAGCCAGTGTGACTACAGTGATAAGTCACCTGGTGTCTGAAGAGCAGATTGATCCCCGTGTACTTCGCCAAGCAGTTGCAGTGGACAACTCAGTGCGCCTGTGTAGAGTAGCGCAGGTTTTCTTTGAATGGGGGGAGTCTCAGGTTCCTTGAAGCCTTGAACGTAGCTGTGAGTCCAACCATGCCTGTAGAATATTTGCTTGGCAATGACCTGGAGGATCGCCCTTGGAAGGAGGTGGAACACAGGTCACACTTGGAGATTTTGGGTCTGCCTGGGTGTGTATGCATATCCACCAGGTCAATGGCAGCCTGTCAGTCTGGTCAAGAGCCCCTGGAGCCTCAAACAGTGGCCCAGGGGACCACTAAACAAGGAAGGGGAGGAGGTGCAGGAAACCGGTCCCAGAAGTTCCCACGGTCTGGGAGGAGGTGGAGTCTGAGTGTGACACCCAGAGCCTACAAGGGAACAGGTGGCTGAACTGGAGAAGGGTTCTTGAGCTGTCGCAGTGGCAGCAGGAAGGGGGGCCCACCAGGGAAGCATTCTGTGCAGTTCAGAAGACATGCCCTACTCTGGAGGGTTTGCGGCAGCAGGCTGCAGACCTGGCGGCTGGCAAGGAGCCATGATCTCACCTGATATACAGCGAGGACGAGCTCCTGTATAGTGAGCCTAAGGTTCCTGAGCCTGGGTCAGCCCGTGTGCTGGTGGTACCCCAGTGCTTCAGGGCCTTCCTACTGGGGTTGGCTCATGATGTGCCTTTAGCTGGAAATTTGGGGTGGGACAAGACATTTGAGAGGCTTGTCACCCACTTTCACTGGCCCCTAATGCGCAGACACTCAGATACACATTGCAGGTCTTGCTAAACTTGTCAGGCAAGTGCCAATTGTGGGTGGAAATGTAAGGCTCCCCTCCAACCTTTTCCTGTTGTTAGTACCCCCTTTGAAAGGGTTGGTATTGACATTGTAGAGCCTCTGGATCCAAAGACAGCCACGGGCAAAAGGTTCTTCCTGGTCGTGGTGGATCATGCCACCCGGTACCCAGAAGCCATTCCTCTGAGGTCAATCTCTTCCTCTGTGGTGGGTCGTGCTTTGATGGGGGTTTTTACCTGCATGGGGTTCCCCAAGGAAGTGGTGTCTGATAGGGTTACCAACTTCATATCCACGTATATGAAGTCTCTGGGGAAGGAGTGTGGGGTGACCTACAAATTCACCGCCCCTTACCACCCCCATAGTAATGCTCTGGTTGAGAGATTCAACCGCACCTTGAAAGGCATGATTATGGGCCTGTCAGAGCCCTTGAGGCAGAAGTGGTACGTCCTCTTGCCATGCCTTCTGTTTGCTTATAGGAAGGTGCCTCAAAACGGACTCGGGTTTAGTCCCTTTGAGCTCATCTATGGCCACCTTGTGAGGGGACATTTATGTCTGGTGAAGGAGGCTTTGGAAAAAGCTCCTAGTAAATCACCCCAGGATGTACTTGGCTACATGCTGGCTCTGAGAAACCAGACTGTCTGCTTCACAAGTCTCGCACAGGAGAACCTGGAAGCAAGCCAGTAGGATATGAAACGGTAGTATGACCGGAATGCCACTCTGGTCGAGTTTAAACCTGGCCAAAAATTGTGGGTGATGGCACCAGTGGAGCCTAGGGTGCTCCAACATAAGTGGACTGGGATTTATGAGGTGGTGGAGTGCAAGAGTGAAGTCAACTATCTGGTGGACTTGCAGACTCCCAGGAACCCTTTAAGGGTCCTGCATGTTAACCGCCTCAAACCATACTTTGAGCCGACTGAACTGATCATGCTCCCTGCAACAGATAATGGGGTGGAGGAGGAGAGTGAGCCTCTTTCTGACCTCCTGTCTGCAGGAGAAAAATATGGGTCCATGGAGGGAGTGATCCTCTCCCCCTCCTTGACTGCAGAGCAGCAGAGGGACTGTCCCCAGGTGTTGGGACAGTTCGCCTCACTGTTTTCCCTGATCCCAGGGGTCACACACTTGTGCACACATTATATGGACAGACCACCCATTAAATAAAAATTTTACAGGGTGACTGGCAGGGCCAGGGCTAGCATTAAGGATGAGGTATCCAAAATGTTAACCCTAGGGGTTATTGAGCACTCCAGCAGTCCTTGGGCCAGCCCAGTGGTATTGGTCCCAAAGGCTGATGCACCTGGTGTCACTCCAGAACTCAGGTTCTGTGTGGACTACCGGGGAATCAATGCGGTCTGCAAGACTGAGGCACACCCCACCCCGAGCTGATGAGCCCATTGATTGCTTGGGAGCTGCCACCTACCTCAGCATGTTAGACCTAACATCTGGGTACTGGCAGATTGCCTTGACTGAGGGGGCCAAGCAGAGGTCTGCATTTTCTACCCCAGATGGGCACTTTCAATTTAAAGTGATGCCATTTGGGATGAAGAATGCCCCTGCCACCTTTCAGAGGTTGGTCAATCGGGTGATGGCTGGGCTGGATGAGTTCAGTGCCACCTACCTGGATGAAATTGCTGTTTTTAATTCCACATGGGCAGAACATCTGCAACACCTCTGCAAAGTGTTGGAGGCCCTGCAGAAGACAGGCCTCACTATTAAGGCAAGCAAATGCCAAATAGGGCAGGATTCTGTGGTGTACTTGGGACGCCAGGTAGGGAGTGGCCAGGTGGCACCCCTACAGCCCAAAATTGACATAATTCTGGCTTGGGAGCCTCCCAAAACCCAGATTGAGGTGAGAGCATTTTTAGGTCTCCCTGACTACTATAGGAGGTTTGTCAAGCGATATGGAACAGTTGTTACCCCCTTGAATGAGCTGACTTCTAAGAAGCAGCCCAAGAAGGTGATCTGGACAGAGGCTTGCCAGACAGCTTTTGATGCCCTGAAGGCTGCCATGTGCACAGCCCCTGTGCTGAAGGCACCTGACTACTCCAAGGAGTTTGTTGTGCAAACAGGCACTTCATAGCATGGTACTGAAGCAGTACTCTCACAGCTTAATGAAGAAGGCCTAGATTAACCTGTAGCCTTTATTAGCAGGAGGTTACTTCCCAGGGAACCTAGGTGGAGTGCCATAGAACGTGAAGCGTTTGCTGTGGTCTGGGTGCTGGGTGCTGAAGAAGCTAAGACTTTATTTGTTTGGGACTCACTTCCGGGTTCAGACTGACCACAGGCCCCTCAGATGGTTAATGCAGATGAGGGGTGAGAATCAAAAACTGTTGAGGTGGTCCATTTCCCTACAGGGCGATGGACTTTACGTTGGAACACTGTTCTGGTACAGAACATGCCAATGCTGATGGTCTGTCCAGATTCTTCAGCCTTAGTGATGAGAAACCCATGAGGTTGGGTAGTTGCTCCAAACTTTCGGCTGGGGGGAAATGTGTTAGACTTTTTGCTCCTTGGCGTGGTCTCCCTTAACTTTTTGCCTCTGTTTCCCAAGTTGTTGATGTGTGCTGGACTTTTTTTTGCTGTTTTTGTTACCCTGGGCACTTTAACACTGCTAACCAGTGCCAAAGTGCAAGCGCTTCTATACAAATGTGTATGTAATTGGTTAATTCATTATTGGCATATTTGATTTACTGGTACCCAGGACCTGTACATCAAATGCTTCTAGTGGGCCTGCAGAACTGGTTATGCCACCCACAATAGTAGCTCTATAAACATGGCTCAGACCTGCACTGCAGTGTCTGTGTGTGAAGTTTTAAACTTCCAATTCAACTTGGCAAGTGTACCCACTTGCCAGGCCTACACCTTCCTTTTTCTCACATGTAAGGCACCCCTAAGTTAGGCCTTAGCTAGCGCAATGGGCAGGGTGCAGTGTATGTTTAAGGTAGAACATATACTAATGTGTTTTAGGACATATACTAATGTGTTTTACATGTCCTAACAGTGAAATACACCTAAATTTGTTTTTCACTGTTGCAAGGCCTATCCCTCTCATAGGTTAACATGGGGGCTGCCTTTAAATATGAATAAAGTGTAGATTCCCTTTGGGAGCGGATGGACATGTGGAGTTTGGGGTCTCTGAGATCACAATTTAAAAATACATCTTTTAGTAAAGTTGATTTTAAGAATGTGTGTTTGAAAATGCCACTTTTAGAAAGTGAGCATTTTCTTGATTAAACCATATTTTTGGATTCTCTCTCTGGGTCAGTTTGACAGTTGGGCTGTTTGTTTTGTTCTGATCCACGCATTTCTCTCCTGTGGGGAAAGAAACGAGGCACACCGATCGGACCGGAGAAGGAGAAACAACGCATGACCTCACTTGGGGTTGAGAAATCGACGCACCGCTTACCTTTTTCGATGCACACTCGCCTGTGTGGGTTATTTTGACGTGACCCAGGTACATTTTCACGCTAACAGCGTTAGCGGTGTGTTTAAAAGAACATGAAGACTCTTTTTACTTTTTAATTAAGAACTTGACTTGTGTATGTTGGATCTTTGTCTTTTTGGTCTTGTTTTGTTTACACAAATATTTCCTATTTTTCTAAACCTGTGTTGTGTCATCTTGTGGTGTTTTCATTGAGTTACTGTGTGTGTTGGTACAAATACTTTACACCTAGACCTCTGAAGTTAAGCCTGCCTGCTCGTGCCAAGCTACCAAGAGGGTGAGCGGGGGTTAGCTGAGGGTGATTCTCGTTTACCCTGACTACAGTGAGGGTCCTTGCTTTGACAGGGGGTAACCTGACTGCCAACCAAAGACCCCATTTCTAACAAGAGCACAAAGTAAAATGTGGACAAAGGACCGATAAAATGTGCAGTGCAAACATCTATTGGTCGTATTTAGATCTTGTTGGAATCAGTTCCGCCATCTTTTTTCCAATGGAAAATCCATCCGCTGACTAGGCAGTCCACCCACTACATTTAGATGCTGACGACCCCATAGTTTGTGTTTCTTGGTACATTTGTGTTTATGTGTGGGTGTTCTGCTTTTGACTTTGGAGTGGGTGCTTGTAAAAAAGTGAGTGTGCTTGGGATTGTGGTGGGAGCTGGGATTTGGGATGACAAAGGGATCAGAGTAGGGACACAAGGCGGGTTGGTTGGAGGTCTGCGGTCAATGCAAAGGCTATCTTCACTAGCGATAGCTGCATGCCAAACACTGAACTACGAATGGAATCCAGGAATGCAACCATCTGTTCCACCGGATTCCATTAACAATCAATGATTGGCTTACAGCGATGCTTCGTAAGAGGTCAGTAGAATCTTCAATGAGTGCAGCCATGGAGACAGGGGAAGAGGGAGGTGCCTGTGACTAAGGAGACCCCAGTCCTTTTAGGGGGGTGGGTTTTGCCAACTGGGGGGAAGAAGAAGGAAGGTGGCATTTGGATTCTGGGTGTCAAACAAGGATGCAGATGGAACAGGTTCTATAGGGTCTACCACAAAAAGAGACTGGTTGCTTGTGGAGGTCCTTCAAAGAAGATGGTGAGCTGGTAGCCTGCATGCAAGTCCCCCCACCCTTCATACCACTGTGTCCATCGGTGTCTGATGTTTCTCCACCCAGTGGGCAGCTACTTCCCTCCTTTCCTGGCTAATGACTCCTTCACCGGGTCCTAAAGATGCTGAAAAGACACATACAACATTAAATTATATCTCTGCAAGTAAAAATTACACAAAGGTTAGTCTACACCTACTTCAAGGCTATAAAACGTAGGTATTCTTTACCATTACCCCGTGCATGTTTGGAACATATCATGTACCCATTTGCTCACAGTTTTGTGAATTACCATCATTAGTCCAATTTCATTTTAGATAATTTCTCTTAATCACTCCACATTTCTCATTGACTTGTTTACCACCTCTGAATGGTACAGAGTTGTTGTTTTGAAAAGTAAACTCATGCCACAAAATATGTTTATCGAGCAGGAAACATTTGTACCATGTATATTTTGCATCTGCGAAAGTCCCTTTCAATAACTCCTTTGCTTCAACATTGATGTATCATCTGGACATAACTAAGGACACAACAATGTTGTTTGGAGTATGTGCAGCTCCTGTATGTTTCAATTAATAATGTTTTCCTATTAACTTCATGTTTGTGAAACAGACTGGCTTATATGCACATTTGTGAAGGAGTAAGGCTTCATGTCAATCTGCAACTGTTAACATGTACTAACTTGAATTTTGCAGTGAAAACATATTCATGAAATTAATTTACTAAGAAATGTTACCATTGTTCTCATGTTCCTAGTCATTTTAGATCAGATGTTCAATATTGTTTGATCACCAAGGTTAAATCAGAATTATCCACTGTACCATAAGTGCATTGTATGCTATGTTACCTGTAACAGGGCCACCATAACCTCCTCACAATTATGATGAAGCATCACACATGACAGAATCATCAGTTGTGGTCTGTAATAACTGTCCCTCGCAACATAGACAAAATCAAGGTACCTCTTTATTCTTAGGCAGGCATGTGTCTGTTCAAAACAGTCCTTTGGTAGTGATAAGAAATTTAGGCCCTGCATCACCCACAAACCCTTACTACCAAAAATTCTGAAAGAAGGCCAGAGAGAGACACCACCAGAAACAATACTAGCATCCACAGACACACAACATCATCACTCACACAACATCCACGCACCTCAAACAACACATCCCCTCACATATCACAGCACACACCACCTCACATATCACCCACACCACATCATGGCACCTCAACGACACCCCAGGTTCTCTGAGGAGTAGCTCAGGGTCATGGTGGAGGAAATTGTCCGTGTAGAGCCACAGCTATTCGGATCACAGGTGCAACACACCTCCATTGCTAGGAAGATGGAGCTATGGTGCAGAATCGTCGACAGGGTCAATGCAGTGGGACAGCATCCAAGAACACGGGATGACATCAGGAAGAGATGGAACGACCTGTGGGGGAAGGTGCGTTCCATGGTCTCAAGACACCAGATTGTAGTACAAAGCACTGGCGGTGGACCCCCACCACCTCCCCCACAACTAACAACATGGGAGGAGCAAGTCTTGGCAATACTGCATCCTGAGGGTCTTGCAGGAGTAGCAGGAGGAATGGACTCTGGTAAGTCAACTCTTAACTATTATATCCCCCACCCTACCTGCATGCCATCACATACCCACACACTCACCCCCCTCACATATGTCCCACTATCACAACCCACCCATCCCAAAACCAAGCCCTGCATGCAACACCAAAGCAGGGGCACCCATCACCAAAGCATGTCCACTACAGATACCCACACAGACCCCAAACCAAATGTCACACAAGGACCAAAACAAGAATGCAAGCACTGGAGTACAGGGTCACTCACCCATTACACACAATGGCACACACAGATGCAATAATCATGCCTTTACACCACTGCAGGACCCCTACCCAACGTCACCGGGCAGGAGGTTCCAGACAAATCCAGTCCCCCCACAGAAGAGGCCTACAGTGATGACAGCAGCCCTGCACAATTGGATCAAGTTGACCAGCCTGGCCCATCAGGGACCTCGGGACAGTCAGTAACCCTGACACTGGCACAAGCCACCACAGAGCATTCCCTCTCAAGAAACACCACCACAGCACCCACCCAGCGGGCCCATCCCTTCGTCCCGAGGACACGTCAAGCAGCAGTGTGTCCACCACTACAGGGAACCCAGGAAACCCCACCACCCCAAGAAAATCAGGGACCTGTGGGCAGTGGCAGTGGGCACACGGTTCAGGGGACAGAGGAACAGGAAAACAGGGGAATTGGGAGGACAGCTGTGTGACAGGGGGAGGACAGGCCAAGGGAACCCACTCTCCACGAGGCCCTCTCCAACTTCATGGGAGCGTACCATCATTCCCAATTCCCAAGAGACGATGGCAACGGTACTGGCCATGTTTCAGGAGACCCAGCGGCTGCAGGAGGAACACTATCTGGGTATCAGGGAATAACTGAAGTCCATTAACACCACTCTGGTCACAATGGTAGGGGTGCTGCAGGACCTTGTCAACACCACGAGGGACACTGTGGCACAACAAGGGGCCCCTGACACTAGTCTGGATGATGAACAGCCCTCCACCTCCGCCGGTGCTAGTGGACAGGAGGCACCTCCACAGGACCATGACACCAGCACCCCACCCCCTGCAGATGGAGAGCCACCCCGCAAACGGTCCCTGAGATCTAGGAACAAGACAGAGAGCATTGCCAAGAACCCCACCAGGAAATGAGACCTCCCTGAATGTCGACCTTCTATCCCACTTTGTCACCCTGTCCATCCTTCAACTGCCCTTGCTCCACTTCCTATGCCCCTTTGGACAATGCACCTGTGAAACAAATAGACTGGACTCTGCCATGGACATTCCTCTACCATCCCCCCTGCCCATTTTGCAACCCCCTCCACTCATTTGCACAGAAATAAATACACATCAATCACAAAACAATCTAGAGTCAGTCTGTGTTTTCACAAATGTGTAATTGCAATAACTATGGAATATAGCAATGTCAATTTAATAGTCCATATACCGATGAAACACAGCTGTAGGGCTGGAGGAAATATAGCAGAGGTCACAAAGTGGGACCCACATCTGTTAAATGGAAAGGCAAAGTGGCAAGTGAGGGTCCATACACTGGGTGAAAATGACAGACTTATGATAGCTCAAACAATAGTATGAGATGTGTGAGGCAGTGACATGTTCTTGCCTATGTCTCACTGGAAGTATTGCTAGATAACGTTGTTTCTGTTGTCGATATCCTCTTCTTCTGCCTCCTCTTCTTCACTGTCCACAGGCTCCACAGCTGCCACAAGACCTCCAGCTGGACCATCCTCCTGCAGAAAAAGGCACCTGTTGTCGCAAAGCCAGGTTGTGCAGCATGCAGCAAGCCACGAGGATATGGCACACCTTCTTTGGTGAGTAGTAGAGAGATCCACCTGTAATATGGAGGCATCGGAACCTGGCCTTCAGGAGGCTGAAGGTCCGTTCGATCACCCTCCTAGTTCGCCCATGTGCCTCATTGTAGCGTTCCTCTGCCCTTGTCCTGGGATTTCTCACTGGGGTCATTAGCCATGACAGGTTTGGTTACCCAGAGTCACCTGCAAATTTCGAGGGACAACTGTTAGACACACACTAACCCATAGGTACAACCCCATACCCAGACAACTATTCACACTGTATAGGGTCCTTGTCCTCACCTATTAGCCACACACGGTGCCTCTGGAGTTGCCCCATCTCATAAGGGATGCTGCTATTCCTCAAAATGTAAGCGTCATGCTCTGAGCCAGGATACTTGGCATTCACCTGGGAGACGTACCGGTCGGCCAAACACACCATCTGCACATTCATCGAATGGTAGCTCTTCCGGTTTCTGTACACCTGTTCACTCCTGAGTGGGGGTACCAAGGCCACATGTGTGCCATCAATGACACCTATGATTTTGGGGATATGTCCCCGGGCATAGAAGTCACCTTTCACTATAGGCAAATCCTCCACCAGAGGGAAAACGATGTAGCTGCGCATGTGTTTCAGCAGGGCAGACAACACTCTGGGCAGCACGTTAGAGAACATTGGCTGGGACATTCCTGATGCAATGGCCACTGTTGTTTGAAAAAACTCACTTGCCAGGAAATGGAGTACAGACAGGACCTGCACTAGAGGGGGTATCCCTGTGGGATGGCAGATAGCTGACATCAGGTCTGGCTCCAACTGGGCACACAGTTCATGGATTGTTGCACGATCAAGTCTGTCGGTGACTATTACATGTCTCTCTTCCATTGTCAACAGGTCCACCAGCGGTCTGTACACAGGAGGATGCCGCCATCTCATCACCTGCCCCAGCGGACGTGCCCTATGGAGGAGAACAGCGAGCAGAGAGTCAGCCAAAACTGAGCTATCACAAAATGTCATTTGCACACATTTATTAATCCGCAATGTGCCTGTTACTGTGTGTATGCAAGGCCTAGATAGGTGTGACGCAGTTATTATTAATGCCATGTGGCCCCCTGAAATGGCGGCTGCCTGACCTGTAAGGTGGGACAAGGGAATATGAGGTAACTGTGCTAGCGTTCTACACCGTCGCTGTAGGCGGTCGAAGACCGCAGCTCAATCCTGCATTGGTTAACATTGGACCCTATGGGTCCCAGGAGCCAATGACGATGTACGCCAGCGGTGACGGTATAAACCGCCGCGGACGTGACTGCCATTTTATGTCTGTTCACTCACTTGATACCTAACCTTCAACAGGAGAGGACCTACACTGCAAGTGCTGCTGTGACCTCAGTCTGGAAGCGACAATGGCTCATGTGTCTGGGGAAAGGGCCCCTGCCTTCACTTCAGAGGAGTTGGAGAAATTAGTGGATGGGCTCCTCCCCCAGTACACACAACTGTACGGTCCTCCAGACAAACAGGTGAGTACACTGTGAGCATGCTGCATGGGCAATGCCTGTTTGGAGTGGTGTGGATGGAAGATACATGGGGGACTGAGGCCTGCATGAGCGGATGGTGAGTGTATGTGCATCAGGGCAAGGGTGGGAACATGGGCCAATGAGTATGATGGTCCAGACGGGTAAAGATTGTCCTTTTCCCCTGTACTATTCCTCTAGGTCAGCACCCACCTGAAGAAAGATATTTGGCGTGCCATCGCCAAGGACGTCTGTACCCTGGGGGTCCACCACTGAGGGAGCACCCACTGCCGGAAAAAATGGGAGGACATTCGCCGCTGGGGCAAGAAGATGGCGGAGGCCCACCTGGGGATGGCCTCCCAACGTGGGAGTGGTGCCTGTCGCCCCATGACCCCCCTGATGTTCCAGATCCTGGCGGTGCCGTATCCGGAGTTGGATGGGCGCTTGAGGGCATCACAGCAGCCACAAGGGGGTGAGTACAGTCACATTCATCTGACTCTGCGTGCATTACGAGGTGACTGGGTGGGGGAGGTGGGCAGTGGGTTCCCTCGAGGCCAGGGCTAGCTTGGTAGGCAAGGTCCCTTGTGAGGCAGGTTCAGTGGAACCCCGACCCCACTAGTGGTTAGTGCCATCTACACCTAGTCAGGCTCCTGTGACTTCCATGTGTGCAGCAATTGGGCTTAGGCCTTGTATCCCATGGGCATGTGAATAATCTAGGAACTATAAGTTCATGGCGTAGTGCAGAGGGCTGCTGTGTCTGTGGTGTCCGCCAACGGTAGTGGTGTTGCATGCACTGAACGTGTCTTTCTTCTGTCTTCCCCCACTTTTTGTGGTCTCCCTGTTCCTGTGTGCAATAGCATCATCAGGTGGAGGAGCAGTGGCACCGGAGCAGGAGGGAGCTGCATCCCACTTGGCCCTGGAGGGCGATACAATGGAGTCAGAAGCCACCATTGGGACGGAGGGCCAGGGGAGCTCCACGACGGGGACAGGAGGTGACAGCAGTGATAGCGACTCCTCCTCTGATGGGGGCTCCCTTGCGGTGGCGGGCCCCTCTGCCCCCGCATCAACAGGTACAGCCGCCACCCCCTACCTTCACCCAAATTCAGCAGACGTACACCTCCTACAACCACTACCTCTTCCTCCACTCCCAAACCCCCTCCATCTACCCGTCCCAGGGTGTCTAAAAAACTTTTCATGGCCAGCACCTCAGCCACCACATCCCCAGGCACAGTGGTGTCAGCAACTTCAGGCTATTGGAGTGCGCCAACCATCAGGGCTGCCAGTGTGCCACGGAGCGAGGGCAAGGACATTCCGCCACCTGCCAAGCTAACAAAGTTGCCCACATCTCGGAGGGAGAAGCAGAAAACGCCTGCCACCAAGGGATCAGGCAAAACGAAAGGGGATAGTGGCAAGACAGCTGCGCCACCATCAAAGGTGGGGAAGGGCCAGAAACTGAAGGGTAGGTCAGGAAAGGGCATGGTGGCACCGACTGAGGGACCAGTGTCACACCTTCTTTCCACGTCAACGCCAACCTGTACGGCAGAGAAGACTGCCACCTGCACCGCCACCAGCACCGCTGCCACAGAGCCCACCGCCAGGACCGCTGTCACAGACCCCGCCACCAGCACCGCCGCCACAGAGCCCACCGCCAGCACTGGTGCGACTGACACCGCTGCACGCACTGCCAGCGGCCCCGCGACATCCTGAGCCAGTGACACCACTGCAGACATGGCTGCCAACCCCAGTGGTCAGTCGTCCGAGGCTGGTGGTGAGCTCCAGGAGCCTGGGCAGCTTCCATGAAGCATCACTTTCAGTGGAGAAAGGCATCCACTACCTCAGTCCTTAGCAGGATGAAGCACTCTGGGCACAAAGCCCCCTCAAGAACCAGTGGAAAGATACATCCACTACCCCAGACCTTGGCAGGATGAAGCACTCTGGGCACAAAGCCCCCTCCAGAACCAGTGGAGAGATACATTCACTACCTCAGTCCTTGGCAGCATGAAGCACTCTGGGCACAAAGCCCCCTCCAGAACCAATGGAGAGATACATCCACTACCTCAGTCCTTGGCAGGATGAAGCACTCTGGGCACCAAGCCCCCTGCAGAACCAGTGGAGACTGTTATCCACTTGAGAGACTGTGGCTTTGCACTCCCCAGGATAAAGCAGTGGGCAACCCACCACTTGAGAGACTTAAGAGACTGTGGCTTTGCACTCCCCAGGATAAAACAGTGGGCAACCCACCCACTTGAGAGACTTGAGAGACTGTGGCTTTGCACGCCCCAGGATAAAGCAGTGGGCAACCCACCCACTTGAGAGACTTGAAAGACTGTGGCTTTGCACTCCCCAGGACAAAGCAGTGGGCAACCCATCCACTGGAAGGACTTGGGAGACTGTGGCTTTGCACTCCCCAGGATAAAGCAGTGGGCAACCCACCCACTTGAGAGACTGTGGCTTTGCACTCCCCAGGATAAAGCAGTGGGCAACCCACCCACTGCAAGGACTTGAGAGACTGTGGCTTTCCACTCCCCAGGATAAAGCAGTGGGCAACCCACCCACTTGAGAGACTTGAGAGACTGTGGCTTTGCACTCCCCAGAATACATCAATGGGCATGGAGCCCCCTCGTGGAGCAGTGGCTTAGTGTGTTCATCAGGCTGAGGTGCCCCCCTCCCCTTGAGGTGCCTGTATATTTTTGGTCTGATGCCCCAGCAGTGTTCTCTCCGTTTCCATTCAGGTATCTAGTGTGGGTGTCGCCCATGCATTTTGGGCCCAGTGGTCCACAGACAATGATTGGTGCACTATCCAGACTTGTGTAGTTGGTGTACATAATTTTATTTACTGGATTTGGAGTTTTGACTACTGGGTTTTTATTGATTACAATCGTTCAAATCATTTCCTTTTGTCCTTGCGTTATTCAAGGGGGGTAGGGGTGTATATGTAATGTTGCAGCATGTATTTGTGTGTATGGTGTTGTGGGTGAGGGTGGTGGTGTTGCATGTTGTGTGTGTGTGTCACTCTCTTTTCCCTCCCCCTTCACCTGTGTTGTAGGTGCAGTACTCACCGTGGTCTTCGCTGCCGTCATTGGAGCTCCTGATAGAGGAGCAGGAAGACCATCGCCGGCAGGATCTGCAGTTCTGGCTCCATGGCGTCCTGGTTCCTCGTGGGGTGTGGAGAGGTGAGTGAATTTATCCTTCTGTGTACTGTTTCCGCCATGTTTTTATTCGCGTTGGTCCCGCCCTGGAAAAGGTGTCGGATTGCCGTGTTGTGATAGGGTGGGCGGTACATTGTGTTCCGCCAGTCTGTTCGCGGTTACCGCCGTGCTGTTTGTTTCTACCGCCGTGGCGGTCGGAGTGTTAAAGTGGCTGTCTATGTTGGCAGTTTCCGCCGTGGTCGTAATCCGCCGCTTTAACTCCAACTGCCAGGGTTGTAATGTGGGCCTTAGTGTCAATATTTAACACAAATCAATACACAAAACACATCATCATACACCTTGTGTAAAACATATACTTCTTTTGTGTTGAATGTGTGTCAACCTTTATGTTGATGCTATAAATTATTGCTATGGCAAAAAATTGTTAACTAGCAATAAGAACTCAAAAATTAACGAAGCCCCTTGATCGTGCTGTTGGGCTCTCAACTGCCCATCAAGGTCTGGATGTGCCACCAGAAGTACGCAGGCCATTAGGGGTTCATGGTGTGGCACATGTGCTTCCCACATTTGGAAGACTGGCCGAGCTGAACTTCGGATGACTTCTAGGTCCAACGTCCTAGGTTCTCCTGCTCCTTGTAGACCTACAGGGTCTGCACCTTCTTCATGATGGCCTTCCATATTGCCTTTTTCTGATGGGCTATTAACTGTAAGGGTATGAATAAAGAAAGTAAAAAAGGTTTTGTGAGGTTTTGTGTGTCTGCATTGCTGTAGCAGATTTTTGTATCACAAGCATTTCTAAAACGTTTGTACAAATTATTTTTTTAATGTATTGTTTCCTAGGAAACAGTAATTTATAGGGACCTGTTGAGTACCCACATCACTTTTAATGTCCTCATGTTACAAATCCAGGCCACAAACATCATCTAGGCCAGGGGTCTGAAACATTTCCTCTATTGAGTGCCACTTCTGATCATGACAAATCATTGTGAGCTACTGAAGGCTAAACAGCTTGTACATTGTTAGCCCCCATGCCCAGCTTCATTGGCTTAATGCCAAATGTTTTTAAAGCCAGATACTATGGTTAGAGCCACATACTATGAATAAGGGTTATATGTAAGGACTGCCATGTGTATCAGTGAGAGCACCTTTTTTGGTGATGTACGAACATGTGTGTGTATGAATGGGACAAATTTGTATGGGTGACTAAGAGCGAGTGTTATATGTACTTGAAGCACAGGACATACCTTTCTCCAAATATGGCACCATTACATGTATAATACATAAAGATACTCATTCATGGGATTCATTTAAAGTGCAAAAAAAGGTTCAGACAAGTCCAATACTTTAAACTTTTTTCCTGCACTTTACATTTCTCTCATTTCGACATATGGCTGTAATTTTCAGCTATACCTATGGCACATTTTCTACTGCCCACTGGAACTAAGGGGCGTGCAGTTTGCTAAATTTTGATTTGTGGGTAAATTGACATGAAAAGTCACCTAATTCATCCAGATAACTTTTCCTTTCAAATTATAGACATTTAAAAAACTTTCTTAAACACTATTTTGTTCCCAGCAAAATTATTGAGTTGATTGCACTTTAATCACAACACTTCACTCAGGAGCTAAAATGGACAATTTAGCCTATGTTTGAAAACAAGTTAGTAAGAAATACATTTTCCATTCAAACATTTATCAGTTCTTCCGGGTTCCCATACAGATGGCACCACAGGGACAGGATTTCCATGGTCAGCAGTTCCAACTCCTCAGCTGAGAATTTATAGGCCCTGCCACCTGCTTTTTCTGGCATCATAGCTCCCAGAGGACTGTAAAAGCTGCAAAGGTGGAGGAGGTGTTTTTGAGTGCAATGTTAGGGGGCAAGTGAGTTTCTTTTGTAATACCACTTACATGCACACAATGTACACAATCGGCAAAATAGATTAACACAACTATTGGATTTCGTGTGTTGCCATCACACATGTTAGTTTATGACTGTATCCATTGTGGAACTTTACACCCACTACTTGGGAAACTTCCGGCAATAGATTTCTGATTGCTATTGTCCTGATGGTAAGGTCAGGCAGCCACCATTTTAGACTGTGAACCAGTGTATTTTTAAATGTATTTTTAAATGTTACGTGTGTCATCACCACTCAAAGTGGTGTCTAGTTCGTTTACACATGCAAAATGTGTAACTTACTGTTTTTGGATGAATTTGACAAAATATATAATAATGCATCACTGTGTTTGAATGTGATAGTCAGAGGATTTATTTTATATTTCAGTTGACAGAGGTTTGGAGGAAAAAAACTGTAATTAACACATTTAAAATTACTTACCCATTATTAAAAAACTAAAACAAAAATTCTAAGTTACAACAACACTAAAAAATTATGCTTACATTTATGTCACAAAAATATAGGCATGTTTTACAAATACATCAGATGTGTGTTGGTTACCAAAGTATAGTTTAAAGTAATATACCTATTTTTTCTTAAATGCAGATATATGAACCCAGTCGGAGTAGAAGATGACAGTGTCAAGTGTTTAGACCATTTCAAGACCTTTCCATAATCAAATAAAGACATATCATCAAAAAATTCTGATTGAATAGGCACACCATTCTTTAACCACCCTATCAGCTGGAGCCAGATTTTCTGCCTCGTAACAGAAATCCCACAGCATTAACACCAGAAGTAAAAGCCGTGGCAGCATTCCATTTTTTGACCACAGCATCCTTTCACTACCATGTGGCAGTATCTGGAGGCATATCACAACCAACTTTCACTGATGTGCTACAAGAAGTCCTTTTTTCAATGATGAGACAGAACAATGGCTTCATCCAGTTTCCATGAAATGAGGACTCTTTGCAAGTGTGAAGGGAGATTTTTATGCATTGGGTAACATACCACATGTGGTTGGAGCAATTGATGGCACACACAGGCCCTCACTATGACCCTGGGGGTGAGTGATAAAGTGGCGGTAATACCGCCAACAGGCTGGCAGTAAGTACCGCCAAATTATGACCATGGTGGTGATAACTCCCATAGACAGCCAATGTACCACACCAACCGCCAGGGCAGAAACAACACTCACCACGGCAGTAGCCAGCAACAGCCAGGTGTGAGACAAAGTACCACCCACCATATTTTGACCCTGCAATCCGCCACCTTTTCTGGGGTGGTACCAATGCCATCAAAAGCCTGGTGGAAACGCATCACAAAAGACAAATGACTCACCATCGGAGACACTGGGAAGAACAATGCAGCCATAGAACCCGAACTGCAAGTTTTCCTGATGATCTTCTATGTTATACTCCACCTGGAACACCAATGCCATTGAAGATGACAATGGTGAGAACAGCCGGCTAGCAGACAAGGGAGGGTGGGAGGAAAAAGAAAGTGACACACACACACACACCATACACACAACCAGCTGCACATGAAAAACTGTTTGTCCCCGAAAAACGGCACAATAATGCAAGGACAACAGGAATGGACAAAGGTGATTGTAATCAGATCAAATTCAAAATCAATAATTCGATTTGTCAATAAAACAGATATGTACACATGTACACAAAGGGACACTGCCCAGTCCAATGTTCAAAGGGCCCACATGGCCACAGGGCACAGTCTAAAGCCCAACTTGAATCCTGACCACATCAGGATAGTACACTGCAGGGGCATCAGTTTGGAAATAGGCAGGCACCTCAGGGGGAGGGGGCACCTCAGCCGGATGCAGGAACAAGCCCACTGGTTCTGGGGGGGCTCCATGCCCATTGCTCTTTGCTGGGAAGTGCCAGGCCACAGTCTCTGGAGTGGGTGACTTTCCCACTGGTTCTGGGGGTGCCAACATGCCCATTGCTCTGTCCTGGGGAGTGTAAGGCCACAGTTTCTCTGGTGGATGGCTTTTCCACTGGTTCTGGATGGGGCTCCATGCCCATTGCCCTTTGCTGGGGAGTACAAGGCCAAATTCTCTGGAGTGGGTGACTTTCCCACTGGTTCTGGGGGTGGCAACATGCCCATTGCTCTGTCCTGGGGAGTGTAAGGCCACAGTTTCTCTGGTGGATGGCTTTTCCACTGGTTCTGGATGGGGCTCCATGCCCATTGCTCTTTGCTGGGGAGTACAAGGCCAAAGTCTCTGGAGTGGGTGACTTTCACACTGGTTCTGGAGGGCTTATACGCCCATTGCTCTTTGCTGGGGAGTGCAAGGCCACAGTCTCTCTAGTGGGTGACTTTCCCACTGGTTCTGCAGGGGGCAAAATTCCCATTGCTCTTTTCTGGGGAGTGCAAGGGCACAGTCTCTTTGGTGGGTGACTTTCCCAATGGTTCTGGAGGGGGTTACATGCACATTGCTCTTTGCTGGGGAGTGCAAAGCCACAGCCTCTGGAGTGGGTGACTTTCCCACTGGTTCTGGAGGGGGCAAAATTCCCATTGGTCTTTTCTGCGGAGTGCAAGGGCACAGTCTCTCTGGTGGGTGACTTTCCCACTGGTTCTGGAGGGGGATACATGCACGTTGCTCTTTGCTGGGGAGTGCAAAGCCAAAGCCTCTGCAGTGGGTGACTTTCCCACTGGTTCTGGAGGGGGCAACATGACTAGTGCTCTTTGCTGGAGAGTGCAAGGGCACAGTCTCTCTGGTGGGTGACTTTCCCACTGGTTCTGGAGGGGGCTACATGCACATTGCTCTTTGCTGGGGAGTGCAAGGCCACAGTCTCTGAGTGGGTGACTTTCCCACTGGTTCCGGGGGGGGCAACTCATACAGCAGCCACTGGAGTGTCGCCTATATGGCGTCCGCTGGCAGTGACGGCCGTAGTGTGGTGGTAGATGGAGGAGCCTCCTGGGCAGTCTCTGTACTTTCTGATGGCTACAATTCATCAGCTGGTGGCGGGGGCCTGCGACAGCTGGTCGTGGTGGAGGTGTCACCCTGACAGCCTCCAGTGGAGTTGAGGGCTTCGTCTCCTCCAATACATGGGGCATGGATCCCTTACTCTTCCTGGTGGTGCAGGCTCCTTCTCCTTCTTTCCTGGTGGTGCAGGATCTTTCCCCTTCCTGCCTGCTGGTGCTGGCTCCTTCCCCCTCTTTGATGGAGGAGTGGTATCCTTACCACTATGAGTAGGTGGTGCTACCACTGTCCCCTTGGACTGTGCGGCTGAGGTGCTGGGCTGTGCCCGTGGTACCCTGCTCATATTGGCAGGACAGGGGAGAGGTAGGGAAGAGGTAAATTTTGGAAAGAAAAAGCTTTTTAGGGACATTGGGGCGGGAGGAGGGAGGAGTAATGGGAGTGGAGGTTGAGGATGTGGTTGTTGATGGGGTATGTCTGCTGGACTTAGGTGAAGATGCATGGGCAGTATGCTGATGTGAGGTGGATGGCTGTTGGGTGTGTGAGTGCTTGTGTTTGTGTCCTTTAGGAGGGGGGGACAGACAGGGTGGGTGAGGACAGAGAGGATGCCTGCATGGTTGTTGTGAGGTGTCTGCCATTGAGGTGTATGTCCTGCTTGGTGTGGTGATGTTGGTAGGGGATGTTGACATAGTGCATGCAGGTATGAGTGTGGACATGACTGGGAGGGAGGTTGGAGAGGAGGAGGAGACAGTGGAGGCAGTGGATGTTGTTGTGTCTGCAACTGTATGGTGTTTGCATGAGAGCTTGTGGGATAAAGTGTGATGCTTGTGTTTGCCTGTGCGACTCTTGGGTGTTGTCTTGTGTGCATGCTCATCTGTATGTGTGCTTGGGAGGGGTTGGGGTTGAGGAGAATGGGACTAAGAAGTGGGAGTTCGAGGGGGGATGGTAGAAACAGGGACAAAGGCTGCCATCAGAGAGGAGGCCAAAGCCTGAATCGATCTCTTTTGGGAGGCCAATCCACTGTGGATGCCCTCCAGGAATGCATTGCATTGCTGCATCTGGGATGCCAGCCCCTGGATGGCATTCACAATGGTTGACTGCCCTACAGAGATGGATCTCAGGAGGTCTATAGTCTCCTCACTCAGGGCAGCAGGGCTCACTGGGGCAGGGCCTGAGGTGCCTGGGGTGAAGGAGATGTCTACCCTCCTGGGTGAGCGGGCACGAGAAACTTGGTGAGGGGCTGCTGGGAGGGCAGTGCAGGTACGGGGGTGGAGGCTCTACCTGCAGCTGGGGTGGTCACAGAGGTGTCCGCCACCACCAGGGAGCTCCCATTGGAGGAGGTATCTGAGTCTGTGTTGTCTCCTCCAGACCCTGCTGTGGTGCTCCCCTCACCCTCCGTCCCACTGGTTTGTGAATTCTGCAGCCTGGGTCCTGTGGGATGCAGCTCCCTCTGTCGCCAGTGCCCCTGCTCCTCCGCCATATGATGCTAATGCACACAAGGACAGGATGACAGAACAAGAAAGGGGGGAGAGAGACAAAGGATACACTGGGTCAATGACTGCACCAATACCACAGTTGGCATACACATCACCGTCACACAGGGAACAGGCTTAGGCACTATGCATTGCACTTCCAGGGATATGGCTAGGCACTAAGGCAAGATGAGGACAACACAACGCCAACTGCAGCACTTCTGGGACCCACGATGCCCTACCTGAAATGGACTGCTAACAAGCTAGGACACCTGTATTTGCCACACACCCATTACCCTTCAGATGACCCACGCTGCAATATCTAGCCTGGCCTCCACTGACACACATCCACCACATGGATACCATACCACCAGCCAAAATATGTATTGATAACCACTGTACTCACCCCCTTGTGGCTGCTGTGATTCACTCAAGTGCCCATCCAGCTCAGGGTAGACCACCGCCAGTATGCAGGCCATCAGGGGGTCAGGGTCCAATGAGCACACTTGCTTATTTGGAGGCCATCCCCAGCTGGTCCTCCGTGGTCTTCCATGCCCAGTGTCTCAGGTCCTCCCACCATTTCTGACAGTGGGTGCACCGCCTGACATAGACCCCGAGGATCCGCACGTCCTTGGTGATGGCACACCATAATCCCTTCTTTTGATGGGCACTGACCTGCAGAGGCAATACAGACAGGGGAACACCATTAAACAAACAGTCCAGCCAGTCACACAAATGGCCCACCATACCTATTGGAACGTACCTTTCCCCATAGGTCTTTCCACCTCTTCCTGATGCTGTCCCTTGTTCTTGGGTGCTGTCCCTCGGAGTTCACCCTCGGAGTTCACCCTGTCCACGATTCTCCGCCATAGCTCCATCTTCCTGCCAATGGATATTTGCTGTACCTGTGCTCCAAACGCCTGTGGCTCTACCCTGACAATTTGCCCACCATGACTCCTACCTCCTCCTCAGTGAAACGGGGGTGCCTTTGTCGTGCCATGAGTGTTGTGTGATGTTTGTTGGTGAGAGTGTGTTGAGTAATGTGGGGGTGTGTGTGATGTGCAGCGTGTGAGGGATGTATGAGTGTGAGTGGTGTGTGTGTCTAGTTGTCTTTGTGCTGTGTCAATCTCCTGGCAGTAATTATTGTTGGTTAAGGGTTGTGGGTAATGTGGGTGTGTATTTCATAGTGCTGTGGGTGTGTGAGGTGTGTGTATGAGTGTCAGGTGTGTGTTTTTATTATTGGCCAATGTATTGTTGTTTTGTATGTCGGTGTCCATTCTGAGCTCGGCTGTATGTACTGCCAATGGTTTACCGCCATTGAATGTCCGCTGTGGTGATTCGTGGGTCGTAATATTTTGGGCATTGTTGGCGTAACAGTATGGGTGTTGGGTCTGCCACTTTTGCAATGACCTTTGGTCTGACGCAATTGTGTATGTGGCTGTAGTCTGTCGGATTGGTGTGTGTGTCATAATATGGTGAGCGGATATTTGCCACCACAGGGTATGTTGGCGGCCGTCAGCATGGCGGTAGGCGGCATTTACTTCCAATGTCATGATGCGGGCCATATTGCCTTAGTACCATCACACGGCAGGGAACAGGTCTACCACAATCAGAAGAAATTGTATTCCCTCAATATACAAGTTTCTGCTTACCTGATTTGTACATCTCAGGCATGTGCCCGTTTCCCAGGGTCAAAACATGATTCCTTTGTAGTATGGATCAGCAGCATATCCCTGCAAATGTTACCACTTGCACCTGAGAGGCCCTGGTTTGTTAGTAAGTACATTCTATCAATTTGAATATTTGGTTAATTTCGAGTTTAGGAATGTACAGTGGGATCAGAAATTTGTTTTATTTTAAATTTTTTATTCCATATACAAGACTCAGCATATCATAACTGTCCATGGTTGTTATCACTGTTGAAGAATACAACAATGTCAGGAGAAGTCTGCTTCAGTGAGGCCCATGGAAGAACACGGAGGCCAGTGGAATGGGCTTTTGAGCACCTAAAGGCTAGATTTTATTGCCTGGATGCAACTGTGGTGGAGCCTTCCTCTACTCACCTGATAAGGTGCGCAAAATCACCATGGCCAGCTGCATGTTGCGCAACATGGCCCTGCAATGAACCACCCAATACACTGCAGAGGATGGAGATCGTAATGAACTACTTGTAATATATAGAGCATATTAGTCTGTGCTGGAATTTTTAAGATAGGCAGTTTAGGACATTCCATGGAAAAAATGTTTTTTTATGACATTTCTGACACATTGACTACTTTGGTCATGTACATTCTTTATCCTTGATTGTTCTAAGTAAATGTGTCATAATTATTTGTCATTTATAATGTGTCTTTTTTTGTAATCTCAATTAATTGTTTTTTTCTTGATATTCGTTTTTAGGACCCTTCATCGTGTCAGCTTCATTGGACATTTCAAAATTGTGACATTTGTTGTTATTCGCTGCTGTTGCAAACTACAAAGGGAACATGGGTAGATCCTGTAAAAAACACTAAAATTGTGTGCAAATACAACTTGCACAGTGATTGAATAGAAGTGTATGAGATAGCATATAGGTGCTGCTTAACTCTCTCTGACCATGTGTGTAAATTGACCCATAGCATGCTAATCTCCCTTCACATTTGTAAAATCCTCATTTGTGTTATGTGTATGAAGCTTTTTATATGTCTCATCATCGTAGAAAGAAAGTTTTGTAGCGCACCACTTAAAGTGTTGAATCCAACTCTGACCTGAACCTAGTACCCTAGCTATGAAGGATTGTCTTAAGTCCCAGTTTTTTCTTTCTACTACCGATTTTCCCTCAGGATGGTGAGGTAAAGAGAAATGCACCGCAATACCCATTGTTCTCATGGTGTCCTTGTATGTCCTGGATGTGAAAGCCGGGCACTGGTCCGAATGGAATGCTTTGACTGCATATGTCTAGATGAATACTTGCAAATCGTTAATAATAGTTTGAGCATCAGCTGATGGTTGTGGCCACACCCTTGGAACCTGGAGCAAGAGTCTACAGCAGGTAGAATATATTTGTATCTACCATCTGAATTTAAGGGACCGCAATGGTCGAAGTCCGCACACTGCATGGGCTTGTTTGATATTAAGAGCGGTATCTGCAGTAGGCGTTTGATGGTGGAACGTCTAATTTGTTGCCAAATGTCACCCCTAAGGACATACTGTTTGATCTGCTTGTATAGACCAGGTCACCAATAGCATTTCTGTAGAAGGGAGATGGCAGTCGCCACACCAGCATAAGCAGAAGCAACACCCTTCTGAGCTATTTTAATCAGATTTAGCCTACGATCTTGGTTGGGTATGACTCATCCCTTCTATTGTAACAAAGGCAATGTTTGGGCACTTTAATGGTAGGAATATTTGGTAGGGTATGCTTTTGGAAAGGGCTTACCATCAGCTGGGGCATTCATGGGAGACAAAAAATCATCATCCACCCTCATAGGAGAATGGGTTATCGCAGCAACGGAAGCTGTAGCAACTGCAGACTTCATAGCGTCATCAGCCAATGTGTTTCCTACAACGGATCGCCAACACGTTGGTGGCCCAATGTATGTATGACATGAGCCCATGGCAGTTTGTCTATGAGACTTGCCACCTTCCCCAAACAAATTTTTTTTTAATGATGTTTCCCTCTGAATCTCTGAACTCATTAATCATTAATGTGCCAGTAGTGTAAGTGTTTGCTAAAGGACTGGACACAGTAATACAAATCATAGACAATAAGTGTAGGAAGTTCAGAAGTTTCAGTGCCAAAATCAATGTTTTAAGCTCTGCAAGTTCTGCTGCGCAATCCCATAGGGACTGCGTGTAGGTCTGTTGAGGGTGAAATTCTCCATCCCTCATAACTCTACAGGTGGCTACACAAGTATTGGTTTTTGATACCTACAGTTGGTTTAGCTGAATCAGCAGTGTAGATGATGAATCTGTCATGGTCAAGAGGTATCTCTTGGGTCTGTAGTTTCGGGTCAAAAAAATAATCAACATCTGTGTCAGTCAAGGAGGAAGCACATTGTATCTAACATGGGTGTAATGCTTTTGTGCTAGGAACACTGACTTGGGTAAAAGTCTGGGATCATGCTCATTACAATGATGCGTTTATACTGGCAAGCTGGTCTCTCCTTGATGACCGCCATCTGAACTGCATTCAGTATTTTTTCTGTGGGAGCAAAACACATTTCTGCATTGGAGTATAAGTGTAATTTGCACACTGTGGGTACTGTGTCACCTTCATTGAATGTAACATAAGTAAAACCGATGGTACCCAGAATGATCCAGATTCTGAAGTTTGTTTTGTTTACTCATATGTGTAAATGTTTTGCTTCAAGCATGTCAGTGTATAATGATGTTAGAATTTGTGCATGTTGTCTTGTTTACTGTATGCTTGAGAAATCAGGATGGATTAAGTCATAAAGTGATTTTATGCACTGTGAATAGTCTAGAATGTGAGTTCTGCCACAATTAAATAAACCTAACAAAGATTGCAGTTTCTTACTGTTATTTGTTGGTTGTAATTGAGCCCACTTTTCCAGGAACTGTGGTGGCAGACTTTCCACCTCATTTGAAAGCACATATTTCAGGAACAGGACACTGAGGAAAGATATGTTAGTTTTCTTAAAATTTAATTTATAGCCATGGTTGACAAATCCCAAAACAATGCGATCTACCCAGGCTAAGTGTGTGTTGAGGTGATCATCTGTCAGATAATGCATTCAAGCTAGCCTGCCAGTTCGGGCTGGACTGTTCCCATGAGGAACAGGGTCAAGACTGATTTGCATATGGCTGGGTTCAAACTGGGGTGGCATGGTGAGCAAAATAATGGATGGATTAAACCCAGATCTGTGACTGGGGGTGAATGTTTGATTGGTTCCGCATTCTGTCCGTCCAGTTACGCTATCCCACAGTGTTTGTGTTTTGCTTTGCTTTTGCCGCCCTAAGGGCGCCGGGTAAGGCCAGACGTGGGTCCCGGGCTCACTGTGCCACTGGATTCAAGCTAGCCTGGTTGATAAGGGGTGAAACCCCGAAACCGGTCCCAGGATGCTTGTTTCCGGTCCAGGGAGAACCTGGCCTGGCAGTTCGGGCTGGACTGTTCCCATGAGGAACAGGGTCAAGACTGATTTGCATATGGCTGGGTTCAAACTGGGGTGGCATGGTGAGCAAAATAATGGATGGATTAAACCCAGATCTGTGACTGGGGGTGAATGTTTGATTGGTTCCGCATTCCGTCCATCCAGTTACACTATCCCACAGCGTTTGTGTTTTGTTTTGCATCTGTCAGATAATGTCATCTACATAGGACAATAACTAAGGATCAATATCTTGCATCATTCATGTTACACAGGATGAGAACAATCCTGGACTGTGGTTGTGCCATATTTTAAAATGGTAAGAATTGGAAGATAGAAACACCAAATGGGGAATCATTGTAAGGTGCAAGCCTGAACAACCTACAAACTTAGATAGGCACTACCAACTTAGCTGAGGAGGATTTTCCTTAATAAGATGCACGTCACTGTACAAAGGTGATTAGGGTACCTTTTACTTGTGAGAGAGAGTGACTCAGGAGATGTGTAAAATTTTTACCTGATCAATGTTGGTAGCGCAATGTCATGCAGTCCCTATTCTGGTAATGAGGCTGCATGTTTTAGGGGAGCCACATCACCGAGTGTGGGTGACTGAATTGGTACCAAACTACTTGGAAGCTGTCAGACTAATTCTTGGCTAGCCCGCAGTGCCTCACCCACCTTGGAAATGAAAGGTGATTTGTGGCAACCTAAACCTGATGTTCTGACTCCTCGGGGAATTTGTGGTGAGCAGATAATACTACTTTCACTCAGTTACTCATAGACTCACACATGCTAAGGCAGAACAAGAAAAGTAAAATAGATTTCAATGCATTTATTGAAGCAATTGCATCATGTTATAAAAAGCATAATCTGTGATAATTAGGCAGATAAAACATAATAGAGTGATCATCCTTCCAATCAGTGTGAAGGCGATAAACAACCCCACATCCTTTCCATGATCCTTAAAGTCGAAAGATTCCTACCTATACCTTATGTCTAAAAAATCTGAGAACATAGAGGTGGTAACTATTTGGTCTGTCCCAAAATAAGGGAGGGACCCTAGTCCCATACCTGAGAGGTTGGCAAGTGAAATATGTACAAAGAGCTGATAAAACGTGCAGTTCATACAACTATGTCTTCTCAGAATAAAGCAACTGATTGAAATATAAAAACTATGAACTAAAGGCTGGCTGTGCTAAAAAAATATGAAATTAATAAAAATGCATCTACATGTAAAAGGCAGACGCTACAGGCCTAATGCTCAAATAAGGGTGTCCAACTCAGACACTAAGGATAACCCATACCAACTTCAGATGATTATACTCCCTGGGTTGATTTACACCCTTCAAAATGCCCCTCTTTATATTTCGCAGACCTAGTATAACACCCTGGCTTTGCTCGTAAGGTGGTTCCTGTGGACAAATAAGCCTCCCGGAGTGTCTGCACTGCCAAAGAAGGAGTACTATCCATGTCAGATATCATCTAAATTGTTAGGCAGCTGCATCCTGATAGTGAACAACAGGTTACACAGGGGATGGAAGAACCCAGCATACCAAGAAGAACTAGTTATAATTGGTCTGGAGAACATAACAAATATTCTGTATGGGGTGCTGTTCCTTGAACATCTCCTGGAACTGACCAAAGAAGTGTTCAAAGCCTGGAGTGCAGTGCTGAGCTGGACAGGTTGGGACCAAAGACTCCCTTGTAGGTCGGCTGATGGATGGCATAAGTAGCAAGCCTCAAGGGATTCGGAGAGTAGGACTGGGGTGGTGTCCCATGCCTGAGACATAAATAAAACAAGGATTACATTTGATCCTTTCAGGACCTCCAGACTGAGGTCCACATATATAAATCCTATTTTTTTGATACTTACAATTCGGCACACCCTTTCTAAATACCACCGGTGACACAGGTTAGTTGTGCACTGCCCTCCATCAAAATCCCATAAATGCAGGGCAGTGCAGCAAGTCACCTTGCTGCATTGCCCTGTGTCAAAGGGAAATAGCAGAAATGTGCCATATCTATGGCATCTGGCACATTCTATCCTTTCCCCCTGAGCTGACCACTTTTTTGTAGCCTAGCACCAATGCAGGCACCTTTTCACTATTGTGCAAGGCACCTGTGTTGCATGCAGGATTGTTTTTTTTGTGCAGGAAAGGTCTCCTTCCTTCACAAAAAACAATCATCGGGGGATTTTTCCTCTTTTTACGAAAAAAAGAGAAATAAACATATCCTCCCCTGGGTAGGCATAAAGGTTTCAACACATCGCCAGGTTTACAAGGTATTGTAAATCTGGAGATACATCAAAATCCACAGGTGTGCTTGGGAACACCCACCGCAACACCCATGGACAGTCTCCCTAATGCAGAGTTACCCAACTTAGCGATTTGCACTGCCTTGTCTTACTCCGTATTAATGAGGCCATTCTAAGCCACACAAAGCGACTTTGTGTGGCCTCAAAGATATGATTTTAAGGTTTGTGCAACTGATGCATCACAAAAAGTCACACAACAGTGGCACAGGGCCTCATAAGTATGCCCATTGGAGCTGGCAGGGGTACTCTGTAACGTTCCTCATACCAGTACAACTGGATAGACTAAACATGATTGATGGTTTCCCAACTTAATTCTCATAATCATGCACATACCAATTAAAGGCTCAAGCTGTGAAGCATACACTCCCAACAGCATCCTTTGTTCAACATTTGTTATGCAAAGATGGGAGGTACCAGAATGTGTTCCATGTCTATCCTTATATTACTTCAAAACATTGTGTTAATGTTTGAGAAAACTAACCCAGCATTTGTATCTTATCTACAAACCTCACGCACAGCTCACAATAATCCCACTTACGTACTACTGCAACAAATATCTTTTCAACCATGTACTCAAAGTACACCCACAAATTCAACAAAACATGGTTCTCTTCTGTGTCCTCTTTGGGAGATGTACTGCTATATAAATATTTCATAGATTAACTACTTACTCAACAGTCCAGAAACTACTTTAAGATTGCCAAAGTGTAGAACATCCTATACATATGGCCATACAACATAATGCAATGTTCCAAAGAGGGGAGAGATTTCTATTGTCATTCTGTCATCCACTTCACAACAACATGAAGAAGATTTACTTCATAAATAAACTGACCAGATTTTGCTGCACTGCATTGCTTTGCATCAGGTTGGAATTCCCTGAGTAGTTTATTGGCTTCTACATATATCCACTCATGGATTTTGATATAAAACCGTATTTACAATGAACTGCAAACATTGATTTGTGCTAAAATAGTGTACCTGTCTGAGGCTGACTTAACAAGGAATAATAACTTTATTTCTCCTCACTGTGCCCTCTTTGCATGTGTGCTCACCATGCGGAAAAGAGGAATCCTCCACGGATAGTTTTGGTGCCAAAGGGTACCCCTTTTTGTACCTGTCTCCATTGTGTAGTCCATAAATGTTCGGTATGCATTAATTGGTTTCTAAAATCTTGTTATCCTGTTACAAAGTGTCAGTCAAAGGATGATGTTCTCTATCTTTAAAGATCTGTCTCATTGTTTTGATTTGCTAAAAATTAGTCATTTAGCTTTTCTATGACCATAAAGTGGGCCATTCTTACCCACTGACAAGTAATTGGTGGTTAGTAAAGCTTTTTTTGAGTGAGGACATCCCGATCCTAGAAATACATAAAACGTCAAACTTAATCCTGGAGTAAGGCACAACTGCTCAATAAAATTGCTTTGTGAATTATTCCTGAAACTTCATATGTAATTCATACCTACAAACAAGATGAAGATGCAACTATCCATAGAAAAAACACTGTGGCTCAGGCACATAGATTCAGGGTACTATCATAACATTTAAGGTGCTTAAGACATCATGTTTCTGTCATCTACTGCTTGTCAACAGGGTTTTAAAAGGATGTGTAGGAAATTACCAATTTGTGTGTGCTGTGTACCCAGATTGTTGACCTGTCTAATTTTGGCAGTTCTAGACCTCTGCACACTTTACCTCTGCTAAGCAGTAGTAAAGTACCCATGCTTACCCTTTTAACATGGCTGAATTGGTATACTCCTAATTGCCAATTTTAACTTACCTATCAGTCCCTAATTTATGGTACCGGTTATACCGAGGGTTTGTAGGTTAAAAACCACTATTGAATTGCAGTAACTATTCGGCCACCATCTACATTGTAAGGGTAAACATGGCTTGAGGCATACCATTCATGCCTGGCTAAACTTTTAAATGTTGAAATTTGACCAATCAAAAGAATCCCTCTTGCTAGGTATAATTCTTTCCTTTCAATATTAATATGTTACCTCTAAGTAGACCCTGTTCACCTTAAGACACTGTGGCCCACATTATGACATTGGTGGTAAATCCCACTTTCTGCCATGCTGTCTGTCGCCAACATATCGCCCCTGCAGTGGATATCCACTAACCATATTATGACACACACACACTAATCTGTCATTATTCAGACACACACACAAATCAACCACACCAAAGGTCAGTGATAAACTGGCGGTATCAAAACCCACACCATTACGCCAACAGAACTACGCCCACACCATTATGACCCACGAATCATCACAGAGGACATTAATTTGCAGTAAACCATTGGCGGTACATACCGCTGCACTCAAAATACACACACACAAACAAAACAGTACCACATTGGACAATTTAAATGACACACACCTAACACTCATACACACACCACACACACACACCCACACCACTATAAAACACACACCCACATTACCCACAACCCCTTACGACAATAAATAATTACCAGCAGAGAAAGACAGCAAGATCACCCACACAACCAGAACCACATACCACCATCAACTTATACCCCACCCACGCACCTTACATCACACACCCCAACACATCACCCTACATATCCTCACCCATACCACTCACAGTACACCCATTGCACCACAATGGCACCCCAGATTCTCTGAGGCGGAGCTAAGGGTCACAGTGGAGGAAATCATCCGCGTAGACCCAAAGCTTTTTGGAGCACAGGTGCAGCAGATATCCATTGCTAGGAAGATGAGCTATGACAGAGAATCGTGGAAAGGGTTAACGCCGTGGGACAGCACCCAAGAACAAGTGATGACATCAGGAAGTGGTGGAAGACCTACGGGGGAAGGTATGTTCCATTGAAGCAAGACACCAGCTCGCAGTACAGAGGACTGGAGATGGACCCCCACCTCCTCCCTCACAACTAACAACATGGGAGGAGCAAGTCTTGGCAATCATGCATCCTGAGGGACTGGCAGGAGTTGCAGGAGGACTGGACCCTGGTAAGTAAACTCTTTACTGCTTACACCCCCTACCTACATGCCACACATACCCCCAGCCTCACCCTCACTCCCATCACTCCACCACCTCATGCACACCCCACCATCACAACCCAGTCATCCCAATGCCAAGCCCTGCATGCCATACCAATGCATGGACACCACTCACAGACCTGCATGGGCACCTATCACTACAGCATGCACATTAAAGACAATCACCTAGCCCACCAAATAACAACTCACACAAGAAAAGCTGCCAGGGCAATAACAGCCATAGGGGGCAACCCACCCTTGCACAATCTGTCACACATAGAAACAATAACACTGCATTTACATCCCCACAGGTACCCCAGCCAATGTAATCGGAGAAGAGGTGTCAGCAACATCCAGTCCCCCCACAGAAGAGGCCCACGGTGATGACAGCAGCCTGGCCCATCAGGGACCTCCGGACAGTCGGTTACCAAGCCACAGTCTCACACCACCACAGCACCCACCCAGCGGGCCCATACCTCAGTCCCCCAGGACAAGTCAATCAGCAGTGTGTCCACCACTACAGGGACCCCAGGGCACACCATAAACCCAAGACAATCAGGGACCTGGAGTCAGTGGCAGTGGGCACACAGTTCAGGGGACAAAGGCACAGGACAACAGGGAAGCTGGGAGGACTGCTGTGCACCAGGAGGAGGACATGCCTAGGGAACCGACTCTCCAGGAGGCACTCACCATGATCCTGGGAGCATACCAACATTCCCAAGATACGCTGGGCCAGATCCTGAACAAGATGCAGGAGAACATGCAGCTGCAGGAGGGACAGTACCTAGGGATCAGGGAGGACTTGAAGTCCACACACCCTTTTCTCCATTGCAGGGGTCCTGGCAGACATGGCCATCAGTATGAGGGAGGCAGTCTTACAACAGCGGGCTCCTGACACTAGCCAGAACACTGATCAGCCCTCCACCTCTGCTGCCACTAGTGGGCAAGAGGCCCCGCCACAGGACCCACAGGCCACCAGCACCCCTCCCCCTGCAGAAGGAGAGCCACCATGCAAACGTTCCCTGCAATCCAGGCAGAAGCCAAAGACTATTGCCAAGACCCCCGCCAGGAAATAAGACTCCACCCCAGCTCATTGCACTTCACCCTTTTTGTCAGAGCCCTGTAATAAACACACTTAGAAAAAATACAAGTATGGAGTATGTCAAATGATTTCAAATTGTATTTGTCTAACAAGGTTCAAACATTGCAATTCAACTGTACAGTAATGTCTACATAGGAAAGACCTGTAGTTGACTGCACTGAACACACCAGGAGCAATAGTGGGGCATCAACATCTGCAAAAAGAGATGCCAATGGGTACAGTGACTGGGCATAGAAGTAGGAATTCACAGCCTGCCTGTGACAATGTCACACCAAACTGTCAAAGAAAAGTGAAATAACACTGTCTTACCTGTGTGTCATTGGAAGTATTGATGAATGACTGCACTTCTGTTTTCCTCATCCTCATCCTCTGCCTCCTCATCTTCACTGTCCACAGGATCCACTGCTGCCACACAGCCATCTCCAGGCCCTTCCTCCTGCAGAAAAAGCAGATGGCGTCTCAAGGCAAGGTTGTGCAACATACAGCATGCCACAATGATCTGGCAAACCTTGTTGGGTGAGTAGCACAGGGATCCACCTGTTAGATGGAGGCAATGAAACCTGGCCTTCAGGAGGTTGAAGGTCCTTTCTATTATCCTTCTTGTTTGCCCATGTGCCTCATTGTAATGTTCTTCTGCCCTTGTCCTGGCATTCCTCACTGGAGTCAGTAGACATGAGAGGTTGGGGTAACAAGTCGCCTGCAAATATCAAGGGGCAACTGTTAGCCACACCATACACATACACCAACATCCACTGAGTGGGAACCAGGGCTCACCTATTAGCCACACCCTGTGCCTCTGGAGTTGGAACATCACATTTGGGATGTTGCTATTCCTCCGAATAAAAGCATCAGGCACCGAGCCTGGATACTTAGCACTGACATGGGAGATGTACTGGTCCGGCAAACACACCATCTGCACATTCATAGAGTGATAACTTTTTCGATTTCTGAAAACCTGTTCATTTTGCCGGGAAGGGGGACAATTGCAATATGTGTCCTATCAATCGCACCAATGATGTTGGGGATATGTCCCATTGCATAGAAGTCAGCCTTCACTGTGGCCAAATCCTCCACCGGGGGGGAAACGATGTAGCTGCACATGGGTTTAATCAGGGCAGACAACACTCTGGTCAGCACTATCGAGAACATTGGCTGTGACATTCCTGCTGCCAAGCCCACTGTCACTTTGAAAGAACCAGTTGCTAGGAAATGGAGCACTGATAGAACTTGCACAAGAGGGGGAATCCCAGTGGGGTGACGGATAGCAGATATCAGGTCAGGCTCCAATTGGGCACACACTCTGTGATTGCAGCCCTGTCAAGTCTATAGGTGAGGATAATGTGCCTGTCCTCCATTGTTGGCAAGTCCACCAAGGGTCTGTACATGGGGGGATGTCTCAGTCTCCTATTCATCCACAGCAGCTGCATTCTATGGGGCAAACAAGTGAGCAGCTGGTTATTATCTGTACATTGTAACCACTACAGTTCAATGCATATTGTGATTGTTACAATATTATGGTGGTATATGTCCTGAATATGAAAATGTGAACTGTGACGCAGTCAGGATCCATGAACTGCCCCTCCCCCCCGAAATGGCATCTGCCTGTCCGGTATGGAGGGACAGCTGGAAGTGAGGTAATTCCACTGACATACGCCGTTGCGGGAGGCGGTCGAGAACTGCTGTGCAACTCCTCATTGGTTATCATTGGGCCCTATGGGTTACAGTGGCCAATGGTGATGTACGCCGGCGGTGACGGTATGCACCGCCGTGGACGTGACCACCATTTTCTACCTTTTCACTCACTTGCTACCTGACCTTCAACAGGACAGGACCTACACTGCATGTGCTGCTGTGACCTGTGTCTGGAACCTACCATGGCCTGTGTGACTGGGGAAAGAGCCCCTGCCTTCACCTCGGCGGAGTTGGAGCAACTGGTGGATGGAGTCCTACCCCAGTACTGACTGCTGTATGGGCCTCCAAACCAACAGGTAAGCACACTGTGAGCATGATGCATGGTGCACGAATGTATGGAGTGGTGTGTGTGCAGGCCCCGTGTGGGGGGGGTGGATGTCCCCTGGGCAGCGCGCAGCATGATTGCAGGTCCACGTCTGTGCTAATGCAGATGGGAAGAGGCATGGTGGGCCCTGAGTGTAACAGGCAGGACGGTCTGACTAATACCTTTCCCTGAGTGTATTTCTCTGCAGGTCAGTGCCCATCAAAAGAAGGGTATATGGGGTGCCATTGCCAAGGACGTGGGGACGCTGGGGGTCTACGGCAGGTGGACGGTGTTAGGACCCGAGACGCTGGGCACGGAAGACAGTGGAGGCCCAGCTGGGGATGGCCTACCAACAAGGAAGGGGTGCCCGTCCAACCCTGGCCCCCCCTGATGACCCGCATACTAGCGGTGGCCTATCCGGAGCTGGATGGGCTCTTGGGGGCATCACAGCAGCAACAAGGGGGTGAGTGCAGTTTCCATTATTACAACTTATGCCTGGTAGGGTGGAATTCAGGTGGGGGATGTGGGCCTGTGGGTGCCCTAGGACAGGCCTGACATTGCAGAGTAGGTCCCATGTTGGGAAGGGTTCTGATGTGAAATTCCTCCAATCTAGCTAGTAGGCATCCACTACTGGGCAGGGGTGTGTGGGTCTCATGTATGCTGCCGTTGGCAGTATGTGTCCCTACCCATGGCATGGTGACTAGCATTGTAACTGGTAGTGCATTGCCTAGTGTGTAAGGATGCACCCTGTGTGTGAGTGTGTTGTGTATGCCAATGGTGGTGTTGGTTCCACCATTGACCAAGTGTATCCTTTGTCTCTCCCCTCTTTTTTGTTTTATCATCCTGTCCTTATGTGCATTAGCATCATCTGGCAGAGGACCAGAGGCACCGGTGACCTAGGGAGCTGTATCCCACAGGACCCAGGAGGCCGAGTCCACTGACGGTGAGGGCACTAGTGGGACGGAGAGCAAGGGGAGCCCCACGGCAGAAACTGGAAGGGGCAGTTCAGACACTGATACCTCTTCCGATGGAAGCTCCCTGGTGGTGGCAGACACCTCTCTGCCTACCCCAGCTACAGGTACAGCCTCTACCCCCGTAACAGCACCACCATCCCAGCAGCCCCTCAGCAAGTAGCCTGTGCCAAGTAGCCTGTGCCCGCTCACCCAGGATGGTGAGCATCTCCTTTGCTCCAGGCACCTCAGGCTCTGCCCCAGTGAGCCCTGCTGCCCTGAGTGAGGAGGCTATTGACCTCCTGCGATCCATCCCTGTTGGGCAGTCAACCATTGTAAATGCCGTACAGTGGCTGGCAGCCCAAATGCAATAGCCCAATGCATTTCTAGAGGGCATTCACACTGGCTTGGCGGCCCAACAGAGATCAATCCAGGCTCTGGCCTCCTCTCTGATGGCAGCCATTGTCCCTGTTTCCACCCTCCAACTTTCTCTTCCCAATCCCATTCCCCTCAACCCCAACCTATCCCAAGCACAATGGGCAGATGAGCTTGCACAGAGGACAACACACAAGAGTGGACATGACAAACACAAGCACCACACTTCATCCCACAGGTACTCACACCAACACCATCCAGATGCAGACATACCAACACCCACTGTCTCCACTCTGGCCCCCTCCTCCTCGTTGTCCACCTCCCTCCCAGTTGCGTCGACACTCACATCTGCATGCACTACATCCTCATCCACTAACCCCATAACCCCCCTACCCCCACCACCAGCACACCTATCAGATTACACACCTCACTGGCAGTCACCACCCCCACATACATGCACACGTCCCCTGTGTCCTTTCCCTCTGTGTCTGTGCCCCCTCCTCCCAAAGTACACAAACGCAAGCACTCAGACACCTAACAGCCATCCACCTCACAAAAGCATCCAGCACATGCACCTTCACCCAAACACAGCAGACTGAAACCTCCTACAACCACTCCCTCTTCCTCCACTCCCAAACCTTCTCATTCTTCCCTCCCCAATGTCCCTAAGCAGCTTTTCCTTTCCTCCATTGACCTCATTCCTACCCCTCTCCCCGTCCTTCACATCAGGCCAGGGTGGTCAAACCCATGCAAGCACCTTAGCCATCCAGACCACAGGCTCAGTAGTGTCCCCAGCAACTCCAGGTGGGAATGGATGCCGCAAACCAGCCAGCCAGACAGAAAGGGTGCCTGCCCCAAGTGCTGCAGGAAAGAAGGGCAAGGAGCCTGCACCAAGTGCTGCAGGAAGAAAGGACAAAGAGCCTGCCTCAAGTGCTGTAGGAAAGAAGGGCAAGGAACCTGTCCCAAGTGCTGCAGGAAGGAAGGGCAAGGAGCCAGCCCCAAGTGTTGCAGGAAGGAAGGGCAAGGAGCCAGCCCCAAGTGTTGCAGGAAGGAAGGGCAAGGAGCCTGTCCCAAGCACTGCAGGCAGGAAGGACAAGGAGCCTGGTGCTTGGAATCAGTCGGAGACCCCACCACCAACTATGGTGGTGTAGCCATCCGAGACTGCAGGAGGTGGGCTGGAGCCTCCCCCCACCACCATCACCACCAGCTCCGCCAGCAGCGCCAC
This sequence comes from Pleurodeles waltl, assembly GCF_031143425.1. Taxonomy (NCBI): domain Eukaryota; kingdom Metazoa; phylum Chordata; class Amphibia; order Caudata; family Salamandridae; genus Pleurodeles; species Pleurodeles waltl. The sequence continues at coordinate 287,224,326 of NC_090447.1, forward strand.
CACCAGCACCACCACCAGCACCAGTGGGCAGCGGTTTGAGGCTGCAGGGGATAGGCTGGAGCCTCCCCCCACCACTACCAGCAGCAGCAGCACCACCACCACCAGCACCAGTGGGCAGCCGTCCAAGGCTGCAGGGGATGGGCTGGAGCTTCCCCCCACCACCACCAGCTCCGCCAGCAGCACCGCCACTAGCACCACCACCAGCACCATTGGGCAGCCATCCAAGGCTGCAGGGGATGGGCTGGAGCCTCCCCCCACCACTACCAGCAGCAGCACCAACATCAGCACCAGTGGGCAGCTGCCCAAGGCTGCATGGGAGGGGCTAGAGCTCCCCCACCACCACCAGCACCACTGCCACTACGGAACAGCAGTCACCGCTGGCGGACATTCTGTAGACCTGCTTCCATGGGCTGCTGTACGGCCTGCCCCCTGCAAATCTAGTGGGTATAACAACCACCTAAGAGGCTGTGACCTTGCACTCCCCAAGATCTGTATCACAGGGCACAATGCCCCCTCCAGAACCAGTGGAGAAGCCATCCATCCACCCTATCCTCCCCAGGATAAAGCTCACAGGTCACGATGCCCCCTCCAGAACCAGTGGAGAAGCCATTCTGTCACCCCTTCCTCCCCAGGATGAAGATCACAGGGCACGATGCCCCCTTCAGAACCAGTGGAGAAGCCATCAACCTGAGAGACTGTGGCCTCGCATGCCCCAGGATCAAGCACAGGGCATGTTGCCTCCTCCAGAGCATGTGGGCAAGTCACCCACTTGAGAGACTGTGGCCTTGCACTCCCCAGAGCCAACCACAGGGCATGTTGCCCCCTCCAGGACCAGTGGCATTGTATCATCTGCTGGCTAAGGTGCCGCCCTGTTCCCCGTTCCCCTGAGGTCCCTGCCTCTTATTGAACTGATGCCTCTGCAGTGTTCTCTCCATGTTGTTGCAGGAGTAAAGTGGGGCCTTGGACTTTATAATGTGGCCCTGTGGCCCACAAACATAGAGGACTGGACAATGTCCCTACATTTGTAAATATGTATATACTTTTTTATTTGGATGCTCGTATTTCTACTATTTTATCTTATTACACTCACTTTCATCAAATCCCTTTGTCATTGCAATATTCCTGAGGGGTTTGGGGTAAATATGTTATGTTGCTTCATCTGCTTGCGTGTACGGTGTTGGGTGAGGGGGTGTTGCGTGTGTGTGTCACTCTCTTTTTTCTCCCTCCCTCCCCTGTGTGCTAGGTGGCTGTACTCACATGGTCGTCTTCACAGACTTTGGTGCTCGTAGTGGAGCAGCAGGTAGAAGAGCATGGGGAAGACATGCAGCTCGGGCTCCAGGGTGGCGTGGTTGTTCCCTGAGTCTCCACAGGTGAGTCGTTTCCCTTCTGTGCAGTGTTTCCGCCAGGCTTTTGATGTCGTTGGTGCCGCCCCGGCAAAGGTGGCAGATTGGTGTGTCATAATACATTGAGTGGAACACTGTCTTCCGCCTGGCTGTAGGCGGTTACCAATGTGGTTCCTGTTGATTACACCCTGGCGGTCGGTGTGTTAAAGTGGCTGTACCTACTGCCAGGCATTATCACCAACAGCCAGGGTTGTAATGAGGGCCTGTGTCTAGTATTTAAACGTAAGGCATGCATAAAGTTACTGTTAAACATATCCTTACAGTGACTAGTACCCAAAAGCTATTTTCACTGTAGCAAGTTCCTTAGAGAAACAACGGGTTGCACAATTACATGTAATAATACTACCTATATCTAGAAGACACCTAGAAACATAACTATTGGGCTTGTTGTAATTTTTATCAACAGCCCAATTCAGTGGTAAAGTCTGATTTTAGTAACTATTAAGAAAAAGTTTACTTGAGGAACTTGCCTCTGGAGGCTACTTTGCATTACCCTCCAAATGTCAACTGATCAATAGCCCTGATGAGGTGTAGAAACTGTTCTCGGCGCAGAGACAAAGTCCTTGGTGTAGTCAGGTGTTTTGTTCCCCTAGTTGGAATACCAGCTGGGCTGTAGCCGGGAAGTTAATTGCCTTCAAAGAGGCTTCCCATGTAAAATGCAGATGTTAGATGATAGCTGAACAGGCCTCTTATTTTGCCCTCCCTGTCAGGCAGACAGCAAACCCAATAGTGAAATACTGTTCTTAGAACTGGCCTTGAGTGACTAGTGAGGATGGTCTACTCATTGCCTGGCCACATCTCTGGATGGACAAGCAGGCTCTACACCCGGCAAGAAGGGTTTCAGTATCTTTGATTTAGCGAGTTAGGTGCACTGTGGGATGGTGTGCAGCACAGCTCACTGAACTGCTTCAAACATGGGTTGGGTTACTCCTGGGCACTTCTACCCTACTGGTTAGAGAGGTGCCAGGAGTCACTCCACCCACAAGGTAGTATTAAGCATAAATGAAACATACTTTGATGCTCTTGAGACTCTGGACCTGTGGAACAACAGAAGAAGAACTGCAATTACTGCTTGAGACCTGTGACGAGATCTGGAGGGCTGGAGTGGAACCAATGGGTCATTTGGCTGATCTCCTGTACAGGGAGATGGACACAACAAACTGCAAGAGACCTTTTTCTTGAAGCATCCAGCAGACCATTACCAACAGGACCGAACCTGGTCTGTGCAGGTAGCTTCTGCTAGAGGGAATCGTAAACTGTTACTGAGGTCCTAGAACACTTGGCAGTGTCTAAATGGGCTTCTTCAACGACCTGTGAATACATGAGACTTGGAAAAGTATTGGACTTCAAGACGTCCGAAGGACCAGGAAAAACCAGCCAAGCCAATCCCCCAAGGGGTGACCTCAAAGGGCTGAAGAAACAGGTCTCCCTTGCTTGGACTTCACTATAGCAGCAGCAAATTCATTTTAGCTGAAACTTAGCGAGAATGTGTTTGGCCCTGAGGAGCCTTTGTCAGGCACAGCCTGCAGCCTTACCATACTGGATTATGTCAAGCTCTGAAAAAAGGCTAAGTCTGAAGGTAAAAATCTTGATGAAGTGAACATGCCAAAAGTATCTACCATTGAGGGGACTTCTCCGGAAACATAATACAAATTTTCCTGCTTGGAGAAAATTAATAGATTTACCAGGAATTCATCCTATGCCTACCCAATGTGATATAACCATCCTCAGATACAACTGGCTACCTTTCCCCGCCTAAAGATCTTGACTTCCAGAAAAAGGCTAGGCTCTACAGTAAAACCTCTGACCAGAACAAACCTATTTGGTGTATCCAAATCCAACCCTTGTTCCATCTCAGTCAACTTGGAATTGCACCAAGGACCTTTGGCTATTATTTGCACATTGTGCTTTTTGATGTTTTGGTGCTAGTTTTACTTAAATCTATAAACAATTCTTAACTCTGGTTTCCCCTATTGGATTTTTACTGTTTTGTTGTCATTTAGTTCAACTGTGTTTTAATGAATTGGAGTGGGGTTTTTATTTTGTTGTGTTGTGACTTTTTAGCTATTTTTGTACACCTAAATTATTTGCACATTTTCTTTTTAGCTAAGCCAGTGTGCTCTGTGCCAAAAGCTACCAGGGGTTGAACTCAGGTTTAAATTGCTCAAAACCTTAAACTGTGATGGACATATATCCACCCTCCCCAAAAGAAAAAGCTTCTCTTAAGATGAGTAATGGGATGAGCTTGTACAGCAGACAGGTTAATGGTTCCCAAGCAATGGAAATTGAGATGATAGATGGTTACCACCAATTCAGAACAAGCAGATAGACTACAAAGCACCACTTTCTATCTCAGGTACACTGACGTGTTTAAGTCAAATGTTGAAAATGCCACTTGATGGAAATCTGAAAGGAAAGGCAGATGATTGTCAGAAGTAAGCTAGTACATTTTAAATTGGTATTTTTTGTACATGTGCCAAATGCTATCCAATACCCAAAAGACTGTGTTCAAACGTTTGTAACTACTTAGGGAGAAAATGATACTTTTCTTGTTGGAAGTTGCCTGTTGTTGTGCAATGACAAAAATGGTTTGTGACATGGCACTGTGCACTGTGCAAGTGTCTTTGGTGGTTTGCAAGTTTGGTGATCTGATGTGCTTGCAGTAGTAGTGTGTTTGTGTGGGTGTGGGTGTGTGTGTGTGATTTGAAGCAGCATGTGTGCATGAGTGATGGTGCCAAGTTCATCTAAAGGTGTCCAAATTTCACAAACATGGGATTAAGCTTTTGTTGGGTGTAACAGCGAGAACTGCTATTTGTTTTCAAGGTAGTTAGCTATCTGGATAGTATGAGATAGTGTTCTCATTATTATACTTTTTTCTTTTAGGTATTCCCTAATACCTGATAAATATGAAATGCAAATTTGTTTATGTCACTTTTCTTTGCAACATGATAATCAAATATGCATAAATATTTTTGAGGCAAGTTTGTTTTAAGTGATTGTCAAGTTTAGGGCGGGGAGGAATTGTAACTGTGTCAGAGTAATCACAGTAATTTCAGCAATTTTGTGTTACTCTTTTGACACGAAATTAGAAAAAATTATGTGGTTACGCTGGTTTGTGTAACTATGAGTAATTTGACACAAAAATCCTACTGCTTTAGCACGGGAACAACAAAAATAGCAAGCGTTGGAGAATGCTGGCTAATGCGATTCATGTTTGCTTGCATTCAGTGCTACTGCATTAACTTTGCGCTAAGAAAATAGTGCCTAATGCTAGGTTACATTCCTTCTGTAACTCTGCATCATCTTGAGGAATTTTGCATAAATGCGGATCAGCAAATGACACGAGCTATGCTCACCCCCTAATTAAGTTGTGAACAAAAAGACAGAAAATTTTGATTATTATGTACCTCATTTACTGTTATTGTTCAAGAGAAAATAGTATTGATGAATGTAAATAAGTAGAAGGGCGTCAAGCCATTTTCAGTTAATTTTCTATCCTGAAAAATTCAATGAAAACTGAATAGATGCATATAAGATTAGCACAGTATACATAGGTGTAGATGGGGCTTCTTGCTAGGCTACTTAAATGAGACAGGATGAGCAGAATTACATCACCCACTTTGGCTGAAGGCTAACAGAAAGACACTTATTAAGAGTCTGGCTGTCCTGGGACCGCCAGACTTGTGGTGGAGGTCAGATTGCCGCCAAAGCAGCGGTCCGGTCCCCACATTATGACCATGGCGGAGCCACCACCGTCCAACTGCCAGAACCGCCAGGTTGCCGGCAGTCAACATCCTGGTGATGCTAGCTGTCAAAATCTGCCAGGGCAGCGCTCCAAGCAGTGCTGCCTTGAGGATCACGAGACCCTTCTCTGCCAGCTTTTGCATAGTGGTCCCACCGCCATGCAAACGCTGGCAGAGACGGAGTGCAGAGGCCCCCATGGACAGCCCTATGGATGGGCAGTGAAAAGCACTGTCAGTGCTGTTGCACCCGATACACCGCAACATTTCTGCCGGCTTGTAATCGAGCCAGCGTAAATGTTGTGGTTAGTATTCTGCTGGGACAGTGGGCAAAATCGCTGTTTATGCCCACAGGCCCAGCAGAAACTCATAATTGGGCCGGCAGGCAGAAAACCTGAGTGGCGGTTTTCCATCCGAAAGAGTTTGGCGGGCAGCCTCTCGAAACTCGAAATGAGGTCCTCAGTCTTTACTGGCTGTGCTTATCAGCCTAGATGCAAGTCCTACATAAGAATTGCTGGCTCTTCTATTATATCAGGCATATCACCTTATTGTTAAAAGGAATGTGGTTGTGAATCATCTCTAAAACGAGAACTAGGCTTTTATTTTTAGAGCTATAATTGGCTTAGTGTATAGAAGAATGAGGGTTGAATTGCTATAAAGTGATATACTTATATCACTTTATTCCATGTTGGAATTTTTCTTGTTGTTTACATTTTTTGTAAATGTTGCAGCTATCATTCTGTTTCTCTTCATCGTACTAACAAGTTATATTGTGTGCACTATGTTAAAATGTTGGTTCTAAAAAGAAAATATTTAAAACATATCCATGCTTTCCTAGTTTCTTGAGCGTTCTCTTTTTTAAAGAAAGGAGGTCTGGAGTTCCACTAAATATCTGTAAGATTTTACATATGTTTAATTGTTACCTGAAACACATCTCACTCAAATATTGCACAGTGGGATGTGGAATGGTTACAGTTCAACTGTGTTTTTTTGTCTCAAATTAGCTCATTGGATAGGTTTTCAGTGACAGGGGTCTACAAAAGTGAATTTTGGGTGTGTTCAAGACAATGTTGTAGAAAACCTATTAATAATTTGCTAGCACATTTGAGGGTGCCTGATTGCATGCCTGTGTGTACCTGTGGGAATTTGGGCTTCAAGTGAGCAATGGTGTTTGATGATGTGTGATTACTTCTGCATGTGTGTTTAGGTATTATAGTTCCCATATGTGTTTGACTGTGCGTGTGATATTATAAATATGTGTCTTATGGTGTGCATTGGCCCACATCCTTTTAAATTCTTTCACATTTTCATATGTCTACACATCTCAAAACAATATGTTGCTTATGGTTTGTGAACATGCCTATCTATTTTTTACTAGCGATGCTATGAATGGGGGGGGCATGGTCTGATCATGGGGAAAATGGCCACCTGATCATTGAGCACCGTGCGCCTGGAGCTGACGGACCTTAGGGGAGCTTTATCCTCCCCCCCTCCCATGGAATACAAGAGCCAGCCACTGGGTGACAGCAGGTGCCCTCAGAGGGCCCAGAGATCAGCGGCAGAGCCCGCAGCCTGTGGCACAGAGGAATTTCGGCAACACAGCTGCGCATGATCAAAGCAGCCGGACGGAGTGGCCTCATGTGAAGCTGCTACATCGCTGCACCGCTGGAGGCCAGCGCCCCTCCCTACTCCACTACACCTACACCTCACCTCCCAGAGTGTTTGCACAGGCCTGCAGCACATCATAGGGCTGCGGGCCTGATATCTTCTTGTGCTTCTTCTTCACCCACTGGATGCCATCCTCGCTCAACGAAGACCCGCGGGAACGGGCTGATGGCTGGCGGGGCCGGCGGATGACTAGGGGTGCTCCTCATCCCTCTCACCCCCACCCTGGTGGATTGGGCTGACCCGTGGACCATCGTCATAGACGCCGGAAGCCAGGACCCGTGTTATTGGGGGAAATTGCAACCAGAGCCCCACCGCCCAGAGGACACCAACATTTAACTAATGAAAGTCCAGAGGATTCAAGCAGTGGACCGACAGAATCCTGACCCACCTGGGGGTAGGTTTCCCTGCACCTCACCCTCCCCCCAACCCTCAGAAGATGGCACTGAGCCCTTATATGTTGATGAGGGACTCAGGTGTTGACCCTGCCATCCAGTGACCTACCCTTAGGCCGGCAGCATGGGGTATAGCCGCTGACCCTCTTTGCCAGTGTAGTAAAGACTCTGACCACCACCGAATTACTGGGGAAGATCCGATTACACCTCAGATGCCCGCTGGGAGCAGATTGGCTTCTCACAGCCCACAACAAGCCATTGCCTTGCATACTAGCAGATGGCGGAATCACGGAGCTCGTAGGGGCTGCAGTCTTTCATCCCGTCGGCCTGAACTGGAACTGCCTTGTCCCTGGTGCCTCCCTGACCGGTGCTTGGTTACCCCCATCTTCCTTTCTAATGAGACTGGAGCCACAGCACGATACAAGTGGCTGGGATCCACATAAGGCTTTATGGGAGCCTTGCAGTGATACACTTCTAACCCTATACCCTGAGGCGCTCAACAAACAGGCAGACGATCTGCGCCCCCCTCCCAAGTCTTCACAGGCTTTCAGCAACCCTCATACCCAGTGTTTGTTATTGTTACTGACAACGTCTTTGCCGACTGTGTGGTCTTGTGTACAGCTGAGTCTCCCTGCCCGACCTCCTTAATGTGTGGCAGGTGTGGAAGGATGACACAACTGCTCTTCACTGGTGCGGCGGGGTTGGAGGGCTCAGTTAGCTTCCAGGACCATCACGACACAGCCACCCCTTTGACGTTGGGCTTTTGAACTTGGACTTTGATGGCTCTCGCAGTGCTGTTAGCACTCCCCTCTGGGGAGATGCCCTCTAGTACCAGGAGAGGTAAATCTACATGCAGCTCTTCTCAGAGGTTATCTCACAGCCACGGCCCATGGCTTCACCTGCCATCCCTTCTGACCCCAGCCCTACAGATGCCTCTGTAAACACACGCTCAGACACTACTATGGAGCGCATCCTACAGGTAATCACAACAGAAGTTGTCTGGAAACCATGGACTCCAAGATCACGGATTTATCAACAGACTCCAGGTTGATCCAGGCGGACAAAGCTGGTTTCCAGGATAAAGTCACAGATCTGGACCCACACCTGACTGTTGTTAAAGGCAGGATAGCAGCCCTGCCAGACAGCAAATCAGAACTGCAATCTCTCTGACACAAAATCACAGACCTTGAAGACAAGAGCCAGAGGGACAATGTCTGTTTTTTCAGAATACCGGAACGTGAGGCAGGAGCAGATGTGAGGGCTTTCCCTAAGGACTTCATCCCTGCTCTTACGGGCCTTACTTTTTCTCCTGTAATGGACTTTCAGCGAGTCCATAGAATTGGTCCCCTCCACAAGAATAAAATTGGGAGACCCATACCATCATAGCCTGCTTCCTCTGGCATGAACAAGTACGCCAGCTGCTAATGGCTGTGAGAGTCCATGGCCCATACACCCACGAAGGCCATGAAATCCATTTAGCCAGGGACTTCTCACACAAAATGAATGAAAAGCAGAAAGTGTTACTGGCACTCCGGTCTCAACTGAGAAACCTGAACATTAAATTTGGACTCTTCAAGCCGGCGTAAATGTGGATAATGAAGGATGGCCAATCCAGGGACTTATTTGAGCCTATGGAACTATGCACCTTCCTGGATGACCTCTTCACCCCACCCATGGACCATGAATCAGCAGAACTGTTGGCAAGTTTCTCGCCATTAAGTGACCCTAGTTGGCATATGGATACCGGACCTGGTGCCTCTTGTACCACTTTCGCAACGCAGAAAAGAGGCAAAACTTTTGACCGCCCACCGAAGTCCCAAGATGGAAGGGATACCGCCCTTCAAGCGGTGACGGCCCTCGCTCAGGATTTGCACAGAGACAAATCAAGGTCCCCTTTGAAGCCTCTGCCTCCCGCTGACTGACTTGTATGTTTCATAGAGGGCTGCCGCTGGACCACTTGAGGCCCACTTGTGGACAATCAGATTGTCTACCTGCTGAACGGTAAGTATCGTGGACACATCTTACTGCTGATTTTGTTATTACTGTTATCACTGTTGTTATTGTTGAGGCAATTGTCCAGTTGCAGGTATCCTCTTGCTGCGTCTCTGGGTTTGCCTAGGTCCAGCTCACAGCAATTATAGTGACACTGCTATTCTTTTTGACACAGGTCTATTGTCTACTATACTGATATTCCATGTATGCTATAAGTTTAGGGTTTCATACTCATGTAATGACCGGTGTTCATTAGCTCATTAGCTCCTATTGGTCTATTTATCCCAGCGACTTGCCTGATTTGGGATCACAATGAGCTCTTTTATGTTCTTATGTTCTTGACTTCTTGTTTATATCTACACATCTGCATGCATTTCTACATTAGTTTACATGTGTAAGGACATCTATACAGCTCTGGGAGCACCTTTTGTTACACCTCCTTGCCTTTGACTGGCATAAATCTCCTTATCGCCGAAACATAGGGACCACATGGTGACCGAAATGAGACCCCCTCTCTTTCATCTTTCCTCAACCCCCCTCCTTCCCTCCTCCCCATTCCCTCTCTTCTACCCATCACCCTCACTCGCCTCTCATTCTACCACCTCCTCCCTAGTCTGCGTCTTCCTATAGCTACCCCTTTCCCTATTCTAACCCAAGCCAAGCATGATACTCTGACTTGGGGCCACCTCACCATACACGCAGTCCCTTCAGGGCATTCAGAACCACCCAGCTATCCTGCTGGTGAGTATCGCCCACTGATTTCCAGAAACATGGGACCATGCAGCCCTCAGGCTCTTTGATCTTTGAGGCCATCAACATTATGCATTTCCCCCCTATAGGTCCAGGTGGAAACGCAGGGAAAACCCTGTTGTTGGCATGCGGTTAGAATGTAGTGCTATTCGATATCCTTGGCCAGTGCCAGTACACTGCATGTTTATATCATTTCACATGTTGTACCCCCCCTTGCTAATTATGCTGATACTCTAGCGTGAGCTCGGTTGTGGTACCCCCCTCAGCATGCTCTCCCCCTCCAAATCCCCTCACCCTGCAGGCTATCTTCTTTCTCCTCCCCTTTCCCCATCTGCCCCTCAGCCCCCTCTCCCTCTTACTGGCCCTGATTTGCCCTAGCTATTTTTTCCATCGGCTCCCTACCCTCCATTGCGTCTCCGGTCGGCAGGCTCCACAGGACTAGACCTGTGGATCAACTGGATTTATCTCACAAAAGGTTCCCATTTCGGTTTCTGCACCGAATTTAGAATTTTAGACAACCTCTCTCTTACTTTCTGTGATCTTCATTACTTTCTTTTCATCTCTCTCAGCATCTCTTCCCTGTCCTCAACCTCTTTTCTTCTTTCCCCTCCCTTTTCTTTATGCTTTTCTTTTGTCTTCTCTGGCTGGTCTCCCTCCAGTGTGACCGAGGGATCCCTTCTGCCTCCTCCCCTTCCTTTTTCCCCTCATTTCTCCTTACTCCGACCTTGTTAGCTTGGGCTGCCTTTCCATGTCTGATAGACCCGATAGCATCTCTCTCACCTCCGTGGACCCGTATGCCCGCTCCAGGAATGGGGACTACTCTCCCATTGAAGACTACATCATGCAATGTTCACGATCTCAAGCATTAAATTAAGAGGAAGAAGGTCTTATTCAGTTTACAATCCAAACATGCAGATATTGCCCTTTTGCAGGAAACACATCTCTTCCCCTCAGAGTCAGAGAAATTGCTCCGAGACTGGGTAGATCGGGTGCTCTATAGTGGCAGTCCACCGTCTATGTCGGGGGATCAGACTTCGAACGCAAATGCGGGGTGCAATTCTTCCCTGTCGATCGTTACAATTTAAAGTATTCAGGAAGTGGACCAACCCAGAAGGTCGTTACATCCTCACCAAACTCAGACTCGGAGATTGCACAATGTGCGTTGGATATGTGTATGCCCCTATGGGCTCTAAACTTCTATTCTTTCTACTTCTCAATCGTTTCCTGATGGAGATTGGAGCCTCTCAATACCTCCTAGGTGGGGACTGGAACCTGTCCCATGGTGTGGTTTTTGACCGATGGGCAGATTAGATATTGGCAACAACGCAGGCAGGGCATTGCTGGGGGACATACTATCGGACCATGGGCTGATAGGCCACTGGCATCTTTCACACCCATTCGATCGAGAGTTCACCTTTGTATCGTAGGTCCACTGGATGCAATCTCACATAGGCTACTTCCTTTCTTCCCACAAAATGGTTCCCTTGGTCAGGGAGTCCTGGATACTGTAGGTGGCTTTATCCGACCATGCCCCTGTCTTCTTGGTGCTGGACTTGGGCCTTGCCTCTCCAGGGTTTAAATTGTGGTGCCTGAACACATCGCGATACCGTTCGCCGCAAGGCAAGGACCAACTACGCACCCATGTTTCTGCCTACCTGGCTGACAATAAGGGCTCGATTTCTTCCTCCCAGGTTCTGTGGGCTGAGTCGAAGGTGACAATAAGGGGACAGCTCATGAGAGATGCCACCCTTGCTAATGCCCAGAGATGTCTTTGCCAGCAAGCGCTGGAGGGGATCATAGCAACTTGTACCCCCGACTATACGGTGTCTCCACGTGCTGCCACCTTGAAAAGGCAAAAATGGAACTTAATGCTCTGTATACCTCCCAGGCGGAATATTCCCTGCAAAGGATGAAGGGTAGACATTACGGGCAAGGCAGGCCGACTGCTAGCAGCCCAACTACGCCATCAGGAAGAAGCGCTAGCCATACCTACCATCTGAGATGTAGATGGCATGATCCTCACACACCCTCAGGATATAGCTTGCACATTTGGGTGCTTCTATCAGACACGCTACACCCCTGAAATGAAGGAGGACCATGATAGACTTGCCATGTTTGCAGTATACCTAGTCTTACTGTGGAAGGTAGAGGGCTGTTGGGTGGAGAAATCAGCAAGGAGGAGATAATACAAGCTATATCCAAACTCCCTTACCATAAGGCCCTGGGGGAGAATGGATTCCCAGCAGAATATTGTAAATGGTCAGGAGCGGAAATGGTAGACTCATTATATAAGGCCTTCCGGGGAGCAGAAAGTACAGGCTCTTTGAGCCCTATTTCTAATAGGGTATCCATATCAGTCCCACCAAAACCAGGGAAGTAGCCACAACTGTGTGGTAGCTATCGTCCTATTTCTCTTCTCAACGGCGACATTATGATTTTTTCGTCTCTTCTCTTTCTCTGCCCTTTCTCCTCTTTCTTCTTCTTCTGCTCCTTTCTTTTCTTTCCCCCTTTTCTCTCTTTCTCTTCTCCTCTTCTCCCCCTCGTATTCCTCTTCCTCTTATTCTCCTTCATTTTCTTATTTGCATCTTTTTTCCGTTTCTTCCTCCCTCTTTTCCCTATCCTCTTCCTTTTTATTCTACCTCCCAACTCTCTTCTCCCCCGTCTCTTTTCTCCTCTTCCAGGACTTTTATCCACTATCCACTATCCCCTCTCTTCCTTCGTTGCGTAATGCTTTTTTCTCCTCCCATAACAGGATAAGCACTCTCAGAGATAGATAGCGTCCTCTACCACATCCACACTCTTCGTTGCACTGTGGATTCCCCTCTGCAATACTCACCTGTCACTGACCCCAGACTCATAAGTGCCCCTCACCGGGTCAGCAAATTCGGGGTTCCCTGAGCTCTCTGAATATCCACAACTTAGCACTGTTCCTCATTCTGCCCCCTTGCATACGGTTGTCCCTGACACTTCATAGTAATTTCCCTTTCCCCCGATTGATACATGTCCAGGGTCCACACAGGCATATCCTGCTATATTTTGGTAATCTGTGGCATTATATTTCTCTGCTGAGGCTTATGGATAATGTTCATGTTATGGGTGTAATAATGAAGGAAGCTCACTATACTATACTCTTTTGTTATGTAAGATGTTGCTTCTACTTTTCAATTCTTCAAAAAGAGTTTTGAAACAAAAAAAAGAGACGCTAAGAATAAGTCAGTGATGCATGATAGCGTCATAACACATGGGATTCTGTTATCCCTATATATTCTCCTGCCTCTAATCTCTCGATAATAGGCGAACTGTGATGCACCCAGTCACCAATGGTAAAGAAGAGACATCAGAACTTGAATATTGTAAGTTATTGCAGTCATATTCTGTTGTCACAATGCCTGCTGCCAGAGCCGAGGTGAAAACCAGGTCAGGTCATGGAGTATGACTGAAGCAGCTGTTCAGCAATGCATATTAAACATTGCTTTTCTTTTTTCTGCACTATTTGTCTAGCTTACAATGACAAGCAGAGAAACCATGTTTATTTGTGTCACTTCTTCGAGAGTTAGGGAAAAGATAGATTCGTTCTGCATGTTTCTACATATTCCGAGTTACTGCAGATTAAAAAAAAATAATATCAGAATTGTATTGAACTGTCTAATATCTGTTTGCAACAAATATCTGACAGGTTTTTAATATGTTTAATTTTGCCCTAGAGGTATTATTTGTATACTTCATATTTGCGAACATGCTTGGTCTTTTGTATGAAAGAGCTATGTACCAACATTTTAAGTAGTTTGTGGGAAAGGTGATGGTGTGATCATATATTACATGAGATAAAGTACTCCATGGAGTACACGATGTAGAGATTATAAATCACTTTGGGATTCCATAACCTTACAAAGGAATTCAACCTTAAGGCCTCCTTCTGCTATATGGTTATAGAACTCTTCAGTGATTTGAAATATTCCTATAATCCCTTATATTTGTTGTGCAATGTACGATACCTTGATCAATGTTATAGATGATGTGATAATGGACACATTCATTATCGATCAATGTCCCACTTATGTCCTAATTGCTAAACATGAGTAATCCATCGTCCTTTCATAGAGCCCATGCAACTCTAGGGAGGTATGACATTCTCTGTTATTTGATATCAAGAAGAAGCATCCAAAAAAAATGAGGAACTTAACAGCTCACAGTTGAGAAATGATCTGTGCACAATGTTCTTGGATATGCAGAAGTGTCATATTACTGCTGCAGGCACAGATACGTTTCAAAGTTATCTGGTAGAAATTAATTAACATTAATGTCCTGGAAGCCAAACTAATGAATCCATAGTTTAGAGATTTTAGAAAGTAAATATTGTAATTATGCTTCTGTCATGTACTGAATAGTGCTGTTGTCACTAGCATATTTTAAAAAGTAATTCTTTCCAGTGTATAGTGGGTCTCAATCTCACTTACAGTAGACATTTTCTTCAATATGTTATAAAATACAATGCACAAATTAGGCTTTATTGTGCCTAATGCGACCTATATGCACACAATGAATGCCGAAAAGAATGTCTCTGAAGTGTACTCACAGCTTTTGTGAAGAGAACAATATATCATGCACTCATCAAAATGAAAGGTGCAAATTTTATCTATTAGTCCCTGAAACACAACCACTAAATTATTTCACTTTACCGTACCTAAGAAAATAGAATAGTGGACAATATTGTTAAAACTACTGTATACGCGTTTCGCAAAATCATACTAAACAACCGATAAAATATCTTGTCTACTACAATTAATATGCACTGTATGACGTTCCGATGAACATGAATTCTCCTTTTATAGTCGACTTATCTGCCCTCTCATAGATTTTCAGAAATATTACATGAAATATGCCATGCCATTGAAACATTAATATGACCTTAATTCTAATTCATGTCCTCCGAAAATAGATAAAGAAATGCATCACATAGATTTAATAACCCTCTCTGGTATCATGTCCAGACAAGATGACAGATAAGCACAGAGAAAGTCAGACAAAAAATCTACATAATCTAATACGTATTTGTTTCTTTTTTTGCAGACACTTTTTAATCTATAGTGTTGACATGTCAATATTGCTTTAAAACAAATTAGAATTGTGTTGCTTAACATCATTTTATGCACACAAGAGAGATACAGTTTGAGTGGGGTAACCATACAACTGCAAACTCCTTCATGTTCTATTATTATCCACTCATCACATGTACAATCTCTGCTTTAGAATACAGCACTAGAGCCAAATTCAACATCACGATCGTGACAGAAAGTTACTTGTAATGTTGATTTCAGCTGTTTCTTTACTAGTTGAATGGCCACAGTTCGAAATTGAAAGTAAATAAATGATGTCAGTCTTCCTGGAGCTTCAGTAATATAGGGGCTTATTTGCCAGCCTCGCTGAGCTGCTGGAATGTCACTGTTAGTGATGATCCAGCTCTGCACACTACAGGACCATATTTACAAGACCATGGAAAGCTACCCTCTGTGGCTTTTCATGGCCTTATAGTTATGAACTGAAGCAACGCAGCGTAAGTCGGTGTGTTGCCTCTCTCTGCAACAGGGAGACATGCCATGGGAGACACAGTGGGTGTCACCCACCCAAAACTCATGGTGTTAGATCTGACAGCCTTACGGTGGTCATCCTACAACTTTTTTCCTGCCTCCCTCCACTTGTCTGACACTGTTTTTGCTGGTTATAGGGCTATACGCACTTTACCATTGCTAACCAGTGCTGTCTCCCTTAATGGTAGCATTGGTTCATTTCCAAATGGCATATTTGATTTACCTGTAATTCCCTAGTAAATTGCACTGCATGTGCCCAGGGCCTGTATATTAAATGCTACTAGTGGGCCTGCAGCACTGGCTGTGGCACCCACATAAGTAGCCCCTTAACCATGTCTTAGGCCTGCCATTGCAAGGACTGTGTGTGCAGTTTCACTGTCACCCCGACTTGGCATTTAAAAGTACTTGCTCAGCCCTAAACTCCCCTTTTTCCTCATATACATCACCTCTAAGGTAGGCCCTAAGTGACTCATAGGGCAGGGTGCTATGTAGGTAAAAGGCAGGACATGTACATGTGTGTTTTATATGTCCTGGTAGTGGAAAACTCCTAAATTTGTTTTCCATTACTGTGAGGCCTGCTCCTTTCATAGGATAGCATTACACCTACCCACATATACTGTTTGAGTGGTAGATTCTGGTCAGAAAGGGGTAACCAGGTCATATTTAGTATGGCCAGAATGGTAATAGAACATCCTGCTTATTGGTGAGGTTGGATTTTATATTAATATTTTAGAAATGCCACATTTAAAAAGTGAGCATTTCTCTGCACTTAATATCCTTCTGTGCCTGACAGCCAGTCTCCAATCAACGTCTGGGCTTGGCTGGTTGACAGCTCCCTTGTGCATTTCACCCAGACAACCATAAACACAGGACACTCAGTCACACCTGCACTCTTCTGCATACCGAATGGGTCTTCCTGGGCTGGAAGGGTGGTCTGACACTTATATTTCAAAGGCTAGTTGCCTGTCCTCACACAGGTGGAGTCCCAAAACCCCTACTTGGATCCTGGCAGACAGACCTGTACTGAAAGGGGAACTTGTGCACTTCAAAACCACTCTTGGAAGTCTCCCCCACTTCAAAAGCATTTTGGAGTATATAAACTGGATCCCTGACCCCAGCAACTCATACACTTCTGTACCTGAACTTGCAACCTGTCAAGAGGAACTGCCTAGCTACACAAAGGGCTCATCTGGATGCTTTGCTGAGAAGGACTGCTGCCCTGCTATCGCCCTGCTGCCTTGCTGCCCTCTGACTTTGCTGAGAAGTGCTCTCCAAGGGCTTGGATTGATCTTGCCTCCTGTTTTCTGAAGTCTCAGGGCCAAAAAGACTTCATCTCTCCAGGAAACTCCTTGTTCACCAAAATTCGATGCACAGCCTGCTGGAAACGACACACAGCCGTTTTGTGACTGAGAAATCGCCGCACAGCCAAACCGGAACGACGCAGCCCGACTTCCCAAGTGAAGATTCTACACAGCGCCTGCCTTGTGACCGGATATTTGAGGGACAGCCCTACCGGATTGATGCACAGCAGAACCTGAATGATGCAGCCGATTCCACAAGTGGAAAATTGACAAAGCACCTGCCATGCAACAGAAAATTAGACGTATCGCCATACTGGATCGATGCAAGGCCTGTGACTTCTTCAGGCACACCCATGATTTCCCTGCATCATCCCTGGGCATCAATAAGATCCCCGCTTCGCAGGGAGGAACCAAGACTTCATGCCGAAAAACAATTCAAAGCCCCTTGCAGCATGGACAGAAACAACGTATTGTCTGTGCTGCGCCGGAAAATATCAGATACATACCCTATTTTTCCACGCATCTCCTCCTCTGTGGTCTCTGTGTGTGTTATTTTTTATGCAAACCAGGTAATTTGTGTAAACAAGAGACAACTGTTGATTTCTAAGATTTAAGACTCTTTTTAATCTTGCAAAAGTGATATCTCAACTTGTGCTTATTGAATCTTTATTGTTTTGGCCTTAGTTTGACCAGATACATATCATATATTTTTCTAAACCTGTGTGGTGTATATTTGTGGTGTTTTCAGTGTGTTACCATATGATTTATTGCACAAATACTTTACACATTGCCTTCTAAGTTAGGCCTGACTGCTCAGTGCCAAGCTACCAGAGCGTGAGCACAGGATAATTTGGATTGTGTGTGACTTATCCGGAGTAGGACTGTGGTCCCTATTTGCACAAGGGTGTGCCTCTGCCAACTAGAGACCCTTTTCTAACACATGGAATTTGACACATTCCCAGATATATGATATTTCATGAGCTAGAAATCCATCAAAACCCTACGCCTCCCCTGGGGAGGCGTAAGGGAGGTGCAACAAAGAGCATCACCATTATTTCTCCTTGTTTTTCCTTTTTCTATGTGTGCTGCATTATGCAGCACACAGTGAAAGAAGAAAACGGCTTTCGGAAAAATGGTGCATCTGTGCCTGCGTTGCCACATGGAAGCCAATTGTGCGCCAGCACAAGAGAAACGGACAGGAATGTGCTCTATCTCATAGATACGACGCACTCCTACCCTTTACTTTTGACACAGTTCAGTGCCACAATGCCACAATGATTCCTGTGACATTGCCTCACACCAAAACCTTGTAAATGAGGTGCTCAGTTTTTAAATCTATTACTGTTAAATTGGATAATACTAACAACTGCTGACTACATTGTATGGAGTTTCAAAACTGGAATCGGTTTATAAAACTCTCTTTAGTACAATGGTATTTGTAGAGTGCATTACACACCAGTAGAATGAGCCTTTCGAACTTCAATCTTGATGACCAAGAGTACATAACATGTGGATGAGTTGAAAATAGAAACAAAAACATGATTAGATGATATTTCTGAGACATTGTCCATCAGTACCCCGCCTCATTGAAGCTAGCTTTTTTAAATTTATACAAATGGGTACATGGTCTGCATGGACTCCGTCTTTTGATTTATTGGATAAACATGTTGCCTACCTTGACAGACTCTTTCTAACAAGTTAAACCTTTTCGTGGTAAGAATTAAATTGTTTATTTTCCTCCTATTTTTATGTATATGGCCTTATTAACCCATTGTGCTTTCCTATGTTGACACTATCCTCTTCTAATAGGGCAACGTTGTACTGTTTTGCCGCCTGGAACTTTAAATTATTACAGTAATACCTTTTGGGGTGAAATAAAAAGGGCAGAATAGGAGGGTAGGTGGAGGTCAGCTTTGGGCCTCCTCTTATATTCTTAGCAATGGGATGGGTGTTTCTTTATTTCTTACCTTTTTGCCTTGGGGGGGCTATGTGGCACCATCTGTGATCAGTTGGTGCACAGGAAGGTTGAGCTTTTGTCACCAGGTAGATGCCTGTTTCTTAATGTGGATCTAACACACATGATTGAATTAATATATAGCCAGGCGTCACTGCTTTGAGACAAACAGGCATAGTAGCTGTTGCACAATCTATGGTCTTCTTCATCTTGGCCTGTGGAGTTTGGGATCCACAAAGCATCAGTCCAAGGGCTTGTCTTGAGTTGCGTTGGTCCAGTTCATTCAAATAGCAGCATTATTAGAAGAGAAGGGATAACACAAGGACTCCCAACAGAACAAAGAAGAGCAGAGGTTGATTACTCCTGAGGCAATGTCAGGACTGGACTGGTAGACATGGCGGCAGCATCTGATCAGGGAGTTGTATTGCCAGACGTTTCTTGCTGGACCACGCATGCATGTGAAATAAAGCAGAACTCCATTTGCTCGCTCTTGTCTGCACCGTAGCAGAAATCTCCAAAATCCCACAGGCTAAAAGACACATAAACCGAGAGAGGAAAAAATGCCCTTACAACTTCAAGACTGTAGGCAAGCACCATTCCACTACACAAGATTATTTATGGTTTAAGTTTAAATACAGCCACCCCAGCAACTGATATTTGACGGAGGGAGGAAGGCAGATTTGTTGTAGCAACAGCTCCTTCCATATAAATGTATTGGAAAAGACTCCTGCAAGTGAGTGCACCTTTTTGAGGCTTTCAGTGCTTGCCAGGATACAGCATAATAATTTAGGTAAGATACAGCTGATGGATGGGACTGGAGAGGTAACCGCTAATGTCAAGTCGTCAGCATCTACTTCACATATGAACTTGGCAGTTCAGAATAAAGTCATTCCAATATTTGTCTTTGTTTAGATCTATTCCTTTGAATCTTCCTAGAGCATTTTTTAGAAAGTCGCGGACATTTGGCAAAAATGTATTTGCCAGCATAAGAATCCTTAATTTGCCATTCATTGATTACAATTACCTCATACTTGTGATAGCGTCTCTTCCAAATCTCTGGCTATATTTTATCTCCTGTTTCATTTCCCTCTTATCCGCAGTTATGGGTCGCAGTTATGGGTCTGTTTCCCGATTATAAAATTAACGACCGAGTATCCCACTGATGAAGGGTTTGGTTGATACAGCTAATTTTAAATGTACTTGGACCAATATATTAGGGGATAATATTAGGTATGGCAGGCTGTGAAGTAGATCTGCAATATTTCTAGTTTTATCATTCATACCTCTCTTGCCTATAATCTAAGGACTATATTTATACTTTACAACCGAAGCAAATGAGGCGCTAAAAAAGTATAAATATGGGTGTAAATTTCTCAACATTTGTACATGAGAATTATTTAAGTGGCTAGCAAGATTAAGACCTAACAGTGCTAGGATATCTAGTCAGAGAGAGTATTTTACTTTTGATTGCGGAACTGCTAAGTGCATATGCAATTCCCCGACAAGGGATGTTTAATTATTTGCAGATGCTCGGTGTCAAACGCATCAAACGCAGAAAGTGATTAAACTGACTCAAAGAATGTTTGGACTTTTTTTATTAAGGCACTTCGAAGGGAGACTATTGGCATGTTCTATTGTCTTTTTATTAATTAGAAAGAACCCAATGTTGAGCATTTGGCTGCTTAGTCAACTGGAAATATGGATTTCTTTAGCTCGCAGAATGAAATGAACCATAGCTTTCAGCTCGCATTCATTCTTAGGGGCATATTTATACTCTGTCTGCACCGAATGTGCGTCAACATTTTTGAAGCACATTCAGCACAAACCTTGCCCTATATTCATACACCTGGGTGAGGGCAGGCATTAAAGGACAAGTGGGCCCGCTTCCATGGTCTTTGACCATGGAAGCAGTCCAGAGGTGCCCTTCCCTGCCCCCAGGGACACCCCCTTCCACCCTTGCCCACCCCTGGAGGACACCCATGGATGGGGGGACCCATCGCAGGTAAGTACAGGTAAGTTGGGGTAAGTACAGTTTAAAGTGGCGGGGGGGCAAACGTGGGCCCCCTACCTGTCACTGTGCCCAATGGCCATGCCCAGGGGACAGAAGTCCCCTGGGCATGGCCATTGGGCAAGGGGCCATGACTCCTGTCTTTGCTAAAACAGGAGTCATTTCAATGAGGGTTGTGTGTCAAAAAATGGCGCAAGTCTGGTTTGAGCCATGATTTTTTATTTGAACCTGACGCACCATTTTTTGACGCACAACCCCCATTTTTCCCTACCCCGGCGCTGCCTGGTTTGAGTAATTTTTTTTTTACTCTGACCAGCCTGCAGCGCCGGCTAACGTCAATCCTTAAATAAGGCGCCCGCCTGGCGCGTAGGAATGGCGTTAGCTGGCGGTAATTTTTTTGAGGCAAACCAGCGCCGGTGCTGGTTTGCATCAAAAGTATAAATATGGGTCTTAGGCCCATAATGATACTTTTTTAGCACCGCATTTGTTCCGCTTTTTGATGCAAAAACGGCACAAACTTACAAAATACAATAGAATTTTGCAAGTTTGCGACATGTAGGCAACATGTTTATTCAATAAATCAAAAGAAGGAGTCTATGCAGACCACGTACCCATTTGTATAAATTAAAAAAAGCTAGCTTCAATGAGGCGGGGTACTGATGGACAATGTCTCAGAAATATCATCTAATCATGTTTTTGTTTCTATTTTCAACTCATCCACATGTTATGTACTCTTGGTCATCAAGATTGAAGTTCGAAAAAATGACGCAAATGCGGCGCAATAAAAGTATAAATATGGACCTTAATGAGGTTGATTATAGTCCTTATAGATAGTTTCCGTGGTGTCTCTTAGATTTGTCTCGGGGCTGGCGCTGTAACATCAAAATGGTGGACTCTATATCATTGGTACATATTCTAGCATTGCCCCTTACTGGTCTCATGTATTATACAAATTGAGCCAGGTATTAAGTACCCGGATTTGCTGGTATAGTCAAATTATAATACTAGGCTATTCAAATCAGGTTGCATGACTTGGAATTGCATGTGCGTGGCTTTATAGGGACCCACCGCCTTATTAAGCATTTATGTGTGAAATTGTGCTTTTATGTGGTCTAGAAGTTTCTGTTATCCAAAGTTTCCCTTGTCGGGCAAAGCTTAGGAAAATTTGGGACCCTATTGTTGATTGAGTGGTCTCACAGTTGCCAGACTGGAGAGAGCATGCACAGGCTCCCAATCTGCCAGGGGTCCCCGAGCTGGGCGCTCCCAGCCAATCCTAACGCTGCTCTGAGTAACATCAGGATTGGCAGCAGGGAAGGCTGGGAGCCTGTGCCTGCAGCCTGCAATGGAGGAGCAGATGGAGCGGTGTGGGGGTGCGGCAAAAAGGTAAGTTTTGTTTTTTAATTATTAAATTTTTTTTGGTTCAACCTCCCACCACCTGCCGCACTGCCCTGCCCCGTTCCCTCCTGTGAACTGCGCATGGTCTAAAGTGGCTGCTGTGGAGTCGTTCTGAAGTCTTCTCTACTGACATAAGAGAAAACATACATCAGGGCTTTTCTGGTTAGTGATTTTATTACTGGTTATGAATTTCTATCAACCTCAATTAATATCCAACTTTCTTACATGTTGGCACCAAAAACAAATGGTGTCTGGTCTGCAGAGATTTATGTTGTTCAGGGCAAGTACATCCTGGAAGATTTTAGCAGTTAGCTGAGGAAAATAATGATTCATAAATTCCTAAAGATGAATTCAGTATTATTGTACCTAGTGCACCTTGGACTTTAGATATTGCAGAGGAAAAGTATGAAAACAGACACCAGCAGATTCCCTACTGAATGAAAAAAAGCACATTTGGAGTGAGCCTGGTGAATTTTTGAAACATGGAGTGAGATGCATGGACCTTCATTAAATACAGTTAAATAACATTTGTGGGATGTGTTTTCATGAGTGGCTTTAGCCAGGTGATGGGAACCCGGGGACGGTACTCAGAGCCAAATTTAAGATAAGTGGTGCTGCATCCAGTTCAGCACCACTTTTCTTGCACACCTTAGTGCCCCCCTAATGACGCAATGTGTGCTCCGTATCTAAGATGGTTAGGGGAACTAGTGTCAAAATTTGTAATGCTAATTCAGAGCTTTGCAGGATTAAAGTAAAAAATGTTGACGTGAGTCCTGCAAAGGCCACTGAGGCCCATTGTAAACAATGGTGTGCCTCCTTTTAACGACTGCTCTGAGCAGGCATTAAAAGTGCCAAAAACAATGCTGCATGCATGCATTGCACCACTTCATAACCCTTTGAGCCACATTATGCCAGCGCCAGGCATAATGTATGCAAGGGGGCCATTCCTACATTGGAGGGACCGAAAAAATAGTGCAATGAAATCTAAAGGGTTTCTTCGTGCCATTTTTAGTGGCATTTTTAACGCCTCATCTTAGTAGGCATTAAAAGGAGGCACACCTTTTATTAAAAAGGGCCTGTATGCACTTTGCAGGACTAGTACCAACATTTTTGGTGCTAGTCTTGCAAAATACATCAATAGCGCCAAAAATGTTTTTTTGAATCCCCCTTGGGGGTCATGGATAAGATTTGGGGTCACCTGCTTGAAACAAGTCACCAGAAATTTTGCAAGCACTTTGTGTCACCATTGAGAAGCAAAATAGATCAGTAGCTCGCACAACTAGTTGGATCCTTATTGGGCTACAAAATGAGGCTAAGGAGCACTTTGTTTCGGGGCAGAGGATGTCGGAGTCATGCTCATGGTGCCAATGGCATCTGCAATTTCATCCTCCGTGATCTTCACTTCTATCAGCTGGCAACCCATGTCTGCCAAGGTGGGAAGTCAGATGGCCCAGAGAAAATCCTGCTCCAAGGTCTGGTCGGCAGGAGCCTCCAAGTGAGAAACTGCTCTAAAAAAGCAGGTAAACGTTTCTGTAATTGCTACCCAGTGTGTCAGAAGTTCCTCCTTCTCTTTTTGGATAGTTGGAAAAGCATCACTAGCCTCCCATTGGTGCAGCTGCAGGGCCAGCATCCTGCCTGCTTTCTCCCCCTGTTCATGGTGCTGCCAACATAAACAAAGTAGGGCATATTCTGCCTCAGAGATTAAATTGTTATTCAACACAAATTGGGCGTGCTCTAGCTAACAGAGGAGATCCGGGGGGGTCTCATTGAAGCCTCTGACAGAGACTGAATGTCGCCCTTCAGTTGGGCCTGTTCTTCCCAGGCCACCCGCTGCAGAGCTTTGAGTTTTTCCCGAGAGCCCTCTCACAGTGGCCTTGCCCGCTCCCCAAAGAAGCTGAGCAGAAGTTGCAGAAAGTTTTTCATCCATAAGATAGCTGTGAAAGTGCTCCTGCACATGTTATTTGGCCTCAGGTGCCCGATGGTGAGAGAGGTTCAACCTCCAGTGCATGAAAAGAGGGGAGACATGTCAAAGTTCAAGCTTCAATAGGACTGGAGCGGGATCTGAGATCCCTCCCCTACACTGTCACATGCACACAGCAAAGGTAAGGTAAAGAGGTAGAGAAGGAAGAAGGAAGTCAATCCAAGAACATGCCCCATGAACACAGGACAGAAAGGTGTATTCCCTGTTTTGGGGGTGCGTCAGAAGCCGAGGTGAAGCACCCTCTTACATTTGCCTTGCCCACTGCCCAAAGAAGCTGAGCAGAAGGTGCAGAAAGTTTGTTATCCATGAGATAGCTGTGAAGGTGTTCCTGCAGATTTAATCTGTCCTCAGGCATCTGATAGTGAGAGAGGTTCAACCTCCAGTGCTTGTAAAGAGCAGAGACATGGCGAAATTCAAGCTCCAATAGGACTGGAGAATGATCCATGATCCCTCTCACATGGGCACAGCAAAAGTAAGGTAGAGAGGAAGAGAAGGAAGAAGTCAATCCAAGAACGTGCCCCATGAACACAGGACAGAAAGGTGTATTCCCTGCTTTGGGTGTGCGTCAGACACTTAGGGTGAAGCAGTCCATTATCTCCCATGACATCATACAGAAATGCCGTATCCCTCAGTATGGCCTTATCTAAAGGACCAGAGCAGTCAGGTGGGGGTCCAGTGCCACAGGCAGGCCCCCCAATAACTACCCTGGTTGTGCCAAGCCAGAGACAGCTAGGAGAGAAAGGGCTCATGGTCCTGATTAAGAGCAAGTACAGACCCCACAATCAAGGTCTGGCCAAAGGTCCTGAATTTCATAGCAACCCAGGGGATCAGTCCAAGTTTTCAAGATAGTAAAATGAAAGGACTTATGGAAGCAGATGCCAAACCTGCACTATTTCATGGATGGTGGAGGACCATTCGGATCTCCTGCCCCAACAGCAATAGGCAGACTGTTCCTGCTAATGACCCTCCTTACCCAGTCCATCTGAAGTTTGTGGGACTCCAGGTGTGATAACTGTCTCCTGCAGGAGGCAATGTCAGTGCGAAGATGTTGCTATACTAGTAAGTGTTTTGTTATTCTTGATGAAGTGAGTAAGGGTATTTACTTTGAGGGATAAAATACACAGGCACTTGGGGGTTGTCGTGAGCACCTGTGTTGATGCTGACATGGGCAAACAAGCAGGTAGCCACTGGCACACTTAAAGTAAAATCATCAGCAGCAAAGAAGTTGGAAGCACTACCAAGGAAGGGGAAAGGACACAAGCAGTGGTGCAGTGACCACTAGCAAGGCAGCAATCCCCAAAGTCCCTTGAAAAGTAGGTAAAGCTCCAGTGAACAGGCACAAAGGTAATAGCAGATTACTAATCAGAAACTTTAAATCAGTGAATTTACCTCCCAGTTCCTCACCCACCCGATGCTCCCAATCAACAGGAAGAATACAGAGCAGGTCTAGGCTACATCTTAGTACAACACTGACAGGTACTAAGGAAGGAGGGAAAACAGGCGCTCATCTACAACTAGGCTTCTGAAATATAATGCAATTGCCTCAAGACAGCCAAGCAGAAACCCCCTCAACACCCTGTACAAACTAGTCATAGTAATGCCAGAAGGAGAATGTCAAATCTCCAAATACTATAGGTGGGTCTTACCAGGAAGGGAAGAGGAAACCCCTTCCAGTCTGCTCAAGAATCTTTGTGATCACTGCTTGACCGGGGAGCAGTACTTGTTCTGGCCACTGTCTGCTGCTTTCGTTCTGATGCTGAGTGCCCTGCCCTCCTACCGTTTGAGGACAAAATCTAGTCTAAATTGTTCAGGGGAGGCTGAGGTCGAATCTCTCTGGAGTTTAGCAGACAAAGTTGAAGACAAAGGCATCCCCAGGTCCAGGCCCGCAGTTGTGGCATCCATGTCCTTTTTCTGAAAACCTAGAAAAAAATACTGGTCCAACTCCTCTGGGTCATCAAACTCCCTGTTCTTTCTATTTATAGTAGGCAGCATTGTGCCTGGTTCCAGTAGGAGGTACCGAATGTTCAATTTGCTCACTGGTGGCTGAATCACCAAGAACTTCTTTCAGCACACCAATGTGTCATGTGAGATGTCTGTAGTCACAAAGATCCTTGCATTGCCATGGACAAAAGGGCCATTCTGCCACTGGGCCACAAGGATAACTTGTTGCTCCTGCTAGAGTCAGAGGAAGCATGCAATAATTGGTCTGGGGGATTTGTGGCGTGTGTCACCCCGGAGATGGATCCAGTGCGCTCTTTGGAATGCCAGTGGTAGAGAGAAAGTGGGCCCAGTAAGGTCTAAAAGAAATGTGGTCAGAAATACAGGCAAATCTGCTGCCTCCACTCTCTGTGCTGCAAAAAAAAAATTATATTATTGCAACAGCTACTGTCCTCCATGCCCTTCAGCTTCTGGTGGAAATGCTATTCTTCGCTACCAACGTCAAGGTTTGTCTCCAGCACAGTGATGCAATCTAACAATGCCTCTATCCTGTGGAGCGTGGTGTCAAAGCACATGTTAAACGAACACAGATCAGCTCGGAGGAATGTAAGATCCTCAGCCGTTGAGTTGTTAGTGGCATGCATAGAGTTCATGGTGACCTTGATACCTGTGAATCCCTCATGATTGTTTCAAGGATGATGTCTGCCATGGCCTACAGAGGGAACTGCAGATTGGCCACCGCCACAACCATGAATTACAGCTGTTGAGTGACCTTCCCCCAAGCAACAGGGTACAGCATCATGAGACAGGCACTGATGGCAGAAGCCCAACAGGTGTGAAACAAGTAAAGACAGGACTACTGTGCATCAAGCCAAGACCCCATGGTCAATGTCACTCCGACCAGCCGTCTGCAGGAACTCCAAGGCCTTCCAATACAACCAGGGTGTTGCAACTGTTTAGCCACAAATGCAAGAGTCCAGATGAAGTTCAACTAGATGCCAGGCAAGGAACCAGCGCTGTGGAATGCACAATCCTCGAGCTGCGGGCCTCCACAACTCGCATTAGTCAGGAAAAACCTGGTGCGGGTGACAGATGAAGAGGGTAACAGTCAATCTTTGCACCCCCAAGGAAGGCTGATAACCTCAGTCGATAGACGGAGGCCAAATGTGCTAGAAAGATTTGGCACCAAAGCAGCATTACATACCCTCAAGGGTGTGACACAACAGAGACCACCATTTAAGCTCCACATGAGCAGGTACAACAGATGTGAGTCTGGGTGCCCTCACAAGGGGACAGTCTACAGCCCTGTATTAGGCAATGTGGGCCCCACAGGCTGCTACATGGGACCCCTGGATGAGTGTCCTGCAGGAATAGGCTGGGGTCCCCAGTAGAAGATAATCCATGGTCTGCGGGAGAGGCCCCAAGGCCTGAGTGGCTGTCCAAGAAGGGCAGAGTACATGAGGGGAAGCTTAAAGCCAAAGTGCAGGATGGTAGACAAGTGAGAGTGCTGCTACCACCCACTGCCTCCTTTCATACCCTGTACTGCCCTGCTGCTCTGGTGCTTTCAGCTTCTGAGTTGAGCACTGCAGGATGGCAGGCCACACTCGTCTGGCACAGGAGGACACACCATCCACTCCACACACTTCTGCTGTGGGCTTGAATTGCGGGCCTCAGGAGAGCCGAAAAGATTAAATGAAGGAGAATACAGAGAGGAGAGATTGGATGAATGGAAAAAGAGAGATAGCTCAAGGAGACAAATTGAGTAGGGCTAATTTGAAGATTTTGCCTAGAGTTGTTTTTGGTTGCCTAGTTGAGCTTTGTTTCCTACCATGAGTTTAGTGGAGCAAAAACCCTGCCAAACTAAGTTGGCATGCTTGACCTGCCACACTCTAAATGACTCCCCAGTACCTAAGGCCCTGAAAGTTCAGAGCGCTTGCAGATTGGTTGCATTCAGTGGGTTATAAATTAAGAATGCATAAGAAAAACACCTGAAAACAACCCTGTTGCAATTAGAAGGCCTGGGCAAAATTTAAATGACACTGCTGAAATTTTTAAAATTTCAGAATTTGGTACTACATGAAACTTGCAAATCTTCTTGGAATTTCACATTGCATAATTGAATGCTTGTGTGAGTCTGAATCATGCAGAAAAAGGTTTGCTAAGAAGAATTTTGCTCAAGCCAGTCTCCTTTCTCCTGCCAGAATCTCACATGACTTTTTAATGAACATTATATCCTTGTGAGAAAGAGCATAGCAAACCATATTATGATTGGAATTTCACAAAATTATGTTACATTTTCAGAGTTTTTTCATGATAGGTTGTGAAACCTTATTGGTAAGACACGCTAAATGAGTGTCCAGTCAAACTGGCAGTAGCAATAGCAGCAGGCATGCTTCAAAACAAGAGTGATAGCTATTGTGGATTATTAAACCACCACTCTGAGAGGAAGATTTAGGAGCCCATCTTGCATCATTGCTCCACATTAGCATCATTTTATTTTATGCTAATGTGGCACAACAAGGCCAAAATTACTGCGCCAAATTTACAAAGTGGGGCAATACATGCATTGCCCCACTTTGTAACCCTTTGCTCTACATTATGCCTGCTCCAGGCATAATGTGTGCAAAGGGGGCATTCCCACATTAAAGGGGCTGAAAAATTAGTGAATTGCGCTGCGTCACTTTGTAAATATGGTGTGGCGATTTTTGAAGCCTAAAACCACAAGACACCCCTCTGGTAGGCTCTTCAGCCCAAGGGCAGGGTGTATGTCCCTAAGTGTAAGGGTCCCCCTGCAAGAGCACTTATCCCTACAGACCCCAGGCCAATTCCTGGAGTCTGTAAGTGTGGGGAAGCCATTTTAAGGTATGTAGTGGACACTGGTCAACACGAGCGGTCCAACTACATAATGGCTTCTCCGAACCTAGGCATGTTTAGTGTCAAACATGTTGGAATCATGCAGCTGTACCAAGTACTCTGGGGAATCATTAGAGGATCCCCCAGTTCTGCCTATGCAGCCTTATAGGGTCTAGCTGCTAGCCCATGATGCTGCTGACCCCAAACACTGTTCTGCCCTCCTGCTGGTGAGCCTGCCTCAGGCTGGAGAGGCAGAACAAAGGAGTTTCTGTGAGGGAGAGGTGTGGCCACCTCCCTTGTGTAGTAGGTGTCTAAGGGATTGGGTGGGGTGGCCTCTGGGTGCTAGCAGACTTGAAGGGCCCATTTGTGCCCTCCTTGCATAATCCAGTTTGCACATGTTCAGGAACCCTTGGTTTCAGCTCTGGCACAAAACTACACAAAGAACAGGGGAATGACAACCCCACTGTCCAGCTCCTCCCCTAGGAGCATCTGACTGGTTATGCCAGGTGGATGACAACCCTGAAGCCCTCTGATAGGTGGGTCACTTCAGGAAGGGACCAACCCCCTTTTAGGGTTACTTAAGGACTTCCCCGTAGGTGGGTCCTCAGATTCATTGAGCAAGACCCATCAAGGAACTCTCTGCAAGACTCCTTCTGCTCCTGGCCTCTGAAACCACTGCTGGTCTGCTTTGGAACTGAAACATGCCTGCTTGTGGTGGAAGGGCTCCCTTTGCAACATTGTTTCTCTTGATCCTGCAATAATTCTGCAACATCCAAGGCTGTGCACCCTCCAGGGTCACAAGGACTCTGTTAGCACCTGGAAGCATGAAGGAATCTTCCTTAGAGTGAAGGATTCACTCCCCTGCAACTGCAGGCACCTCAAGACAACATCAACCAGCTGGTGGGGTCTGCTGTTCCATGACCATCAAAAGGCTTTGCTTCAGAGGTAGTGATTATGTGGCTTCCTCTCTGTCCTGCTTGTCTTCTGACCAACTTGGGAGACTTTGGCCCCTGCTCCTGCAGCTGACTGGAAGCCTTGTACACCACAACAGTTGGACTTGCCAAAGCTTCTTGTCTCTTCCTCCAGGAGATCTCAAGACACCAAGAAGCCACATCCTCCAGCACTCTGCAAGTCAAAGATGAGCCCCTGTCCTGCAACATCTGTAACGTGAAACTTCTGTTTTGCTGTGCTGCTGAGGCCTCCTCGTGACTCCCTGTGCCCGTTGCCTGTGGGTCACTCATGGGGCATCCATTGACTTCTGCTGGCTTTCCTGCATGCTGAGGGTCAGCACTAATTCCCTCTCCAGGATAGAGCCTCCTGGACCTTGCTGGTCCCCAAAACTTTGCAAACACCTTTTCCCTCCTGTTTGCATTTGCTAGTGCTTATTGGTGACCCGACTGGTCACAGACCCTCCTATAATCTGGCGATCATTGAGGTACAGCTCATAGGCAACTCCTGGGATCTTCTGCAGCTCCTGACCCTCACAGCTGAATTCTTTCTTCCACCAACTTGCAGGAACTTCACCTCTAGGAAGGTTGGCATTGCCACCTGCACTACCTGGGCACCTCCAAGGGTGCTGGACTATGTCACCTTCCTTTGCAGGTCCTCAAGTCTGTAATCCATCCCTGGGTTTCACCAGCCTGGTCCACTGGTTGTGACAGCAGCTGCACAATCCGAGGCGTCCACTGACTTCAGGGAGAGTCCATTCTCCCTTCTGCATCCGGGTCCCAGGTACTCCTGTCCAGGCATCCTGGGATAGGAGCTCTCTCCATCGTTCCTTTTTTCTGCTAGTCTCCTCAGAGTCCACTGGGAAGGGTCCTGAATTCCACAAACTCCAACCACTGCTCTCTGTGTTAGCCTATGGGATAACTTGGTGGGTAACTACCTTGCACCTAGTTGCTGGGGACATTTACTTTACTTTCCTCTGATGTTTCAATCTGCACCCAGGCCCTAGCTACTGCATTTACCTGTGTTGGGTTCACTATTTCACATTCCACTTTTAGTATATGATTTGTCCCTCCCACAGGGCCCTCTGTATTTCTATGTTATTTCTAGTGGTTATTTTGTGTACATAATGTGTGTAGTATCTCCAATGGGAGATATACTAATGCTAGCCCTTTCATAAAGTATCCTTTATTTTATCATTCCTTGTGTGATTCTTACTTATGAGTGGGTTATTGTCTGACTACTGTTGTATTGCATGTGCTTTACATTCCTCCTAGATAAGCAGCTTTAGCTGCTTGCCTCAGCTACCCCTAGAGAGCTTTTGCTATCTGGACACCTACTCACTATCACTTTGTGTTTCCTGGACTCAGTATAGGGTACCACACCATAGGTATATACCATAAACTGAGCCAGCCTCCCACAGTTGGGCCCAAAGGGCCATTTCCTTATTAGGAAAGACTTACTGTGCTTTTCATCTGAGCCCTGGTAGTCTGTTCTCCTTAGAAAAGACCCCAAACTATGCTAATAAGATACTAATGAAGTCAGCCAGTCAGTTGTTGTTTGGGGATCTCTTTGTCAAAGAAGTGACAACTTTTGTGAACGCATTCACCTTAATGAATAAAGTCCAGACAGCACTTTAAAGGTCTTTCAGTTCCTCATCTTTTCCAGGGGTGGCCAAGGCCACAGCCACTCTACCAGCCATTTCCAATATCAAGACTCACCATTCCATGGCCAGACCAAAGCAAGATTCTCAGAAGGGTGGTTCAACCATGGAAATTTCCGAGGAGCAGGCTCTAATCCCTTTTTCCCAGGTGAGCCTTTACCATTTTTCTCCTGCAGAGTTAGGGAGCAGGATCACATTTGTTCTACACCATTGGGCCTACATAACTCAAAACTGTTTACATTCCTCCTAGATAAGCAGCTTTAGCTGCTTGCCTCAGCTACCCCTAGAGAGCTTTTGCTATCTGGACATTGGGTCAAAAACTCAAAACTGTTGGGTCCTTCAAAGAGTTCAGTTATTTTAACTGGAATTCTACACAACCCCAGTGCAGACTTCAATTCCTCACCAGCTTCATTTTAAATCTCACAAAATGAATTTCAAGACAAAGAGATATCATCTCTCCTACAAAAACAGGCCATAGCTCCAATGCAGCCCTTATGTCTTGGGCTTCATAAACACAATTTGTCTTGTGGAGAAAAAAAGGTGGAGGCTTCCATCTGGTAATCAATCTCAAAGAGTTCATCACTTGGATTCTTAGCCCCTATTTCAAAATGGAAGGGATCTAGTTGTTGTGAGGCGTGCTAAGTGAGGGTGTCTTCATGGTCTGCTTCGATCTGAAAGACGCCTACCTGACAGTGCCAAGCTTTTCTCCACATCACCATTTCTTGCAGTTTCAATGGCATCAGCTTACTCATGAATTTTTGGAAATGCATTTTGGGCTATACTCTTTTCCAATTTTCTCAGTCCTATGGTGGAATTCTTGCGAGCCAGAGGTACCTGACTGGTTGTGGTCTCTTGATCTCTCACTATCCACTTCTGCTCAAGAAACAAATGTGCCTTATGACTTCCCTGTTTCAAACTCTAGGATATGTCATCAACTATCACAACGCGGACCTTCTTCCGGCACAATAAATGACCTTTCTAGGCTTTACGATTGATTCTGCTTCATCCATCTTGGCACATCCACTTCAGAAAAACAGAGCAATAAAGAAAGAAATCTACAAAACTCTGGCAAAGACAGTGTTCTTTCTGCAGTGGCTAGCGATACTAGTGGGCCTTCTAGTATCATCAATCCAGGCTATCGTTACAGGCCCACTGCAATATCGTACTCTACAGCACCTCAAGATTGCTCACTTACAAGAAATGGTTGTCTTACTTAGATAAGGTTACTCTCAATCCGAAAATACATCACAAATTCCAGCGGTGGCTGGATTACATAGATGCCTTGAATATAAAGACTATTTTGGTCTCATTCCGAACATGGTGGAAGAAAAAGAAATGCATGTGTCAGTGCCAGGGTTCAAGAGAGTAAGGGGTCTTTGCTTATTAAGAATGAAAAACAACTGTGATTGTGTGGCATGCAAAAGAAAAAATACTGTGGAAATAGAGAAATGACTTCCACATTGTTTCTTTGCTACAAGGGCATTTTGCAAGAAATTTCATTAGGCAGAATGGGGAGAATATTAGTTAAAACTATGGCTTATAAATGCTCT
Organism: Pleurodeles waltl; assembly: GCF_031143425.1. NCBI lineage: Eukaryota > Metazoa > Chordata > Amphibia > Caudata > Salamandridae > Pleurodeles > Pleurodeles waltl. Next base: position 287,257,447 of record NC_090447.1, read on the forward strand.
TGACAAAAGTTCAAACCCCACCCATCAATATCATTTTTTTCTTTGTTTTTCAATTACTTTTTTTAAATGTACTTAGAGACAGGGGTCCATTTGTAAATCACCCCCTAGAAGTGTCTCGGAGATTTGAGGCCCATTTAGTCATGTCAGTGCATGTCAGAAATCCATGACATGCTGTGGCATGTAGGAGGGGACAAGCTTTAGTGTTGAAGAAATCCCTTAATGTGTGGAAAGAGAGATAGAGTAAGATTGTGGGAGAAAAAATAAAATGCATGGGTCAGGGCCAGGGTACAAAACACTAAGGTGTCTTGTTTATTAAGTATGAAATGCAACTGTGATTTTGTGGCATGTAAAAGAAAAATTGCCATGGAAAAAGAGGAAGGACTACTGTTTCTATGCTACAAGGACATTTTGCAAAAGATTTCATTGAGTAAAATGGTTGGAATAGTGGTTAAAATCAACTGTTTTGCATAGTTTGACAAGATTTTGAACTCCAGCCTGTCAAAATAGTTTTTTAGTTTGTTTCTCAACTTCTTTTTTATTTTACCCAAATGACAGCGGTCCCTTTGTAAATCATAAATTCAGTCATGCCAGTTCATGTCAGAAATTCATGACGTGCTGTGGCATGTGGGAAGGGGGCAAGTTAAAAAAAAAAGAAATGCATAGGCCAGTGCCAAGGTTCAAGAGAGTAAGGTGTCTTTGTTTATTAAGAATGAAAAGCAACTGTGATTTTTGTGGCATGTAAAAGATAAATTACCATGGAAATCAAGGCTGGACTTTCACACTGTTTCTATGCTACCAGGGAATTTTGCAATGGGTTTCACTCAGCAAAGTGGGTGGATTAGTTGATAAATCTGTGGGGTATGAATGCTTTTGACAAGAGTTCGAACCTCCCCCTGTCAACATTGCTTTTGATATTGTTACTCAATATATTTTTTATTTTATCCAAATGACAGAGGTCCCGTTGATAATCACCTTCTAAAAAAGTGTGTGGGAGATTTGTGGCCCATTTAATCATGCCAGTGCATGGTAGAAATTTGTGACATGCTGTGGCATGTGAGAGGGAGGCACAGTTTAGTGAGAAAAAAAACCCTTATTTTGTGGAATGAGAGATAGAGTACGATTGAGGAAGGGAAAGAAATGCATGGGGCCATAAATGAGTGGAAGAGGTATTTGTTTATGAGCATGAAAAGCCACTGTGAATTGATGGCACGTGGAGGAAAATCACCATGGAAATAGACGAAGGACTTCTATAACTTTTTATAGTTAAAGAGCAATTTAGCCAAAAATTAACAACCATGAAACAGTTGATATACTGGTTAATATCATAGGTGATGATCCTTTAAGACAAGGGTTTGAATCCCACCTAGACAAATTTGTGTTTTGTGTTGTTTTTCTTTTTTATCTCTTTATTTAGTTTACCCAAGAAAAAGAGACCCTTTAGAAATCCCTCACTATTGCTATCTGCAATTAATCATAAAAGAACATGTCAGAAATCTATGACATGCTGTGACATATGTCACATGAGTTGTGGCACATGCCATAGTGAGACACGTCACATGGCAGACTTGGGCTCTAAACCCTTCTCTGTAGCTTCAGCAGTAAAATACTTTAGATGGCTTATGACTCCAAACACTCATAATCGTAAAGGCTCTCTTCACCCATAAAGAGAAGAAAACAGTTTATGACTACATCAAGGCATGAATGCAAGCCAGGAAAATAGAATGATAGTTATGCATTGATGCAAATATTAGCAAAGAATTAAAACAGTGAACCTACTATTTAGGAAAAGTGAGACTGCACACAATATTTGTGCAACACTGGGAAACCTGAGGCTTAAGAGTGTATTCTAGTAATCATGTGATGCAACATGGAAGTGTAACAAAGAGTAGACTTTGAAAGAAAGTGAAACATTCTATGCTTTTACTGAGATAAGAAGATTCATGCCAACTACAATTACCCTTTTGTAAATTGTTTACAGGTCTAAAAGTCATCAACGATCTATGATGTGCAGTGACATAGCCATGCATTTCTATTGTGATCGTGAGGGTTATAAAGAATAACTACAAATCTTAAGTAGGTGTTTCTCAATACAGTGTTAAAGATTAGATAGCATACTAGTTGGCTCAAGAGGTGAAGACAATCAGCTTCACAACAGTCTTGTCCTATTTATTTCCTTTTCTTTTCCCTGTATGGATGCTTCTTGAGGCACTCTTTTACTATTGGTGACTTCAGACACCTTTAAAGGGTAAAAGAAGAAAATCTGCAAAGGGAAGGCTCTGTATGAAATTTGCCATGTCAAACAAAAATTGAACAACTGTTATTGTACATACTGTGCAGATTCATCAAATAATGCTAAGATTATTATCAAAACAAAGATGGCTTTTCAGTGGAAACTCTGATCATAACCAGAGAGTCACCATCACTGACTCTGGTATGGGCATGGTCCTTTAGGAGTTCTGAGTAGTCACCCTCTTCCATTCCAGAAGCTATGACAATTGTTAGAAATTGGGGCCCTGATTTATACTTTTTGGTGCAAAACTGCACTAGCCCAGTTTTGCACCAAAAAGTTTAACACTGGCTTGCACCATTTCTGTGCACCAGCCGGGCACCATATTTATGGAATGCAAAGCCGGTGCAAAGGGTACGCTAGCGTAAAAAATAATGGCGTTAGTCGGGTGGGGCTGGTGGTATGGAAGTAGGGGTTTTTGCACCAAAAAATGGTGTTAGGCAGGTTAGGGTAAAAAAAAAGACTCTAACCTGTCTAGGGTCATTTTCTGATGCAAAACCATCCATACCACATGATTCCTGTCTTGGAAAGGACAGGAGTCATGCCCACCACCCCAATGGTCAGCACCTGGTACCAGGGTCCCCTGGGCATGGCCATTGCACCCAGTGTCACGTAGGGGGGCCCATTTTAGGGCACTTTAAAACAAAACTTACTTGTACTTACTTATACTTACCTGGGATGGGGTTCCCCATCGTCTGCTGCCCCTCTGGTGTGGGTGGAGGTGTCCCTGGGGCATGGGTAGCGCACCTGTGGACTTGTTCGATGGTGTTCCACCACGGAAATAGAAATTGTCCCACATGACCCCTAACGCCTACTCTTTGCACCATTTTGTGACCCCTCCTTCCCCTCATGCACGATTTTTGCATGGGAGGATAAATAAGGAGCTGGGCCTTAGAGTAATTTTTTGCCCGGGAACGCATACCTTGCATTTTATTGAAGCAAGGTAATTCCTGCAGGCAAAAAAATCTTTAACTCCAATATTTTGGTGCTAGACATGTCTAGCACCAAAATATAAATATGGAGTGAAGTTTGCGCTGGATTTGCATAAAAATAAATGATGCAAATCCAGTGCAAACAGAGTATAAATATGCCCTTGGGGCTCTTGTTGGCAGAGGTATACACTGTGTCCAAGTAGGGACCTCAATCCTAGTCTTAGTCAGGGTAAGTCACAACATACTTGGCACAGAGCAGGAAGGCTTAACTTAGAAGACAGGTTATAAAGTATTTGTGCAATAACTCATACAGTATCACAGTGAAAACACAACAAAAAGTACTCAACACCAATTTAGGAAAATAGATAACATTTATCCATATAAAATAAGACCAAAATGTCAAGAATCCAACTTACACAAGTACAGATATTAATTTTGCAAGAGAAACTCTTACCTCCAACCTGGGCTATTATGACACCTTGACAAAGTCATTTTCAATACCCGGGCACCACTCACAATGGAATGCAGGCCGGTAACAGAGTCGCATGGACCCCAGGCACAGTACCTTTGTCAAACAATGAAACAAAGACATAGAACAGAGTTGTCGAGCTGAGGCGTCGCTGGGGCCGGTATGGCGACAGGTCCTGGTTGAGGCCGGGGAGGTGAGGTGTCGGTTCCTTACTGCTACACAGGGGAGGCGAGGCTCTGGTTCAGTCCAGTTTCAAGGGAGGTGATGCGGCATCAGTGGTGAGGCATCAGTTCCATGTGACCCGGTAGGGTTGATGAGTTGTAGTGATATTTGTGTTTTGAACATTGACTTTGTGTCACACCACTTTGCATTTGGCTTAGCTGTCCACCGTCACATTAGTGGTCACCAATTACAGACTCCATTTTGTATTCAGCTTAGCCTTAGCTTCATTGCCACATTAAAGGTACAAAAAGTTTTCCGTACTAAACATGTTATGCAAAGTGTCTTCTATTCTGCGTGTTCTTTTCTCACAGAAGGGCTAGGACATAATGTGGAGGAGTCAGTTATCAAGATAAGGATATACTAGACTGATGTTTATGGTACAGCAGGGAACGGTTTAGTTTTGGGAAAGACACCTTGGGAAACTGGCCAGTTCTGACGTGTTTCTTTCAAAGCTTACCTAAATTAGCCAGCATTTCTGAATACTTCTTGCGCAGCAGGAGGTGTTTTTCCAGAAAGCTCCTTCCTCATTTTTTCAAAATATATGAGACCCAGGTCGACAGTGGGAGATTCAGAGACCTCAATCAGGATTTACACTTCAAATGCCTGATATGTTACCCATGAGGGAGGAGATCTCTCTTTCTCATTGCAGTCAAACCGGGGTCAACAACGTGCTGGCAGGAGAAAGATGAAGCACCAGACAGGCCCTACGGTGATGTATTTTTATTAATTATTTGCTTTGCATTGTGTATGAATATATATATATATATATATATATATTTATATATATATATATATATAATTCACAACACTCGGACTGCAGGAACACCACACAGCGGTCCCGGGTGGGCTCCGAGAGGCCCTAATAAATACTCCAACTCTCCTCCAAATAACAGGAGACCCAGGACACCTCCAAGGTGCAAATCAATTTATTTCAGCACACAAATCCAACGCGTTTCGGCAGCAGCCTTACTCATGGATACATCATTGTTACAGTGCCCCAAGTTAAAAACCATGCAATCCTAGACATAAAAAACAGACAACATCTCAAATCCCCACCAAAAGACACAAAATGTGGCGGCCATCTTAAAGTGCATCTATAAATAAGTTTCACAGTAGTTTGTACCATAGTCCTATCAAAATACAACTCAAATTATTGTTCAAATCCATCCTGGGTCTCCTGTTATTTGGAGGAGAGTTGGAGGATATATATATATATATATAAATATATATATATATATATATATATATATATATCTATATGTGTTTGTATCCTTGCATATATATATTTGCTGTTTATAGATTGAAGATTTCTTTGTACATGGTCTTACTTAATTTTTGCACATTTTGAAGGTACACTTTGCGCTATACAGGCCTTCCTTCATGAGCCTTGCAAAAAGATTTAATAAATGTCTTCTTCAGAATAAGAGCTGCATTCCAGAGAATCTTTTCAACTCCTCTCAGTGTGAGCATTTTGACTCAGTCAGCAGTAAAGCAAAACACGAGTCTAGCAGGTCAAGACACGTTGTATTGCCTCGCAGTGTTGCGATCATACTGTGGGACTTCAGCAGCGTTGTGGCGACCTTGAGCTTACATTGCAGGCTGCGGTCATTGCTTTCATTGAGAATCACAGAGCCAGAGCAGGAAGTGACGTCGGACACCGGTACCGTTTCTGGAGTCACCGAAGTCGGTGGACTGTCGAGTAGCTAGAAGATGAAGTCTTTGTTGGCCATATGACTTCAGAACAGGAAGCAAGCTCAATCCAAGCCCTTGGAGAGAACTTGTGGAGGAAGCCAGAGACCTTCCAGCTGAGTCAGGGAGAAGCAGGCAGGAGGGCAACAAACAGGATAGCAGTCCTTTTAGAAAAGCAGAAACCTAGTTAGTTAGGGGTGAAAAGGGTATCTGGCGCTTTATATCACCATATCCTAACCATATAGTATTTCACGGTGCTGCTATGTTAGAGCTACAACCCGAAAAACGCCCTACACGATAAACAATGTTATCCAATAAATTTCAAATATAACAGCACACGCATAAATAGTTAATCTCCACCAATACAAAAATAAGTAAACAGAAACAAATTATTACAAATACATCTAGAGTGTCTCCATCCGATCTATTACATAAACAAACTCTTGTTTATTCTTTATTGTCTTTTGATCCCAGAGTCCATCAATTTGTGTTTCATAAAGTCCAAGGTTTCTTCACACAATTATCTTGAAATCACATTCCACATTTCCATGATTAGGTCATCAATTGTCATATTTCGTGTTTCAATCGAGATCACCACTTATTGTTATCATCACTACTTGTCCAATTTGTCCATCAATTGTCTTTGTCCATCAATTGTCAACACGTGTTTCATCTAAGGAGTGCCCTCTTTGACTTCATCAGGACCTCCTATAATAATATTTCAATTACATGTATGTTAACAGTCATTATTACTAACTCAATGTCTTCCATTAGCCACTTTAAAGAGTGTATTACCCTTGTTACATGCTTTACATATGAAAGCCGTAATATTCAAGTGCACGCGTTCTTATTTGAATGTGCCCCGAGTGATTATGACCGTTAGTGTATATTATTTTACTACGTTAATCTATTAGTGGCACCCGTGCGCACTGCACAAGGCATCGAGGTGCACAAATCTATAGTAATATTTTAATAGTGCTGATGTTAATAATATAGTGCAATCATATAAGTCCTTGATATGTATCCATGCACAATGCACAAAGTCCCTAGGGCATACCTGTAATTAGTTTCAAAGAAGTTCACAACGCTGTCTGTTGTATTGCAAAACCCGCTCGCTATTGGATGCCGGAACCCGGCATATCCTGTGAACATAAGTTTTTTATATATAAATCCTAATGCGCAAAACTTATTTAAGGTTCACAAAACTGTATCACTAGAAATTGTATCCTGAGCCATTCTGTTACGCCACAGTCTTACCTTTTTCTGCAATGAGACGCACTGCGAGTACGTCGAACGCTGTTAGGAAACGCCATTGTTTTCTTCGGCGTTTTGTATGCGGCGAGAACATAGAAATAGAAAGTGGACTGACCACATCTTTAGAAATCAAAATGGGACTCTTCTTCCTATGCGCTTATGTTTAATCTATCTGCCGACTGATAACAATTATAAACTGAAGTGGAGCTCTCCGTTATAAATTAACCAAAAGTTGATAATCTATATTAAATCTATTATTGAGCCTTCAATCTAAATGTTGTGTAATTAAGTCAAAAGATGTATTTACAACATAATCAGACGGGGCACATTCCTATTATAAATGCCACTTCCGTTATCATATTATAATCTAATAATCTAAATGAATCATATATACCTAATCATAGATCATATAATAGTGATGTGTATTGTTACTTATTTACCAATATTTATTTAAGTGCATTTCTTTAAAATTTCTTCAAATTCATTCAAAATTCATAAGTAGGATGCTTGTCACAGTTAACTGTGAAAGTCATTATCAAAATACTATTTGTGACAGTACTGGGGTACATTGCTACCTATCTATCACCCAGAAAATATTCCATTTCGTAATCTGAATTAAGTCCTCTTTCCACAGCCCCTAATCGCAATATACAAATCGACTCCCGTCTTCGTGAGGTTAATTCTCTATTGCCACCTCGTGAGCCTTGTTCACATTGGTCAAAACCAAAGAACTTAAATTATTTATGGGTACCTTGTTTATCACATGTCTTCATATGGGAGGCTATCGGGTATCGTTCATCTTCCTGTTTAATTGCTCTACAATGTTCCGAAATTCTAACTCTCAGTGGGCGGATACTACTGCCCACATACATCTTTCCACACTTACAGGACAACATATATACTACAGATTTAGTATTGCAGTCTATATGTGATCTAATATTATATTCTTTATCGTCCGTTCCTAAAAATGTCTTCTTTGCATGACATGCCCATTTGCACATGGCACAACATCCACATTTATAAAAACCTAGATTGTGTAAATGGAGCCAACTGGGTTTAATTGTGTTCGACAAATAACTAGGACTGAGAATATTATTAAGTGTGTTGCCCCTCCTCTATGCAACTTCCGTCTTACTACCAATATATTACCTAAGGGTTCGATCCTGTGTGAGTATAGCCCAATGCTTTTTCATAATTCTCATTAATTTACATGAATACTCTGTGTAATCCAAATTTATCCTAACTCTATGAGTGTCAACAACCTTACTTCTTCCATCTATGAGGCTGTGGTGCATCAATGTCTTTGATCTGGGTATTTTCAAAGCTTTACGTTTGGATCTAGTTACCACATCCTTTGAATACCCTCTTACAATGAATTTCTGTCCCATATCTTTAATACAGTCCTGGAAGTCACAATTCCTACTACAATTGCGCCTTGCTCTCACCATCCCTCCAAAGGGTATTGCTTCTATTTGATGTCTAGGATGTGCACTTGTCACATGTAATAAGGTATTGCATGAGGTTTGTTTACGATATAGTTTTCTCTCGATCTTATCATTTACCACAAACAGTTCTATGTCTAGAAATTCTATGCAGGTCACTCTATGTTTGTATGTGAATTTGATGCTAACCTCATTATTATTCAGGTATTCACAAAATCTTTTTCAGTTTCTCTTCTTTACCTGTCCATTGCATAAAACAATTGTCAATATACCATCCCCAGTATAGAATGTGTGACTGCCATTCTGCTGCTTCCAGGCCCCATATCCATTTCTCCTCAAACCATCCCATGAAGAGGTTAGCATATGAGGGAGAAAATCTCGACCCCATTGCTACCCCTTGTTTCTGTTTGTACAAGTCCTTCTTAAAGAGGAAATAGTTATGATTTAAAATAAGATCTATCACCTGTACTATCATATGTGTATGTTCCATCAAACTCATTGATCTTTTGTTCAGCATGTGTTCTATAGCTTGGATACCACATTCATGTTGAATACTAGTGTATAATGCTACTATATCCAAAGTAACCATAATCATACCCGATTCCCACTGGATATCTGATAATATACTGAGGATATGTTTTGTATCCTTTATATATGAAGGAAGATTATATACAAAAGGTTGTAGGAATATATCCACGAATTCAGATAATCTCTTTCTCGGACCTCCTATACCTGAGACTATTGGTCTTCCTGGAGGGAAGTAACATTGTTTATGTATTTTTGGTAGTGTGTATAAACAGGGATATCTTGGGCGATAGATACTCATCTTCATCTAACAATTTCTTATCCAGCCAAATTCTTAGTAGTCTGTTTATCTCCCCAGTTAACCACATCAATGGATTGTAAGATAGTCTTTCATAACATTCTGTATTATGTAACTGTGTGTAAATCTCTTTTTGATAATCTTCGCGATTCATCACTACTATATTTCCTCCTTTATCAGCTCTCTTTATGATTAAATCCTCATCAGATTTCAACTTTTTTAATGCCAAATGTTCTTGATAATTTAAGATGTGCTTCATACTATTTCTCTTTTTATTCTCTTCTAGATCCAAATCTTGCCACACCAATTTGAAAAATACATCAATATTATTGTCCAATACTTGTCTTGGTATCCACATAGATCTCTGTTTGAGTCCACTCGTAACATGAGCATCTGGTGACACATTTAAGTCTTGTAATACCATAGATGTGGTTGTTGAGTGTTCCTCGTAGTCTGTGATAGACATCAGCATCATGGTATTATATACATCCTGTATTGTTATCTCACTGATAGTCGATGTAATCTGCGGTGTTGCTCTAGCTGCTGTCACCTGAGTGTCAAAAGCTGCTGTCACCTGAGTGTCAAAATATTTTTTCAATTTTAGTTTCCTTACATATTCATAAAGATCTATCTTTGACTTACAATTATCCCCTCTGGCTGTTGGGCAAAAACCCAGTCCTTTGTTCAAAAGTTGTAACATGTCAGATGAAAGTTCCTTATTAGATAAGTTTACCACATTGTTATTTTCTTTTGACGAGTAATCTATGTTTTCTTGTCCCGTGACCTCGTTTTCATGCCTAGATACGATTCGTCTACCTTTACCTCTTTTCCCTCTTCTTGTCCTCCTCCTCGGCTTCTCTTTTGACCCTGTTCCCAGTTGCCTTGTTTTATCCTTTTCAATTCTTGTAAAAAAAGCACCTCCTAATTTATCTTATCTTAGTGATTGTACATCCGCCCCTTCCATGTCACTTGTACTAATTTCCGCACTGCTCCTAGAAGTTGTTGCCGAGTCTAGAGAGCTTGTGGATTCCGATGTTATTATAGTACTTTTGACTAAATGGTCATATTTTCTTGAGAAAGTGAAAACTCTCCCATTTAGATAATCTAGCTCAACTCTTTTCAATTTCCTGGCTTTCCTATGTTTTAACTCATCTTGAAATTTCATTATCACTTCATTCAAAATTGCAGAATTCTTTTCTGTTGCTTCTTTCAGGTTTAACTCACTAATTTCTTTTTCTAGTATTTCAATCTCAGATTGTAGTTTAGAGACCTTCCTCTCAGCATTTTCCACTACGATATCCATATGTTTCATTGAATTAGATTTTAATTCATCCTCCCATTTTTTAAGTAAATCTGTGTCTAAGTCATCGTACGTGGAAAATTATGTGATCATAGACCCCTTGGTATTCTATCTAACTTTTTATATTGTTTAAGTGTGACTACAACCCACCATCTGGACATTTAATTTCTTTTTAGTTTTTCTAATCTCATAAATGTATCTCTTAGACCTTCTTTGGTCCTCCGGATTCCACTACCTGTTGCTTGATATATTGTATGTCCACTATCTAAACTCCTAAATAGTTCCTCTGCTATTTTATCCCTATCCATATTGCTGATAATATTGTAATAAGGCGATGATTATCTTCTGAGTTTGTAAATATAGTGCCGCCTACCCCAAATGTGGAAATCTAGTTAGTTAGGGGTGAAAAGGGTATCTGGCGCTCTATATCACCATATCCTAACCATATAGTATTTCACAGTGCTGCTATGTTAGAGCTACACCCCCGAAAAACGCCCTACACGATAAACAATGTTATCCAATAAATTTCAAATATAACAGCACACGCATAAATTGTTAGTCTCCACCAATACAAAAATAAGTAAACAAAAACAAATTATTACAAATGCATCTACAGTGTCTCCATCCGATCTATTACATAAACAAACTCTTGTTTATTCTTTATTGTCTTTTGATCCCAGAGTCCATCAATTTGTGTTTCATAAAGTCCAAGGTTTCTTCATACAATTATCTTGAAATCACATTCCAAATTTCCATGATTAGGTCATCAATTGTCATATTTCGTGTTTCAATCGAGATCACCACTTATTGTTATCATCACTACTTGTCCAATTTGTCCATCAATTGTCTTTGTCCATCAATTGTCAACACATGTTTCATCTAGGGAGTGCCCTCTTTGACTTCATCAGGACCTCCTATAATAATATTTCAATTACATGTTTGTTAACAGTCATTATTACTAACTCAATATCTTCCCTTAGACACTTTAAAGAGTCTTTTACCCTTGTGACATGCTTTACAAATGAAAGCCATAATATTCAAGTGCACGCGTTCTTATTTGAATGTGCCCCGAGTGATTATGACCGTTAGTGTATATTATTTTACTACGTTAATCTATTAGTGGCACCCATGCGCACTGCACAAGGCATCGAGGTGCACAAATCTATAGTAATATTTTAATAGTGCTGACGTTAATAATATAGTGCAATCATATAAGTCCTTGATATGTATCCATGCACAATGCACAAAGCCCCTAGGGCACACCTGTAATTAGTTTCAAAGAAGTTCACAACGCTGTCTGCTGTATTGCAAAACACGCTCGCTATTGGATGCCGGAACCCGGCGTATCCTGTGAACATAAGTTTATTGTATATAAATCCTAATGCGCAAAACTTATTTAGAGTTCACAAAACCGTATCACTAGAAATTGTATCCTGAGCCATTCTGTTACGCCACCGTCTTACCTTTTTCTGCAATGAGAAGCGCCGCAAGTATGTCGAACGCTGATAGGAAACCACAACAAACAAGAACACATGCAGCCCAAAAGCACACTGGCTGCCTACACAAAAAGGTCGCCAGCCACATGGTCAAAACTCAACCAGCAAGGAGGCATGGCAACCACAACAAAGAAGAACACATGCAGCCCAAAAGCACACTGTTTGCCTACACAAAATGGAAACCATGCACATGGTCAAACTACAACCAGCAAGGAAGCATGGTCACCACAGCAAAGAAGAACACATGCAGGACTACTGACTGCCTAAACAAAATGGCCACTAGCTGCAGCAAACAAAAAGCAGGAGCAATAGAAAACATAGTGACCTAGGACAAATGTTCTCACGTACTGGCCAGACAAAAAAGGCATTGGTACAGGAGAAAAAAACGGCATTAAGTCAATATTAGTAATTCCAAAAACTTAAATTACAAAATTTTACAACAACTCATCATTGAAAGACATCAAGTATTATATAACCCCTGTACACTGTTTGTAGAAAAAAATGTGAAATAGCGCCAAACAACATTTTGTTATCTTTAATCCAATGACATCCATGGTGTTTTAGTTCCACAAACATCACAAACAGTTGTTTTACAACATGCACCCATGACTAGTACTGGGCCTATAGTTGGAAGGCCAATTACATTAGCAAGCTAAGCCACTTTACTTTAACATTCAATTTAATGAATATTGCAAATTTACAAAATAGAACATGGAACAAATGTAGTGCACTGTTAAATTAAATATTTTTCCTTTGTAGAACAAAAAATTACAAATAAAATAACTATGCCACAAATGCAGGCCATTCACCAACATAAATAAACAATTAAAAAATAAAATAAAAGTACAAATAAATCGTGGGGCATGCCCTCTGTCAAACAAACAAGTTTGATGTTACAGTCCTAGTGTGTGGATTTCTGTCTGACAATAAGCCACATCTGTAAATAGGTTCTGTTCTCTTTGACATAGCTTCATACAATGCATACATTTAGATGAGTTAATGGATCACAGTAAAAGTTGACATGGTACATATGATTAGGGTGATTTATTTACAAGTGCAAGAGTATAATCCTATGCAATACAATGTCCAGTTCACAAACCCCATGAGAGATCCTGAGCTATTTGTTGTACATTCATAGTGAAAGGGAGGGGGGAATGCCATAAGACATGGGTAGGAGAAGTGTGCATTTGTGAGGAGGTGTAAAAATTGGTAGTAGGTATGAATTGTGACAATGATAGTCCATAGCAGATACGTCAACAGTGATTGAGTGAAGAGGGCACATTGCCAGTTGTCACAACACTGGTATGATCTTAAGCACAGACCTAAGGAGATACTGTCCATGTGGAACAGTCCAGTGCTACCAGGTGGTTTTCGGTGTTGATGTTGTTCCTCCTATATCTTCATCCTCTGATGTGTGTGGTGCCTCCTGTGCCATGGGTGCTGCTGTTGTTGAGGTTGAGGGGGCCACACACACATCAAGGGTTATAGATGTGGAGTCAAAGGTCTTAGCAACTGCCATTTGTGAGAACACATAAAACATCACCGCAGCAAGGAGGAACTGCTGATTTCTCAAAACCACAGCAACATAACTTTGGTAGGCAGCCATGTTTTCCCTGAGGAAAGCCACGTCCCACTGTATGGACTCCAGGGTATTCTATATAGCCCCCAGCCTGTTGTCTATCATGCTGCTGTCACTTGGGGAGGGTAATTGTTGAAGCCTCTGCCTCATGACAGCAGCTATGTAGGCCAGTGACTGCTGGACTCCACGTAGTGGGGTGTGGGTACCTCTGATGGCAGCATAGTTGCCCTTATTTGGACTGAGGCACCTCTGTACACCCTCTATGTTGCCTGCCATGGTCTCCATCCCCATCTGCACCTGTTTGGCCAGCTCCCGCAGGACTCCTACCACTGTCCTCTGAGAGGTGATGTCTGGACCCTGGAGTCCAAGGCTGTTGCAGGACTGGTTGGTGCTCTATGTTGGTAGCTAAGGGGTTCATGTGGAGACCCGTCAATGCTTTGTGTCCTCTCTGCAACTGTAGGTAGTATATGAAATGGAATAAAAGCTTCATGAGGAGTAGTGTACCAAAAACACTTAGAGGTGGCAGAGCAAGAGCAAAGACCTTTGCAATCATCCAGTAACAATCACAGACAGGTGTCAGCATCGGGATGATACAACTCGCAAATGTAGTGCTCATCATAACATTTAGCATAAAACACTGCATAATGTGACATTATTATCCTCCATCACATGTCTGACTCCTCCAGTTTCTTACAAAAGGCTGCTCACCCAGCAGACACACACAGCAGCATTGCATTTCCCAAATGAAGCAATTGACGCACATCTTACCACCAGTCCACAGATTGGAGTAGGCCTCTTAGATTCCTCCTCACATCACCCCTGTTGAGTTCCAAGAAGCTGATAACTTCCTTCTTCTGGCAGTTGTTTAATTTGTCATATCACGCTCTGATTGCTTCCATCATACTCAAGTCCAGATTCTGATTAAAGATTAATATGTCCAACTCCAGTCCATACCAACTGCTCCCGAAAGTCACAGTCTCAGCCACGACCCAATTGAGATAGAGTGACATGTAACTGTTTAAGAAAAGAAACATTGAGTATTTTTTATTTTCTGGACTAGAACTTTGTTTGTTAGCTGAATTGACTGGCTGGGTCTTCTTTAACAAATGTGAACCACAAAGCAAAGCACCAGAAAACAAAGCAGTGTGAAAACGCCAGCAAACAAATTTGGGTAAGTGTGAAAGAGAAAGGGGAAAACAATCATCTTCAGGAAAAAATATTCACCAATTGTTATTTTTATGCTACCAACAGTGTAAATCGATCATAACACAAACACAAGTCAGCGGAATATATATATATATATATATATATATATATATATATATATATATATATATATATATATATATATATATATATATGTATATATATTGCAGGTTGAAACATCCCCATCAGAAAAAGGAATGAAAGCAGCCAGTACTGTGAGTCAAGAATTGTGGCTCAGATGTAATACTTGGATGACACAATGGCCCTCATCACAACCGTGGCAGTCAGTGGTAAAGCGGCGGTAATATCGCCAACAAGCCGGCGGTGAAAAAAATTGAATTATGACCACGGCGGAAACCGTCCACAGAGACAGCCACTTTAACACACCGACAGCCACGGCAGTAGCAACAAGCACCACAGTGGTAACCGCCAACAGCCAGGCAGAAGACAATGTACTGCCCACAGTATTACAACAGGCCTATCCGTCACCTTTTCTGGGGCAGTACCAATGACATCAAAAGCACGTCAGAAACAGAACACAGAAGGGAAACGACTCACCTCTGGACATGCAGGGAACAACCACAACGCCATGGAGCCCGAACTGCAGATGTTCCCCATGCTGGTCTATCTCCTCCTACACCATGAATACCAACGCCGGTGAAGATGACCACCGTGAGTACTGCCGCCTAGCACACAGAGGTGGGGGGAAGAAAAAGAGTGTGACAAACAAACGCAACACCCAACACCATACACACAAAGAGATGCAATAAAATTACATATTCACCCCGTGGCCCTCAGGAATAATGCAAGGACAAAAGGAAGTTATTGAAGTGAGTGTAATAAGATAAAAAACTAGAAATATGTCCTCAAAAAACAAAACAGTATTTACATATATACAAATGGCGGGACACTGCTCAGTCCACAATGTCCGTGGGCCACAGGGCCACATCACATAGGCCAAGGCCCCACCTGACTGCTGCATCAACACGGAGAGAACACTGCAGGAGCATCAGGTCGAAAATACACAGGCAATCTCAGCAGACAGGGAACGGGGGAGAACCTCAGCCGGAAGAAGGTACCACACCACTAGTCCTAGATGGGGCATGCAGCCCCGTGTGCTGTCCTGGGAGTGCCAAGCTGCAGTCTCTCAAGTGGGAGGTTTGCCCACTGCTTGGTCCTGGGGAGGGCAAGGCTACAGTCTATCAAGTGGGTGGTTTGCCCACTGCTTTGTCCTGGGGAGTGCAAAGCCACAGTCTCTCAAGTGGATGGCCCCTCCATTAGTTCTGGAGGGGGCTTTGTGCCCAGTGTGCTTCATCCTGCCAAGGAGGGGGTGAGTGGATGCCTTCTTCCACTGGATCTGGAGGGGGCTTTGTGCCCAGTGTGCATCATCCTGGCAAGGAGGGGGTGAGTGGATGCCTTCTTCCACTGGTTCTGGAGGGGGCTTTGTGCCCAGTGTGCTTCATCCTGGCAAGGATGGGGTGAGTGGATGCCTTTTTACACTGGTTCTGGAGGTGGCTTTGTGCCCTGTGATGCAGATCTTGGGGAGTGCAAGGTCACAGTCTCTCACCTGGGTGGCAGACCCACACGATTTGCAGTGATCAGGATGCATTACAGTCCATGGAGGCAGGTCTACACACTGTCCACCGGCGGTGACGGCTTCTCAGTGGTGGCAGTGCCGGTGCTGATATTGGTGTTGCCAGTTTTGAGGGGAGGCTCCAGCCCTTTCCCTGCAGCCTCAGATGGCTGCCCACTGGGGTTGCTGCTGCTGGTGGCAGTGCTGGCAGCGGTGCTGGTGGCGGTGCAGGTGGCGCTGCTGGTGGCGCTGCTGCCAGTGGTGGGGGGAGGCTCCAGCCCTTCCCCTGCAGCCTCGGACAGCTGCCTACTGGGGCTGCTGCTGCTGGTCGCGGTGCTGGCAGCGGTGCTGGTGCAGGAGGTGGTGCTGGTGCCGGTGCTGCCAGTGGTGTGGGTGACTCCAGCCCTTCCCCTGCAGCCTCGGATGGCTGAAGCGCCATGGTTGGTGGTGGGGGCTCAGAATCAGTCCCAGCACCAGGCCTCTTGTCCTTCCTGCCTGCAGGATCAGGCCCTTTGCCCTTGCCATCTGGTGGTGCCTCCTTGCCCTTCCCCTTGTAAGCTGGTGGTGCCTCCTTACCCTTGCCATCTTGTGGAGCCTCCTTCCACTTCTAAACTGGTGGGGCCTCCTTGCCCTTGCCAGCTGGTGGTGCATCCTTGCCCTTCCCCTTTGCAGCTGGAGCAGGCACACTGCAAGTGCTAATGGGTGTTTCCTTGGAGCATCTCCCACCTGCAGTAGCTGCCGACACTACTGTGGCCGTGGACTGGGTGGCTGAGGTGCTAGCCTGGGTTCTGACCACTCTGGCTCGATGTGAAGGACCGGGGGAGGAGGAGTAGAGGAGAGGACAACAGTGGAGAGGAAAAGCCTATTAGGGACACTAGGGCGGGAGGAGGGTGAAGGTTTGGGAGTGGAGGCAGAGGGAGTGGTTGTTGGAGGTGTCTGTCTGCTGTGTTTGAGTGCAGGTGCATGGGCTGGATGCTGTTGTGAGGTAGATGGCTGTTGGGTGTCTGAGTGCTTACGTTTGTTTACTTTGGGAGGAGGGGGCACAGACACAGTGGGAGAGGACACAGGGGACGTGTGCATGGATGTGGGGGTGGTGACTGCCATTCAGGGGCGAGTAGTGATAGGCGTGATGGTGATGGAGACAGTGGATGTGGATGGACTGCATGCAGGTATGAGTGGAGATGCTACTGGGAGGGAGGTGGACGAGGAGGAAGAAGAGGAGACAGTGGAGGCAGTGGATGTTGGTGTGTCTGCATCTGGATGGTGTTTGTGTGAGTGCCTGTGGGATCACACCAGAAGGTCAATAGCCTCCTCACTCAGGGCAGCAGGGCTAACTGGGGCAGGGCCTGAGGTGCCTGGGGCAAAGGAGATGCCCACCCTCCTGGGTGAGCGGGCACGGTAAATTCGCTGAGGGGCTGCTGGGAGGGCAGTGCTGGTACAGGGGTGGCGGCTATACCTTTAGTTGGGTGGCCACAGAGCTGTCTACCACTAGGGAGCTTCCATCAGAGGAGGTATCACTTTCAGAACTGTCCCTTCCTGTCTCCGCCGTGGTGCTCCCCTCGCCCTTTGTCCCACTGGGCCCTCACCGTTGGTGGATTCGGCCTCATGGGCCTTGTGGGATGCAGCTCCCTCCGTCGCTGGTGCCTCTGCTCCTCCACCAGATGATGCTAATGCATATAAGGACAGGATGACAAAACAAAAAGGGGGGAAAGAGACAGAGGATACAGTTGGCCAATGGCAGCAACAATACCACAGTTGACGTACACAACACACACACTCACACACACTCAGAACCTTCCTATGCACTAGGCAATGCACTACCAGTCACAATGCTAGTCACCAGGCGATGGGCAGTAATGCCTAACACAAATTGCAGCATACCTGAGACCCACAGAGTCCTGCACAGTAGTGGATGCCCACTAGCTTGGTTGGAGGGGAAGTTCATCAGCCCCTGCCCAACATGGAACCTACCCTGCAATGTACGGCCTAGCCTAGGGGCACCAACAGGCCCACATCCCCCACCCGAAGACCACTCCACCATGCACAAGTAGTATAATGTGAAACTATACTCACCCCCTTGTGGCTGCTGTGATTCCCTCAAGCTCCCATCCAGCTCCAGATAGGCCATCTCCAGTATGTGGAACATCAGGGGGGTCAGGGTTCGACGGGCACCCCTTCCTCATTGGGAGGCCATCCGCAGCTGGACCTCCGCAGTCTTCCTTGCCCAGTGTCTCAAGTCCTCCAACCGTTTCTGTAAGTGGGTGCTCGGCCTGCTGTAGACCCCAAGGATCCGCACATACTTGGCAATGGCATGCCATATACCCTTCTTTTGATGGGCGCTGACCTGCAGAGAAAAACACATAGAAAAAATGTATCCGTCATACCGTCTGACCTGTTACACTCATGGCTCACCATATCCCTCCCATCCCCTTATGCACATACATTGCCCACCATACATGCAGCACACTGCAGAGGACCTCTCAACCACCCCCCTTACACAAAGCCCTCACATACAGCACTCCATGCATTAATGCCCCATGCACCGTGCTCACAGTGTACTCACCTCTTGGTCTGGAGGCCCATATAGTATTTGGTACTGGGGTAGGACCCCATCCACCAGTCTCTCTAACTCTGCCAATGCAGGAGCCCTTTTCCCAGTGACACGAGCCATTGTTGGTTCTAGACACAGGTCACAGCAGCACATGCAATGTAGGTCCTCTCCTGTTGAAGGTCAGGTAGCAAGTGAGTGAACAGATAGAAAATGGCGGTCACGTCCGCGGCGGTGCGTACCGTCACCACCGGCGCATATCACCATTGGCTACTGTAACCCATAGGGCCCAATGACAACCAATGAGGAGTTGCATGGTGGTACTCAACTGCCTCTCGCAATGGTGCACAACGTCAGCGGCATTAACTCATGTCCACCCACACAGGACAGACGGATGCCATTTCAGTGGGGGGTAGGCCATGGCACCTAACTGCATCACAGCACACATAGGCACCATTTGGGCCTATACAACAACATACTGTTTCAGTCACAACATGCAATGCACTGTACATTTTGGAAATGTTGAATACTGACCAGATGCTCATCGTTTTGCCCCCTAGATTGCAACCGCTGCAGATGAATAGGAGATGGAGACAACCCCAGTGTACAGGTCCCTGGTGGACTTGGCAACAATGGAGGACAGGCACATTATCCTCACCTACAGACATGACAGGATCCAAGAGCTGTGTGCCCAGTTAGAGCCAGACCTGATATCTGCTATCCGTCACCCCACTGGGATCCCCCCTCTTGTGCAAGTCCTATCTGTGCTCCATTTCTTGGCAACTGGTTCTTTCAAAGTGACAGTGGGCTTGGCAGCAGGAATATCACAGTCAATGTTCTCAATAGTGCTAACAAGAGTGTTGTCTGCCCTGATTAAACACATGCACAGCTACATAGTTTGCCCCAGGTGGAGGATTTGGCCACAGTGAAAGCTGACTTCTATGCAATGGGACAAATCTCCAACATCATTGGGCCAATTGATGGTACACATATTGCATTTGTCACCCCCCCGGAGAAAGGAACAGGTGTTCAGAAATCAAAAGAACTTTCACTCTGAATGTGCAGATAGTGTGCCAGGCGGACCAGTACATCTCCCATGTCAATGCAAAGTATCCTGGGTCTGTGCATAATGCCTTTATCCTGAGGAATAACAGCATCCCATATGTGATGGCTCAACTCCAGAGGCACCGGGTGTGGCTAATAGGTGAGCCCATGGTCCCCACCCAGTATATGTTGGTGTATGGGTATGGGGTTGGCCCTAAGGGTTAGTGTCTGGCTAACAGGTATCCCTCGATATTTTCAGGTGACTCTGGTTACCCCATTCTCTCATGACTACTGACCCCAGTGAGAAATCCCAGGACAAGGGCAGAGGAACCTTACAATGAGGCACATGGGTGAACAAGAAGACCTAAAGGCCAGGTTTTGGTGCCTCCATCTGACAGGTGGATCCCTGTGCTACTCACCCCAGAAGGTGTGCCAGATCATCGTGGCATGTTGCATGTTGTACAACCTTGCCTTACGTCGCTAGGTGCCTTTTCTGCAGGACGATGAGGCTGGACTTGGCTGTGTGGCAGAAGTGGAGCCTGTGGACAGTGACGAAGAGGAGGCAGAGGATGAGGATGTGGACAATAGAACATCAATCATATGACAGTATTTCCAATGACACACAGGTGAGACACTGTAACTTCACCTTCCATTGAGAGTTTTGAATTGTAAATTGTCACTGGCAGGTGACTGATATTCCCAATACTACGGCCACTTATTGTACCCTTTGACATGTCTATTTACAGATATATGTGCCCCACTCTGGCTCGTGGTGTATTGACTGCAGCAAAATACAGGTCATACCTATGTCTACATTAGTGTACAGCTGAATTGCAATGTCTACAGATTGTTAAACAAATATATAGTTCTATCAATTGACTGACTCAATACTTGTATTTTTTACAAGGGTGTTTATCTGTGCGCTAGTACGTGGATGAGGTATTGCTATAGGCTGAGGGGGTGGTGGAGGAGAGTCCAGGTAAAAGTTCCAGTCTGTCTGTATCACAGGTGCATTGTCCAAGGGGGCATGGGAAGGGGAGCAATGGCAGTTCAAGGTGGACAGGGTGACAGAGTGGGACACAAGGGTGACAATCAGGAGAGTCTAATTTCCTGGCGGGATCTTTACAATGTTTTCTGACTTCTCCCTGGATTGCAGGGACTGTTTGCGGGGTAGTTCTCCTTCGGCAGGGGGTGGGGTGTTGGTAGCCTGTTGTTCCTGTGGCAAGCCTCCTGTCCTCTAGCATCAACGGAGGTGGAGGGCTGTTCATCAGTGTGGCTAGTGTCAGGGGCCCATTGGTGTGCGACTGCTTCCCACATGGTGTTGGCCATGTCTGTCAGTACCCCTTCAATGGTGACCAGGGTGGTGTGGATATCCCTCAGGTCCTCCCCGATTTAGTTTTTTGTAGGGTTTCAAAGACTTCAAAGACACAACTGGGTATAAATACTGGACCTTATAAACCAACTCCTCAATATAATTCATGACCTGTTGATACTCTGTCAGGAAGAAGGACTGATGTGCTGCTGAAAGGACTACCACTGTGCTGGACACTGGACACCTGCCCTTAGGGGCTGTTAGCCTGCTGTGCTGACCTACTGCCCTCGTGCCTCGATGAGAATGATTGGACCTCCATCTCTTGAACTTTAAACCAGAACCCCAGAGTGACCCTAAGGGCTAGTTGGCTGGCCTCCTGATCTGAAACCTCAGGGACACAACAGGCTTCCAACAACCTGGCCCCCACACCTGGACTTTGCCCTTCTGTGAATCAACTCTGCCAAGTGATGGCACCCCATTCCTGGACCCCCGGAGGTAGGCTTAAGTTGCTCTCCCAACCCCTGTGATCCAGTAGAACTAAAGCATCTCGTCTGCAGTGCAGAACAAAGCCAAATAGAAGAAAGGCTTTGCACTGTTATGTGGACTGAACAAGTTGCAAAAACTCACATTGCATGCAGGCCATCGGAACTGCCATGGCACAACGCCTCCTTGGCATGGGTCTTCCCATCGCTCGTCGACGGCAACCTCAATGATGACACTAGACTCACAGATCCTCTGAACTGACATATTGCCTTGACTGTAATACACATTGTTAGACCTGACAGCTTTAGGGAGGTCACCCCTAACTTTTTACCTGCCTCCCTTCACTTTTTGGACACTCTCTTGCTGGTTTTAGGAATCTGCGCACTTATGGGAGTATTTACCCGTGTGGGGTTCCCAAAGAAGGTTGTGCCTGACAGAGGCACAAACTTCATGTCCGCATACATAAAGTGCATGTGGGAGGAGTGTGGGGTAACCTACCAGTTTACCATCCCTTACCATCCTCAATCCAATGGGCTTGTTGAAAGATACAACAAGACCCTAAAAGGCATGATCACTGGCCTACCTGAGGCCATGAGGTGTAAGTGGGAAGTCCTCTTGCCATGCCTTCTCTTTGATTATAGGGAGGTGCCCCAGAAAGGGGTGGGGTTCAGCCCCTTTGAACTTCTCTAATTTCACCCTGTCAGGGGACCACTAAGCATAGTGAAAGAGGGATGGGAGAAAGCTCCCAAGAAAACCTCCCCAGGATGTGGTCAGTTACATGCTGGCCCTCCACAAAACAAACCCAGTATGTCTGGAAGCAGGCCAAGCGTAACCTCGAGGCCAGTCAAGAGGTGATGAAGGAGTGGTATGACTGGAAGGGCACTCTGGTTGAAATCTCGCCAGGTGACAAAGTTTGGGTAATGGAGTCAGTAGAGCCTAGAGCTCTCCAGGACTGCTGGACTGGCCTATTTGATATCAATGAGCGGAAGGGTGAGGCCACTTACTAGTGGATCTCAAGACCCCTATGCTCCCCCTAAGGGTTCTCCACCACAACTGACTATAGACTCATTTTGAGAGGTCTGAGGTCAGTATGCTCCTTGTAACAGATGAGGGCACGGAAGAGGAGCGTGAGCCTCTCCCCGACCTCTGTTCTGCCAAATAAGGTGATGGGTCAGTGGAGGGTGTCAATCTCTTTCACTCTCTGACTCTAAATCAGAGAGGAGCTGTTGGAGCAGTTCTCTTCCCTGATATCTCTCGCTCCTGGCCTCACACACTTGTGTGTCCATAACATTGACACAGGAGACAGTCCAACTGTGAAAAATAAAATGTACAGGGTGTCAGACAAAGTGAGGTCCAGAATCAAGGATGAGGTTTCCAAGATGTTGGCTCTTGGGGGGAGAAGTCCAGCAGTCCCTGGTCCAGCCCAGTGGTGTTGGTTCGCAAGGTTGCTGCTCCCGGTGCCAAGCCAAAACTTAGGTTCTGTGTGGACTACCGGGGTCTCAACTCTGTCATGAAGACAGATGCTCCCCCCATCCCCCGAGCTGATGAGCTCGTAGACAGGCTTGGCGCTGCCAAGTCCCTTAGTACCTTTGACCTCACGTCAGAGTACTGGCAGATCGCATTCACTAAAGGGGCTCAAGTGAGATCCGCTTTCTCCACTCCCGAGGGACATTACCAGTTCAAAGTTATGCCCTTTGGATTGACAAATGCCCCTGCTACCTTCTAACGGTTGATTAACAGGGTCCTAGATAGCAAGGATGCCTTCTGCACAGCCTACCTAGACGACATAGCGGTCTATAGTTCCAGCTGGGAGGAACACCTGTTCCACCTCAAGGAGGTGCTTCAGGCCCTGCAACAGGCAGGCCTGACCATCAAGGCCAGTAAGTGCCAGATTGGGCAGGGTTCGTGGTGTACTTGGGACACCTAGTAGGTGGTGGCAAGGTGCAGCCATTTCAGGCCAAGATTGAAACTATCAAGGCCTAGAACACAAACAGAGGTGAGAGCCTTCTTAGGCCTCACAGGATATTACCGTAGATTTGTCAAGAGCCATGGAACCATTGTGTCACCCTTGACAGAACTTACTTCCAAAAAGCAACCTAGGTTTGTGAATTGGACAGAGGCTTGTCAGAAAGCTTTTGACTCCCTGAAGAAAGCCATGTGCAAGGCCCCCGTGCTCAAGGCCCCTGACTACTCCCAGGAATTTATCGTGCAGACAGACGCTTCAGAGCATGGCATAGGGGCTGTTCTAGCACAGCTGAATGAGGAGGGCCTAGACCAACCAGTAGTCTTTATTAGCAGAAGACTATTACCACGGGAACAGAGGTGGAGTGCTATTGAGAGAGAAGCATTTGCTGTGGTCTGGGAATGGAGGAAGCTGAGACCATACCTGTTTGGGACTCACTTCCAGGATCAGACAGACCAGAGGCCCCTCAGATAGCTCATGCAGATGAGGGGCGAGAATGCTAAACTCTTGTGGTGGTCCATTTCCCTACAGGGGATGGACTTTACGGTGGAGCATCGCCCGGGGATTGACCACGCCAACGCTGATGGTGTCTCCAGATACTTCTGCCTTAGCGATGAGAGCTCCCATGAAGTTGGGAGGCTCTCCCCACTTTCAGCTGGGAGGACACATGTTTGACCTGACAGCCTTAGGTAGGTCACCCCTAACTTTTTGTCTGCCTCCATCCACTTTTTTGACACTGTTTTTGCTGGTTTTAGGACTCTGCACACTTTACCACTGCTAACCAGTGCTAATGTGCATATGCTCGCTCCGTTAAAACATGATGACATTGGATCATACCCAATTGGCTTCTTTAGTTTACCTATAAGTCCCTAGTAAAGGGCACTATGTGGGCCCAGGGCCTGTAGATTGATTGTTACTAGTGGGCATGCAGCACTGATTGTGCCACCAACTTAAGTAGCCCCTGTGCTTAGGGAGCCTTGCACAGAAGGAACTATGCAGAGTGGGTGGTGGCCTGGAGTAGGCCTCATGAGATGGGTGTACTCAGAGGAGCGATAGTCAGTGTGCTTATTGTATTTCGACTGTAGGGACACACCAGTACATGTCAACATCAGTGTGCTTACTGTCTTTTCACTGTAGGGACACTCCATTCAATGTCAAAGGGAACGAGAGGCCTAGGCCATAACTCAGGTCTCCTAGGGCCCACAGATACCAGAGTCACACCAATGTACACTGTAACCTGTATGAAACGAATGATGCAGTAGGTTACAAAAGCACAGTTGTTCAATTTGTGGGTAATCCAGGAATGTCATCTTTCTCTGGCTCAGCTCTGGATTAGGGTCAATTACTGCTCTATCCAGCTGCCTGAGCAGGACATTGCATCAATCAGACAGTTCTCTGCCACTGCCAGGAAATGGGTGGATAAACTCTGAAAGGAATGTTAGGAAGGAGGAGCTGAGATTCAGAGCACATGTGGCCCAAGCTCCTGGACGACACCATTTTTGAGCTATCCCAGAAGTCTGTGAAGGAAAAAGGGGACAGGGTCAAGGAAGTGATGTGGCACATTAGGATTGGCCAGAGGTGTAGGCCTGCTGGACACTTCTGGCCCCACTTAAAAGGTCCTGCACAGGGGAGAACTCTCTCTCTTAGCTGTGCTTTACTGCTGGACCCTGAGACAGCAGATGGGCATCATGGACATCTGGAAAGATGAACTCCCTGACTGTCCCTGAAGGACTTCAGGCCCTGTGTGTAATCAAGAAGTAATCTAACAGTAATCCAAAAATAATATTTACTGTTTAAGATATTTAAACATGTCTCTATGTGTTTCTTGTGATTCTGATTTGAGTAATGATACTGTTAACCACTCTCTTGCACAGTAGATGTTCTTGTTTGTCACATTTTGCTGCTTTCACTCTACATTACAGGCAAATTTTGCAGTGGGATACCAGGGATTGTTTTGCCATGTGGTTTGTTGGAGTATATTTCCCCTAGGGGGAGACATTACACAATGTCATCCAAGCGTAATTCCATCAATTTGTGTATATTTGTTAAATAGTTACATAATATTTTGTAGTGTGTGTGTAATAAATGTAATTTTACTTTGTCAAAAGAAAAATCACAGACTGAACAATAATTTATTGAGTGCCATGCTTGTGTGCTCGTGAATGGAGATTACTAGCCCACACCACCTCCCTTGAGTAAGCCGTGGACTTCTTTGAAAAGCTACCATATGAGAGTCAAGCACTACAATGAGGTTTTGGTTCCCAGTGGTGGTCTTGTGCGGACCCATTACTTGTGCAGGCCACACAACTAATGACCCACCTTCCAACAAGTATTATTCTCTTAACATTTCTCATAGGACAGCTAAAGCCATCTTCAGTGAAAATAGCTTTTGACTTATAGAAACAGTGAAGAAATGCCAACACTAACAAGGCTATTCACAAAGGTAATCTACACCTGTGAGTTACTTACACATGCTTTCGAGTAACTTTACCACTCTTGGCTGTTCACAAAATCAGAGTGTAAAATTACTCAAAAGTGTGGACTTATGTATAGCCACCCCCTTGAAAAAGTGGTTAAATATGAGTGCAAGTTGCTACTGCCAAAAAAGTAACAAAAGTAAGCCCAGGGTTAAACATGGCTCCCTATGTGCAACACCCTCCCATTGAAAAAATCGAGGTAGGGGCTTAAAATACATCCCTATAGAGCATAATGCACTGAATTGTAGATTTCATTTCATTTAATTTCATAAGGATATTCCTGGAAAATGTATGTCTCTCAGTGGCAGGAGTAATGAGAAAAATTGTTCCCCTTGTTTCTCCCACTTTCAATGTTTGCAACTTTGAGCAGCACACATACATCATGGCAAATGACTTTAAATATAGTTTTGCACTGTAAGGATCCTCGTATGCTTCCCACAACGCATGCGCCCTTGCACTATGTCGCAACAGTATCTGTTTTGGTGCATGGAAACCAAACGTGCATCTGTGCAGTGGAGAGCATAACAGCACTACATCTTAGTAGATATGGTGCAGTTCCCTTTCCATTCCATACAAAAAAGTGCAGCATCTTTACTTGTTGTGCTGCATTGCGTTAGTTCTATGGAAATCCAGGCCATGGAGTCTTCCTTTAGTGCTGACACCATATTGATTCAGATTCTCAAGAGGGAAGCTGTAAAAGAGAAGGCATCTTATTAAGACATCCTAGCAGAATGTCACAGGACCAAATACATATGAATCAGGCAACTGAAATCTCCACTCAACTACAAAGATTTGTATTCTATGAAGAAAAGAGGTAGATGTTACAGAAGTGCCTACAAATTCCACATCAGCTAGCTAAGCACACCTCCAAGGAGTCACAGGTAAGGCAATTTATTTACACACCTAGAAGAGAGATAAATGTAATGCCCGTGGGATACTATGCACACTTTGCAACCAACTACTGCAAGGGGACCATCCTGGCATGGAATCATTTTGGAAAACAATCATCTGGGCTATGCATCCAAATGAATTTTCTTAGGCTGAAATTCAGGGAAGGGGCCAAGAAGCTCAGAAAGAAAAACCGGTGGCCCCAGAGATTGCTGAGCAGAAGTGTCAGATCTATCTATATCTAAAAATATATGACATTGGAAACATCATCTGTCATCTGCCCAGGGGAGCAAAAAAGAAAAGTGATCCCAGGTGTTATAAAGAACTTTAAAAAGTCACATAGAATCTTTTTGCATTCCTTTCCTGTTAAATAAAAAAAAGTAAACCTTTTCCTTGAAGAAATAATTTCTAATAAAAAGGGAAGAGTTTAAAAATGTTTTTGTTGAGCACCCATCACAAATACTAATAAAAAGTAGAACCAACTAGTAAAATTCATAACAGTTATTGGCCATGCACAGCAGGTTGAGTGTAGAGCATAGATATAGCTAAGGCCCTGGAGCCAAGTTTTAATGCACACAGCCCTACGAGTTGCTGGGGACTCGGCCATGTTGCCTACTGCTGCTAGGGTTGGCATCGAAGAGTGAGTTGAAAGCAGGGCAAACTTTGAAACAGAGCCAACGTCTGCTGTGCTCTTGAAACGTATAGTGTTTGGTCGTTTCTATGTTGTTTTATTTACTCCTATATTGTGTGGGTGCATGTTTTTCCTTCATGGGACATCAACTGCACTGGTGTGTGTCTCTGTTTTTGTGTATCAGCTGCTTTGGTATATTTCTTCATTCACTCACTTGAGTATGTATAAAGTGGATATCATTGTCCTGCATCTGCCATACATTCGTCATTCCGTTCTCCCTCACATTTTTAAGCCGTGATTTACCATCTCCGCTGCATTTCCATGTAATGTTCCTATATTTACTCTACAAGAGAAAAATGTGTAAACATCTTGTTTGTGGTTGAATTTCAGCATGGGTTTCCAGGCATTTCGGAATGCATCTGCATGCTACGTGTAGGTGTGGATGTATTTTTCATTACTCCAGTGCATTTTGCCATTATTTCCTTGTAGTTCGCACTATGAACATAACGCCCAAGACTGTGCCATTACTCCAATTCACATAAACAAGATGTCTACTCGGGGACAAGTACAGCAGTAACATTACTTCTATGCGACCACCGATTAAATAACTCAGCCCAACAGAGTCCTAAATTATATATATATATATATATACATATACCTAACTGCAACACTATTCTTTGAGACACTCCCTTAACCATGGCTTTAATGTTGCTTGTCAGACCATGTTATTTTCTCCTGGACACACACACCAATAGTTCTAGTTCTTAAAAAGATGACAAAAGTTATACGTGTTGTAATGGGCCAATTTCTGTAACAGACTTGGGGCATATTTAAGAGCCCCTAGCACCACTGAAGGTTAATGATGCGGTGGCGCAATGCCCTGCGCCGTATTTACAAGGTGGTGTTAAGCCACTTAAGGGCAGATTTTATAGAAAGTGGCGCTGCACCGAGTGCAGAACCACTTTCCCTGGGCCCCTTAGCACCTCCCTACTGCTACCATGTGTGTGCCATATTTAAAATACAGCGCACCATGGCGAAGGGTAGGGGGCAATGGCATCATTACTCATGATGCTATTGATGCACTCTGCAGGAGTAGCACCAAAATATTGGCGCTACTCCTGCAGAGTACATTGGACCCCATTCTAAAGAATGGAAGGCCGCTTTTAATGCCTGCTCTTGAGCAGGCGTTAAAAGTGCAGCGCAGTTAAAAATTATGCAATTTTTCCAGCTCCCCTAACGGGAGGATGCCCCTATTGCATGCATTATGCCTGGTGCAGGCATAATGTAGCTAATAGGGTTACAGGGTGGCCCTGTAAATAAGGTGCAGGGATTTCGGCCTCATTGGGCCACATTAACATCAAAAACAATTACGTTAATGTGGTGCAAGGAGGCGCTAGGGCATTATAAATTTGCCCCTTATTGTGGCATAATGCCACCTTGAAAATATGCCTCCCTTCACATGCAGCACTTTGTGTGGAATGGGTGTGCAATGGGTGTTGCTGTGGGTGTGCCACAGCAACACCCATTGTATTTTGATTCTGCTCCAAACTTATGAGTTTTCATAAACCTGAGACAGTGCCAAAATCTAACACTACGCTTTCATTTCTCCTTGTTTTTGCTCTTTCTATGTGTGCTGCACTTTGCAGCACACATAGAAAGAGCCAATCGCCATTTAATATTGTTTTAGTGCGGGAACGTGTTCCTCCCTGCACAATAACAATATCCCCCTAAAATATAGTCATCCTTGCACTAAGGTGCAAGGGTGGCTGCGTTGGCGTACGGCAGCAAATTTAGTGCCGGTGCAGGGGGAAACACAGGGGTGCACTGTATTCAATTAAATATAGCGCAGCCGTGCATTGTGTAAATGATGGTGCACAATGCTGCCAAATTTGGCGCAGCACCGTGCACTGTCATTTTCCATTAAAGCTGGCCCTTGATTGTTAGGATAGCTGATTGCATTCTTCTGCATAAGATTAGTAGTTGGGTTGTGGAAATTGTATCATTTCTGACCTTCAATATGGTTTCAAATTGGGCTACGCTAAACTGAACAACACCTGAACTTGCACCGTTTTCATTCACAAACTAACCTACAAAAACAAGGCTTTATAGAACTTAGGGCCATATTTATACTTTTCGATGCACAACGCAGTTGTGCGTCAAAAAATCTAACGCCATTCTGAAGCGCCATGCGGGCGCCGTATTTATTCAATGACGTTAGCCGGCGTTAGCTGGCGGAGCTGCCTGGTGTGTGTTAAAAAAAAATGACGTACACCAGGCAGCGCCGGCGTAGGGGAATATGGAGCTTGGGCGCCAAAAAATGGGGCAAGTCAGGCTGAGGCAAAATATTCGCCTCAACCCAATTTGCGGCATTTTTTTTTACTCCCAACCCCTGTCTTAGCAAAGACAGGAGTCATGCCCCCTTGCAGAATGGCCATGCCCAGGGGACTTCTGTCCCCTGGGCATGGTCATTGGGCATAGTGGAATGTAGGGGGGCACAAATCAGGCCCCCCAATGCCACTAAAAAAAAAAAAATTACTTACCTGAACTTACCTTATGTTCCCTGGGATGGGTCCCTCCATCCTTAGGTATCCTCCTGGGGTGGGCAAGGGTGACAGGGGGGGTCCCTGGGGGCATGGGAGGGCACCTCTTGGCTCCTTCCGAGCCCACAGGTCCCTTAACGCCTGCCCTGACCAGGCGCTAAAAAACGACGCAAAAGCGGCTGGACGTCATTTTTTTGGACCCGCCCACTCCCGGGCGTCATTTTTGCCCGGGAGTGTAAATACGGCGCACATGCCTCGGAGTCACTTTTTTAGACGGGAACGCCTACCTTCGATATCATTAACGCAAAGTAGGTGTCCACGCAAAAAAATGACGCAAACTCCATGGACTTTGGCGCTAGACGCGTCTAACGCCAGAGTATAAATATGGAGTTCGTTTTGCGTCGAATTTGCGTCAAAATAAACTACGCAAATCCGGCGCAAACGGAGTATAAATATGCCCCTTAGTTCTACCTTTGCCATGTGCATTACAGCAAGCTTCAGTCTATCATGTTTTCACTAGGGATAGATATTAGTATTGTTATTGTTCTGCTTCCCCTCCATTCAGAACTTATACCTAGAGTCTGATATGGAACTGGAGAGAATGTACTGAATTTTTCATCTTAATGGGTGGGTCAATTAAGGATGTATACTGGCTCCTTTCCAGTTTAGTTTATATATTATCCAACTAAAGAATGTCTTGATTTCAGATAGGATAAATATATGCTGCCACCTCCCCATCCCAGCACTGCCTTTTGCTGATGATGTTGTCCTATTCTCTAGAAATGCCAAGGGCCAGCTTTTAGGAAACTTAGGGCCAGATGTAGGAAGGCATTAGCGCCTCACAAACAGCGAAAAACGCCGTTTGCGAGGCGCTAATGCCCTCACGGTACCGACTCGCAAAATGTGTTTCAGACTCGCAAATAGGAAGGGGCGTTCCCTACCTATTTGTGAATGCTCCCAATAATATTTGACCACTGCTACTCTGAAAAAAACCGAAACAAAAAGGTTTCGGTATTTTTTTCTATTTGCAGCTCGTTTTCCTTTAAGGAAAACGGGCTGCAAAGAGAAAACAAAACTGCTTATTTAAAAGGAGTCACGGACATGGTGGTCTGCTGTCTCCAGCAGGCCACCATCCCTGTGAGTGCCTAGACTCGCTATGGGGTCGCAAACTGCGACCCACTTCATAAATATTTATGAGGTGGGTCTTTGCGACCCCATAGCGAGTCGCAGAAGGTGTCTGAGGCACCTTTCTGCATACCAATTTGCGAGTTGCAAATTGCCAGTCGGAAGGACTCGCAATTTGCAACTCGCAAATTGGTTTCTACCTACATCTGGCCCTTAGCGTCACCTGTGCGCCATATAATGTGATGTAAAAGCGGCACTAACCTAGCGCCATATTTATATATTGTCACTAGACCTGTCTAGCAACAAAATATCAGAGTTTGAGTTATTTTTTGGGAACGCCACCCCACCTTGCGTCATTTAGCGACAATGATATGCAAGGTAGTATTTCCCTCTCAAAAAATGACACTAGCCCTCCAGCGCCATATTTACTGTCCAATGCAAAAAATGACACATATTAAGGAACCAGTCCCAAAAAATGGTGCAAAGTCCAATTAGGGTCAAATTTAAATGCCTTGTTAGACCAAGCGTTAAAATGAGGCCCACACACTACTACATAAGGAAAACACACTGAAGGAGCATTGGCACCCACCTGGACAACATAGAACTGTTAATGCTCCAGTTTGGCACACGCTGCAGACAACAGTAATGACAACAGGATCTAGCAGCACCACCGCAGCAACCCCAAACACCACCATAGCAGCCACAAATGCAGCGCAGAAGGAAGGAGAGGATATTTCGATATTGCACAACCATCCTTGTGCTCAGGTAATAAGATGTCTTTAGGAACTACCGCCTGAAGCGGGAGACTATTGTAGGCCTACACCTCACACCACACCACATATGTTTCCCCAAAACATAGCAACTGCAGCAGGAGATCAAGTAAGGTTTCTATCATTTAGATGGGTTCCTGCATGTGCAAGGTGCAATGGACTGCACCCATATCCAACTTGTGCCAGCTGCTGCAACAAACACCTCTACAGGAACTGCAAACACACATATTCTATAAATGTACAGGCCATTGTGGACCACCGTGGGCTTTTTACAGACATCCTAGCCAAATATCTGGGTAGTGTCCATGATGTCTACATATTTCAGCACTCCACCATCAACAAGTGGTTACAGGATGGACAACATGGCAATGGCCTGCTTGTAAGTAAGCCACCATACCAATCATTACATAGACAACACACCAAACTAGTAGGACATACAATACAGACACCACACTAAACACACATGGACAGGGGAACACAGATGCACAGACAACAACACATATACCACATGCCACACTATACAGCATTCAATGCACATCACACACATATACACCCATATGTATATAATACAGCCACAACCTGACTGGCACACCATGTGAAGGGCAGATGGAGCTATGTCCCCTTTATATACAGAATCTGAGCCCAAACTACTACAAGTGTCCACTGGATGACAACTAAATACAGATCCCACACAAGTTACACCGAACAAGAAATAGCTCAGCAATGTGAATGCAATTGGCTATGTCAATGTAAAGAAAGTCACATATAGGCACAGGCCCATATTTGTCATGGTGTAGAAGCCTCCAGCAGTACCAATATCAAATGCCATCCAAGTGTTGCCATCACCAACTACATGTCACCTAAATATACCAGATGTACCCTTTGTGTCCACCTTCATCTGTCTGGTGCATTGTGCTGCACTCATAGGAATGCAACAGCTCAGATGGATAGCTGTAACACCTGCACTGAGCAGGTGTGACAAGGGGGAACACCATTGGCATCAATGGACCATCATGGACTGGTCAAGGTAAGGGACAATAGTATTATCCTAACTCTGCACTGTATATTAATGGTGTTATGTACTGCGATTTCTATTGGCCCCAACCTTGCCACATGATGTGCTGTCTCACAAATATAGCACACACATGTTGACTGTGGAGTGTGCTCAGGGTCACAAGACAAGTGGAGCAGCAATGGGTGCTGAACCACTCTCCACACATATACCCATAGCCAGGAAGGATCAATAAAAAGGGAGAATGCACCACCACATGAATGTGTGTGTGAAATTTAGGCAGAGTCTAGCACTTTCAATGTACATTCTTACACTCATGTCACACAATTGTGTTGTCTAGACATATGCCTGCAGTTGATCTGGAAATACATTTGAAGACTGTAGGGCCTAGGAAGGGAAGGGTTAGCAATTATATTCAATGGTTGATATGTTTCTGCTAGGTAACCTGCTATAGTCTGCATGATACCATCACACACCACATATGAAAGCACAAATTTCATTAACACTCATATGTCTGACTAAGAGAAAGTGACCTACTCACAACAATACCTTACAATGTCTAGGTATCCCACATCACAATTCGGTTTGGGATGTGCTTGTAAGTCTAGCAATGTCCAAACATGTAACAGACCCATCCTAAATTGTATGGGTGAAGAAGGAGACCGAAATGTTGCATGTGGCAACTCAAATAGTCATAGCTGACATGACTTCATACAACAACAATATACACCCCTGGTGGAAGTGACATAGCTTCTGTATTACAGATGTGAGTGCCCATGTACACCAAAGGATGTAGTAGAACAGCTGAGAGACTCCCTCATACACTTGGAGACACAACATCGGGAAGTCACTTGGACACTACACAAGTGCTGTGGCTGGTGTACTATTATGTGTGTGTGTATAGAAGTCATGTAACCTAGCAAGGCAGGCAGCCTAGAGGGAATGCAGAGGTGCCTCAGTCCAAATAAGGACAACTTAGCTGCCATCAGAGGCACCCACTCCTTGCTACTTGGACTACATCAGTCCCTGACTGACATAGCTGCTGTAATAAGGCAGAGGCTTCAACAATTGCCCTCCCAAAGTGACAGCAGCATGATGGACAACAGGCTGGGGGCTATACAAAATACCCTGGAGTCCATACAGCGGGACGTGGCCTCCCTCAGGGAAAACATGGCTGCCTTGCATTGTGTGAAGCTATGTCAATGAGACCAGGAGCTAATTACATGTGTGGCTAACTGTCAGACACAATGCCACTCACTAGGACTCTAACATGAAAAAGGTGACTGATGGTGTTGTTGGCTACAACCAACTTACAGGGCCTTAAAAGTATGTAATGAAAAGATATTCAGTTGACATATGGCACTATTGGGTCAGAACCAAGTGTCTGGAATTTTCCCTTATGAGAGCACCAGTACAACTAATATGTGCAGAACAAAAGAGACAAATTTCATCACAAACGGGCAGCTGTCAGTGTGCCAGGATACATACCCCAAATAGGTTTCAGAAATATGTGCCACTCTTTACAGCATTTCCTCAGACAGACTTCACTGATGACAGTTGAAGTCCCATACTTACCTGTCAAAGATTCTGTATACATACACAATGTGAATGTCAGGAACTGGGGATGATGAATGTTTTGAGTAGCTGATGTTATATTGCAGCCAATCTGACAGCTCCTTAGTCACAGGGGATACACATAGGCAATACAGTAGCATACCCTAAGGCAGTGGTTCCCAACCTGTGGGCCGGGGACCCCTGGGGGTCCGCGAAGCCTCCTCAGGGGGTCCACGACTGCTTAAACGTTTTTATAATATTAGGTCCCAGCTATCAGTAATGACTTAGTGGGGGTCCCCGGGTTCCAAAAATGATTCAGTGGGGGTCCCTGGGCTCCAGGATTGATAAAATGGGGGTCCACAGAAGTCAAAATGTTGGGAACCACTGCCCTAAGGCATACCTCTAACTTAGCCAGTGCACACATGAGAACACCCAGACATTCAATCAACATGGAGACCTAATTATCTAAAACTAACAGGATTTATCGAAACACTAAAACAACACTTAATAACACCCAACCTAGACAGTATCCTACACTAAACGAACCTTTCACAAACTTATCTAAACTTATCCCGCCTGCTATCTATCATAGCCTAAACTTACCTTAAATATATATATATATATATTTTTTTTTCTTTTTATAAACATAGAACCCTGAACCCCCAAAACAAAAAATAATACTAAATCCCACCCTCCCAACTATACTCACTCTATCCTACAATAACTTAATTCTATTTACCTATCCTAACACTACCCATCTATAACCAACTAAAACTGATAACAATAAACAATAGTAGAAGGGAAGGAACTGGGAGGCTGTGGAGCAACATGTTCAGAGCTTCTTCAGCCTTTTCTTACAGAACCTCAGCAACCTGTAATTCCTTGCATTGTCCTTTACTACCTGGTCCAAACTTGCCATTATGGCTGCCATGTGCCTCCTCATGTCTGCTTCATAGTTTGAGGAAGTGGCTGCTGCAGGTGGCTGTTGAGGTGGCTGAGTAGGCATAGGTGCTGATGATGTTGAGGGGGGTGGACCAGCTGAGGCCCCCCCTGACCCGAGATGTTGTGCCCGATATGCCCTGCACAGTTGCGGCCTGTTTTGTAGGTCCCCCTTTTTGAAAGGCAAGCCAAGCCCCCAAAAACGTTTTACGCCGATACCTCCTGGCCATCTTCCAGTACCCTGCCTGTACCTCCATGATGTGTGAGAAACGCTCTGCCCTCTTTTCAAAAGCACGCTTCTGTGCTGTGGTCATTGGGGCAGCTAAAACATGAGGAGAACATGGCATCAATTGCTGCTTTGGGTAGAAGAAGACCAATGAAATGTACACAACATCCTTAGATGACACATGCTCTCCACCAGACATTCCACAACAATGTCAATCTCCAATTCCAGACTAACCTTCCTACCAGCCATCTGCTGTATCGTGTACATGTCACTGGGTTAACGGCTATCAATTGTTGACCATTAGGACCCGGAGATAAGTGGACTTCTGCCTTCTTGCACAACATTTGTGTCATCATACTAATGAGGATCAAATGGCCCAACAAGTCCCAAATCCCTATGCCATAGTCACTAAATTGCTTAATGCATGCATTATACTACATCCCTTGCACTACATCAAGCCTTGAGCAGGCATCATGTATGCAAGGTAGGGTTCACCCATTGGGGGGACAGGAAAAATTGGCATAGGGAATTCTAAGGAATGCCAATGCAGCAATCATGTGTTATTGGTTTAACACCTGCTCAGAGCAGCTGTTATAAGGAGCACACCATTGCTAATATTGGGCTCCTATGTACAGTTTAGAGATAATTTGCATATTGTTTGCCCTAAGCCTGAACAGTACACCTTTATTGTCTACTGATTTTTTACCTATTGCACCCTATCCTGTGGTATGGTGTGCACAATTGTTTTTGCGGTGCACACATGGAGGCTGCATGTGTGCCCTAAGAAGCACAGGAAGAATGGCACTGCACTGGGCGCAGCTACATAATTTCTTCTTATTGAACTACCTGTGCACATGCTTGTGTACCAGGTATAGACTCAGCATGTACATTCTATACACACGTGATGTGACCAAGCTCACTCACAATTATCATGGTGGGTAGATCATGTTGGCAAATCTCCGCACATCTTGGCCCATATTTATACTTCTTTTAGCGCCACATTTGTGTCATTTTTTGACGCGAATGCGGCGCAAGCTTACAAAATACAATTGTATTTTGGACGTTTGCTCCGCTTTTGCATTAAAAAGCGGCACAAATGCAGCGCTGAAAAAAGTATAAAAATGGGCCCTAGTTTGCTGCAATCTGTAGACATGTCCCACATCCATCTGGAGCAGAGTTGCATTCTCATTGTGTACTCAACTGACTTGCACTGCCGCTGTCTCACTTAATATCTGTAGAGTAGTGAGGCACTGGTCATGCAAGTGTCTCCTACATAAGCCCCCTACGGACCTCAACACAAGTACAATGTTCTGAGTAACTTAAAGCAATGTGTGACACACAGTGCTGTAAAAGATGCTGTGAAAAATATGTCGACAACAGGCATGCTAATCAAATAAACAACACCTCAGACACATATCTTGACTGACATAACTGTTTATATGGGCATGCTTCTGTTTTCCACAATTTCATTGCAGCACAGGTTGGCACTTGTGCAATAATCTACATTCTACATCCTCCAAATTCCATCATCTCATTAGCCACACATACCATTTCAACATGGCATTGCACACATTATACCCTCTCACACAAAACCCCGGAATGACACATGTGACGCACAACGTGACACTTCCTGGCTGCATTGGGGTCTTCAAAGTAGGACACCTCTCCAATTGTGTACGGGGAGGTCCACCTGCAAGACATGACAGTAACATTTAGCTTAGTGATTTTTGAACATTTATGTGCACCGACAACTGTTACACGTTCAACTTGATAAGCTAAGTAAGCAAGTCAACTCTGTGTTTGGACTGAACAACTGCCAAACATTACAATTCTGTCTGTAAAACAAAGGGTCAAATAATAGAGGCCATGGCATCACCAGACTGCCCCTGTGGTGCTTTTCACTGCACCATATGTACAAGGATCTGCTATGCAGCTGTTTGCAGGGTAACACCTCCATGTACGTATGGGGCAGCATGACACAGTATACTGCATCAGGGGGGATGCAATGGTTGTTGCAGTGGCTGTTCCATTGTAACACCCATTGCTTTTGCCACTGCCCAAAATATTGAAGACATCTTACGTGTTGGCAGAGCCAAGAGACTAACAACAGCACAAGGGTGGTGTAAGCATAACAAAGTCTTGAGGAATGCATTAATACGTCCTTGTTTCTTGCTTCTTGAATGTGTGCCCCATTTGAAGGCACACACAGTAGAGGTAAAATGCCATGGGTGTTTGCTCATGTACACATAGGTGTCCCTTCCTGCACATTAACAAAATAACATAACAGATTTCTTGGCAATACTATGTAGGCTGCATTATGCAGCACTCATAGAAGTGGCATATTGACGTAGTAGACTGTTTATGCCCAGGAAGGGATACCTTCCTTCACATAGACACTCCCCTCATGACAGACACACTTGCACTGTGGCCCAAGTATGCCTGCTTTGGCACAGGCTGCTGAGTTATGTGCTGCTGCAGGTGCAGATGCAGGCCTGCCCCGTACTCTGGCTAATACAGGGCAGGGCTGTTTTACTAATTCAGTGCAGCGCAGTTCCGCTGATGTTGTCATAGCATTGTGCTGCACCTGTTTCACACATATGTAGCACATAGTAATCACACAAGAACATGCACAGATTTGGCTGCCAGACATATTTATGTGTTTCAGATACATATGTATAACAATATAGGGGGACAGGATACTGACCATTGGCTAAAATATTAACTCTTGCAGTTGATCTATGTGAAGAGGCAACCAACCACTCAGATGCTTGCCTATTTACATACACATAGCACCAACACATTCCTCCATCAAGTGCGTGCCATATGTTACTTATGGCACCTCATGGTGCATTTCAGAACACTGATGTTGAGAACCCTGTCAGTCTGGTTGCACTTGGCATGTTTGGAACCATACCTGAATATGCTACATGTGCAAAGTGGAAATTGGCTACTTGATGACATGGCAACAGTCATGTAATCAACCAGCCTAAGGCAGATATATAAGTTTACTCCAATGAAAGAACAGTGTAACCAAGTTGAGTCTAAATTATTTGGGTGCCACCTACAGCAGGAATACACAGCTTCTATTCCTCAGGCCTGGTTCTGCCGTCATGTGGCACCAGCCTTTCACACTGCCACAATGCTTGCACTTGTCAAATATTTTACATACGGTTAGGTAGTAGTTGCCTTCATTGGCAACATTACCTATAACAATACTTAGACACAGATGTAGCATCATGAGGCATTTACTCCTGCTTACTTATGTGTAAATATCATCTCACACTGCACATGCATGACTCTTGGCACACACACACCCATGACTGATAATACTCCTGCATCACGTTTCCCATTACTTCAGCTTTACTTACCCATTAACACAGTTGTAATGACCATGATGGACATGAACTTTTGTGCTTATGAAACATGTACTCTTGTGCCATTGTACATGTGTGTCTGATATTTGACACTTTATGGGGTATATGTGATACACAATGTACACAAAGAGGAATGTGCAAGCAGTCTGCACTTGGTTGATAGATAAGTTCTCTTAAACGCATTTGCTTATGACAAAAAACATCCTGTCTTGACCCTTGACAGAAGATGCTGCAGTCAACCTTCTGTTCCCGGTCATGCACATGCAAATGAGGATGTTGCAGTGCAAAAGGGGTACTAACTAACTGGTCCACCAATATGAGTCACCAGGTGATCCAGGAGAAATCGCTTTTGTGCAATCAAGTCTGCCCAACTGTGCTTTATTTGGTGGTCGGTACACACAACTCAAAATATCCGGGGTAGGTGGTGGAGAACCTTGCCCCAATGCAGCTTCCATGCCTCTGTTGGGTAGCACTGGATGAACCGGCCACCCAATCTCAACATTATGGAGAGGTAGTGTTTTACCAACCTGATGAACACTTTAGTTAATCGCCACTCATCCTATGTGCTCTCTCCTTCCCTGATGTATTGCAGTTTCACTTCACTGAAATTACAATAGCCCCAAAAATAATAACACACTACCCCACCTAACCCACACTATCCCAACAGACTACACTACTCCAAGACAAGCACCCAACAATACAGTAACAATGACAGGACAAAAACACTACACAAGACACAGAAAATTACAAAATGCACCAGACAGCAACATGATACATCACAAAACTCTCAAAAACCACCACTCCTCGACCAGCACCAGCTCCACACACCCTCTCACATTCAGAGACAAAAAGATTGTAAAGTAAAAGTGAAAGTGAAATCACTGTACCATGTATGCAGCAAGGAAGTCCTGTTTCCCACGTTTTCCGATATGTGCCTTTTTTTTCTTCATATGATGGTCGTGCATGTTTTTTTCTCTTTAAGGCTGACAAGGCCTGTAGACTTGTGATTGATGCACAGGGACCAGAAGTTATTTTGTTGAATAGCTAAGTATGGAGTATTGTCATTTGCGTAAAATAAATTTATGCATTACGGTCATGCTTGGTATTCCTCCCATGAAGGCTGACAAGGCCTTTCAACTTGCGATTGACACGCAGGGGCCAGACGCCATTTTTTTGAATAGCAAAGTGTGGAGTATTGCAGTTTGCATCAAAAAGTTTGACACATGAAAGGAATGCGTGGATTTTGTTGAAAAGTCTGACAGTGCACTCAGATTCACACACCTTGTAACAGGGGCTATGCATGTACACAGTCAGTATGGTATGGCTACATGTGTGTGCATGAGCATTCATATTGTAACGGTAACAATGGAATGTGTTACCATATGTTTGTATGTGTGCGTGATGCTTGTGATGACTGATACCGTTTGCATATGTGCATGTGTTGGTAGTCTTTTTCCACATACGTTACCACATGTATACTGGGAGTGTACAAATGTGATGTAACACATATCTGTGGGTCTACCACATTGTCATGTCTGATTTCCAAATGAACGTTTGATGACATCAATTTAGATATGATTGGCTATGTGTAATAGAGGTTCATGCATATGATACCCTTGACAAATCATACCCAGAGGATGTAGTGGACTACAGCTGGATTGATTTCAAGTAACCCATGGTTCAGGGTTCATGATGCTATACTACACATGTAACAATTTGTTCCCTGTGCATCTATGATGCAGGAGAGGGTGTACTCACATGTGTCAATGAAGGTTGTTATTTGACGTGTGTGTGGAATGAAATGGGTAGTGTAATATCTGTAATGAATGCCAAAGTGGTGTGTTAATGTGATTTGAAACCACACAAATTCAAAACTACACAAATCTATCTTCCAGCATGGACATATGTCGGCCAGAGTTTCATGGCTCTGTAGTCATATCAGTGCCACCTATGTTTCCCTATATGGGAACATATCTGAAGGTAATTTAAGTCTATGTATGATCACGTGATACAAATACAGGTTAATTAGTGGAAGGTAGACATACTCTAAATCACAATACCAGGCCTGTACCATTGAAGTGGTACATGTGTGCAGAGAATTCAAACATATGTGTGGAATATGTGTGGAAGCCACAAACTTGGTACATACAATCGACCACAACATGTTTGTTGTGACTGTCACATACAATTGCATTCAACCCTGTAGCAGGGTTGCAGTCAAGCAATGATGGCACCCTAATCCTCATTGTTCTTTCCCCACACAGACTCATGGTTGCATGTTTTGATGCAAGTTGACGGCTCTCCACTCAGCTCAGTCCACTGTGCACATGCAATCAGGCCCCTGACTGTGTCATGAGACAATTATGCCTCAGCATAGGAGTTAGGAGGTGTTGGACGGGGATCTCCCATCATCCTGATAGGTCTTCAGCAGTGCAATTCACACTCCCCTGCAGACAGACAGCTGCACAAATGTTATCCCATGGCCTTGCATTATTTTTTTCCTTTGGGGTACTTGATGTCG
This sequence comes from Pleurodeles waltl, assembly GCF_031143425.1. Lineage (NCBI taxonomy): Eukaryota > Metazoa > Chordata > Amphibia > Caudata > Salamandridae > Pleurodeles > Pleurodeles waltl. The sequence continues at coordinate 287,299,126 of NC_090447.1, forward strand.
GGTTTACCCTATCATGTAGAGGGGACTGGCTGCTTGTTCGTGTAGGACATGTCTCATCATTTGGCATCGTCTGACACAAATGTTTATACATTGTTTGTATTTTCCATATGTGGCTTAGTTAGGGAATGTATCCCTAGTGTAACTTGTTTATGTTTTCCGACCCAGGGGACAGATGATGTCATTTGTCACTCCCTTCTGTCAGCAGAGTATGCAATGGGCAACTACATTGTTGTTGTTTTTGAAAACATGAATGGGTTATATACTGAACTAGACATCCACTATGAATAAATAGTAACATTGTTGTGTTGCACAGTCAGTACTGGTCTATGTGTTTACAGTCTCCAATATTATTGGCATATCTTGTTTGGAACAGATTTGGTCCTACCTTGCTGGCATTCTTTAGGCTGCTTACCCTTTGTGCACATCTTCTGCAGCATCATTGTCTGGTTATACATGGACAGGATGCTACATGTGACTTATGTAATTTGAAGATGTACACATCTTCTTCTACTGACTGCGTGATAGTTTCCCTCCTATTTGCAAGATGCAGCACACATGAGAAGGACAATGACATGATGAGGATGGAAAACATTTTGCCTTGTTGCACTATCCTGACACCACCCCTGGGGTTGTATTGACTTTAGTCACAGTCTCTGGTGAACATGCTGTCTTGGATCTTGGGTAGCACCAATATGCAATGGGTGTTGTTATGGCATAGCCACAGCCACACTAGTTGCACGCCCCTTCTAGGCAATGTGCTGTGTGTGTAGGGGGCAAATCTACAAGGTGGTCAAAGTGCGTTGCTCCACCAGAGAGTCACAAAAAGTGAGGCCTGTGTGGCGATGGGGCCTTTTGAATCTGGCCCTATGTGCCCTGATGAAACCCTTAAGCATGCATTGAGTGTGTCCTATGTGCCTCCGCCTTCTTCTTCTTCCAGATAGTCCCCCCTGCAACTTACCCTGCATTTGTGGAAGTTCTTGGTAGTCTGCGCTGTCCTGCAATTCCAGTGAGCACCTCCTCTGAGATGACCGCTGCCACCATCTCCTCCAGCTTATCCAGGTCCTCCACCTCCAATCTGCAGTGCTGCCTTTCGATCCTGGACAGTTTCTCCTTAGTTCTGTGCTTACAATCGTGCAAGCGCTATTTGCAATCAGTGACACTCCTCTTCACCTTTGCCACACTGTTGACTTTATCTACTCTTGTCTTTCATTTAGCCTTCCTCCTATCTATTGGTAATTTGGAGGTGACAAAGAGCTGGTGTTGGTCTCCATCGCCTCTCTGACCAAGAGGTCTGCTTCTTCTCACTAAAGCGAAACTTCTGCTTCCTCTTCTTCTTATCCTGGGACTTTGCTGGACCCTCCTGCCTGGTACTTGGCTGATTGGGGTCTCTCTTAGCCTGCATTATCCATCTTGTCTTCCCAAAAAAACATTTTCTTGCTGGTGTGTTTTTTTATTTTAAGCTAATGCTGTTAAATGTGGCGCTAACCTGTTTTACATAAAAAAACATGCTGCAAAACGTTCTAACACCATTTCTGCTGCATTAGCATCATGTTTACTTACGGCATGTCACAATGGTTAGCGTCATAGTTTTTATGCTAACCATTCCTTAGCGCCATTGTTCGTCATTTTATCAATATGGAGCACAGATGGTGCTAGGGAATGGCACTGGCTTGCGGTCATTTGTTTTTTACGCACAACTGCACTAGCGCAGTTGTCCGTCATTTTTCTTAAATATGGGATAACGTTTCTGAAATAATTATTAGACTTAATTATTTCATTTATGGACAGTCTGGAGCTAAATTCAAATTTTACTAAATCACATATTCTGATTATGGGCCATAAATCTACTAAGAGCAGAGTTTAGGAAATTAAGGAATGACTTATTGGTAATGAACAGTCTCTTTCTTATATGGGGTACTTTTTGACTCTGTGTATTAAACTATTAAAATACAACTATTTTGCAAATCTATTGCAACAGAGATTGATTTTGCATCAAGTTTTAGTAATAAGCTCCTCTAAGCGCTGATTAAAATCTATCAAGCTAAATGTATTGCCATTGCAATATATAACTCTTATTATTTGGAGTTATGTTAATACCCGAGTTGGAAATGACCAGCTTTTGCACTGTGTACTCCCAGATTTTTGCCTTCACTATTCATCCTGGCATTATAACTCTATATACTTTAACACTACTAACCAAGGCTAAAGTGCCTGTGCTTTGCTTTTCGACATGATGAAATTGGCATAGCCCAACTGGCATATTGAACTAATCTGTAAGTCCCTAGTGTATGGGATGAAAGTAAACCTAAGGCCTGTGCATTAAAGGCTACAAGTAGACTGCAGCAACCATTGTGCCAGCCACTGCAGTGTAAACGTCCCTGCAGGAATGCATTTATAGCCTGACGGTGAAGGATAAAAGTACAAATTCAACATGTCAAAATAACCTCTTTTGGCATGCTTAAACCTTTCTTCTAAATATTAGAAAATCACAGATAATTAGGCCTTACTGCCCAAAGGCAGTTTGCATTATATTTTTTTTAAAAAGTAGGATATATAAATGTGTAATAACAAACAGATTCTTACAATGAAAAGGCTATTTGCCCTGTAGTAGTGTTGACAGTTTCAAAGGAAAGCATTGGGATAGAATATTACTTTTGGACAAGGCCTTTCTACAGGGTCACCCTATATTTTTGTCTTCCTTTCTGAACCTGTTTTTGTTAGATTTTAGGAATCTATACACTTTATTCCAACTAATCAGTGTTAAAATGCTTGTGCCCTGCTTCTAAAATTGGTAGAAATTGTGTTTACCTGATCGGTCTATTTAATTTAAAGCCACTAGTACATGGTACTACACATACCCAGGGCCTGTTACTTAAATATTTCTAGTGGGTGGTAGGACTCATTGTGCCATTGACTAGCACAGTAAAGCATGTCTCTGATTTGCCATGGCGTCCTGTTGGGGCAGTTCTAAAGCTTAATTTCTACCTAGCAAAACAAACTTTTTTGCCAGGCCTGAACCTTCATTTTTAATACTTATATGATACTTCTAGGTTAGGCCCTAAAAGCTCATAGGCAGGGTGCATGTTATGTAAAACGTAGGACATGTGTACTTACAATGTACCTCTCCAGACATTGGAAAACCGCTAAAATAATGTTTCACTTCAGCCAGGCTAGCTGCCCTTTAAACTAGCGCTGGGTTTTATTAGTATACTTAATAAGTGATAACATCAGTTTGGGAGCAGATAGAGAAATATTTTGTCCACTCATTTGAATTGCAATTTGTAATCTAAAGACATCTCTGATTGATTGAAAATTATGATTTTAACTTACTATCCTGAAAATGCTGCTTTTGGAAAGTTATCATTTCTCTGCCTAAACCAAATATGTCTTTGTGCCAGTGTCCATGATCACTAGATTGTTAATGGCTCTCTTGTGGTGTGATGTGTATTCCTTTTAGACAGGGGACAAAAGGGCTCTGCATGGGAGGAAGAGTGTTCCTCGCATGAGCAGGAATGCCTCTTTGGGTGTTTACTTAGCCCTTACTGACTTCTGAAGACGCCTCCCCTGCTACTTGCAAACACAGCTCACATTTAGGCGTGCCTGCCCTTTGTCTCCCTAGACAGATTGGAGCTAAACCCGGGTAAGAGTGAAGACTTGCTAGAACTAATTTGGGAGTAGTTCAGGGATTGCCCCCATGTCAGGCCAGCACTGGGTATACAAGTGGCACCTTCAGAACCTAGAATCATAACACTCCTGGACCTGAGACATTTTAGAAGAAGGAAAGCCCTACTGTCTGACGAAGGAAGATTGCCTGAAATACTGGATCGAAGAAGTGTCTTCAAGTGTCAATTGACTCACTTACTGTTTGGGCTACAAGGATGCAACAAGCTTCCAGATGCCTTCCCATCAACTGTCCAGCCCTCCAGCACCAACTGGACCTGTCTGGACATTGCTGTTGGCCTCAGCTGGGGTGAGCCCTGTCATCCCAAAAGGCACCTCCCTGGTGCTGGGCCCTTGGTGTCATCAAGTACTCCTTCAATCTAAAAACTGCAAGAACTAGCCTCCAGGGAAAATTCTGAGGTTCTGGACTCCTGGTCACCTCGTGAATGTGAGCGTAAATCACCAAGATCAAATCAGAACTTGCTAACACCACCTACCCGGCTATAGAATCCAGACGTCTCCAACATGGTGCTCTTTGGGTCTACAACTGCCCCACATTTCCCACCAATGTGAAGCTCTGACCAGTGACCTAGTCTTTGCGTCAACAACAACTGCACCACCAAGGTGAGGTTCTGACTGAGTCTGGAACTGAACTAAGCTGAGAGATAAAATTTCCACTGTGACAAGCCTAGTCCCTGCATTTGACCTGTGCTCCATCTCAGGCAGCCTGAAGTTTTGACTTTGGCCACGTCCAGCATGAACAGATAATTGCAAAACATGCTTTGTGTTTTTTGGGGCTATTTTTGCCTAAAGCTTTAAAAATTCATAATTCTGACTTTACTTATTGGATGTTTGTCATTTTGGTGTATGTATATTTATTAAAATCTATTCTATTTTTCTAAATGTTTTGAGATTTTTCTGGTGCCAAATTTTCACTTTATCACTGTTTGAGTACTGCATAAATACTTTACACATTGTCTCTATGTTAAACCATGTTTTTTAGTGGGTTCTTTGGTTCACATTGACAAGGATTGTGCTTATTGCTTGAGTGGGGCTCACACCTTTCTCAACTAGTAACCCCATTTCTTACACCCTTATTTTACTCTTGCTTTCTTACAGGTTAAAGCCTGCAAATTAATGTAATTGGCTAATTATTAGGGACTATCTCAGGCTGAATGGGGCTGCAAGAATTCCTTGGATATACTATATTAGTTCCACATTTTGGAACAGGGTCTCCCAGGACTGTTTATTAAGCCAGACTTATGTGTTGAAATAGTAGTTATTAAATGGACTAGAACATCCTTTTTATACTGTAGAAAGTCCCTTGGAGAAAAAATTAAACAAACATTCTGTTAGATCTTATGTGCTTTTAAAAAAAGTATCATTGTTAGAACTATATTTGTTATTCATTGCAATGGTACAGATCGTTTACCATTGCTCCGCCTTAAAACAAATCTGTTGCACTGTCCCTCCTCAGAGTTCCTAAGGGTTTGTCACATACCTGTAAAATTAGGCCTTGATTTAAGAGAAGTGGTGCTGCACCCAGTGCTGCTCTACTTTTCTTGAGCCCCACCTTATGCCACCATGTGTGCACCGTATCTAAGATACGTCTCACCATGGTAGTAGTTAGGGGAACTAGTGTGAAAAGTTTTGGCACTAGTTCTGAGCTTTGCAGGATTAGCGTAAAAAAAGAATCAAAATAAATGATGCAAAGAAATCTTTTAGATTTCTTTGCACCATTTTTTCCTCCCACCTAACAGTGGAACGCCCCCTTTCCATACATTTTGCCTGGCACAAGTATAATGTAATGCAATGGGTTTCAAAGTGGCGCAATGCATGCATTGCTCCACTTTGTCAATTTGATGCACCAATTTTGGCTTCATTGGGCCACATTAGAATAAAATAATTATGCAAATGTGGCGCAAGGAGGCGTTAGGAGCTCTTAAATCAGACCTTTAGTCCTTGCCTTTTTGATCCTATTTTCCCTCAGAACACATTGCACTTTATTATTTTTCTTGGATTTTATAAAAATGTACATAAGGGTTATCTTACGCCTCTACTTAGGAAATTAAACAGGAGACATGTTAGATTTGCTTTTATATATTTGAAGATGCTATTAGACCCCTATACCTGTTTTTTGGTTACAAATCATTTAACAGGAGCTGTTCAGGTGAGAGTCTCATTAAGGTTTTATCTTTGGCATATGATAGATTATTGTGATTACCATTTTTTTTAGATTCATTTCTGGCATTGTTACTGTCTATTATATACCTCATATTGTGATTATTTGAATAATTATTTATATCAACTTTTTTATTAACTAATTGTTGTTTTATATTTTGTTTTGTGTAATATAAACCAAATAAACATTTAATAAATGATTAAACTCAAAAATCATTTTGTGTTAAATTGTTCACCCACGGAGGTCGTTCAGGTAAATTCTGAGTACAAAAAGCATCATTTTTTTATATTATTTTTATTTTTCGCTTTCACATGACACAATACAGCCTTGTTTAAGTGAGATGTTTGTTCAGAGGGAAAATCCACAGAAGCAAAGCAAGTAAAATGCATCAACATAGAGAGTGAGGCTACTGTCCTGATAATTCTTCCCTGTGTTTAGTCCAGCCTTTGCTCATTTTAAATTTAGAGTCTGGAGTGAAAACATTTCTCTTTGTCCCTGCTGCATCACCCACCCTTGGAAGATGGAATTAATACTTTTTCAAAAAAATAATGTGAGTGTGGTTCTTTGCAAAATAACATAGTAATGTTTGTGTAACCCAATTTGCAGAAGTCAGCAGGACAAAAAAGACAACATCTTCAAAAAGTGAGTGATGGCAAACAAAGATAAGTTATTCCTCTCCATTGTGTCCATTAGTTTTTAGTCTTCCAGCCAAGGGTGCAGTTTGAAGGAGGTTTCCAACTATCCTTATTTCAGATCTCTAAGGCATGATGACATCACATTGTGGTTTTAGGGAACCCAATTCAAACAATAGGGTTAAGAATGTCTACCATTTACATCTAACATGCTGATGTGGGTTCACGGTGCTAAAGAAAAAGGACAAAATATTACCAAAAATATCCATTGGGTCCTTAAGTCTTAAATTACTCTTTTAAGTGTGGCCTTAAAGCAGTAGACTTTAACTAGCCATCTGTCAAGTACTAGTAATGACAATAATCTCCAGTGCCTAAGACCACACATATTCACAGCTCCAAAGAAAGTGGTGATTCTGATTTGCTGGGGTGGCGCTTTTCTGACTACATAGGAGATGTAAAGTAGCAAGTTTTGTAATTGACAAAAGTACAAATTAATATATTTCATTAAACGTATCCCAAATGGTGGCCTCTAGAGCTATAGATTTAATTTGAGGAAACCAGTTTCATGATATTGACAAGGTGTGAGAGATGACTCCATTGTAGAATTTTTGTTGCTGCTTACCTAGTGGTATACACAGTCCATGGATAGACCATGTCACATTGTTTGTGTATGTTTGTGCAATCCTCTCTTTGCAAGCTTTTTGGTGAGGGTGAGGGGTTCAAGCCATTGCAGGTCATTCATGCTCTCTTTATTTCCCATGCATCTTTCCCTACTGACCATGTGGTGAAGGTCATTTTGTGGACGCGTGTGCAATGAGGGGATAATAACTATTTATTAATTAATATATTTGATCTTCACTGTCCACCTGCCTTTTAGAAGGGACCCCTGGGCCCTGAAGAGATGCCAGTTATTTTTATAAGACTGTATTTGTTTTTTTTTGTTTTCTCCCTATCTCCCTATCTCCCATGGGCCCTGTAAGGACACAATTTATGTATTAATTAGTCTATTTCATATTTCACATATCTTCTATAGGGGCCCCATGGGACCCAGAGGGAAACCAGATATGTTATATTAATGTGGTCAATTTTTGCATGTCTTCACTGCCTCCTTTTGAGGCCCTATATGCCCTGGAAAGACACCTGATATTTTTATAATAAAGTGATCAATGTTTATAATATTGTTAAGATGATTGCGTAGATTGCGTCGAAAAAAATCACCAAGTCTCATTCTTTTCCTTCTTTATTTCTTGCAGGTGCACAAGACAGTACTACTGACTTAGGGCCTCGTTACAAATGTGGTGGTCTTAAGACCCCCAGACGAGTGGTAGCGGTTGGATTGCTGCACTCCTGGAAGTCGGACCACCACATTATGACCCGTGTGGTCAGTCTGTGAGGGGACCACTGCCAGGACCATGGTTCCTGATAGGGTGGCGGGGATCGGAGTCATGATCAGTCTCGGAGGTGCTGAGTTCAATGGCACCATGCTGATTACGAGTCCCCTTTCTGCCAGTCTTTTCATTGCAGGGTCCCGTCATGAAAAGGCTGGTGGAAATACAGTGCTGGGGACTACTCTGTCGTGGGCAGTGCAGAAGTCCACTTGCCCAGGACCCTCAGAAGGCACACTATTTGCCTGCTTAGGCAGACAGTGGACATTGCAAGGGTGCTAGGGGCCCCCTCTTTGAGTCAGCATTTGCCTCGGCTCCATGAGGAGCCAAGGCCAATGCCACTGTACAATTTCCACTGGACTGACTGGCAGGGAACCTGCCAGCCTCGCAGCAGTCTCCTTCCCACAGGTTTCATCTGCCAGACTCGTAATGAGGTCCTTAGACAGAGAGACATATGTGAATTAGCTGACATTAGATTCAAGAGGCCTCTGTACTAAGTGCTTCTGCTCCTGCATTTTGATCAATGCACATAGATGGTACCAAAGAATGAGGTTTCTGCCAAGAGGAGGATCATCCCTGGATCAACAACAGTACTACCACTTAGACCAAGACCAAAGCAGATGTCTCTCATTGCTGCATTGGCTGCAGTCATGACTGTGAGCAGTGAATTTGAAATTGAATTGTCCCATCAACCAAGCGAATCATCACAGGAAATTCAACAGCAAATATAGGCCCTCATTCTGACCCTGGCGGTCAGTGTTAAAGCGGCGGCCAACCCGCCAACAGGCTGGCGGTTAAAAAAAAGGTATTCTGACCCTGGCGGGAACCGCCAACACAGCCCGCCACTTTAACACTCCGACCGCCACGGCGGGACAGACAAACAGCTCGGCGGTCACCGCCAACAGCCAGGCGGCAGACAATGTACCGCCCACCCTATCACAACTCACCAATCCGCCACCTTTTCCGGGGCAGGAGCCCCGCCGATAAAAACACGGCGGAAACAGACTACGAACGGGAAAACGCTCACCTATACACACTCCACGAGGAAGGAGGACAGCATGGAGACCGAATTACACATCCTACCGGCTATTGTCTACCTGCTCATCTACCACGAGTACGAACGCCGGCGCAGACGACAACGGTGAGCACTGCACCTACGACACAGGGGAGGGGGGAGGAGGAAAGCTTACGGGCACACACATATGCGACCCCCCCAACTATCTACACACCAATGCAGAGCACCAAGTCACAGTGACACCACCCAAACCCCCCGGAATAATGCAAAGACATAATTAAAGTGAGAAACAACATTTATGTATATAAGAGGTTCTTTGAAGTCATGGTAAAATAGCAATATGAATTGTAAAAAATCAAGTAAGAACATTGCGAAACCGATAAACATAGGCAATAAGTCCTGCACAGTCACCTAAATTTCCACTGTCCGTGGGCCAAAGTGTATCAACACATGGGCAAAGCCCACACAGGAGACCTGAGTCCGTTGGAGAGAACACTGCTGGGGCATCAGATAACAAAACTACAGGCACCTCAGGGGGAAGGGAAGGGGGGGCACCTCAGCCACATGAGTCCATGACGCCAGATCCACGAAGGGTCCACCATGCCAGTCTCACAAGTCTCTACAGTGGGTGGGTTGCCCACTGTGCCATCCTGGGGAGTGCAAAGCCACAGTCTCACAAGTCTCTACAGTGGGTGGGTTGCCCACTGTGCCATCCTGGGGAGTGCAAAGCCACAGGCTCACAAGTCTCTACAGTGGGTGGCTTGCCCACTGTGCCATCCTGGGGAGTGCAAAGCCACAGTCTCACAAGTCTCTACAGTGGGTGGGTTGCCCACTGTGCCATCCTGGGGAGTGCAAAGCCACAGTCTCACAAGTCTCTACAGTGGGTAGGTTGCCCACTGTGCCATCCTGGGGAGTGCAAAGCCACAGTCCATCAGGTGGATTACATAGACCACTGGTCATGGAGGAGGCATGGTGGGCAGAGTGCGTCATGAAGGCCTGCCCGACACAGAACCGGGACTGCCAATGGGCCAGCGGTGCTTGACAGGAAGGGCCCAGCGGAGCGGTGCTTGAGACGGCGGGGCCCAGCGGAGCGGTGCTTGACAGGAAGGGCCCAGCGGAGCGGTGCTTGACAGGAAGGGCCCAGCGGAGCGGTGCTTGAGACGGCGGGGCCCAGCAGAGCGGTGCTTGACAGGAAGGGGCCCAGCGGAGCGGTGCTTGAGACGGCGGGGCCGAGCGGTGCTTGACAGGAAGGGGCCCAGTGGAGCGGTGCTTGAGACGGCGGGGCCCAGCGGAGCGGTGCTTGACAGGAAGGGCCCAGCGGAGCGGTGCTTGACAGGAAGGGCCCAGCGGAACGGTGCTTGAGACGGCGGGGCCCAGCGGAGCGGTGCTTGACAGGAAGGGCCCAGCGGAGCAGTGCTTGAGACGGCGGGGCCCAGCGGAGCAGTGCTTGACAGGAAGGGGCCCAGCGGAGCGGTGCTTGACAGGAAGGGCCCAGCGGAACGGTGCTTGACAGGAAGGGCCCAGCGGAGCGGTGCTTGAGACGGCGGGGCCCAGCGGAGCTGTGCGTGACAGGAAGGGCCCAGCGGAGCGGTGCTTGACAGGAAGGGCCCAGTGGAGCGGTGCTTGACAGGAAGGGCCCAGCGGAGCGGTGCTTGGGACGGCGGGGCCCAGCGGAGCGGTGCTTGACAGGAAGGGGCCCAGCGGAGCGGTGCTTGAGACGGCGGGGCCCAGCGGAGCGGTGCTTGACAGGAAGAGGCCCAGTGGACCGGTGCTTGAGACGGCGGGGCCCAGCGGAGCGGTGCTTGACAGGAAGGGCCCAGCGGAGCGGTGCTTGACAGGAAGGGGCCCAGCGGAGCGGTGCTTGAGATGGCGGGGCCCAGCAGAGCGGTGCTTGACAGGAAGGGGCCCAGCGGAGCGGTGCTTGAGACGGCGGGGCCCAGCGGAGCGGTGCTTGACAGGAAGGGGCCCAGCGGAGCGGTGCTTGAGACGGCGGGGCCCAGCGGAGCGGTGCTTGACAGGAAGGGCCCAGCGGAGCGGTGCTTGAGACGGCGGGGCCCAGCGGAGCGGTGCTTGACAGGAAGGGCCCAGCGGAGCGGTGCTTGAGACGGCGGGGCCCAGCGGAGCGGTGCTTGACAGGAAGGGCCCAGCGGAGCGGTGCTTGAGACGGCGGGGCCCAGCGGAGCAGTGCTTGACAGGAAGGGGCCCAGCGGAGCGGTGCTTGACAGGAAGGGCCCAGCGGAGCGGTGCTTGACAGGAAGGGCCCAGTGGAGCGGTGCTTGACAGGAAGGGCCCAGCGGAGCGGTGCATGAGACGGCGGGGCCCAGCGGAGCAGTGCTTGACAGGAAGGGGCCCAGCGGAGCTGTGCTTGAGACGGTGGGGCCCAGCGGAGCGGTGCTTGACAGGAAGGGGCCCAGCGGAGCGGTGCTTGAGACGGCTGGCCCAGCGGAGCGGTGCTTGACAGGAAGGGGCCCAGCGGAGCGGTGCTTGAGACGGCGGGGCCCAGCGGAGCGGTGCTTGACAGGAAGGGCCCAGCGGAGCGGTGCTTGAGACGGCGGGGCCCAGCGGAGCGGTGCTTGACATGAAGGGGCCCAGCAGAGCGGTGCTTGACATGAAGGGGCCCAGCAGAGCGGTGCTTGACATGAAGGGGCCCAGCAGAGCGGTGCTTGACACGAAGGGGCCCAGCGGAGCGGTGCTTGACCGGAAGGGCCCAGCGGAGCGGTGCTTGACAGGAAGGGCCCAGCGGAGCGGTGCTTGAGACGGCGGGGTCCAGCGGAGCGGTGCTTGACAGGAAGGGGCCCAGCGGAGCGGTGCTTGAGACGGCGGGGCCCACTGGAGCGGTGCTTGACAGGAAGGGCCCAGCGGAGCGGTGCTTGAGACGGCGGGGCCCAGCGGAGCGGTGCTTGACAGGAAGGGGCCCAGCGGAGTGGTGCTTGAGACGGCGGGGCCCAGCGGAGCGGTGCTTGACAGGAAGGGCCCAGCGGAGCGGTGCTTGAGATGGCGGGGCCCAGCGGAGCGGTGCCTTTCTGCACGGCGGGGCCCTCTTCAGCGGTGCCTTTCTGCACGGCGGGGCCCTCTTCAGCGGTGCCTTTCTGCACGGCGGGGCCCTCTTCAGCGGTGCCTATCTGCACGGCGGGGCCCTCTTCAGCGGTGCCTATCTGCACGGCGGGGCCCTCTTCAGCGGTGCCTTTCTGCACGGCGGGGCCCTCTTCAGCAGTGCCTTTCTGCACGGCGGGGCCCTCTTCAGCGGTGCTTGTCCAGTCATCCAAGGGAGCCAGACCTGGCCAGGACTCCCTGCTTAGTCGCCCTCTGACCGTGCAGTTGCTGGACCCTTCTGTGACGGAGTCCTGGGCCCGTGGGTGTCCTCCCTCACACCCGGGATGGGGCTTGTGGGGCCCTCCTGGTCCGCGCCCCTGCTGGCTGACTTCTCCGCCCTGCTGCCCTTGCCCTCCTTCGATGAGGCTCTCTGGCCCTTGCCTCCCCTGGATGTTGTGGCAGGTGACGGCCCAGGACTTTGCTCCTTGGGGGCAGCCGTGTCAGTCTTCTCGCGGCGGCACCTGATTTTACGGGTCCTCTTCCCAGGGGGGGGCTGGCTGTTTCCTTGCTGCTGGCCGATGTATCTGTGCTGGGAAAGGGTGGACTCCAAAACCCGTGCACAATGGTGACACTTGAAGCAGGGCTGGTGGTGGCTGAGGTGCTCTTGGGACTCTTAGCAGATGGAGGGGGTGGGTCAGGTGGGGCAAAGAGGTTAAGTTTGGAGAGGTAAAGTTTTTTAGGACCAATGTAAAGGGTAGGTGTAGTGGGTATGGGAGTGGAGGAAGAGGATGTGGTTGTAGGAGAGTCAGGTGTGCTGTCTTTGGGTGCAGGTGCTTGTGACGTAGGGTGTCGTGAGGTGGTTGGCTGTTGGGTGGGTGGCTGCCTGCCTGCGTTTGTGTGTCTTGGAGGAGGGGGTGACAGACACAGTGGGAGAGGACACAGGGGACGTGTAAATGGCAATGGGGGTGGTGACTGCACGTGTGCGGACTGTACTGGAGGGTGTGCTGGTGATGGAAGTACTGGCTGATGGTGGTGTGCATGCAGGTGTGAGTGGAGACGTCACAGGGAGGGAGGAGGGAGACGAGGAGGAGGGGGACACAGGGGTGGTAGTGACTGTTGGCATGTCTGCATCTGGGTGTTGCTTGGGTGAATGCTTGTGTGATCTGTGGTGCTTATGTCTGGATGAGCTGCCCTTGGGTGTTGAGGTGTGTGCAGGCTGGTCTGATGGTGTGGATGGGATAGGCTGAGGAACAGGAGACAGAGACAGGGTGGAGGCAGTTAGAAGAGGGAGGCTGGAAACAGGGACAATGGCTGCCGTCAGTGCTGAGGCCAGAGCATTGAACGATCGTTGATGGGCATCCTGACCCGAATGAATGCCCTCCAGGTATGCATTGCTCCGATGCACCTCCCTCTCTACCCCCTGGATGGCATTCAAAAGGGTAGACTGCCCAACAATGATGGTCTGTAGGAGGTCAATGACCTCCGCACTGAGGGCAGCAGGGGTAACAGGGGCAGGGCCTGAGGTGCCTGGGGCGAAGGAGATGCCCGCCTTCTTGGGCGAGCGGGCACGGAGCGAAGGCTGAGGGGCTGCTGGGAGGGCGGAGCTGGTGCGCTGGGTGGCGGCTGTACCTGTAGAGGCGGGGGGCCCGGATGTTGCCGCCACCGCTAGGGAGCTCCCTTCCGAGGACGTGTCGGTGTCGCTGGTCTCACCACGGGTCCCCGTTGTGGTGCTCCCCTCGCCCTCCGTGTCACTGGTGACCTCGGTGTCTGTACCATGGCCCACCGGGGCCTTGTGAGTTGCAGCTCCCTCGATGCCAATTCTCCTCCGCCTGATGATGCTAATGCACACATGCACAAGAAGACAAAGAAAAAGGGTGGGGGGAGAAATAAAAACAGGTTGAGTGCATGCATTGTCAACACCGTTGGCGGAGAGGACAGACACAGGAGCCTCATGCACTACGCCGCGCAATCGGGGTACACTACTCAGTACTTGTGACTAGGGCAACAGGTCTATGGACAACATATGCGCACATGGGTGATGCTGGACCATGGATTGCTGTACTTGGCACCCTACAGAGGTGGGGGGCGGGGGCACAGGGCCATGCCTAAAGGAGGGGACTACACTACAGAAAGCGCCCTGGCCTAATGTCACCCACAGCCCTCCTCCCCCACCCAGACGCCTCCACTGCATGTATAGATAGCAGAATGTGCTGGTACTCACCCCCTTGTGTCTGCTGTGATGTCCTCACGCGCCCATCCAATTCGGGGTAGGCCACTGCCAGGATCCGGGACATCAGGGGGGTCAAGGTACGACTGGCACCCCTCCTACGTTGGGAGGCCATCCCCAGCAGTGACTCAGCGGTCTTCCTGGTCCCGCGGCGGATGTCCTCCCACCTCTTTCGGCAGTGTGTGCCCCGTCTTGTGTGGACCCCCAGGGCCCAGACTTCCTTGGCGATGGCACGCCAAATGTCGACTTTCTGATGGGCGCTGACCTATTTGACATGTACAGGGTGGGAAAGGAAATTTCAACATTTTTCTGCATGTTAGATGTGATTGCCCTCCCCTCCCCAACCCTGCCATGTGGCACATGCTCTCATCTGTCGTGCCTTGCACTCCTCATTCGCTCCCCACCCCACCATCTTACATCCACCATACACAACCCAGGCATAGGCCATTCAACGTGCACCCAGTGTACTTACCTGTTGGTCTGGAGGACCGTAGAGTAGCGCATACTGGGGCAGGACCCCATCCACAAGTTTCTCCAACTCTTCTGAAGTGAAGGCAGGGGCCCTTTCCCCAGTCGCAGCAGCCATTGTCTCTTCCAGACCGAGGTCACAGCAGCACTTGCAGTATAGGTCCTCTCCTGTGGATGATCAGGTCTCGAGTGATTAAGCAGATAGAAAATGGCGGTCACGTCCGCGGCGGTGCGTACCGCGGCGGTGCGTACCGCGACCGCCGGCGCACATCGTCATTGGCTCCTGAGACCCACCGCCACGGTGAGCCACGCCAGCGCAGTGACCTCACATCCCACTGTCACACTTCACAGGTCAGGCAGCCGCCATTTCAAGGGCCCACATGGCATGATTTCTACTGCGTCACACAGGCCTAGGCCTTGCATTGCCACTCATACAAGACTTTCAATGCATAGCGATTCGTGTTCTGTGCAAGTTGTGGGAACGAACCTGAGGGTTGCTTGACTCTGTGCTCCATGTTGTCCTTCCTAGGCACCGTCTGCTGGGACTTGCGAGGAGAAGGATGAATCCCCCCGTGTACCGACCGCTGGTGGACCTGTCGACAATGGAAGAACGACATATTATACTTCGATACCAACTTGACCGAGCCACTATACATGAACTGTGTGCCCAGCTGGAGCCAGGCCTGATGT
The DNA here is from genome assembly GCF_031143425.1 of Pleurodeles waltl. NCBI lineage: Eukaryota > Metazoa > Chordata > Amphibia > Caudata > Salamandridae > Pleurodeles > Pleurodeles waltl. The sequence continues at coordinate 287,314,418 of NC_090447.1, forward strand.
CCCCCATCCGCCAACCCACAGGGATTCCCCCTCTGGTGCAGGTGCTGTCAGTACTCCATTTTTTGGCAAGTGGGTCTTTTCAGACAACAGTGGCCATGTCATCAGGGATGTCTCAGCCTATGTTTTCTAAGGTTTTGTCCAGAGTGTTGTCTGACCTGATGAAATACATGCGGAGATACATTGTTTTCCCTGAGGAGGGTGATTTGGCCAATGTGAAGGGTGATTTCTATGCCCTTGGACATATCCCCAACATCATTGGTGCCATTGATGGGACCCATGTGGCTTTAGTACCCCCAAAAGACAATGAGCAGGTGTACAGAAATAGAAAAAGTTACCATTCGATGAATGTCCAGGTGGTCTGTTTGGCTGACCAGTACATCTCCTATGTAAATGCCAAGTTCCCTGGGTCAGTGCATGACGCGTATGTCATGCGAAATAGCAGCATCCCTTATGTGATGGAACAGCTACAGAGACACCGTGTGTGGCTAATAGGTGACTCTGGTTACCCCAACCTGCCTTGGCTATTGACCCCAGTGAGGAATCCCCGGACCATGGCAGAGGAACGGTACAATGAGGCACATGGGCGAACTAGGAGGATTATAGAACGGACCTTCGGGGTCCTGAAGGCAAGGTTTAGGTGCCTGCATATGACAGGGGGATCCCTCATGTACTCACCAAAGAAGGTGTGTCATATCATCGTGGCCTGCTGTATGCTTCACAATTTTGCATTGCGACGCCAGGTGCCTTTCCTGCAGGAGGATGGTCCATATGGTGGTGTTGTAGCAGCTGTGGAGCCTGTGTAGAGTGAAGAGGAGGAAGACGACGGGGACGACACGGACAACAGGGACACAGTCATACAACAGTATTTTCAGTAGCACCCAGGTAAGGATCACCCACGCCATTTTACAATTACTTCTGGCCTCCTGCATGTCAACTTTCTGTGTTTCCCCCCAGTTCCTTTTCACTGATTTCTGACTTTCACTTCCCTTTTCAGAGCTGTATGACCCACAGCGTGACTTCTGCTTTGTTTGCCCATGGACTAATGCTTATTGACACCGGTATGTTGTCATCCCAATGTAAATGAACATTATTGCACCGTTATGTGTAATACATTTGTAAAGAATACAAGCAGACTCCTGACATTTGAAGTGCAATTGGTGATTTATTTTAAGTGATGCGTATAGGTCCATGATAGTAAAACGGTGATGGGTGGGGGTGGAGTAATGTCCATGGCAGAGTCCAGTTCTCAGTAGCACAGGTGCATTGTCCATATGCCTGTGGAAGGATGGAGCAGGGGCAGTTCAAGGTTGGACAGGGTGACAATGTGGGACAGTGGGATGACATCAGGGGGTATCTTAGGCTGGCGGGGGTCTTGGCATCCTACTCTGTCTTCTTGTGTGATCTCATGTTCCGCTTGTGGGGTGGTTGATCTTCAGCAGGAGGTGGGGTTCTGGTGGCCTGTCGTGGTGTGGGGGCCTCCTGTCCACTAGCGCCAGAGGAGGTGGTAGACTGTTCGTCGTCCGGGCTGGTGACAGGGGCCCTTTGGGGTGCCACATGGTCCCGCAATGTGGTGACTATCTGGTTGAGGGCCAGGACTATGGTCCCCATTGCGGTACCGATGTTCCGGAGTTCGTCTCTGAACCCCATGTACCGTTCCTCCTGCTGTGCCTGGATCTCCTGGAACCTGGCCAGTACCGTCGCCATCGTCTCCTGGGAGCGGTGGTATGCTCCCATGATGGTGGTGAGGGCCTCTTGGAGAGTGGGTTCCCTGGGCCGGTCAACCCCCTCTCGCACAGCAGCCCTCCCAGTTGCCCTGTTTCCCCGGGCCTCTGTCCCCTGGACGGTGTGCCCACTACCACTACCCCCAGGTCCCTGTTGTTGTTGGGGTGGTGGGTCAGCCTGGGTGCCCTGTAGTGGCAGACACACCGCTGATTGACGCGTCCTGGAGACAGAGGCATGGGCCCGCTGGGTGGGAGCTGTGCTGGTATTCCCAGAGGGGGTTGGGTCTGCTGTGGCCTGTGTCTGTGTGTGGGGAACCGACTGTCCAGAGGTCCCCGATGGTCCGGGCTGGTCATCAGGTTCTAGGTCGACAGAGCTGCTGTCATCACTGGGGGCCTGTTCTGGGGGCGGGATGGACAAATCTGGACCCTCCTGGCCGGTGTGTTGGCGTTTGGGCCCTGCAGGGGTAAAAGAGTATGGTTATTGCTTCTGTGTGTGCCATGGCGTGCGATTTGTGGGTGCCCTTGTCCCCCAGTGCTGGCATTCCCTTGTGGGAGGAGTTGTGAGGGTGGTTTGGGGGGGGGATGGGTATGTGCAGTGGTCATACTTGGGTGATGGGTGTCCATGGTTTGTGTTGGCATTCAGGGATTGGTGTTGTGTTGGGTGGGTTGTGCTGGTGAGACATTGGCAGGGAGGATGTGTGCTGGGGGGTTGGGGGTGAGGGTGGGGGTGCGGGTTGGCATGCTGGTGGTTGGGGGGGGTGAAGTATTTGGGATTAGACTTACCAGAGTCCATTCCTCCGCCTACTCCAGCGAGGCCCGCAGGATGCAGGATGTTCAACCCCTCTTGCTCCCATGCTGTGAATTCGGGTGGAGTGGGTGGGGGTCCGCCGCCAGTCTTCTGCACAGCGATGTTGTGTCTTGACACCATCGACCGCACCTTCCCTCGTAGGTGGTTCCAGCGCTTTCGGATGTCTTCCTTGTTTCTGGGATGCTGTCCCACAGCGTTGACCCTGTCGACGATCCTTTGCCATAGCTCCGCCTTCCTGGCTATTGTGGTGTGCTGCACCTGTGTGCCGAATAGCTGGGGCTCTACCCTAATTATTTCCTCCACCATGACCCTGAGTTCTTGGTCCGAGAACCTGGGGTGTCTTTGGGGTGCCATGGGGTGGTGTGGGGTGGTGTTTGTGGTGATGAGTGTGGTGTGTGTGGTGGTGTGTGGTGTTTTGTGCGTGGATGTAGTGTGGGTGATGATGTTGTGTTCCTCTGTGTGTTGGGGTTTGCGATAGCTGTGCTCTCTCTCTCTCTCTCGCCTTCTCTCCGAATTTCTAGTAGTGGGGGTTTGTGGGTGATGTGGATGTGTGTTTTATAGTTGATTGGATGTGTGGGTGTGGTGTGTGTATGTGTATCAGGTGTGTGTATTTGGAATTGTCCAATGTGGCTGTGTTTTGTAAAGGTGTGTGTATTTTGACCGCGGCGGTGTGTACCGCCAATGGAATACCGCGGTTGAAAGACCGCCGCGTGGATTCGTGGGTCGTAATGGCATGGGCGTGTTTGTGTTGGCGTGACGGTGGAGGTTTGGTCATCTCCAGTTTATCGCTGACCGCTGATGAGGCGGCCTTCCGTGGATGTCGGGTTTTTGGCGTTTTGGAAGTTGTGGGTCAGAATGACCGTGGCGGTTTACCGCGGCCGCGGCGGTAGAATGGCGGACTTCTGACCGGCGGTAAGAGCCTTTTACCGCCGAGGTCAGAATGACCCCCATAGTGTGTTATACATGATCTTGAGGAAATAGTAGCTAGCAGGAACTTGAGCTTGCTGCAGAGCAAAATGTTGTAACTGCTCTTTCTTCAGACTAATACGCTTCACAATCAGGAAACAAGGGGAAAAAAGCATATCCCCATCTTCTCAAACCACTCTTCCGATGACCTAGACATGGATTGGATCGTGACTAAGACCCATCATGAGAACCTAGGAAAAAGGAAGGCTCCCAAAAGTGTTTGAAGATAGGAAGGAACTGAACCACTAATTATGTGGAAAGAAGCACAATGAAAGGTGCAGTGCACCCCTATTAAACCTGCTCTGAGTCATGTAGTACCAACAACACCTCCAACTTTCATCTCTTCAAGAACCAAAAAACCCTCACAAAGCACCACCACCCCTACCCGCAGTCACAGTCAGCCATAGAGAAAAGGCAAACACAGCCTTCTGACTGCACCTCAACAAGTTATTCAAACATTTTCTTGATAGTAAACTTATCCTTTCTAGTTTTGGTCTTCTTTACTCTTAGGCCGCATGAAAATTAAATCGCAGATTCCTCACTTTGTCACAAACCAAGGCATTGTTGTAACTAAGGTGGACATTATGGGAGGCAGATGCCAAGTGGCAAGTTTGAAAAATGAATATGTAATGATGTTGAAAGAGTACCTCAAATAGCTAGCTGCTGGTGAAAGAAGAGAAGATTTTGATCTGATATAAGGAGATGGTGGTGAGGTAACAGATGCCATATGAAGCTGTCCTCTGGCTGTTGCTCTTAGTGTGCGATCCTCACTTGCAGCAAGGCATTGCACAAGGAAAAGAGGCACATTGCTACCCAAAAAGCATGACACCTGTAAGTCACTTGTGGATGTATCCTACAAAGGAAAATTCACAACAACCAATTATCAAGTCAATCTTCAGCAAGGAGTTGCTATGCCGCCTAACCCATGAGGTAGTCTGTTTATATATTGTGAAGTTACCCAAAACATTAGCTATTAAACCCTGCCTTTGAAGGAGTTGGAAAGAGTGAGTGATTCTGGATTTTGTGGAGATTCTCGGTCCAAAAAAGAAGTTGCAAGCCATTGCTATGGCCATGATGTATTGTAATTGTTTGACAAAGGAATGAGGGAGCGTCACAACATGTGGACCAGTTCTCAAGCAAAAGACTGCGGGGCATATTTATACTCTGTTTGCACCGAATTAGTGTCATTTTTTTTAACTCTAATTCGGTGCAAAACTAACTCCATATTTATACTTTGGCGCTAGACCCCTCTAGCACCAAATTTATGGAGTTAAAGTCATTTTTTGAAAGTCGAGACCTACTTTGCCTTAATGAGATGCAAGGTAGGCGTTCCCATTCAAAAAATGACTCTATGGCCTTAAGGCCATATTTAGGGGCATATTTATACTCTGCGGCATATTTATACTCTGTTTGCACCAAATTAGTGTCATTTTTTTTTACTCTAATTCGGTGCAAAACTAACTCCATATTTATACTTTGGTGCTAGACCCATCTAGCACCAAGGCCCTGATTTAAACTTTTTTTGCACCGCATTAACGTCATTTTATGACACAAAAGTGGCGCAAACTTACAAAATATTGGCCCTTATTTATACTTTTTGCTGCAAAACTGCACTAACTCAGTTTTGCACCAAAAAGTTTAGCACCGGCTTGCACCATTTCTGTGCACCAGCCGGGCACCATATTTATGGAATGGAGCAAGCCGGTGCAAAGGGTAGGCTAGAGTTTTAAAAAATGACTTTAGTCGGGTGGGGCTGGCAGTATGGAAGAAGAGGGTTTAGCACCAAACAATGGCTTTAGGCAGGTTAGAGTAAAAAAAAAATGACTCTAGCCAGATTAGCGTCATTTTATGGTGCTAAACCTACCATGCCACATGACTCCTGCCTTAGAAAAGGCAGGAGTCATGCCCACCACCCCAGTGGCCAGCACAGAGGACAGGGTTCCCCTGGGCATCGCCATTGCACCCTGTGCCATGTATGGGGGCCCATTTCAGGGCCCCCTATGGCACTTTCAAAAATAAAATGCACTTACCTGTACTTACCTGGGATGGGGTCCCCCATCCTCGCAGTCCCTCTAGTGTGGGTGGGGGTGCCCCTAGGGCCTAGGGAGGGCACCTCTGGGCTTATTCCATGGTGTTCCACCATGGAAATAGGGCCACAGGTCCCCTAACACCTGCCCTGACCCAGGTCTTAAAAAATGGGGCAAAGCAAGCTTTGCCCCATTTTTTGACCCCTCCTTCCTCCCTTGCACCATTTTTACATAGGAGAATAAATATGGTGTTAAGGCCATAGAGTCATTTTTTTGCACGGGAACGCCTACCGTGCATCTCATTAAGGCAAGGTAGGTTTCCACTTCCAAAAAATGACTTTAACTCCATAAATTTGGTGCTAGACGGGTCTAGCACCAAAGTATAAATATGGAGTTAGTTTTGCACTGAATTAGAGTTTTAAAAAAATGACGCTAATTCAGTGCAAACAGAGTATAAATATGCCCCTTAGCGTCAAAAAATTATCTTAATCTGGTCAGAATCATTTATTTTGACTCAAAACTGCCTAACGTCATTTTTTTTTAAGCTAGCCTACCCTTTGCACCGGCTTGCACCATTCCATAAATATGGTGCCCAGCTGGTGCTAAAAAATGGTGCAAGCCGGTGCAAAACTTTTTGGGGCAAAACTGCCTTAGTGCAGTTTTGCACCAAAAAGTATAAATAAGGCCCTACATGTGCAGCACTTTACACATGGGGGTTAAAAGGGGTTAAGCAAAATCCAGGTGCTGGTCTCACCATTGAGGATGTTTTTCATATCAAATGGTATCTTGCAACAGTTGCAATGTTCTCTAAGGAGAAGTCAAATGCAGCTGTTAACATGTTGGAATAATTTAAAACTTACACCTATGAATGGTTTCAACCCAGGGACTCAGTACTGGATTTGATTCCAATTACACTGGCAATAATAATGTCAAAGCCATGGTTGAAGAGAATAATTCAAAGTTTTATGTTTAGCATATGGCCTTAACCTGATTTTGCACAAATGCCTTAATAAAGAACCAGTAGACAAAAGATACTGTTCGTCTATCTCTATATTTAAACTCATTTTAGTCATTCATTAAATGCCTGTAATCAGTTTAGGGTCATTCAATGTCCCTTTAAAAGCCCTGTTAGAGGAGTTGCTAATGCAATGGACATTCTACATGCTGCACTGACTGTTTGAGAAGTGACGGTGTATCAATCATTATCTAGCACAAATGAGAGAGGATGCAAATGCCAAAGTCATACGAATGGAGGTTAACTATACATGCTGCAATACCTGTTTGAGAACTACAGGTCTATTTGTAATTATCTAGTACAAAATAGAAAGGATTCAACTGCTAAAGCCATGAGACTGGAGGTTGACCAATTGGGTCTAATGGAGTGCCTCTTATAAATGGTAGTGCCTTTAGGGCTTTGACACAGTAAGTCAGCAATAAGGCAGGAGAATGAACCAAGCAATCCTGTTTTTGTACATTTATCAGGAACATTTGAAAAAGGTGGAATAAATATTTGCCACTGTCAATGAAACCCTTCGCTTGAACACAAACCAAAGGTTGCAAAAAGAGATTGTTTCCTCCAAAGAGATCAGTGCCACAACACTGGTACAAAAAAGCTCTTAATAAAAGTGCAAATGCATTTACAAGAATTAGATTGGAAGGGAAGTGGATGATCCAGAAGATGAACAGATGTAAATGTAATGCCATAGAAGAACTGAGTTGCTAGCGTCAACCTCCAGAGAGCACACTGTTGGCCCAGAATCAATAAGAAAATCAAGTTTGCAACTACAATATAAGAACCCATCAGTGGCACCATCACTGCCTGCTACTAAATCTAGAGCTCCAACAGCTTCACTTCCAGCAACTGTAATGGGTTGGTTTATGGAAATAGCACGACTTAAATCAAAGTGCACAGGCACAGCAAATGCAGAATACACAAGTATTATCAACAATAACACTGATGATACAGATTTTTTTCAGTGAACCAACAGAGGTCTCCCTGGATCAAGATCCATTGCTTTATAAGCATTGTGTAAAATACAAACATACATTTTTGGCATGGTTGACTTCCCACATCAAGGAATCATCTCAATTCTTGTCAGGATAAACCCTCAAAGTCACTAAAGTAGCCCGAGCTCAAGCCCCTGGCAGCTATGGTACAGAGCAAGCAGGATGAACTTGGGGCAATATGTAAAATGTTTGTGTAGCACCAAACCAGTAATAAAATCAAAACACCAAGTAATGCAAAATCCCAAACGGAATTATCAAAATAGAGTTAACTGTAATTTAAAAAAATGGCACCAAAATGGGAAAAAATCCAACAAGAGGAACAGAAGACATGAATGTTTAAAAGGTTTAATTAGAAATAATACAAAAAATAACAAGAACCAATGATAGTCTATGGGAGGGGTAGACCAGGATCTGGGTGTGATTTGAGGCAAAACACAAAGGTCCTTATTTATACTTTTCTTGCGCCGCATTTGCATAATTTTTTGATGCAAAAGTGGCGCAAACTTACAAAATATAATTGTATTTTGTAAGTTTGCACCGCTTTTGCATAAAACAAAATGATGCAAATGTGGTGCAAAAAAATAATATAAATACGGGCCAAAGTTTCTAAACATCCTTTCTTCTGGTGCTCCAACAACCACATGAATATACTTCTATGGCCCCAGGAACTAAAGGGAAAGCACTTAACTCAGACTATTAGGCAGAGGTTAGCTGCACACTTTAGTCCAAGATCAGCTTCTAGTATTCAGCATGAAACACAAGGGAAAATGTCTTTTGAAGGTTGGTGTGCCTCTGTAGCCACACTGGATGTCTGGGGTCATCTCAGGCCACAGACAAAAAGGCCAGCTCTCTTCCACAGGTACAGAATGTGTTCTGACGATGATATCTTGGGGTTCAACTTTTATGGTTTACTCTAGCCAGTGGGTAGGAGTGACTCCTGGGAACTTCCTAGCTAATGGAGTAAATGTTGTTGGGGTCAATCCTAACCACTCATTTCAGTAGTTCGTGTTTGCTTTATTGCAAACAGGTCCAAAATACCATGAGCCAGGGCATTTTCCAAATGCCTACAGTTTTCGGCCATACCAAACCTGGGTTCTGAGGGTTGTATGTGTGTGTGGAAGTGTCATAGGAAAATCACTCATGTCCTCCCCCATCCAACACTTAAATCCAGTTTGAAGCACGCCATGTAAGTGTGGTAGGACATAAGCAGGGCCCCCAGTGCCCAGAGAGAGGATAAACAAAAATTGTCCTTGGATCATGTTTATTCCCTTTCAAGCAGGCCAGTGCTACATGTGCTACAACCAGGCCTGTCACAAAGAATTTGACACTGTCATGCCAACAGGAAGTCCACAGCCTACACAATAAATGTTCTGCTGAGCTCTGAGGGGAAATCTTTTCCCATTCAGGTTGACCTGTCAATCATGCTGACCTATTTGTGTAGCCCCTAGGTGGACTTGTTCACCTCGTTCAAACCTCATTCAAACCAAGTATAGGCTGGGAGTTGGCAAAGGATACTGCTAATTAGCCTTCTGAAAGCTCATGCAGATAAAGGGTGATATTATAAAAGGTACATTTTAGATATAATCAATAAAAATCAGACTTTGCTATTGGATTGATTTTTTTAGTAAATATAACAATAGCTCTTTCAATGGCATCCGTACAGAACAAATGTTATAGATCAAATGTTATAGATCAAAGTGTATAATATACACTTTGGGACATAACATAAACTGGATTTGTAGAATTTTTGTAGTACTACAATAGTACTATGGCCATTCTACAAAATGCTGTACATAAACCTAAGCATGGATTTTCCTTCTCCACTACCTTTGTATGTGTCAACCTCCCAGGTTTGAAGTCTCTTCACAGTTTAGTATACATATTAATATATTAGTTAATAGTGGGAAGGACAGAGAGAGTGCCTGGAAAATGAAGAATACTTATTACACAAGCAACCCCAGCACCACACATGGCCAATCACTAGTGCTGTAACATCCTCCCTTAGATAATAATGGGAAAAGGGAGTTTACATAAAATCCCATAAGAAAAAATGCTACATTACAATACATTATATTAAATAGTTAACAATATGAGGATATTAACTTTCAAGTTAAGGAAAGATACAAACAATACACTTTCATATTTTTAAATATGTTCACAACCTACTTTGTAATTAAAGTAATTGTAAGTGAACATTTTCACAAAATCTAAGGTAATGTATTTTAATCAATTCCATTTTATATGTTTTAATATTGTCTATTTTTAAATGATACTCCTGAAAAGTTATACAATATAATTTACGATATATACATTAATTAAATATGTATTTTTAATTTGAGTTATTTGTACATTATCATTTGTTTTCTTTTACTGAAATTTTTTTATATATAAAATTCAATAATATTAACAAAACAGAAATGCGCAATGGAAGAAATGACATAGGAGTCAGCGCTCACAGTAAGTTACCAAAATTAACAGTAGTGACACCAATTAAGTACATGCACGGTGCTCATGACAAGAGGATCTCCAAAACTCCTCCTAAGTTTCCTAGGAAACAAATCTCAGCAACAAAAAGTCAGGGCACTTGTGAATAAAAGTTCAATCAATCATATGCTCCGTGTCTTGGTATCTTGTTCTCAATCGTCCAGAAAAAGTCGGACCAGGATATACGTGGAGAGAGTTCAGTTTATTCTTGAAATGAAATGTCCATTTGGAGCAAAATTAACCATGAAGTGTCCTTTTAGAACAACAACAGCCAACACATGTTTCGTCTTGTGAGGAAATTAATCCCCAAAAGACTTCATCAGGGCTGTAACAAATAAAAACTGTAACCAACGTTATGAACAGAAAACAACCTATTAGTCATTCTATATTGTCATCCCCGTGACATTTGTGAATCATAAACTTAAAGCGTGACAATTCGTGAGACGGATGAAGCCACATTATTAAGCACACATATCAATAAACAATATTCTTGTTGTGTGGTGTATGATGAATTAGCCGTGTGAAAACATTTAGATTGGAAGAGGAGAATATATGCGAAACAATGATGTGCACATGAAAGACCCATAATCACCGATATGTAGATAGTCAGAGAAGAATAAGACCCAACATGGTATCCCTAGTGTCACAAAGAGAAGACTTAAAGACTGTATCTAGAAATTGGAGAGAAAGTTCCAAAGGGAAATCATAACCCAAAGAAATCCAGAAATGAGAGTTGAGTTAAGAATTAACCGTTGTGTCCAAAAACATACCTTATGCTATTATTCTATGAGACCACAGCTTCTAAGGTTTGTTAAGCCGCTCTTCTAGTAATAAATTGGCATATCTCTACAGAAAAGCATATAAGCAGTGAGTCAATTAGCCATAAACACCCATTAAAATGCCCAAACCATGGTTTACCTAAAGTGAGTTAAGCCTATACATAAAAAGAAAACCTACCCCATAATGTCACGTCCATAATCAAACACATATCCCCAAACGGTGTGTATACGCCCATATGTATCTAAAAAGCATATAAAACAAAATCTTAATGTACCACAACGTCATTTCGGGTAGGAAATGAAGAAAATGAAAAAATCTAAGCCCAAAATGCCACTCTCACCTGTAGAAATTGAGAGGAGAAGGATCCCCGTGCCTTGTCTCCTACGGCGCTCTCATGCATCAAAGAGACACGCCGAGACAAGTAAAGTCCCTCTTTTATGTTCCTACACAGTCTGTCTTAATGGAAACTGAAAGAGGACTAAACGTTCCTCATTCGTACGTGCCCCGTTTTATATTACGGGTGCGTAAGGCGTCCAGGTAAAGAAAAGACCGTCTCCGCAAATGAGGCGGCCTGAGAACCGCCAAGTACCTTAACCCTTAATGTAAATCCATAACTATCTTCCAATATTATCAACAGATGTTAAAAACCGGGACTAAGGTTGTAAGAGCTTGAAATTCAAAAGTGGACACCATATTGGATCTCCTATTACGTCCGTGCATGTCACCACTTAATTCTTTCAGTAATTGAAATTAAAAAAGGACTATTTCTTGAGTCAAAACGCGAGTATCATCTTACATAAGAATAAAATCATTCGATTTGGGCAAAATCCGGGATATAAACCATGCTGGATTTACCACCACGTCCATGCATGTCACCATCCAATATTTCCAGCCACTGAAACCAAAAAAGGACTATTCATTGGGTCAAGTACCATCTTACATGAGAATAGAATCTTTCGATTTGGGCAAAATCCGGGATATAAACCTTGGTGGCCCAAGAGATCATAAACAACTGCTAAAATAAATAAATAGCATGCCTCAAAGTGCAATTGCTAGAATGATACTTCTGACTATTACAGCGAAATAATGCACCATGTCATTTTGTCTGTAGAGAAACATCAAAGAAAGCACACCCAAAGTTGTGCTCAGAAACAAAACAACCTCATTATTTACATATCATGATTCTCATATGTTGACAGGGGCAGCTGGTCATCCTCAAATAGTACATCTTGATGGCAGTTCCAAAGTCAGAATTTACAAATAGGCAGTACATATTGTCCTGTTAATGCAGACAGGATACATTTGGATGCTACTTCAACATAGTGGTCTGTGACCAAAACATCTTGTGAACAGGTATAATGATGAGACCATTGTCCTACCTTACCCACTTGTTCTAAGCATTCCTATCCTAGGGAAATCAGACCCTTTGGGTAATAGCTTATTACTATAAATCCGATATTTAGAATCATAATGACTCATGCACATACAGAATCATTCTCCCAAGTAGTACTCCATTTCAAAGTTTGTATTGAGACCCTGTTCCACCGCCCTCAGTTTAAGGATCCAGTAACATTCACGTTTCCTTAGAGCTAGTTCCCTGTTACCTCCTCTGGGGTCTCTGGCCACGTGATCAAAGCCAAACAATTCAAAGCTTTTCGTGTGACCTTGTTTGGTACAAAGTCTCATATGGGTGACTATAGGATATCTTTCATCATCCTGTCTTAAGGCCCTGTAGTGTTCACTGACTCTAACCTTGAGTGATCTGATGGTACTACCTATATAGTATGCAAATAATCATGTAAATTATAAATTTGCTGTCACACGTAATGTAATGCTTGATAAAGAATTGTTCCCCAGCAATACTCCTAGTTAGAAATGCCCGTTTTAGTCCATCTGCACATGCCACAGCATCCACATTTGTGGAACCCCTTATTGTGACTGGTAAGCCAGTTTTCCTGTTGAGGTGCAAGTCGGTAACTAGGGCACAACAAATTCTTGAGGTTCCTGCCTCTACAATTTGTCAGGGCCGGGGTATCAGGGACTAACCTTTTGATGTTTGTGTCCGCTGTGAGTACATGCCAGTGCTTATTCATGCATTTTCGTAACAGTGAATCCGTTTTTGTGTAGTTCACTATGCACCAAACCTTGGCTTCCCTTGGTCTGGTTTTGTAATTGAGTGTGTCATTTCTGTTCAAGCGCATTACTCTAACCCGTGCCTTATCGATAATCCGGGGCGAATATCCTCGTGACTGAAATCTATCTCCCATATCACCTATGCATTGTAAGAAATCATTCTCTAGGCTGCAATTCCTTCTGGCCCGTACCATTTCCCCATAAGGTATCGAGTTAATCTGGTGTGAGGGATGTGAGCTACGTGAATGTAGTACTGAGTTGCAAGCAGTACTTTTCCTAAAGAGACGGCTCTCAATCTTATTGTTGTGGATAAACAATTCAACATCCAGAAACGCTATGCTGGTCGTGCTATGATCTGAGGTAAATCTAATGTTTAGATCGTTGAAGTTCAGATAGGCCAATAAATCATTGAGTTTTGGTACATCCCCTGTCCAGATTATTAGACAATCATCAATATAGCTACCCCAAAAAAGTATATCTGTGTTCCATGTGTTACCATCCTTACCCCAGATGATTTTTTGCTCAAAGAATCCCATGAATAGGTTTGCATAGGCTGGCGAAAATCTAGAACCCATGGCCACCCCACGTGTCTGACGGTACCAATCCTTCCCAAACAGAAAAAAGTTGTTGTTCAAGATCATCTCCACCATGTTCACTAGCATATCAGTGTGACCATATAATCTTGCTGTTCTTGTTTGGAGGAAGTGACGTAACGCTATCATTCCCCAAATGTGATCAATACTCGTGTAAAGAGAAGTCACATCTAATGTTACTAGTGTCATTCCTGGTTCCCAACAGATGTCAGTCAGTATACTCAGTATGTGTTTGGTGTCCTTAATGAAAGAAGGGAGGTTAACAACAAAGGGCTGCAAAAAGATGTCTACATATTCCGAAAGTCTCTCTGTGGGACCACCTATACCTGAGACAATGGGACTACCTGGTGGATGAGTAGAATTCTTATGTATTTTAGGTAGCGTGTAAATGCAAGGGTTTCTAGGTCTATAAACTCGAAGGTACAGTAGTTCATCTTCTTTTAACAGTGATTGCTCAAAACATTTTTGCAAAAATGTGTTAATTTTATTTGCTAGTGCAGGTATAGGATCTGAACCAATTCTCTCATAGCAAGAGGCATCATTAAGTTGTCTCAAAATCTCTTGTTCGTAATCTATGGTATTCATGACTACGATATTGCCACCTTTGTCTGCCTCCTTGATCGTAATGTCTGTGCATACTTGTAAGTGCTTTAAAGTCATGCGTTCTTCAGGACTCAGATTATCATGATGATTGACAAAGCGAGTCTTTCTACTAGATTCAAATTTATTTAAATCACGCCAAACTAATTTTAAAAACGTATCAATACAATTACCACTACTGAGAGTGGGTGTCCATCTAGATTTATTTCTTAATCCACTATATACTGTTTCCGTTGGGATATCCAAATCTGCTAGGATTTGCGATACAGTAGTGGGATCTTGTTCCATATTCGCAATGGACAAAAGTGTTACTGTGTCTTGAATGTTCTTAATAGAGAGAGGGTAATGGTTCCTATCATTGTCAGAGAGAGTATTGCCGTCCCTATTGTCAGTGTGAATAGCGAAATATTTCTTGAGTTTAAGATGTCTAATAAACTTTAAAAAATCAATCTTAGGGGGTCATTACAACCCTGGCGGACGGTGTTAAAGGTGCGGTAATACCGCAAACAGGCCGGCGGACAAAAAAAGGGAATCATGACCCTGGCGGAAACCACCAACAAAGACAGCCACTTTAACACACCGCCTGCCACGGCGGTACAGACAAGCAGCGCGGCGGTTACCGCCAACAGACAGGCGGGAGACAATGTACAGCCCACACTATTACAACCCGCCAATCCGCCACCTTTTCCGGGGCGGATGCACCGCGGATAAAAACACGGCGGAAACAGCTTTTGCTATGGGAAAACGCTCACCTCAACACATCCCACGAGGAAGGAGGACACCATGGAGCACGAATACAAATCCTACCTGCCTTTGTTTTTCTGCTCCTTTACGACCAACAGCTACGTAGGCGCAGAAGATACCGGTGAGTACTGCACCTACGACACGGGGAGGCAAAAGTTAGGGGACACCCACCAAACACCCCCACCCCCACCCTTGCATATCACAACATACACACCAATGCAGTCACAAAAATCACAGTAACAACCCACAATCCCCCCGGAAGAATGCAAAGACAATGCAAAAATCGGGCAAGCATTGTAATGTGCCAATATACATGTCGTACAAAAATATACAGATATACATATCTCAAAATCACTCTTATTTACACATACAATCCGAGAAGTAGTGCAGATATGTACACAACAATGTCCGTGCACCAACAGTCCAAAAAAGCATGGGCGAGGCCCACAATAAATACCTGACCAAAATCGGAGAGAACACTGCTGGGGCATCAGATAGAAACACTACAGGCACCTCAGGGGGAAGGGAAGGGGGGGCACCTCAGCCAGATGAATGAAAAGCCAGATCCACGACGGGGCTCCATGCCCATTGATGTATCCTGGGGAGTGCAAAGCCACAGTCTCTCAAGTCACTACAGTGGGTGGTTTGCCCACTGTGCCATCCTGGGGAGTGCAAAGCCACAGTCTCTCAAGTCACTACAGTGGGTGGTTTGCCCACTGTGCCATCCTGGGGAGTGCAAAGCCACAGTCTCTCAAGTCACTACAGTGGGTGGTTTTCCCACTGTGCCATCCTGGGGAGTACAAAGCCACAGTCTCTCAAGTCCCTACAGTGGGTGGTTTGCCCACTGTGCCATCCTGGGGAGTGCAAAGCCACAGTCTCTCAAGTCACTACAGTGGGTGGTTTGCCCACTGTGCCATCCTGGGGAGTGCAAAGCCACAGTCTCTCAAGTAGATGCAGGTCTCCACTGGTTCTGGACGGGGACTGGTGCCCAGACTGGATGAGTCTCCATGTGAAAGTACCTGTCCTGTCACTGTCCCAGCTGCACATGGGATAAGGATGCCTGATGTGGCGGTCCATTCATTCCTAGACGGTGCATGCCCTGTACAGCGGTGCTTTGCCATGGCGGTCTTTGCCCTGTTCAGCTGTGCTTTGCCATGGCGCTCTTTGCCCTGTTCAGCGGTGCTTTGCCATGGCGGTCTTTGCCCTGTTCAGCGGTGTTTTGCCATGGCGTTTCAGGACTGTTCAGCGGTGCTTTGCCATGGCGGTCTTTGACCTGTTCAGCGGTGCTTTGACATGGCGTTTCAGGACTGTTCAGCGGTGCTTTGCCATGGCGGTCTTTGCCCTGTTCAGCAGTGTTTTGACATGGCGTTTCAGGACTGTTCAGCGATGCTTTGCCATGGCGGTCTTTGCCCTGTTCAGCGGTGCTTTGACATGGCGTTTCAGGACTGTTCAGCGGTGCTTTGCCATGGCAGTCTTTGCCCTGTTCAGCGGTGCTTTGCCATGGCGGTCTTTGCACTGTTCAGCTGTGCTTTGCCATGGCGTTTCAGGACTATTCAGCGGTGCTTTGCCATGGCGGTCTTTGCCCTGTTCAGCGGTGCTTTGACATGGCGTTTCAGGACTGTTCAGCGGTGCTTTGCCATGGCGGTTCTGATACGGACATTGGTGTGTGGCATGACGATCTCTACACTGGGCATTGGTGTGTGGCATGATGATCTCTACAATGGGCATTGGTGTGTGGCATGACGTTCCATCATTGCCCAGCGGGGCTGTGGCATCCTGGGCCCTCCTGGGCAATGACTCCGGCGGTGGTCTCCTGACCAGTGACGATACTTGTGCCCTCCTGGGCTGTGACTCTGGCGGTGGTCTCTGGACCAGTGACGATACTTGTGCCCTCCTGGGCTGTGACTCTGGCGGTGGTCTCTGGACCAGTGACAATACTTGTGCCCTCCTGGGCTATGACTCTGGCGGTGGTATCTGGACCAGTGACAACGGTGCTGGCGGTTGTGTCTGGACCGCCGGATATGATGGCGCACTTCTCCGCCGTGACACTCACAACAGGCTGGGCAGACGTCCTCTGGACCTTCCCCACCTTTGTTGGAGTTACAGCTGACTCACCAATCGCCTTCGATCCCATTTCACTTGTTGTCCCACCAGGAGTCTTAAGACGGTCCCGTCGTCCACTCTCCATTTTCAGAGCCTTTACAGGGGATGGGCTGCCGCTGCCTTGGCTCCGGGTCCTACTGCCTGCCCTGGTGGCCGGTGCACTCCAAAAACCTGGAACACGCACCACTGGTACTGGAGGCTTTTTGGCTGAGGCGCTACGACGGGACTAATGAATTGGAGGGGGGGGGTGGGGGCAAAAAGGTCAATTTGACAGAGGGACAGTTTCTGATGGACACTGGGATGGGTAGCTGGAGGGGGTCTGGGAGTGGAGGAAGAGGAGGTGGTTGTAGGAGGTGTCACTTTAGCTGTTTTGGGTGCAGGTGTAGGTACTGGAGGCGGATGGATGTTGGGTGAGTGATTGCCGGTGTTTGGGTACTTTGGGAGGGGGTGTCACAGACACATTGGGAGAGGACACAGGGGACGTGTAAATGACAGTGGAGGTGGTGAGTGCAGGTGAGCGGCTTGTGGTGCTGGGTGTCCTGGTGCGAGTCCTAGTGCCTGTAGATGTGGTGCATGCAGGTGTGTGTGTAGACGAGACTGGGAGGGAGGAGGGAGAAGAGGAGGAGGGGGACACAGTGGAGACAGTGGATGTTGCTGTGTCTGTATGTGTCTGAGGCTTGCGTGAGTGCCTGTGGTGTGTGTGGTGCCTATGTTTGCTTGAGCTACTTGTGTGTGTTGACTTGTGTGCATGCTGGTCTGTAGGTGTGCTTGGGATGGGCTGGGGTACAGGAGATTGGGTCTGGGTGGAGGAAGTTGGAGGGGGGAGGCTAGACACAGGGACAATGGCTGCCATCAGTGCTGAGGCCAGAGATTGCAGGGTTCGCTGAAGGACAGCCTGACCAGAATGAATGTCCTCCAGGAATGCATTACCGTGTTGCAACTCCCTTTCTATACCCTGGATGGCATTCACAATGGTAGACTGCCCAACAGTGAGTGACCTGAGGAGGTCAATGGCCTCCTCACTGAGGGCAGCAGGGGTGACTGGGGCAGGGCCTGAGGTGCCTGGGGCGAAGGTGATGCCCACCCTCCTGGGTGAGCGGGCACGGGGCGAACGCTGAGGGGCTGCTGGGAGGGCAGTGCTGGTAGGGGGGGTGGCGGCTGTACCTGTAGAAGTGGGATGCACAGGTGGTGCCGCCACCACAGGGGAGCTCCCATCGGTGGACGAGTCCGCGTCGCTGGTTGGTGATCCGGTGGCCGACGTGAAGCTCCCCTCGCCCTCCGTCCCACTGGTGCATTCAGAGTCTGTGGTGTGGCCCTCCATGGCCATGTGGGACGCAGCTCCCTCGTGCTCCGGTGCCACTGTACCTCCGCCTGATGATGCTGATGTACAAAAGGACAGGGAGAGCAGGAAAAGGGGGAGAGACAGAACAAAGAGAGTTTTAGTGCATGGCATGCCGCTACCGTTGGCGGACAAGACAGACGCAGCAGCCCCCTGCACTATGCCGTGCTCCTGGCCTCTGCACATGCAATTTCTGGGACATGGCCTACATGGCAATGGTGGGAATCTGCGCACATGGATGCCACAGGGGCAACTATACCTCAACTTGGCACTCTGCTGAGGTGGGGTAGAGTGCCACATGGCCTTCATAACGAAGGGGCCTTGCCCCCTAACTCGCCCTGGCCTAGGGACACCCACAGCCCACCTCCCCCACCCAGACCCCTCCACTGCACGCAAAGTCCGCTGAATGAGGTTGTACTCACCCCCTTGTGTCTGCTGTGATGTCCTCAAGCGCCCATCCAACTCCTGGTAGGCCACCACCAGGATCTGGAACATCAGGGGGGTCATGGTGCGACGGTCACCCCTCCCACGTTGGGAGGCCATCCCCTGCTGAGCCTCCGCCGTCTTCTTGCTGCAGCGGCGAATGTCCTCCCATCTCTTACGGCAGTGGGTTCCCCGTCTCTGGTGGGCCCCCAGGGTCCGGATCTCCTTAGCGATGGCACGCCAAATGTCCCTCTTCTGGTGGGCGCTGACCTACATGACATGCACAAGGAAAGAGGAACAGTCATTACCAACTGCACCGTCAATGTGAGTGGCCCCCTCCCTACTCTGGCCATGTGGCCCATTCATTCCAATGCATAACTGTTCTATGTACTCTGCCCCCTTCCCTCTTCCACCCAGCCCTCTCCACCCAGGCCTAGCCCATACAACGTGCTCCCTGTGTACTAACCTGTTGGTCTGGAGGACCGTAGAGTAGCGTGTACTGGGGGAGGACCCCATCCACAAGTTCACACAGGCAAGTTACAATTTTGAGTAATTTAGGCATTTGAGAAAGTTTACTACTTTTTGGCTATTACTCAAAAAGTATATTTGACAGGTCTCCATCAAACTGAAGGGCCTATCAGCAATGCACATATTTTAGTTACTGTACCTGTTCCCTTAAATCACAGATACAAACTAGCCTCATTACGTGCACCAGAGGAACTTTAAAATCAGGTGCAAACATTGGGTGGAACCTGTAAGAAATCAGGGGGAACACGTAGAAGGCATTTGTATGGTCATAAATGGCCCAATCAGGCCAGATCTGACCACAAGAATGCTTTTACATTTTTACAAAACAGAAAATGCGATTTGGTAACGGGTAACCAGATGACATGTTGTGTTTGCATTTTGTTTTTTGGAAGGGGCGTGTTTAGGGCACATCTTCCGAATACTGAATCTGACTGGGCTGCATGAATGCACTTAAAAGCACAAATAGCCACTAACAGTCATTTGGTTTTGCTAGACTGGGGAAAAGTCACATGTTGAGGCCTACTGCTATCGAGCATGGGCTGCAACAGTGACCAGATATGTCCAGCTGAAAAAGATACCTTCTCAAAGTGTGGCTGAAAGAGTTCTGATGGAAATGGAGAAGATGGTGAGGAGCAAGGAAAGCATTGCAGATGATCGTCGCTGTAGCACGAAGAACAGGCCTGATATCACAGAGAGACAGTGCTGTAGCACAAAGATCTGACAGGTGTTGGCTGTCACAATGAGCTGTCATGAATTTGACATGAAGTACAGATCTCATGTTGCTTGTCATCGCTGGTGGTCACTGTAATGTAATTAAAGAGGTTCACCAGATTTTTGTGTTGGTGTTCGTCACGAGTGGCAGAGTGTTGGTGTGAATATGCCATTTTGTGGTCTCAAAGAGCCCAAAAGTTCAGGATTTAACCTTTCTTCACAGGAGGAGCTCTGCAGATGCCAACCATGGGTTGTAAGACAGAGTTCCTGTTAAAGTCAGCCAGCCAGGGTATGGTGGAATTATATTTCCATTGATGCACGTGAAGCTCCATAAATGAGCACCATCGAACGAGATTTGCCACTCACTAGCACAATGTCCGGTTGCCTCAGAGCCTTCCAGTGCCATATTGTGATGCCGGCGATCTTGAGCGGCTTCTTCTCAAGTTGAGTTTCTACATGGGAAGCAGCCAAATCAGTTGAAAAATACTTTTTGAGTTGATTTTCTACTTGAAGCATAGTTTGTGTTGTTTTTTAGTGCTCAAAGCATTTATTTTCTTTTTTTTCTTTTTTTATTAACAGGAATTGCCCCAGAGACTCAAACTTCATACTTTTGTCCAGAAGGCTCCTTCCAGTGCTTTATTCATCGCCTGGTCTCTTTTTCATTTGGATTTCAAGGTGAAAGGGCTGCTCTCTTTTTCTGCAATTCCTGCTGCATATATACTATTGGATTTTAAGGACTATGGGCTTCATTACAAGGTTGATGGTCTTGAGACTGCCAAACTCGTAGTGGCTGTTGGAACGTAACACTCCAGCGGTATGACTACCATATCACAACCCTGGAAGGTCTGACCACCAGGGGACTGCCATCCCCACCAGGAACATAGTTCCAGATGGGCCGACAGAGGTCAGACTTGTGGTCAGCCACAGTGGCAGTTCAACACCACCATGCTGATCACAAGTCCCATTTCTGCCAGCCTTTTCATGGTGGTTTAATCGCCATGAAAAGGCTGACAGAAAGGAAGTGCTGGGGGCCATGGGTGGCCCCTGCACTGCCCACAACTATGTCTTGGGCTATGAAGGGGCCGCCCTGCCAACACCTTCGTTTCGAGGGTGCTGTTGTGCTACGGTATTGGCCTTGGTTCCCTTAAGGGAGCCAAGACCAATAACATAGCACTGTTCCTGCCAGGTTGACCGGCAGGAATGTGGTAATATGATATTCTGGCTGGTCAACCAAACAAAAACATCATAATATGACTGGGGTGAGGCCGCAGGCTTGACGGCGGTCTCATCCCCCAGAGTTTGGCTGTCAATTTTTCCAACCAACAAACTCATAATGAGCCCTTTGTTTTTGTGACATCACAACAAGTAAGTTCTAAGTCATTGTGGAAGTGTGTTGTTTCATAGAAGGCATGCACTAATATTTGTATTTGTACTTTTATTCAATTTTTAAATTTGATTGGGTTGTGGTGAGTAGTCTGGAGGTCAAGTGGGGGGTAGCTTTGTTTTGCATTTAATATTTTGTCTTTTGTAAGAGAAAAAGAATACACAGTTAAGAAAATGTTCTCAATGTTTGTTAAATTTGCACTATACATTTATTTTACCATGATGCCATCAGGCCATTAGTATCCATTGTGAAACATCCTTTCAGTTGGGTCTGTTGTTTTGAAACATCTATTATTTAGGCCAGGGATGGCACTGGATTAAATTTGAAAAAAATGTTGTATTTTGCTTTGTTTTTCTGCAAAACGTGTATTTTGGTGGAGGAACCTCAATCCTAGAAAGTCTGTGTATTACTGTAAAAGGTTTCACAACTGACTTTTTTGGCATTGCTGAATTATTGGTAGTGTTTCCTTCATTGGTTACCATGCCTCCTTTGGCTGGCTAGTGTGTGTCTGTGTATGTGTTTCCCATAGGCCACCATTTTGTCTTTGTTCTCCATTGCATGGTAACAATTCTGTGCAGTCATTGTCCATCCATAGGTCTGCATGTGTTCTTGTTGTCCATGCCTTCTTGATTGATGTTTTTGTTTGACCATGTGGCCTGAGGCCATTTTATGTCAGCAGTCGACGTGCTTTCCCCATAGGACTGCATGTGCTATTTGTTCTCCATGCTTCCTTGCTTGCTCTAGTTGTTTGACCATGTTGCCGACTGACATTTTGTGTAGGCAGTCAGTGTGCTTTTGCCATAGGCCTGGATGCGCTCTTTGTTCTCCATGCCTCCTTTCTTCCTTGTTGTTGATATTTGACCATCTTGCTGGTGGCTATTTACATTTAGCCACCTAGTGTATGAATCCTTTTTTTCCAGTTTTCAAAGCCATTTTCCTGGAACACTATTAGAATAGGTCTATGCCATTTTTGTTCAGTTTTTTACTTTGTTCCCTAATATCAATTTAATGTGCTTGAGGATCATTGTAGTGTATGCGTGAATAGTGCTTGTAATATTATATGCATTTTTTACCATTTTCCATGCACCTCCTTGCCCCCAATGGAATTCTCATAGTCCCTGGTGATACACCAGCAACTATTTTTATATTTTCTCTCCACACCCAGTCTGCCATAGGTGTCAGGAGATTACCCATTAAATCAAACTTCCACAGTAGCAGATGCCTTTTATCAAAGTCTCTCCAACAGATGCGTGCTCAGACTTTACTGATTATCTGAACCCTGCATCCGTTAGGGGGAAGGAGAATGGGAATATAAAAATAGAGACCGCCTCCAGATACAGTTCCAGCCTGTGTTTCCCACTTGAAGACAGGATATTCAGTGTGTGCTTCTGTAACCTGCACCTTTCTCCTTATTGGGATTTCTTTAAAGGAAGGATCTGCAGATGGGTGATAAAAGCATACATAAGTACATTCCTACGGCACATTCAACTGTTCAGCCATTCACATTCACCCAATTCTATCGTTCTCCTAACCTGGACTAGCCTCTCTCTAAGAGAACAATGTTCACATAATATCTTCTTTTTTCCAGGAGTCAGAGGTATCCAAGGTTCTCTGGAGAACAGTTCAAAGGTTCCCAAATAAACAATCTACTAATGTCTTTTACAGAAAACGAAAAACTCCTTCTCAAGGTTCAGTTTTCTCAATCACAGTCACAAGGAATTAGTCTGAGCACTGAGGTTTGTCTCTAAGACTGGCAAGCCTGCAAGGCAAAGAGTTTCTGAATATATATGTATGTATATATATTGGCAAGTCTGGAAATCATGCAAAAGGATTCCATACTGCAGTTGCTTGAAGTTCTGTTAAGCAAAATGAATTCTCCTCAGAAAGTCAATAGCCAGATGTTGGAAGAAGGAAGAAATTCAGCTTTTCCAGAAGGGAAAATGTAGTTGGTGTGCATATCGTAACAAGAAAAATAATTATTTACTCAAAACCGGAAGAATTCTCTATGAAACGAAGTGCCTCAGGAACACTGCTCATTCTCCTCAGGATGACAGTTGAAGTCCACAGCTCCCAGAGAGAAACAGCTGGAGGGAAGCTTCAACAAGAGACTAAGGTAGAAACACTAGAGCACTGACCTCACAAAGATTTGCAGCCAACATCTTGAGTGGCAGTTCAACCTGAAGAAGCTAGTTCTAAGAACAGCCTCCGCAAGAGCCACTGGGAGTGAGGACGCCACTGCAACCAACGTGGTTACAAGGGTAAGGGGAATGGTTTTTGCTGAGGGAAGAACTTAACAACACCCGCAATAGTTTTCCTGACAATAGGTCTTCTTTTAAGCAATAGATGCACATCAATTTTTATTTTGAAGTATCATCATTTTCCCCTGCATCTCCAGGTTGCCAGAGGCACATACCAGCATTCATTTTCTAGGATTATTTTACTTTACGCGCACCTCTGCCTGCCATAGGTGCACAAAAGTATTCATTTTTTAAGGATTACTCCTTTTTCCCAGCACCCCCTGCCTGCTATAGGTGTACACCAACATTCACTTTTTAAGGATGAATCCATTTTTCCTGTGCCTCCCTGCCTGCCACTGGCTCACAGCCTTTAGCTGCACATAAAGTAAACAGTTCTGTATGTTGTTATCCTGATTGAAATATTATTTTATGGTGTGGATTGTAATCAATTCACTATTTATTGTTGTTAATTATTGAATAACTTCTCTAATTCATATTGTCTGTACTATTGTAATTCAAACTGTAAAAATGTGATGTTTCACTAAAAGGTTTGTTTGCTTCTAGGTGCACAGATAAGAGACATAACCCACAGTACTGCATTAAAATTGGCACCACCCCAACTTAAGCTCAAGTCCATGTCTCTCAGTTAGGCAGCCACTGCAAGCACAGTGACGAGCATGGTGTTCGAATTGGAGTTATCTCAGCCTTAAACTGGTACATAATCATCACAGGAACCTGAGAGAATTGGCCAACAGGAGCTGCAGCTTGCAATACTTCTTCTTGAAGTATGAGCAGAACAGGAGCTTGAGCTTCCTGCAGAGAAAGATGTACCTCTCCTTTAACCATTGGCATCCAGAGCACCAGTAAGATACTCAACCATCTTCTCCAAGCCACACTTCTGATGATCTGGACATGGATTGAACCCTGGCTGAGTCCCAAGCCTGCCACAAGAGACAAGGGCAAAAGAAAGTTCCTGAAGGCCTTAGAATTATGAAAGGGAATGATGAGGGTAACAATGTCATGGTCATGGAAGCTGGCTTAGAGGACACCAACATTACCCTTCATATTCAACCTGCTCAGAGGAATGTGACACTGGTTCCACCACTACCACCTCCAGCCTCCGTATTTGTAAGGTTTCTCCTAAGACCTGCATCCACCACTATCTCAGTCAGAAAATGCACTGCAGAGAGGCAATCATTGACACTCCCACATACCTTCATTTCTTTGAGCATTGGCAGTGGAACCAGTGGCATGCTAAAAAAGATTTCCTCCCAGTTTGGGACTTCTTTCTTATTAGCAGGCAAAAGGATAACATTGGAATATGCTCCATTTGTAATGCAAGTGTTCATCGAGGCAAGCCTGATTCACACTATGGTACTAAAGGCTAGATGATCCATACAAAAAAACATGCAATCCAGTGGAACCTTAAAACATGCTGAAGTTGGTGTTGGCGATAAGAGATTGGAGTCAGCTTTGATCATGGTGGGAGGTGATAAGGGAGTAGAGGGCTAGCGCCTTGAGACCCGCACGGGTGAGTAGCGCGCTTTATAAATGTTAATGATTTGATTTGATTTGATTTGATTTTTACGTAAATCATCTCTGTCCCCAATAGTGTACCAGCATCACCTGCACCAGCAACCTTGAAATGCACAAGACTCAGCTAGAGACTCCACCACATACAGTGACTTCCCAAGACGCACATTAAGTCTACCACCTCCTTGTTCTCTTCTGAAGTCACCTATGTCAGTGGCACCACAAAAGAAAAAACAAATCAAGCGACTATTACACATATCTTTAGGCAGGGAGGGGCCCTATGAATGCAACCATAGCATGTTTGTACAACAGGAAGCTGGCCAAAATGTTAATGCTAGACCTCCTCCCTTTATCTTTAGTTTTTTTGCGGCAGCCATCTGGGAAAAATGGAATATTCCCAAACTGACCTATTTTACAAGAGTTGGCAGAGCTGCTTTTCCAGTGCTCCATCACTATGTGTTGCAATTGGTTAGACAAACTTTGCAGCAGAGCACTAGCTCCCTAACAAAAGACATGGGGAACAGTTGTCAAGCAACTGATTACATGTATATCACTGCACACTGGAACTCTTTTGTGGGGTATAGGCTACAGATATTTGCAGGTCTCTGCACTGACGAAACAGTTAAGGGTGTTCAGCCGCATTCTATGGTAGCGTTATCTACCATGGAAAAATCTCATATAGCTGCAGGGATCTTGAAAGACTTGCAAGGATCTTGAAAGACTTTAACAGCAAAATGATTAAATGTTTGCAACCCAGAGATCTCAGAAAGGAATTTGTTGTAATAAAGTCGTAGCCACGTCAGATGGTCTATATTGCGGGGGTCCTGTGTTTGGCGCATTGCATCAACCTGATTGTGCATGACTTTCTCAAAAAAGAAGACATAGGTGGTCATTTAAATCCTGGCGGACGGTGTTAAAGTGGCGGTAAGACCGTCAACAGGCCGGCAGTAAAAAATTTGCAATTACGACAGTGGCGGAAACCGCCAACAAAGACAGCCACTTTAACACTCCGACAGCCACGGCAGTACAAACAAACAGCGCGAGGGTCACCGCCAACAGACAGGCGGGAGACAATGTACCGCCCACACTATTATGACATGCCAATCCGCCACCTTTTCCGGGGCGGATTCACTGCGGATAAAAACACGGCGGAAACAGGAATTTCGAAGGGAAAACGCTCACCTCTACACACCTCACGAGGAACGAGGACACCATGTACCCGGAACTCCAAATTCTACCTGCAATAGTCTTCCTGCTCCTCTATCAGGAGCACGAACGCCGGCGGCTAAGACCACGGTGAGTACTGCACCTACGACACAGGGGAGGGGGGAGGGAAAAAACAGGGACATACACACGCAACACACCCACCCCCACCCTCACCCACTACAACACACACACTAATGCATATTAATACATCACAGTTACACCCCCCAAACCCCCCAGAAGAATGCAAAGACAATAGAAAATGAGTGTAACCATTGTAATATATTAAAAACAAGTAGGCAAAAATATATCTATACACCATTTACAAAATATCCACCAAGCATAGTAGTCCAGGTAGTGCTCCAATTAAGTTTGTGGAACACTGGGCCCACACGGTATGGGCGACGCCCACACAAGATCCCCGACCATGACAGAGAGAACACTGCAGGCGCATCAGAGAGCAAATAAACAGGCACCTCAGGAGGAGGGAAAGGGGGGCACCTCAGCAGCTTGAGTTCACAACGCCAAATCCACGAGGGGGCCACATGCCCACTGTTCAATCCTGGGGAGTGCAAAGCCACAGTCTCTCAAGTCTCTACAGTGGGTGGGTTGCCCACTGCCTTATCCTGGGGAGTGCAAAGCCACAGTCTCTCAAGTCTATACTGTCACGTTGTAGATGCTCCTCAGACTCGGCGCGATGCAAATAAGGGTCCGCCTCCTGACTCCACCAAGTCACCTATATAAACCACGGTGCATTGGAGTAATCGGGTGAGGGAAGGAAGGGGAAGGAACAGCAGGGACGGGATATCTGTAAAGAGAGAAATACACAGTGTTAATATCACATTGCCTGTCTACTCTCGCAATGTCTCGCTAAAGTACCAACGACCGTACCTGCCCATAACTCATGAGGGCAGAACTAATCCAACACCTATCTGTGCTCCATCTGAATCATAGATGGACGCCCCAAGCCAACAATTAATACCGATGATCTCTAATGGGTTGCTCAACACCCACATTTATACAAGATAGTCACGAAATAATGAGGAGACAGAACAAAGAGAAAGGGAATAAAATTAACGATGATAAGAGTCCTTTCTATGACTCAGTTAATCCACTAAGCCCCAGGTCATAGTCACACAATTTGTAGGAATAACCCGGTGTTATTTCATCACGTATTGAAAAGAAAAAATCGTCCCGGCAGTTCAATTCCCGCAAAAATAAACTTTAACCCCTTGTCGTAGCCAAACATATAATGTTCTCTGGCCCCAAGGATAATCGTGCTTTATTGGTAACTCAAACAAAAGACCGCCGTGCTTCAGAAGTTACCAGTGTCCTTGTCGAACTGAAAAAGAAAGGCGAGGGATTCCGGCACCAAATCGTCTCACCGCTACCACCTCTCCTTCGTGGCAGGTTCCTCTGGGAAAATAAACTCGACACTCCCCCTGATATTGGGAAGGTCCCAGGCTCCACGGAAAACTGAAGGAGGAATTAAACCTCCTAAGCAAACAACTCAACCTCGGAAACGCCGTCAGCAAGAGCCCTCGTTGTCCATCCGACTGGTTTCTAGGAAACGAATAACGCACATTACTTCCTGTATGTGCTTGCTTTTTAAGCGACCTCTTCCCCTCTATGCGTCATGGGATATGTAGTCCAAAAGGACTATGTTATCCCGATCGGCAATGTAGGCTCCGTGGCTAACACCTGACATATACAGTGGGTGGGTTGCCCACTGTTCAATCCTGGGGAGTGCAAAGCCACAGTCTCTCAAGTCTATACAGTGGGTGGTCTGCCCACTGTTCAATCCTGGGGAGTGCAAAGCCACAGTCTCTCAAGTATATAACAGTCTCCACTGGTTCTGGAGGGGACCTTGTGCCCAGAGTGCTTCATCCTACTAAGGACTGAGGTAGTGGATGTATCTCTCCATTGGTTCTGGAGGGGGCCTTGTGCCCAGAGTGCTTCATCCTGCTAAGGACAGAAGGTAGTGGATGGATCTCTCCACTGGTTCTGGAGGGGGCCTTGTGCCCAGAGTGCTTCATCCTGCTAAGGACAGAGGTAGTGGATGGATCTCTCCACTGGTTCTGGAGGGGGCATGGTGCCTAGAGTGCTTCATCCTGCTAAGGACAGAAGTAGTGGATGGATCTCTCCACTGGTTCTGGAGGGGGCATTGTGCCCAGAGTGCTTCATCCTGCTAAGGACAGAGGTAGTGGATGGATCTCTCCACTGGTTCTGGAGGGGGCCTTGTGCCCAGAGTGCTTCATCCTGCTAAGGACAGAGGTAGTGGATGGATCTCTCCACTGGTTCTGCAGGGGGCAAGGTGCCCAGAGTGCTTCATTCTGCCCGTGACAGACTCAGTAGCGTCAGTGCCCTTGGCGCTTATGGGCCAGCGGTGCTTGAGACGGCGGTGCCCTGTTCAGCGGTGCATGAGGCGGCGGTGCCCTGTTCGGCGATGCTTGAGACGGCAGTGCCCTGTTCAGCGGTGCTTGAGAAGGCGGTGCCCTGTTCAGCAGTGCTTGAGACGGCGGTGCCCTGTTGAGCAGTGCTTGAGATGGCGGTGCCCTGTTCAGCGGTGCTTGAGGCGGCGGTGCCCTGTTCGGCGGTGCCCTGTTCAGCGGTGCTTGAGGCGGCGGTGCCCTGTTCAGTGGTGCCTGAGACGGTGGTCTCCATTGCAGGGACTCAGGTGCTGACGGTCCTTCATGGCCCAGCGGGGCTTATGCTGGCGGTCCTTCATGGCCAAGCGGGGCTTTTGCTGGCGGTCCTTCATGGCCCAGCGGGGTTTTGCTGGCGGTGGCCTCCTGGGCAGCTGGGCTTGTGCTGGCGGTGGCCTCGTGGGCAGCTGGGCTTGTGCTGGTGGTGGCCTCCTGGGCAGCTGGGCTTGTGCTGGCGGTGACCTCCTGGGCAGCTTGGCTTGTGCTGGCGGTGGCCTCCTGGACAGCGGGGATGATGCTGGTGGTGGCCTCCTGGGCAGCGGGGATGATGGCGGTCTTCTCTGCCGTGCTGCTCTTCCCAGACTTGCCGGGTTTCTTGTGGCCCTTCCCCACCTTGGAAGGTGTCACAGCTGACTCCACACTCCCACTGGGACCCCTGGGAGCGGCTTTGGTGCTGGAGTCCTCCCCCCTCCCGCCGGGCACTGGCCAACTTCTGATGCTTCACAGGTGGGGGACTGTCTGTGCTGTGGCTCCGTGCCACACTGGCTGCCCTGGTGGCCGGTGCACTCCAGATTCCAGTGACTACAGGCACCACTGGTCACAGAGATGTTGTGGCTGAGGTGCTAGTTCGGGATCTAGGAAACGGACGGGGTGGGGGAGGTGTGGGAAAGAGGTCAAGGTTGGACAGGAAAAGTTTTTTTGACACACTGTGACGGATAGCTGGAGGGGGTTTGGGAGTGGAGGAAGAGGTTGTGGTTGTAGGAGGTGTTTGTTTGCTGACTTTGGGTGAAGGTGCATGGGCTGGAGGCTGTCGTGAGGTGGATGGCTGTTGGGTGGGTGTGTGCCTCTGTTTGTGTATCTTCGGAGGTGGTGTCACCAACACACTGGGAGAGGACACAGGGGACGTGTGAATGGCAGTGGGGGTGGTGACTGCATGTGAGCGGGTGTGGTGGTGGGTGTGCTGGTGATGGAAGTAGTGGCTGTAGATGTAGTGCATGCAGGTGTGAGTGTAGACGAGACTGGGAGGGAGGAGGGAGACAAGGAGGAGGGGGACACAGTGGAGGCAGTGGATGTTGGTGTGTCTGATGCTTGCGTGAGTGCCTGTGGGATGTGTGGTGCTTATGTTTGCCAGACCTTCCCTTGTGTGTTGAGGTGTGTGCATGCTGGTCTGAAGGTGTGCTTGGGATAGTCTGAGGTACAGGGGATTGGGTCTGGGTGGAGGAAGTTGGAGGGGGGAGGCTAGAGACAGGGACAATGGCTGCCATCTGTGCTGAGGCCAGAGTCTGAAAAGCTCGCTGAAAGACCACCTTACCAGAATGAATGCCCTCCAGGAATGCATTTGTTTGCTGCAACTGCCTTTCTACACGCTGGATGGCATTCAAAATGGTAGACTGCCCAACATTGAGGGACCTGAGGAGGTCAATGGCCTCCTCACTCAGGGCAGCAGGGGTGACTGGGGCAGGGCCTGAGGTGCCTGGGGTGAAGGTGATGCCCACCCTCCCGGGTGAGCGGGCACGGGGCGAAGGCTGAGGGGCTGCTGGGAGGGCGGTACTGGAAGTGGGAGTGGCGGCTCTACCTATAGATGGGGGGGCACAGATGTTCCCACCACCACAAGGGAGCTCCCATCAGAGGACAAGTCTGTGTCACTGGTGTCAGCTCCTGTCCCCGCCGTGGAGCTCCCCTCGCCCTCCGTCCCACTGATAAACTCTGAGTTCGTAGTGTGGCCCTCCATGGCCATGTGGGATGCAGCTCCCTCGTGCTCCGGTGTCCCTGCTCCTCCGCCTGGTGATGCTAATGCACACAAGAACAGGGATACCACAAAAGGGGGGGGCGACAGAAGAAAGACATGTTGAGTGCATGCATTACCGCTACCGTTGGTGGACACGACAGACGCAGAAGCCCCCTACACTACGCCGCGCTCTTGGGCTCCACTGTTTAATTCCTGGGAAATGGCCTACAAGGTTATGAACGACATCTGCACACATAGATAACACAGGGGCATGAGTAGGTGTACTTGGCACTCTACAGAGGTGGCCTGGGGTGTCACATGGCCTGCCTTACGGAGGGACCTTGCCTACGGAACTCGCCCTGGCCTAGGGAAACCCACAGCCCACCTCCCCCACCCAGACCCCTCCACTGCGCGCAAAGTCAGCAGAATGCGAGTGTACTCACCCCCTTGTGGCTGCTGTGATGCCCTCAAGCACCCATCCAACTCCAGGTACGCCACCACCAGGATCCTGAACATCAGGGGGTCATGGGGCGACGGGCACCCCTCCCACGTTGGGAGGCCATCCCCAGCTGAGCCTCCGCCGTCTTCTTGCTCCAGCGGCAAATGTCCTCCCATCTTTTCCGGCAGTGGGTGCTCTGTCTGTGGTAGACCCCCAGGGTCCGGACGTCCTTGGCGATGGCACGACAAATATCTTTTTTCTGGTGGGCGCTGACCTACATGATTTGTACAGGGGGAAGAGAAAGTTATTATCAACTGCACCGTCAAAGTGATTGGCCCCCATCCCTACCCTTGCCATGTGACACATGCATTCACCGTTTCATGCACGCCTAAATCTACCCCCCCATCTTTCAACCACCCCACTCCACACAGGCATAGCCCATACAGCATGCTCCCAGTGTACTTACCTGTTTGTCTGGAGGATCGTAGAGTAGCGTGTACTGGGGAGGACCCCGTCCACGAGTTTCTCCAACTCCTCCGATGTGAAGGCAGGGGCCCTTTCCCCAGACACTCGAGCCATTGTCTCTTCCAGACCGAGGTCACAGCAGCACTTGCAGTGTAGGTCCTCTCCTGTCGAAGATCAGGTATTGAGTGATTGAACAGATAGAAAATGGCGGTCACGTCCGCGGAGGTGCGTACCTTCACTTCCGGCGTACATCGTCATTGGCTCCTGGGACCCATAGGGTCCAATGTTAACCAATGCAGCATTGCGCTGCGGTCTTTGTCCGCCTATCGCGACGGTGTACAACGCCAGCACAGTACCTCACATCCCATTGTCCCACTTTAGAGGTCAGGTAGCTGCCATTTCAGGGGCCCACATGGCTTCATTCTCAACTGCGTCACACATACCTTGGCCTAGACTCAACACACATACAGGCCACTTTTTAGATTATGAATGGTGTTCTGTGTAAGCTGTGGGTACATACCTCTGAGTTGGTTGACTCTGTGCTCGCTGTTGTCCTTCATAGGCACCATCCGCTGGGACATGTGAGGAGGTGGCGGCATCCTCCGGTGTCCGACCATTGGTGGACCTGTCGACAATGGAGGAAAGACATGTGATAATCACATACAGGCTTGACCGTGCCACAATCCAGTAACTGTGTACCCAGCTGGAGCCAGACCTGATGTCAGCTATCCGCCATCCCACAGGAATCCCCCTCAAGTGCAGGTGCTGTCAGTGCTCCATTTCCTTGCAAGTGGGTCATTTCAAACAACAGTGGCCATAGCATCAGGGATGTCCCAGCCTATGTTTTCCAACGTGTTGTCCAGAGTGTTGTCTGCCCTGCTGAAACACATGTGGAGCTACATCGTTTTCCCTCATGTTGAGGATTTGCCTACAGTGAAAGGTGATTTCTATGCCCTGGGACACATCCCCAACATCATAGGTGCCATTGATGGGACCCATGTGGCTTTGGTCCCCCCCCACAGGAGTGAACAGGTGTACAGAAAACAGAAGAGTTATCATTCGATGAATGTACAGATGGTATGTTTGGCAGAGCAGTACATCTCCCATGTGAATGCCATGTTCCCTGGCTCAGTGCACAACGCTTACATCCTGCGGAATAGCAGCATCCCTTATGTGATGGGTCAACTCCAGAGGCACTGTGTGTGGCTATTAGGTGAGCACCTGGAACCAAGTCAGTGGTAATGGTTGTCTGGGGATATCCCTACAGGTTAGTGTGTGTCTAACAGTTGTCCCTTGCCATTTGCAGGTGTCTCTGGTTACCCTAATCTGTCATGGCTACTGACCCCAGTGAGGAATCCCAGGACAAGGGCAGAGGAACGCTACAATGAGGCCCATGGGCGAACTAGGAGGGTGATCGAACGCACCTTCGGCCTCCTGAAGGCGAGGTTCAGGTGCCTCCATATGACAGGTGGATCCCTATTCTATTCACCAAAGAAGGTGTGCCAGATCATCGTGGCCTGCTGTATGCTTCACAACTTTCTGCAGGAGGATGGTCCAGATGGCGGTGTTGTTGCAGCTGTGGAGCCTGTGGACAGTGAAGATGAGGAAGCAGAGGAAGAAGACATGGACAACAGGGACTCAGTGATCCAGCAATATTTCCAATGAGACACAGGTAAGAATACAAACCTGCCTACTACATGTACTTAAACACTACTACCTCTCTACTGTCTGTCATTTTCACCCAGTGTATGGTCACTGAGTTGTCACTTTCCCTTACGATTTCACAGATGTGGGTCCCACTGTGTGACATCTGCTTTGTTTCCTCATGGACTAGAGCTGTGTGACATAGGTATGTTGACATTACAAATGAAAGAGCTTTTTTCCACGGTTATTGCTAATACAATGTTCTGAAATCACAGACAGACTCCAGATTGTTTTTGTGCTTTAAGGGTGTTTATTTTAGTGCTCAAAATTGGAGGGGGTAGCAAAATGGTGAGGGTTGATGGCGGAGTCCAGTCCATTAGTCTCACAGGTGCATTGCCCAAATGGGCATAGGAAGAGGAGCTAGGGCAGTTTAAGGATGGACAGGGTGACAAAGTGGGACAGTAGGATGACAATCAGGGTGGACTAATTTCTTGGCGGTGGTCTTGGCATCGTTCTCTGTCTTGTTTCTGGATCTCAGGGACCGTTTGCGAGGTGGTTCTCCCTCTGCAGGGGTTGGGGTGCTGGTGTAGTGGTCCTGTGGCGGTGCTTCCTGTCCACTAGCGCCGGTGGAGGTGGTGGGCAGTTCATCGTCCAGGCTAGTGTCAGGGGCCCCTTGTAGTGCCACAGTGTCCCTCCTGGTGTTGAGTACTTCCTCCAACACCCCTACGATGGTGCCCAGGGTAGAATTGATGGTTCTGAGTTCCTCCCTGAAGCCCATATACTGTTCCTCCTGCAGGCGCTGGGTCACTTGAAACTTGGCCAGTACAGCTGCCATCGTCTCCTGGGAGTGGTGGTAGGCTCCCATGATGGAGGAGAGGGTCTCATGGAAAGGGGGTTCCCTGGGCCTGTCTGCCCCCTGTCGCACAGCAGCCCTCCCAGTTCCCCTGTGTTCCTGGGCCTTCGTCCCCTAGACCATGTGGCCACTACCACTGCCCCCAGGTCCCTGTTGTTGTTGGGGTGGTGGGTTAGCCTGGGTTCCCTGTAGTGGTGGACACACTGCTGATTGAAGTGTCCTGGGGACAGAATTATGGGCCTGCTGGGTGGGTGCTGTGCTGGTGTTTCCTGAGGGGGGAAGCTCTGTAGTGGCCTGTGACTGTGTGATGGGAACCGACTGTCCTGAGGTCCCCGATGGGCCGGGCTGGTCATCTAGATCCAGTTGGACAGAGGTGCTGTCATCACTGTGGGCCTCATCTGTTGATGGTGTGGACATGTGTGGACCCTCCAGTCTGGTGACGTTGGGGAGGGGTCCTGCAGGGGTATAAAGGCATGATTATTGCATCTGTGTTTGTCAAGGTGTGCAATGGGTGGGTGACCGTGTACCCCAGTGCTTGCATTCCTGTGTGGGAGCTTGTGTGATGGTGGTTTAGGGGGGTGTATGGGTATGTGCAGTGGGCATGCTTTAGTGATGGGTGACCATGCTTTGTTTTTGCATGCAGGGCCTGGTGTTGGGATGTGTGGTTTGTGATAGTGGGACATTTGTGAGGAGTAGGAGTGATGGGGGTGAGGGCGAGGGTGGGGGTATGTGATAGCATGCAGGTGGGTGGGGGTTTGACTTACTAGAGTCCATTCCTCCACCTACTCCTGCGAGGCCCTCAGGATGCAGAATCGCCAAGACCTGCTCCTCCCATGTTGTTAGTTGTGGGGGTGGAGGTGGGGGTCTGCCGCCAGTCTGCTGAACCGCCAGGTGGTGTCTGGAGACCACAGAACGCACCTTCCCCGTAGGTCGTTACACCTCTTCCTGATGTCCTCCCGGGGTGCGTTGACCCTGTCCACTATTCTTCGCCATCGCTCCATCTTCCTTGCAATTGAGGTGTGCTGCACCTGTGATCCGAATAGATGTGGTGCTACCCGGACAATTTCCTCCACCATGACCCTGAGCTCCTCCTCCGAGAACCTGGGGTGTCTTTGCGTGCCGTGGGGTGGTGTAGGTGATGTGTGGGGTGGTGTGTATGGTGATAAGTGTGCTAATATGTAGTGGGGTGTTGTGTGAGGTGCGTGGAAGTTATGTGGGTGATGGTGTTGTGTGCCTGTGGATGCTAGTGTAATTGATGGTGGTGTCTCTCTCTGGCTTTCATTCGTGATTTGTTGTCATAAGGGTTTGTGGGTGATTTGGGTGTGTGTTTTA
Source organism: Pleurodeles waltl (assembly GCF_031143425.1). Taxonomy (NCBI): domain Eukaryota; kingdom Metazoa; phylum Chordata; class Amphibia; order Caudata; family Salamandridae; genus Pleurodeles; species Pleurodeles waltl. The sequence goes on from NC_090447.1 coordinate 287,349,849, forward strand.
TAGTGTATTGAGTGTGTGGGAGTGGTGTGTGTATGTGTATCAGGTGTGTGCATTTTGAATTGTCCAATGTGGCTGTGTTTTGGAGATGTGTGTGTATTTTGAGCACGGCGGTGTGTACCGCCAATGGAATACCGTGGTTGAAAGACCGCCACGTGGATTCGTGTGTCGTGTTAGTGTGGGTGTATTTCTGTTGGCGTGACGTGGAGGTTTTGTTTTCACCAGTTTATCACTGACCTTTGGTGTGGCGGACTTGTGTGGGTGTCTGAATTTTGGCGGATTCCGAGCTGTGGGTCATAATAGCTGTGGTGGAATTCCACGGCTGCGGCGGTGTGTTGGCGGTCTTCTGCACGGCGGTAAGCTGCTTTTACTGCCAATGTTGTAATGTCCCCCATAGTCAGCAACATACTGGCTGCCTGCAGAAGAATCTGCAGACATTTCAGCCATTCTTTTAAAGCCCAGAAACAGTTTAGGATTGTTCAGTGTGCTAACACTTTGGAACTCTACTTACTACATGTTGCAACATCTGTTTGAGCATAACAGACTGATCAAAAATCATGACCATTGCGGAGGGGATGTAACTGAGAAAAGCATGAGCATTGTGAAGGACAAATGGAGTCTGACACAATTGCTAGTTTCTTTTGAGGTTTTCACACATGAATTTAACAAGGAGGATAATACGATGAGCCAAGCTAACCATTTGCTGTACCTGCTATAGGACCAGTTAAAATGTGTTGCAAAGGTTTGCCAGTGTGAATGAAGAAGGCTATGAGTTGGTTGAGAGCTTAATTATTGGCTTGTCTGTTAATCAAGGCTACAAAGAGAAATCATGTCCTCCAAAGAGGTCCTATGTGCCACAATACATGAGCCACAATACAAAACATACTCGCCACTTTCATTCCTTTCTTAAGAAGAGGATGTTTCACTGTGCAAGACATAGGCCACTGAGCAAGTGAGTGACCTGGAAGAAGAATGAAGAATAACTGGAAGTTAGATTCTCAGGCAGAAATTCTGGTGTGCAGTCTTTAACCTCCAAAGAAGGGAGTGCTGTTGTCTCACAGCAGCTAAAACAAGCAACAACAGCTAATGCACCAGCATCAACACAAACAACAACCCTGATAACAGAAGAATCAGACTGAACTCTGCAATGGCTTGATTTTAAGTGGCAGGGGTTAAGTCGAGTGAAAAGGCAAAGGCAACAGAGATCGAGCAAGTAGAAGCACCAATGACCACTTATAGGATGGTCCAAGTTTATCTGGATGACCCAAAGAGGCCTGCTTGGACCAAAGCACAATTGGTCTATCGGTATGGGAAGAGTCACCAATGGTCAGAACTCAGCAGCCTGGCAATAAAGTATCTGACTTGTATGGTAGCCAGTGTATCTGCTGAATGTATGTTCAGTGCAGCTGGCACAGTTGTCACAATCAGATACACCAGGCTTTCTCCTCAAGAGAGATTGGCCATGTTTAAAATGAACCAAAACTTCATACCCTACGAGTTCACTATTCCTGAAACACCACAGAAGGAGGAGGAGGGTGACTGGTCAGATTCAGGGGCATTATCTGACCTACTTTTGGGTGAACCCCCTGAGTTTGAGATGAACTTTAATTGCCTGTCTGAGAAGGACACTGTAGAACGTTTAGGTTATCATCAGGCTGCATTGCCCAAAAATATGGATTGATCTAGAGGAACACTTTATATTTGGTGTATGACTTATGCAGCCCCATTATTCTTTTACATGTATGGCTGGGTATGAGTTGGACCAATCTGTAGTGAAGAAGTCTCCCCATTCTCTTCAAGGACATTTGAGATAAAGCCTTCCTCTGTCACATGCCTATCCTTCTTTTTTCATTCACTAGCAGGGCTACCCCAGTAAAGATCATTCATTTACAAGACTGACAAAGAGTTGCTTCCATGGGAAAATAGGAAATACAATATAACAATTGTTTATAACCATTGGAACAGGTGACTATTGTACCAATGAGGGATATATTACTGAGTGAGTGTGAGTGATGATGATTCATGTGGTGGCAGACAGTGATTGTGTTTAATTAATTTGTAAACCTGATTTTGATGATTTGCAATATTTGGCTAGATTTGCTTGCATTGTCCACTCCGTGCTGTACTTTTTTCTGGATCTTCAGAAGCCAGACCAGTCAGTTTAGTTAACAAATACAAATCTACATAATATTCTCAAATTCTTTTGCGTTACATGTTCATTAATAGCAGTGCACTACAGACCTAACCTTCTCAATCTCGTTTTGGTTCAGAAATCGATTTGTTACTCAATATGATGAGAAATCTAAGAGATCTACTCAGCCCTGTGGGCTGGAGAGATGTACATTGATTTGGGAAATGCTGAGTAGTGTGCTGGCTCAAATGCTAAACTTCTATATTATGTGGCTGTGGTCAGGGACTGTAACAGGAGACACCCATGTGATATCTCATCATCACATGGTGGATGCACTCAACTAAATGTTATAACAGTTTGAGATTGATCAGCCAGGCACATGCAGCTATTTGTCTAAGATTGGTTGTAAAAATGCTCTCACGTCCCAGTTAGGCACACATGATGAGCCTATGCTCTTGCTCCGCCTCCTGGTCCGCTCCTCATGAAGCTTACCTTCTGTCCTTCTCCTTGACTCTACAGTATTGTTACTGTTTTACAATCCACAGGCCTTCTCTTCCCCTGCCTGAAAGATCCTTGAATCCTGCCTGAAAGGTGAAAGCTCCAAAACACCCCTGTTTACCTTGATGGATCAGTTCAGGCAGGCACCCAAGATAGACATTCTGGGAAGACTGCAGAGGCACCACCCAATTTGGCATTTATAGACAGTGTCATTTTTCTTTTAATAATCATAATTTTTAGAACAGAGTGGGCTCACTACTCAATAATTTATATTCTTCAAACCTAGATGACAGAACATTTAAGTATGTAATACTGTGGGTCTGTAGGGCTGAATGACTGTCTGTAATGTGATTAATTGAACTGTCATTACTTAATTTGCTTGCACAACAGATTTGATGATGATATATTGCTCTTCGACCTGATGAATATTGTTTTTTATTTTTTGTTCTTGTCACCCCTTTCCCCCGCTTCCCAACCCATCTACTCATCAAATGCTTAACCCTCTTGCCCCCAGTTGTGTGATATATTGAGGTGTGAAATACACCATAAATGGATCACACACTTGGTGGGGAGGATGTTGTGAAAGGAACACCAACTCACTGCAGGATCTTCTCTTACCTGAGCAATAGCCCACACCAGTCATATTTACCCGATTACCTACCCATGGAAAAAAGGGATAACAATTAAACATCTTTCATCAACATCATCATTCAGGCCTTGTGCTGTACATAGTTAACTCTTTCCTGAGTCCACTCTTTTTGATTCAAGGATTTTGTAAGTGTAGTTTTAATGGTTTAAATAAATTAATCGCTCAGAAGATACTACTGCAATGCACTGAAGATACTACTGCAACGCATCGCATCGCAACACATCATTTCAAAAGTGCAGGAATGCATTGTATTTGCAGAAATATGACACATCCATGTACTTTCATCTGCTCTGGTGCACAAGCTACTGCTTAGCAACAATGCAGGCACCATTAAACCATGGTGCAAGAAATGATTCCTTATGTGCAGGAAAGGACACCTTAACAATCTGCACATAAACTATCATTAAAGGCATTCTGCAGGACACATAGACAGAGGAAAAAACAGGGAGAAACAATGCTATTTCTCACCACGTTCACTACTTTAATACCACCCCTAGGGGGTGGAAATCTGATGCTTTCCCAGCCTTGTAAATCTGGGAATGGGTCAGACTCCGTCAGGTTCCAAGAGTGTTGCATGGGAACACCCACAGCAACACACATAGAATGCCACTTTCATGCAGAGGTATGCGTGAAAGAGGGCCAGATTTACAAGGCCATGAAAAGGCACACAAATTAGCTTTGTGTGGCCTTGTAAATATCATCCGGAACACTCTGCCACTGCAGCGCAAAATAAATGACGCACCAGTGTTGCAGAGTGGCGCTAGGGCTTTGTAAACGAGCCCATGAGAATGGTAGCAGACATTGTTTAGCTTCATCAATTCAGATAAGAAAATTGATTTGTTCCCATCGACAATGTCAAGTTATACCATATGGCCAAACCTGCACGGCAGACCTAGGGGACTCCTAGGTAGTACCCATATCCCTCTCATTATAGGCCAGAATGTTCATCTACAGGTTTTAAGCAGCAATGTTGAGATCTCTACGAGCTTGCGGAGGGTGGAAAATGATCTTTCATTAGTCCCACTAACTTTTTCTGTGACAAGGAATGTCAATAATCTTGAGAGATTTTAGTCAAATTCAAATTAAACGGATGGAATAGTCAATTATGAACCACCAAGGAATACTTCTTCGAGCTCTCCTCTTCTAAACACAGCTCTAGTTTTTCCACTACTTGTGGATGTTTTGCTGAAGTCAATAACACCTTTCCTGACTCACCTGCTTCTCCTGCAACAAGACTGTCAAGAGTGCATAAACTGATAAACTGGCTCAAAATTATCTATTTTATTCTTCAACAGTACTATCTGTGGCTCTTATTAACTGTACTTGTCTTCCTTATTTGGATTGTGTTTGGTATCGTCTTTTTCCTATTAATACATGGTCAATACCTTCCTAAAACAACATTTTTCCTCCAACAAGGTCCGTAGTGACTTGTCCCTAGTGAACATTTAAGCCATATCAATTCCTAATGGGATTGTTTGGGATAAAGTAACTTTTGACATATATGGCCCGATATTCAAATTCTATATGTATTTAAACTTTCCATGAATTATGTATTAACACCTGTAGTTGTTTCGGTTGATTGGGATTTAAACACAGTTGAGTCTATGCTATCTGAATTAGAACATTTTACTATATATGAAAGTGAAGATGTTTATCAATAAAAAAAAAGAATTATGGAGATATGTTCCATTATAATTGTTATGGACATCATTACATTCACAGAGCAAGTATACCAAAGACTAAAACTAATTACGCTACATGGGAACATTGTCCAACTCCACCAATGGGGGGGGGGGTGGGGTTCAAAAATATACTCTGAAAAGTTTGCATATTTTTCTAGGCACAATGTTAATAATGCTGAGTCATATTGTTTTGAACTGCCAGTGATGGAAATGCAACATATCTTATCAACTGATAGGTCATTGATTTATTCTGATTCCTTTGTTTCCCGGTTGGCTACAGAAAGCTACGAATATTGGCTGAAGTTGAATTATTTGAGAAGTGTATAGGGAACTCAAAATTGGCAAATAAGGGTAAAGGAAGCTGTATTTAGAGCATGCTTGATACGTGTTCAAATGATATTGTTAGATGTATCCCTGCTAAATTTTACAAATGCCAAAAATACATTAATGCAACTGAAGATCAACTTGATTTGGTGGGTCCACATTCATGTCCTGGCAGGTGGTTGTTGTGGCCAGTGGACACAAATGGTTGTCATGCATGTTTTGTTAACTCCACAGGGGGTTTCAGAACGAATAGAGCAGGCCCTCGCTATGTGTCACCAGAACATTTGGATATAGTAACAACATGCAGTGTATGGAAATTTTGCCAGTAATGGTTAAAACATTTCCACACTAGATGTTGTTAAAGAACACCTCAGTCTCCTGTCTAACAACACAGACATGCAGGATTTCCTGTTAGGCCCCAGAAGACAACATAAAACGCTCTTCTTATATGCAGTTTATAATTAATTTTAGAAAGTTTCCCAACAGGAAGATGCTGCTCGGTTAAGGCAAATAGATCAGGAAAATTTACAGAAAGTATTAGCCATAGTAGATAATGGCCTTGTCCGATGGTATGTACACTTTAAACAACATTGTTTCTTCTGCAATAGACATTGTGCAAAGTGACATGTCATTCTTACAGCCTGGACAGTCAGCTAAGGTCCATTATGCTGTTGGATGGGACACTACAAACACTGAAATCTGGTTGCATTCTCTGGCAAAATGTCAGCGCGAGTATTTATTTTCTGCATTTAATTAGCTGGGACAACAACAAATAAAGGCTAAGAAGGAAGTGACTTATGTTATTTTGAACATTGAGAAATTAGAAACGTTGACTTTTAATGTGGCTGAAATGCCATCTGCTGAATAATTAATAAAAAGGGTTATTAATCTACCTTTTTCAATACTGCAATTCACGTCCTGCTTGAAACACATTCCAGTAGGCAAATATGAAAGGCTAGGAGACAGTTACATTCATGAGGTGTGGGAGCTTCCCTTTTCACACAAATGTTTCAATGGCATGAAAGAGGTTTTTCTTAGTGGCAGTTAATGTAAGACTTCTGTGAGCCATTCAATGGTTTGCAAGCAGTTGTCCTTGCATGCTTCGGCAGCAAAGTTAGCTTGCTCTCAGAAGTGAATTCCAGTCGCCTTGATTAGACCCGCATTCCAGGTGTTCTCTAATGGAAGCTATGTGCTTCTTAGCAGTGAGAGCTGTTGAGAAATGCAAGCCGGAATTGCTTATGTCGTTTCAGTCTGCAAAGCTGTCACCTGTTGCAGGAATGTTCTTTTCCCCCCTACACAACAGACAAAATTAGCAGATATTTTGCTGCACATTCCTACTTCAAATGTGCATTTTGACAAGTTTTACAAGCTTTATTGTTTCAAAAACATGTGGCGCTGACATCTACATGTGAGACCTATGAGCGCGAAATGGCGAGGTCATCTACAGAAATACAGTCCCTTTTAAATACAAACTTTTCAAGACACTTTGAAGAGCTTCCGGGACAAATTTTTTACGTGTCTAATACTACTGGGAGTGTACATTTTTTAAAGGCTGTTGATACTAGTTTCATTCACACCTTCTCCTCTATTTTAGGCGCAATACCTTCAGCCATACACTCAATATTTTTGAGTATTTTTGGGGGATTCCCTATTACTTTGGCTATAATAGGTGGAATCTTGCTGTTGCCGTTTTTTTATTCGCAATGGCTGTCCCATCACAAAAAGGAGGACTGAAAGCACAATTGTGTCATGAACGCATGATGCAGTATTTCAGAGCTCCACTCCTGGAAGAACTAGAGTGCAACTGGTGTCCGTCATTAACCCCAGTTTTGTATTGTGTGCAGCCTGTGTTTCGATGCCTCTGGTGCCTTTTCGAATGTGCACTGAAGGTTCATCTTTCTATGCTGCGCTTACTTTCATTGGATGCTGATCTGTTGATGTTCTTGCTGAGAGTTCATTACCAGATATGAGTGTTGAGGGTGTGTTTGCTACGGGAAGCAGTCTATGAGCTGTCCTTCATGGATCATGCCGCTCTTGACCTAACATCGGGCACAACACGGAATTCTGCTTCCTCAGCTGGAGCTCAGGCTTTTGAACATGAGTGCCCTTCAGGTTTCTTTGGCACCAATTTGGTCACATTACCAACTGTTGAAGCATACCATTTCCTTGCTTCAGTTGTCATGGCTGGATTAGGAGATTTTAAAAATTACATTGGGGTCATTACGACATTGGCGGGCGGTGGTCGGTAACCGCCGTGCGGCCGCACTCCTACGGCCCCCATTACGACATTCCAGCTGGGACGGCAGGCGCAAACCAAGTTTGCGCCCGCCGGCCCAGCGGGGATGAGGCCGCAACATAGGAGCCGGCTCCTAATGGAGCCGGCAGTGTTGCGGCCGTGCGACGGGTGCAGTTGCACCCGTCGCGCTTTTACTCTCTGCTATGCAGCCTGTTGGCGGTACGGACGCCATTTTACCCCTGGCGGTCGTCGTAATGACCCCCACTGTCTTTTAAATTTGGTTTTATTGGCTCCACTGCTAAAGTTTTAATCTGACTACTTCTAATATTTTACGTGCTCAAGTGTGTTTGAACTAGTTACAATTTACATTTATGTATACATGTTTTAAAGTATTGCTTTTTTGTTTCTTTTTTAATTAGGAACTAGGATGCTTTATCACTTCTGAACCGATAAAGAGAAGGGTTTGTATAGTCATTTTAGTGAAGTCTCTGGGCACCTTATTTTAGCAACCAGGCCTGCTGCTGGTGCCCTTTAGCCTAGTAACAATTTATTTTGCTTGATTTTATTATTTCAGAATAGGCCTCATTCTTGGTGGTGTTGTATTTTCTTTATCTAGTTGCTGTTTTGCTTTGAAAAACATTATACTTCTTAGCACAATATTCTCTTCACCCTGTGCTTTCCTCAAGCCTGCAGCAAGATAGAATTGTTGGCAGAAGTGGTACACTGCTTCTCTAATGTTCACAGAAACACATATATCCTTTTGTAGGGACATTTCTCAGAACATCAGCTGTTTTATTATAAAATATGTTCCCTGTTCCATGCCCGTTAGAGGGAGTTTTCATCCAGATGACCACAACAGCATGCTGACTGACTTATTTAACAATGCTTGCTGAGCCTACCTGTTCCCTAGGCCTCATGGGGATGGTGTCTCTAAAGACAAAAGGCATCTTGCAGACTGTCATATTCAGGTATGGGGGATGATGTATTCCCAGGGGAGAATCCTGAAGGGTGGATTAGGGCTTATCCTGCTGTGCTCTCACATAGCTTAGGTAGGAATCACATATAGGGCCTTATTACAACTTTGGAGGACGGTGTTAATCCGTTCCAAATGTGACGGATATACCACCTGCCGTATTACGAGTCCATTATTATCCTATGGAACTCGTAATACGGTAGGTGGTATATCCGTCACATTTGGGACGGATTAACACCGTCCTCCAAAGTTGTAATAAGGCCCATAGTGTGCATAGGGACAGTATGGTGGGACTTTTCCTGTGTTTCATTTTCCTTGTCATCATTTTCCTTATTTTATGTTTCATCATTCTCATTATTGTATTTCATGTCATTTTATCTAAGATGCAGCTGAGTCAATATATCTTATTTAACCATTTTCTGCCTCTTTGAATATGTGAGACTAATGTAACTGAGAAAAAAGTACGAGATCCGATCCACCACATTTTCCCTGAGAAGTCATTGGGGGTCTTTCTGACCCCCGCGGGCGGCGGAAGCCGCCCGCCTGGCGGGAACCGCCAGAAGACCGTACCGCGGTCAAAAGACTGCGGCGGTCATTCTGACTTTCCCGCTGGGCTGGCGGGCGACCGCCAAAAGGCCGCCCGCCCGCCCAGCGTGAAAGCCCCAGCAACGAGGAAGTCGGCTCCGAATTTTGCTGGTGTGCGACGGGTGCAGTTGCACCCTTCGCGATATTCAGTGTCTGCCAAGCAGACACTGAAAATCTTAATGGGGCCCTGTTAGGGGGCCCCTGCAGTGCCCATGCCAGTGGCATGGGCACTGCAGGGGCCCCCAGGGGCCCCACGAAACCCATTCCCGCCATCCTGTTTCTGGCGGTGAAAACCGCCAGAAACAGGATGGCAGGAATGGGGTCGGAATCCCCATGGCGGCGCTGCTTGCAGCGCCGCCGTGGAGGATTCCCTGGGGCCGCGGGAAACCGCTGGTTTCCCTTTTCTGACCGCGTCTGTACCGCTGCGGTCAGAATGGCCCCAGAAGCACCGCCAGCCTGTTGGCGGTGCTTCCGCGGTCGTTGGCCCTGGCGGTCCATGACCGCCAGGGTCAGAATGACCCCCATTATGTCATGCGCCTGGTTGCCACAAATCATCCCTGCTCTTGGGAGGAGATGAGGTGTTCTAGCTGGCTGGAAATGGGTTAGGTCAACAGTCATCACATGGTGTGGGATTGGACTCAGTTGTCCACAATTCAGGTGATGCTGCCGCCCAAATCCATCTACCTCCTTAGGCCAATGAGATTCCATGCAACTGCATATTAGATACCGCTCCCCAGAAAGCTTTACTAGCTTTAGAGCAGGCTGTATAGATAAGTGCTTCTCAGTGCTTGGTAATGATTTTGTTCTGCCTACACGCTGTTGCTGTTTTATATTGCTTCTGCCTGGTGGCTACCACCACTGGGTCTCTAGCTTTCTCGGCCAGGACTCTATGCAGAAAGCGGTTTAAGAGAGAGCACTATTGATTGAACCATCGGGGGACCAGTGGCACTGCTCTATTGGGTCCTCAAAGGGACTGTCTGATCTAAATGCATAACGCCACAAAGGAGCTGACTAAGGGGGTCATTCTGACCTCGGCGGTAAAAGGCCCTTACCGCCGGTCAGAAGTCCGCCATTCTACCGCCGCGGCCGCGGTAAACCGCCACGGTCATTCTGACCACCAACTGTGAAACCGCCAAAAACCCGACATCCAAGGAAGGCCGCCTCATCAGCGGGCCGCGGAAAACTGGAGATGACCAAACCTCCACCATCACGCCAACACAAACACGCCCATGCCATTCTGACCCACGAATCCATGCGACGGTCTTTCAACCGCGGTATTCCATTGGCGGTACACACCGCCGCGCTCAAAATACACACACAGCTCCAAAACACAGCCACATTGGACAATTTGAAATACACACACCTGAGACACATACAAACAACACTCCCAGACATCCAATCAACTATAAAACACACACCCACATCACACACAAACCCCCACTAGTTGGAAATCGGAGAGAAGGCGATAGAGATAGAGATAGAGAGAGCGAGCACAGCAATCGAAAACCCCAACACACACAGGAACCCAACTTCATCACCCACACCACATTTACGCACACATCACCACATATCACCACGCACATCACCACAAACACCACCCCACACCTCATCCACACCACCCCATGGCACCCCAAAGACACCCCAGGTTCTCGGACCAAGAACTCAGGGTCATGGTGGAGGAAATTATAAGGGTTGAACCCCAGCTCTTCGGCACACAGGTGCAGCACACCACTATAGCAAGGAAGGCTGAGCTATGGCAAAGGATCGTAGACAGGGTCAATGCTGTGGGACAGCATCCCAGAAATTGGGAAGATATCAGAAAGCGATGGAACGACCTACGGGGGAAGGTGCGCTCGATGGTGTCGCGACACAACATCGGTGTGCAGAAGACTGGCGGCGGACCCCCACCCACTCCACCCCAATTCACAGCATAGGAGCAAGAGGTAGTAAACATCCTGCATCCTGATGGCCTCGCTGGAGTACACGGAGGAATGGACTCTGGTAAGTCGAATCTCAACTACTTCACCCCCCCCAACCACCAGCATGCCAACCCCCCCCTCACCCCCAATCTCAACCCCCCAGCACACAACCTCCCTGCCAATGTCTCACCAGCACAACCCACCCTAAACAACACCAACCCCTGAATGCCAACACAAACCATAGACAGCCACCACCAAAGCATGACCATTGCACATACACATACACCCCCCCCCACCACCCTCACAACACCTCCCACAAGGGAATGCCAGCACTGGGGGACAAGGGCACTCAAAATGCACGCCATGGCACACACAGAAACAATAACCATACTCCTTTACCCATGCAGGGCCCGAACACCAACACACCGCCACAGAGGGTCCAGATTTGTCCATCCCACCCCCAGAACAGGCCCCCAGCGAGGACAGCAGCTCTGTCGACCTAGAACCTGATGACCAGCCCGGACCATCGGGGACCTCTGGACAGTCAGTTCCCCACACACAGACACAGGCCACAGCAGACCCAACCCCCTCTGGGAACACCAGCACAGCTCCCACCCAGCGGGCCCATGCCTCTGTCTCCAGGATGCGTCAAGCAGCGGTGTGTCCGCCACTACAGGGCACCCAGGCTGACCCAACACCCCAACAACAACAGGGACCTGGGGGCAGTGGTAGTGGGCACACCGTCCAGGGGACAGAGGCCCGGGGAAACAGGGCAACTGGGAGGGCTGCTGTGCGACAGGGGGGGGGAGGACAGGCCCAGGGAACCCACTCTCCAAGAGGCCCTCACCACCATCATGGGAGCATACCATCACTCCCAGGAGACGATGACGACGGTACTGGCCAGGTTCACCGAGATCCAGGCACAGCAGGAGGAACGGTACATGGGGTTCAGCAATGAACTCAGGAACATCGCTACCGCTATGGGGACCATAGTCCAGGCCCTCAACCGGATAGAAACCACATTGCGGGACCATGTGGCACCACAAAGGGCCCCTGTCACTAGCCAGGAACAGCCTACCACCTCCGCCGGCGCTAGTGGTCAGGAGGCCCCCACAGAACGACGGCCCACCAGAACCCCACCTCCTGCTGAAGAACAACCACCCCGCAAGAGGAACCTGAGATCTCACAGGAAGACAGAGTAGGATGCCAAGACCCCCGCCAGCATAAGATACCCCCTGATGTCATCCCACTGTCCCACAGTGTCACCCTGTCCAACCTTGAACTGCCCCTGCTCCATCCTTCCACAGGCATATGGAAAATGCACCTGTGAAACTGAGAACTGGGCTCTGCCATGGACATAACTCCACCCTCACCCATCACCGTTTTAATATCATGTACCAATATCTAGCACTAAAAATAAATCACTCATTGCACTGAAATCATTCAGGAGTCAGCCTGTATTATTTACAAATGTATAACACATTACTGATCAATAATGTTCTGTTATTTTTGTGATGACAACATACCGATGTCAATAAGCATTAGTCCATGGGCTAACCAAGCAGAAGTCACGCAGTGGGTCATACAGCACTGAAAAGGGAAGGGAAAATCAAACATCAGTTTAAAAGAACTGGGGGGAAATACACAAAGTAAAGATGCAGGGGGCTTTCAGTAAATGTTAAATGGCGTGGGTGATTCTTACCTGTGTGCTACTGAAAATACTGTTGGATAACTCTGTCCCTGTTGTCTGTGTCGTCCTCTTCGTCTTCCTCCTCTTCACTCTCCGCAGGCTCCACAGCTGCTTCAACACCACCATCTGGACCATCCTCCTGCAGGAAAGGCACCTGACGTCGCAATGCCAGATTGTGAAGCATACAGCAGGCCACGATTTTCTGGCACACCTTCTTTGGTGAGTACATCAGGGATCCCCCTGTCATATGCAGGCACCTAAACCTGGCCTTCAGGAGGCCAAAGGTTCTTTCTATGATCCTCCTAGTTCGCCCATGGGCCTCATTGTACCGTTCCTCTGCCCTGGTCCGGGGATTCCTCACTGGGGTCAATAGCCAAGGCAGGTTGGGGTAACCAGAGTCACCAATTAGCCACAAACGTTGTCTCTGTAGCTGTTCCATCACATAAGGGATGCTGCTATTACGCATCACATACGCGTCATGCACTGACCCAGGGAACTTGGCATTCACATGGGAGATGTACTGGTCAGCCAAACAGACCACCTGGACGTTCATAGAATGGTAACTTTTCCTGTTTCTGTACACCTGCTCAACGTCTTTTGGGGGTACTAAAGCCACATGGGTCCCATCAATGGCACCAATTATGTTGGGGATATGTCCAAGGGCATAAAAATCACCCTTCACAGTGGCCAAATCAACCTCCTCAGGGAATACAATGTAGCTCCGCATGTGTTTCGTCAGGGCAGACAACACTCTAGACAAAATTTTTGAAAACATAGGCTGAGACATTCCAGATGACATGGCCACTGTTGTCTGGAATGAGCCACTTGCCAAAAAATGGAGGACTGACAGAACCTGCACTAGAGGGGGAATTCCTGTGGGTTGGCGGATGGGGGACATCAGGGCTGGCTCCAGCTGGGCACACAGTTCATGTATAGTGGCTCGGTCAAGTCGGTATCGTAGTATGATATGGCGTTCTTCCATTGTCGACAGGTCCACCAGCGGTCGGTACACGCGAGGATTCGTCCTTCTCCTCGCAAGTCCCAGCGGACGGTGCCTAGGAAGGACAACATGGAGCACAGAGTCAAGCAAATCACAGGTACGTTCACCACAGCATGCCTAGCACACGATTATCTATGTAATGAAAGGCGTGTATGTGTGGCAATGCAAGGCCTAGGCCTGTGTGACGCAGTACAAATTATGCCATGTGGGCCCTTGAAATGGCGGCTGCCTGACCTGTGAAGTGGGACAATGGGATGTGAGATCAATGCGCTGGCGTGGCACACCGTGGCGGTAGGCGGTCGAAGACCGCTATACGAAGCCGCATTGGTTAACATTGAAGCCTATGGGTTTCAGGAGCCAATGACGAGGTGCGCCGGCGGTCGCGGTACGCACCGCCGCGGGCGTGACCGCCATTTTCTATCTGCTTAATCACTCGAGACCTGATCATCCACAGGAGAGGACCTATACTGCAAGTGCTGCTGTGACCTCGGTCTGGAAGTGACAATGGCTACTGCGACTGGGGAAAGGGCCCCTGCCTTCACGTCTGAGGAGTTGGAGAAACTTGTGGATGGGGTCCTCCCCCAGTATGCATTACTCTACGGTCCTCCAGACCAACAGGTAAGTACACTGGGTGCACATTGAATGGGCTATGCCTGTGTGGAGTGGGGTGGATGTAAGTTGGTGGGGTGGGGGGCGAATGAGGAGTGCAACGCACGACAGATGAGAGCATGTGCCATATGGCAAGGTTGGGGAGGGGGGGCCAATCACATCTAACATGCAGTAAGTTGATGAATGTTTCCTTCCCACCCTGTACATGTCACATGGGTCAGCGCCCATCAGAAAGTCGAGATTTGGCGTGCCATCGCCAAGGAAGTCCGGGCCCTGGGTGTCCACGTCAGACGGGGCACCCACTGCCGCAAGAGGTGGGAGGACATCCGCCGCGGAACCAGGAAGACCGCCGAGTCACTGCTGGGGATGGCCTCCCAACCTAGGAGGGGTGCCAGTCGTACCCTGACCCCCCTGATGTCCCGGATCCTGGCGGTGGCCTACCCTGATTTGGATGGGTGCTTGAGGACATCACAGCAGACACAAGGGGGTGAGTATCAGCACATTCTGCTATCTTTCTGCGCAGTGGAGGCGTCTGGGTGGGGGAGGAGGGTTGTGGGTGACATTAGGCCAGGGCGCTTTCAGTAGTGTAGTCCTCTCCTTTAGGCATGGCCCTGTGCTCCCGGCCCCCACCTCTGTAGGGTGACAAGTACAGCTATCAATGGTCCAGCATCACACATGTGCACGTTTGTCGTCTCTAGACCTGTTGTCCTAGTCAGAAGTACTGAGTAGTGTACCCCGAATGCGCAGCTTAGTGCATGAGGCTCCTGTGTCTGTCCTCTCCGCCAACGGTGTTGACATTGCATGCACTCAACCTGGTCTTCGTTTTTCTCCCCCACCCTTCTTCTTCATCTTCTTGTGCATGTGTGCATGTGTGCATTAGCATCATCAGGCGGAGGAGAATTGGCATCGGAGCACGAGGGAGCTGCAAGTCACAAGGCCCCGGTGGGCCCAGGAACAGACACGAGGGCACCAGTGATCCGGAGGGCGAGGGGAGCACCACAACGGGGACCGGTGGTGACACCAGCGACGCCGACACGTCCTCGGATGGGAGCTCCCTAGTGGTGGCGGCAACATCCGGGCCCCCCGCCTCTACAGGTACAGCCGCCACCCAGCGCACCAGCCCCGCCCTCCCAGCAGCCCCTCAGCCTACGCTCCGTGCCCGCTCGCCCAGGAAGGCGGGCGTCTCCTTCGCCCCAGGCACCTCAGCCCCTGCCCCTGCCCCTGTCACCCCTGCTGCCCTCAGTGATGAGGTCATTGACCTCCTTCAGACCATCATTGTTGGGCAGACTACCGTTTTGAATGCCATCCAGGGGGTAGAAAGGGAGGTGCATCAAAGCAATGCCTACCTGGAGGGCATTCATTCGGGTCAGGCTGCCCATCAACGATCGTTCAATGCTCTGGCCTCAGCACTGACGGCAGCCATTGTCCCTGTTTCCAGCCTCCCTCTTCTGACTGCCTCCACCCTGTCTCTGTCTCCTGTTCCTCAGCCTATCCCATCCACACCATCAGACCAGCCTGCACACACCTCAACACCCAAGGGCAGCTCATCCAGACACAAGCACCACAGAACCCACAAGCATTCACCCAAGCAACACCCAGATGCAGACATTCCAACAGTCACTACCACCTCTGTGTCCCCCTCCTCCTCGTCTCCCTCCTCCCTCCCTGTGACGTCTACACTCACACCTGCATGCACACCACCATCATCCTGTGCTTCCATCACCAGCACACCCTCCAGTACAGTCCGCACTCGTGCAGTCACCACCCCCACTACCATTTACACGTCCCCTGTGTCCTCTCCCACTGTGTCTGTCACCCCCTCTTCCAAGACATACAAACGCAGGCAGACACCCACCCAACAGCCATCCACCTCACGACAGCCTCCAGCACAAGCACCTGCACCCAAAGACAGCACACCTGACTCTCCTACAACCACATCCTCTTCCTCCACTCCCATCACCACTACTCCTACCCTTTACCTTGGTCCTAAAAAACTTTTCCTCGCTAATCGTAACCTCTTTCCCTCCCCTGACCCACCCCCTCCATCTGCAAAGAGTCCCAAGAGCACCTCAGCCACCACCAGCCCAGCTTCGAGTTTCACTGTGGTGCATGGGTTCTGGAGTCCACCCTTTGCCAGCAGTGACACTTCAATCAGCAACAAGGGGACAGCCAGCCCCCCCCCAGGCAAGAGGACCAGGAAACTAAAGGGCCGCCGTGAGAGGACTGACACGGCTGCCCCCAAGGAGCAAAGTTCGCCCACTTCACCAGCCACAACATCTAGGGGAGGCAAGGGCCCGAGAGCCCCATCTAAGGAGCGAAAGGGCAGCAGGGCGGAGAAGTCAGCCAGCAGGAGCGCGGAGCAGGAGGGCCCCACAAGCCCCATCCTGGGTGTTAGGGAGGACACCAAGGGGCCCAGGACTCCGTCACCGAAGGGTCCAGCAACAGCACGGTCGGAGGGCGACTGAGCAGGGAGTCCAGGCCAGGTCTGGCTCCCTTGACTTACTGGACGAGCACCGCTGAAGAGGGCCCCGCCGTGCAGAAGAGCACCGCTGAAGAGGGCCCCGCCGTGCAGAAGAGCACCGCTGAAGAGGGCCCCGCCGTGCAGAAGAGCACCGCTGAACAGGGCCCCGCCGTGCAGAAGAGCACCGCTGAACAGGGCCCCACCGTGCGGAAGAGCACCGCTGAACAGGGCCCCGCAGTGCGGAAGAGCACCGCTGAAGAGGGCCCCGCCGTACAGAAGAGCACCGCTGAAGAGGGCCCCGTCATGCAGAAGAGCACGGCTGAAGAGGGCCCCGCCATGCAGAAGAGCACCGCTGAACAGGGCCCCGCTGTGCAGAAGAGCACCGCTGAACAGGGCCCGCCATGCAGAAGAGCACCGCTGAACAGGGCCCCGCTGTGCAGAAGAGCACCGCTGAACAGGGCCCTTCCCGTCAAGCACCACTCCGCTGGGCCCCGCCGTCTCAAGCACCGCTCCGCTGGGCCCTTCCTGTCAAGCACTGCTCCGCTGGGCACCGCCGTCTCAAGCACCGCTCCGCTGGGCCCTTCCTGTCAAGCACTGCTCCGCTGGGCACCGCCGTCTCAAGCACCGCTCCGCTGGGTCATTCCTGTCAAGCACCGCTCCGCTGGGCCCTTCCTGTCAAGCACCGCTCCGCTGGGCACCGCCGTCTCAAGCACCGCTCTGCTGGGCCCTTCCTGCATGCACTGTTAACGGTTCACTGTGCCCACCATGCCTCCTCCTTGACCAGTGGAGACTGTAATCCACCTGATGGACTGTGGCTTTGCACTCCCCAGGATGGAACAGTGGGCAACCCACCTACTGTATAGACTTGAGAGACTGTGGCTTTGCACTCCCCAGGATGGCACAGTGGGCATGGTGGCCCCTTCGTGGATCTGGCGTCGTGGACTCATGTGGCTGTGGTGCTCCCCCCCTTCCCTTCCCCCTGAGGTGCCTGTAGTTTTTTCATCAGATGCCCCTGCAGTGTTCTCTCCAAAGGACTCAGGTCTTTTGATATTGATTTTTTGGCTAGTTGACCAATACTTTTCAGAGCCTATTTTGTACATACATTTTTATTCACAATTTAATTATGTCTTTGCATTTTTCAGGGGGCTTTGGGTGGTGTCACTGTGACTTGTTGCTCTGCATTGGTGTGTACATAGTTTGGGGGGGGTGGGGGTCGCATATGTGTGTGCCGTAAGCTTTCCTCCTCCCCCCTCCAGTGTGTCGTAGGTGCAGTACTCACCGTTGTCGTCTGCGCCGGCGTTCGTACTCGTGGTAGATGAGCAGGTAGACGAGAGCAGGTAGGATGTTTAATTCGGGTTCCATGCTGTCCTCCTTCCTCGTGGAGTGCGTAGAGGTGAGCGTTTTCCCGTTCGTAGTCTGTTTCCGCCGTGTTTTTATCAGCGGGGCTCCCGCCCTGGAAAAGGTGGCGGATTGGTGAGTTATGATACTGTGGGCGGTACATTGTCTGCCGCCTGTCTGTTGGCGGTGACCGCCGCGCTGTTTGTCTGTACCGCCGTGGCGGTCGGAGTGTTAAAGTGGCGGTCTCTGTTGGCGGTTCCCGCCAGGGTCAGAATTCCATTTTTTGGACCGCCAGCCTGTTGGCGGTTGGCCGCTGCTTTATCACCGACCGCCAGGGTTAGAATCACCCCCTAAATGTCCTATATCAGAAACCTCTGCCAGCATCCCATGACTAATTCAAAATTATCCGTTATTATATTTTTCCCCAAGAATAGCGGGAATATTTCAATTTCCAGCACAATCTGAGGTTATCAGTCAACGTTGACCAATTTGTAAACGGGGATGACATTTTAAAATCCTTCCTAAATGGAACATTAAGCACCAACTCTACTGGATTATGATCCCCAAAGTTAGTATAGATGACTGTGCTAACAATCAATCAATCAGGATTTATTAAGTGCAGCTAATCACCCGATAGGGTATCAAAGTGCATGCATGTCTTAGAGGTTTGTTTGAACAGTCGGGTCTTGAGGGCTATTCGGAATTCCAGAAGTGAGGTGATGGTCCAGAGGTGCATAGGGAAGCTGTTCCAATTTTTGCCGTGATGGGAGAGGAGTGTCTTTCACTTCTGCTTAGGTAGATGCGGGTAGTATGGGCAAGTGAAAGGAGGGCAGAACGTAGTCTTCTCGATGGCTGGTGGAAGTTCAGGTGGTGGTTAATGTACCTGGGTCCTTGGTTGTGTGGAGCCTTGTGTGCATGAGTCAGCAGCTTGAATTGGAATCCCTTCTGTATGGGGAGCCAGTGGTGTTGCTTTAGGTTGGGTGTGATGTGGGTTACATGGAAGGCCAAGGAGTCTGGCTGCGGTATTCTGTATGGTCCAAAACCTCTGTAGGAGGTGTGCGGAGATTCCTACATAGAGTGTGTTGCCATAGTCTAGTCGGCTTGTGATAAAGGCCTATGTCACGGTGTATCTCCTGTGTAGGGGTAGCCACTGGAAGATTTTACGCAGCATGCACAAAGTGAGGAGGCAGGCTGAGGAAATGGCATTAATCTATGATTTCATGGTGAGCTTTTTGTCAATGATGATTCCAATGTTGCTGGCATGGTCAGAAGAAGTGGATGTGGGTCCTAGTATGATGGAGACTAGGATCTGTTCTATGTGTTACTGTTATTGACAAAGATCAGTACTTCTGTCCTGTCTGTGTTCAGCTGCAGGCTGTTGTTCTTCATTCAGTCAGTGACACTTATCATGCATCTGTGGAAGTTGGTTCTGGTGGTGGAGGAGCCACCGGTGAGTGAGAGGATGAGTTGGTTGTCATCTGTGTAGGAAATTATGTTGAGACTGTGGGATATGACAATGTTGGCCAACAGAGTCATATATGCGTTGAAGAGCATAGGACTGATGGGTGAGCCCTGGGGGACACCACAGGTAATCTCCTTGGGTTCAGAGTTGAAAGGTGTGAGGTGGATCCTCTAGTTTCTTCCAGTGATGAAGGAGGTGATCCACCTGAGACCAATGTTGTGGAGTCTTTCAAACAGTATGTGGTGGGATACTGTGTTAGCAGCTGCCAAGAGTTTGAGAAGGATCAAAGCTGCTGCTTCTCCTGAGTCAAGGTGCGTTCAGATGTCATCAGTGGCTGTGATCAGGACAGTTTTGATGCTGTGATTGCTGTGTGGAAGCAGGATTGGGAGACTTTGAGTAGCTGGTTCTGCTCCAGGTATGTTATGAGTTGCTTGTTGACGTTCTTTTCCATTACCTTTACTGGGAATGGCAACAGGGAGATTGACTGGGAGTGTTTGTATTCACTGGGGTTGGGTAAGGGTTTCTTGAGTATTTGTCTGACTTTAGAATGCTTTCAGGCATCAGGAAATGTTGCAGTGGTGATAGAGGTGTTGAGCAGGGTGATGGGTTCCTAGCCAATCCTTTGGTTTCCAAACTTGAAGATGTGGTATGGGCATGGGTCAGTGGGAGCTGACAAGTCGATGGATTTCATGGTGGAGCTGGTGTCCTGGGTAGAAAGGATGTCACAGGTGATCACTGTATGGTTCGTGTCAGTTACTGTGGTGGCGTATCTATTGAGGATGTCTGTGGGTGTGTGTTAGGGTTCAATGTTTCTGTGTATGGTTGCGATCTTGTTATGAAAGAAGTGGGCAAGGATGCCACACATCCCCTGTGAGGGTGTAATGTTGTTTTTGCTGGCAGCCCAGTTGGAGAATCCCTTAACAATACTGAACAGTTCCCCGGTGTTTTTGGCACAGGTTTTGATGCATGCCACAAGGGGAGTCTTCTTTTTTGCCTCAGCAGACTGTGGTAGAAGTTGAGGGAGGTCTTGAAGGCTGTTCTGTCACAGGCGTGCCATCTTCTCTCCAGCTGTATGATGTCTTGTTTCACTGTTGTAAGTTCTTGGCTTTAGCAGCTGGCCCTTTTGGAGGATTTTATCTGGTTTCTGCTCTTGATGGGGAGGATACTTTTGCTGCATTTGGTGATCCAGGTGTTGAAGTTCTCTTTGTGTTTGTTGGTGGTAGAGAGGTTGGAGGTGCTGAGGACATCTGCCAAGATTGTCTCTGAGATTTTGTTCCACCTCTGGTGGGGTGTGCGGGTTTTCTTGGAGGTGGTGGTGCGGGGGCTGGAGATGCTGAAGTTCAAAATGGAGTGATTGGTCCATTTCTGGCAGCTATCATGGGACAAAATGGGAACAAGGTTGTAGAAGACAAAGATGTAATCAATCACTGAATGGCAATTCCTGCCCCTAAAGTTTGTTATTTACAAATTATTGTTCCCCACCATTTCCATAGTGTTAAACAGATCAGAAGAAACGATAAATCCTAGAAATTCCTTACCTCTCGTGTTCTCATCCATACCCCCAGAAACACTACAATGGTGAGCGTTTATTCAAATATAGTTGACTCTCCTTAATCAGTTGTTCAGTTCACAAGAGAGGAAATATATTCAATTAACCCTGGACATATTTAGTTAGGTATATTAAAGAAGTTATTATTATAAAAGTTTGTGAGGTGTAAAGACAAGGCCCCTTGAATAGGACTACCAGAAAGCCCTTCCCTTGAGCATTTAAAGCCTCTGCACAGCCACCAAGCTTCAAGTTAATCCAAGTAGTTAAACCTCTTTTTGCTCATCCTGCATGAGAAGGACGAGCCAGTGAGTTGAAGCGGAAGAGACCTCCAAAAGCTACAGGGTTAACATCCCACATTTCTTGCATTAACAAGATGTCAAAAGATCTAATGAACAATTGCCAATCAGCTAAATCTAACTTGTTGCAGAGCCCTGTGATATTCCAGCTCATTATTCATAGAGGACGCTGGTTAGCTGCCATGGTATCTGTTAATACTGGGAGGTTTAAAAATTAAAAAATTTGCATTGAACTATGGAGGATATACTCTCCGGTTCTTCCACCATAGCTGTATTAGAGAAATCGCTGGGAGGCTGGATCTGAGCAGATACGACTGGAATAAGAGATGTATAAAGACCCTGGGCTGATAGAAAGAACTTCCCCAGGCGTTACCCATGCACATACTGTTAGTCAATCTCTTTGCAGGCTAATAAAAAGGGATATCTGTTGGTGTAGATCAAGCCTTGAAAGAGATGAGTCTGGTAAGCAGGTAAAGCAGGTTGTTGAGTTTAATTAGGGGGCTTTTAAAAACAACCTAGTTTTCAGTGGGATTCCTTTGCAGGATTAGCACCATTATTTTTGGTGCTAATCCTGTAGAGCACCACAATAGCATCACATTTGTTTATGATATTGTCCTAACGTGCACCATGGTGCGCTGTATTGTAAATATGGCGCACACATGGTGTTGTTAGGGGGGCAGAGGAGGGGTGCAAGAAAAGTGCAGCATCAAAGTTGATGCACCACTTTCTTGTAAATTTGCCCCACTATTTCTATCTGCTCTTAATGAAAAGAAAGCACTTATAAGGTCATAAGGTAAACCAGTGTGAGGCAATAAGAGAGAGATGTCTTACAGCAGTGTGAAATGTTTCTCACTACCAGAACATGGAAAACTGAATTACAACTGTTCTACTGATAAAATACAATGCACCCTGTACTATGAGTCTTTAGGATCTACCTTAGGGGTGTCTTATAAATATTAAAAAATGAACGTTTAGTTGTGGTAAAAGGTTTAGTTTGCCAGGTCGAAATGACAGTTTCAAACTTCATTACAGTAGGCAGTGGCAGTCCTGATACATGTTTAAAAACTTACTTTAGCGGGTTGCACAATGACTGCTGCAGGCTCACTAGTGGCATTTTATGTTACAGGCCCTGGGCACACCACATGTAGCACCACTTATTTGGGACTTACACACAAATTAAATGCACCAATTAGGCCAATGCCAATGGTACAATGTTTTAGGGAGAGAGCACAAGCACTATACCAATGGTTAGCGAGAGTCCCAATGCTAACAAAAACAGGTTCAGCAACAGAAGTCTCAGGGTGGCCCAGCAAAAAGCATCCAAGTCGAACAGGTCTGATTTGTAATTAGGGATTTAATGCGAATTGTATTTACACTTTGGATTTTTACACTCAGTTCTGTTTGGGTAATACCTGGGGTGATGCCTACAGACAAAACACTGCAAACATTAGATACTAATGGCAACGGGCCTGATTCAGATTTGAGTGGACTGGATGCTCCATCACAAATGTGATGGATATCCCGCCCACTGTATTACAAGCATATTCTATTCTATGGCATTTGTGGTGGGGCAGAAAAGGTATTTGTCATGTTTATGATGGAATATCCTGTCCACCAAGATCTAAATTAGTCCCCGCATTGCAATTCACACAATAATAATTGACGATAACACCAGACAGAGTGTTACACAAATCAAAGATATTACAACAAGATTGCCATTAAAAGACTCATTTTGGTTCAGGAACAGGGAATACCCTACTGTGCCCATAAATGTAGAATTGTTTATTTAATGTTTTCCTTGAATTCTGCTTTTAGCAGATGGCACTTGTCACTAATAACCCGTGTGTAGGTGGTATTAGTGAGCATAGATTTACCTAGTGCAGAATATCATCTAACCTGTAAGTAGTTGATGGTATTTCCACATAAAAATGCACATAAATACAACTATGCATTAAAAATTTGTTGCAGAATGCACATTGTTCTCCATTTCTAAAAGGAAAATTTGGCATAATGGGTAAATAAATTGCAGGGATAAATGCTGTTACTGTGTGTTAACAGCATTCATCAGAGTCTTTTTAAGTCTAGCCTAGAAACAGCTTTAAATAGTCTTGCCAGACTCATGTAATTCCAAAATGTCAAAAAAATATACATATATACAGGAGCTCTGGAACACCCTTTTTCAGCCATTCATCTATTAAACTGTCATTATCATTTTGCTCCCTCCATCCTCAGTACATAACATGGACCAAAGGTTAAGTCCTTATTTGCTGTTGGATTCCTTGTCCTTTGAGTGACGGCATTTAGCACTTTTATTTTATGAATGCACCTTCAGGTAGTTCTTCTCCATCTCCTGAAGCATTGCATTGTGCACCATCCCTCTGGGGAGCTTTTGGGTGTCGCAGGAGCAGTTAAGAGACAGTAGCAGCCCTCACACTTTATTTATGGCCCTCAGATGCAGAGCAGCAGCTAAAATCACTGAGGCACAGAATCATACGTGAATCCATGCTGGTCCACTGTTGGAGTAAATTGTTTCTTCTAGTTACAGTGCACATTCCAATAACAAACCAACCTCTTTACTCCTGAAACAAGTTCATATAATGTAAACCAGCTGATCTGCCTTACCTGCTTCCTAGCTCCCATACATAAACATCAGATTGAGTTAAGGAATACCATGACTGTAGAACAGCCTAGAGGACTTCCAGTTTGCAACAAAAAGTGTGGTTTATGTGAGATTGTTTGGAAAATGGGCATTTTTACATAAACCAGTGAGATGTGTTCTGATATTCTCCAATGTATATAAAGAGATAGATGGATTACTCATATATAAATCAAAAGTTTGTTGTCTTGAAAATAGTGTTTCTCAGTGGGTTTTAGTACTAGCCCGACTGTTCTGTACATATACAAATGAGCAATTACAAAATGTCAGTTTCTTTCCAATCAGTCTTGCCCTGTAGCACAATGACACAATGTGGGTAAGTCAGTTCTTTTTGTAAATTTTGGTGTTTATCATTTCCACATATGTTCTGCCATTGTCTGACATGAGCAGGCAGCCCTGCATGTTGTAGCAGAGGAATCACATAGAAGTAGAACTTCTCCCTCTCACACTCTATAGAGACACCTGGTGAGTATAAATGCATTGAATAACTCAGTTTCCTACCTTGCAGCCAAAACCTGGAATGGCCTCCACGTGTGCCTCAGGATCTCTCTTACTCTACAGGGGTTCTGTAGAAAGCTGAAAACCTGGCTCTTTGACTGAGACCCCGGACTGTGCCAGCACCTGGATACCCTCACTAGTAATAAGTCCCGCTCTAAACATTGACTTATTGATTGATTTAATTCAAATTCTTTGGATAGGCTGTGCTCCTGTGATTATGAGGCTTTAGCTAGCTGTTCTTCTGCCCCTGTTAAGTTTCCCATTAGTCTCATATTTACATGGGAAGACTTAAATGCCAGAAAGACGGAAAGGAAATGGGACCAGATTTCTTTCCTGTAGATTTATATAAAGCCAACATTATCCTCTGGGGTCCATTGCTTACCCAAGTTTTAAATTCCTCCTGTAAGGTGGGATATTTGAAGACATGGTCAGAATCTCACATTGTGTGAATTTTTAAAAAGGGGGACCAGCATAGTTCAACTTGTTACCTCCTGATTCCTTTATTAGATTCTCTGGTGAAAGTGACTGGATGTATTGGTTTGGGACTATTACAGGACTGGGCACAATCCAAGAATATTCTGTCCAATTTACAGTATGGGTTTCTAGCCAGAGTGGGGACAATTGAGCAGGGCCTCAACCTAAACATGTTGATCAATAAATACTGTATAACTAAACAGGGGAGATTGTATTTAGTCCTCATCTACTCATCTGCTGCCTTTGACTGCGTAATCCACAGTAAATTGTGGTCTGTTATGTTGGATCTCAGGGTGGACCCTCCAATCTTACAGTTTCTTAGACAGCTCTATTATGGTTGTAGGGCAAAGGTGCGGTATGGAATATTGGGCACATTTACCTAGTCATTCTGTATGAGAGAAGGGTGAAACAGGTTTGTGTGCTTACAGCCTTTGGGGCATATTTAAAAAACAAGTGGCACTGCACCCAGTGCAGCACCACTTTCCTTGAGCCCCTTAGAGCCCCCCTACTGTCACCATGTGTGTTCAGTATTTAAAATACACTGCACCATGGAACAGGGTAGGAAGCAATAGCATCAACATTTCGAACCCTATTGATGTACTGTTCAGGGTTAGTGCCAACATTTTGGTGCTAATCCTGATCAGTACATAGGGGCGCATTGTAACCACTTTTAATGTTTACTCTGAGCAGGTGTTAACCACTTTTAATGTTTACTCTGAGCAGGTGTTAAAAATTCCAGGAAAAATAATGCAAAGAATTCTCTTAGATTTCTTTTTGCCATTTTTGTATCCCCTCCAACGGGGGGGGAGTAAGCCCCCTTGATCAGATTATGCCTGGCAAATCTAGTGGCACATCTAACTCCACAATAGCATCACAAAAATGACACTAAGGTGTCATTAGATGGCGTTAGTCTCTCTTAAATCTAGACCTTTGACTTTTTCTCATCTATTAATAGTTTGCATAGTACTCTAAGTGTTCTGTGTAAAAGGTTGCTCCAAATTGGACACCACCCTGTTCCTGTCCTGCTCTATGCTGATGATGCCATGCATATGGCCCACCCCCCTTCAGGCATTACAGCAGTTACTAACAAGTTTTGTATCCTATATGGAGGAACTAGGGTTACTAGTCAATAGGAGCAAGTCATTTGCTGTGGAAGTGGAGAAGCAATTTTGAAATCACATAATCTAATGATAAGCAGCACTTGAATTGATTATGAAAAGCCTTCCTCGTATCTGGGGATTATGTTTGACCAGGCTGGGTGATGGATGAAGGCGATAAACACCAGGAAGTTACATTTCGAGAACACTATCACAGCATTATGCAATGTTGTTTTAAAATTTGTAAAGAAACCTCCTATTGAGGTACTAACCATTTTTAAGGCAAAAAGCATGTCATCAGACTTGCAGGTCTTCATGGGCATGCAAATTGTGATCCTTTGCAAGTACTTGAAAATGCTTACTTGAGAAATCTTCCTTGTCCTCCCCATCTTATATATGCCATGCTGAACTAGGAGTGTCTTTTATAATGGATGTAGCTAAGATCCAGCTCATTCTGTTATGTTATAGGTTATGGACTTCTGAGCCCACGGGGATCAATCGAGAGATCATCAAGGAATGTCTTAAATCGACTCAGTGGTTAGAATTTATTAGGAACTTTATAGGTGATCTGGGGCATGAAGAATATTTCTATAGGCAAGAAACGTTAGCAACCCTTGCAATGAAATCTCTGAAAAATGAGTGTTTGTCCCTTGTGGAAGAAGTTGAGCATACTGAAAATCAGTTGATTTTAACATAATTTAGTATGCAACCTTATTTATTTAATTGAGGTGAATAAAATCCAGCATAGATTTGTTTTAACTCGGTTCAGATTGGATATTTTTCATCACATGGTAAGCTTTCCAACGATGAACGCTGGTTGTGACTCTTGGAAAGATGTTCATGTGATAATGAATCAGTGCAAAGTACATTCCATACTATTTTATTCTATAAATTGTACAAGATACAAAGGGACGTGTTGCTCTTACTGCTGTTGAGATCCTTGATTTTTGTACGATGTCAGAGAGCAAATATATTTTTACAATCCTTGTCAGCTATATTAATTTGTAATGTTATGTCAAAGTATTCTTGGGCTCTTTTTAAGCAAAAGAAAGATGTCACATTTTGAACAAAGAGGGGGTTAGATCATATTTTAGGTATTTTGTATTTGCTGAAGTTTTTTTGAATCTGTTTTAGCCTTTTTACATTATGTGTTTTTATGATTTGCAAGAAAAATTGAATACAGCTTATTCTGATGTGATCTGATCTGATTGATTTCATGGAATAATAAAAAATTTATTCTCCAGAGTATAAAATTAATTTTTGATTGGCAGTGGCCTGTCTCTTCCTTAGTGCTCTTGAGATAGATAGTCTATATAAATGTATATACTATTCTTATGAGCACAAATGAGAATATCTCCAGTAACTGAGGAATGAGAAACAGCATTCATTAGGCAGATTTACAAAACAGAATTCTTTAACTTGAAGGAACTTAAAAGCTTGAAAACTGTGGGCTGGGGATGAAGGGCTGGGGATGAAAGGGCTTTGCCACAGCAATATAATTAATCAACATAATGGAAGGGAATGCAATCCATGTTTTATATGGAACATCTGCATGATGATAGTAGAACAACTATTTTTCACTACATATACAATACAATACTTTTTTCTAAACTGATATAAAATTATATATAATCCAAGCAAGATGCATATCTAAATATCCAATGTTACTCATACTAGACTTCTGAAATCATGCAAGATCAGTTTCTATAACAATTTGTCTCAGATAACATTGCATGAGACTAATGCTTGAGCAATGGCAATAATAGAGTTGTGGGAATTCTTTGATTATTTCTGAGTCAAAAGTAACGCTCATGACCTCCTCAAGCCCATTTCTCACCTGATACTCATTTACATTACTACTCATTGCCCACATGCCTTAGTAAGAACGATTCATTCTCTCCCGTCTGTTTGTTTGGCTGTCAAAAAAGAAGTGTTAGATCTCCTCCTTTGTGAACAGAATGATCCTGAAAACGAGGATCTGCCAAAATGCTTGACTCATCTTCATCCCCTAGCCAAAGGCAATGTTGAGTTCCCAGCCACTTTGAGAGTTGATCCACTGTTTACCTATGTGGCAGGTTGTCCTTCTGTTGTGTTGGAGGAGGTTACTATTTCTGACTTTGGTGTTCGTTGGGTGGAGATTTCCTTGAAGAAGTGTCTTTCTGGTCTGAACTTTGTCTGCAGGGCTGTTATTTATGCCGTTTATGCCTCTGAATCTTTGGTTAAGGACTTCCAGTTCTTGACTTCGGCAATCAAGGAAGAAGTTGGGTGTTTCTCGCTGTCTGTTAACATTGACACTCAAGGTAAGTTTTGAGCAAATTTTTCATGTGATGTCCTGAAGCCTCCACTTCTGCCATGGCTTCTTCAGTTTCTGCCCACTGACCCATGTATCTGCATGATTCGAAGGTGGACTCTGCTCAGAAGTCAGGATTGTTACATAAGCCCTTCACTGGTAACTGTCTTTTGGGGGAAGATTTGGAACCTGTGCTCCATAAGGCTTTCTAAAATCAGAAAAATGCCAATATTTTTCACTCTCACCAACGAGCTCACTCCCCTCGGGAGGTTCCTCCTAAAAAGTGCTCAAGGGATCCCTTGGGGTGCTTTAAGTCCAAGGCTAGGCAGTCTTCCTCATTTCCTTCTCTTTTTTTGAAGCCTCAGCCTCCTCCTAGGGCAAGGAAGAGCTCCTGACTATTTCACTGTCTCGGTGGGAGCTCACCTTGCCTTTTTTCTTCTGACTTGGCAAAAACATATATCAGATGCATGGATGTGCAGATCATCTCAGAAGGACAATCCCTCGATTTCAGCAGCTATCCTCCCCAGTCTGGTCTGGTGGAGTCTCTATCATGCCCTTCTGACCTCCCTCTTCTTTCTCAGGGGATTGCAGATTTATTCAGGACACTTGAAGTGGTGCCAGTTCTGGTGCAGCAGCAGAGCAATGGTCTTTACTCTCTGGTCTTCCTGGTTTCAAAGCCTGCATGGAAGGTCAGGCTCATATTCAATCTCAATCATTTGAACCTCTTCCTGAAGAAGCCTTGTTTCAAAATGGACACTTTGCATGCCAATGCATTATCCCTCTGATTCGCCAGGGAGAATGGCTGGCTTTACTGCACGTGAGGGATGCATATCTGCACATTCCCAGTGCACAGTCTCATTATTGGTTACTTTGCTTCTGTGTGGGTGACATCCATTGGCAGTTCAGACTCCTTCCCTTCAGCCTTGACACCTCCGCCAGAGTATGCACCAAGGTCACCGCCCCTCTGGTGGCTTATCTTCATGGACTTGGGATAATGGTTCATACCCACCTAGATGACTGGCTGCTCCATCACCCCATGTTGTCTGTGCTGCAGTCACAGCTGGTGTGCAAGACTCTGGAATACTTTGGCCTACTTGTGAATTGGGAGAAGTCACATCTTACCCCTACACAGCATCTGCAGTTCGTCAGGCCTGTTACCAGATGGCTGTGGACTTGGTCAGCCTTCCTCCAGAACGGGCACAGATAATGTGAGACCTCCTCCATGAACTGGGCATGAGGAATGTGGCGACTGCTCAAGACTGGCTTTGTCTTCATGGTCACATGGTGAGTAAGTTTTGATGCCATACATGTTTGACTCTTACTGCTCTCTGGATTGGCTTGCAATTTGTCTTTCCTCTTTCTTTCAGGCATCCTGCGTCTTTGTCATCCCTTATGCTCCGCTGCACTCCTCTGGTATGTCATCTACTTTCTCATTGGAAGCAGCCCTTCATCCTCTGGATTCTCTTGTGCCTGTCTTCCCACACTTGCTACAGTGGTGTCTCAATCCAGTCAATTTGGCCAATGGATTCCCTCTTGCCCTCCCAGGGTTATTACTCCTGATGCCAGCAGGCTGGGGTGGTGAGCTACTCTCGGTTATGGGACAGTGATCTTTGAATTGGAGGAAGTTGGAAGCAATTTTCTGGCTCTGCTAAAATTTTCCCCCTTGATCAACAATCAGGTGGTTCTAGGAAAGATGGACAGCAGTGTCGCCATTCTTATGTCAACAGGCAGTCAGAGATGGGGTCTCTGTCTCTATCATCTTTGGCGTTTCAGGTAGGGAGTCCGGCAGTATCTCACCTCCTGTCCATATCCACAGCATATATTTTTGAAAGAACAATGTCCAGGCAGACAGGCTCAGCAGGGTTTTATCTTCTTCCCTCTGTTTCTGTCTGGCGCCTTGTATTTTCAGTCAACTGTGTCACCGGTTCGACTCTCCTCAGGTCAACCTGTTTGCCTCTGCACAGAATTGCCTCCTTTCAAAGTTTTTCTCCAGGTCTCGGAGGTTGGGGTGGTGGGGGATGGATGCTCTGTCCCAACTCTGGCCACAAATGCTTCTGTATTTTTTTCCTCTATTCCCTCTTCTTCCTAAGCTTTGAGACAGAATTTGGAGGAAATCATTGTGTCTCATTCTGGTCGTCCCCTTTTGGCCGAGGCTGGCTTACTTTCCTAAGTTACAGCTGCTGGCTGCAGCACTGGAATGGGTCCACCCATGCCCCCTTCGGACACCCATTCTTCCCCCAGCCATTTGTCGCAGATGTGTCTGATGGTATGGTTCTCAATAGGAGGGGGTTTGATGTTGCAGGGTCTTTCTTCTGGCCTCCATTCAGCACTCTTGGAAAGGGTTGACTTGGAAGGTTTATGCTCATCATCAGCCCTCTATAGTTCATTGGGGTATGGCTAGGTCTTTGGATCCTGCTACTTGTCCCGCCTCCTGTGTCTTTCATTTTCTGCAGGAGGGTTTTCAGAAGGAGTTGGCGGTTCCTACTTTGAGAATACAATAGCCTGCTACTAGGGTGATTTGTTCGCCATTTGGCATACCTGAACTACTTCTGTTGGGTTTTCTTTGCTTAACCCTCCTAATCACTGTAATCCCTGCATGAGATTTGCCTTTGGTCCTTCGGGCCCATCTTTTTTCTCCATTTAAGTCCTTGGACGTGGTGAGTTTGACATTTCTGTCTTTGAAGATTTTCTTCTTGGTAAGCCATCACTTCTGCATAGAGGTTGGGTGAGCTGGGGTCCCTGTCCATCAGACCTCCCTATTTACTGATTTTTTCTGATTGGCTTGTTCTTCGTTTGGGTCCTGGATTTCCCCCCAAGTTTATTTCCTTTTTTCACAGCCACCAGGAGGCAACTTTGCCCTCTTTTTTTACAGAGCCTGTTTCTTCTGAGGAGGAAGCCTTGTACAAATTAGATGTATTAAGGGCTGTGATGATCTATCTGTCTCACACCAAGGATGTTCATCAGTGTGAGAGTCTCTTTGTGAACTTTGTTGTCTTGTGTCATGGCCTGAAAACTTCTACGCCCAATTTGAGTGGCTGGATCGTGTCTGCCAGGTGGTGTCTAGGGGCGGTTTACAAGGGGCATGGCAGATTCTTGTGCTGAATCTGAGGGTGTTTCCATTTTGGACATTTGTAAGGCAGCCATTTGGGCTTCTCACTCTATCGTTGTCATACATTACAGGTTGGATGTGCATGTGAATGATTCCTTAACCTTCGGGTCTCAAATGTCGACTGCTGTTTCTCAGGAAACAACTTGATCTCCTGTCTGATGCCTTTCAGGTTTTCAATAAATTGTTTCTGCAGCACCCAAAGCCTTGTGGCATTATTCAGTGGGGGTCTTCAGTTTGTTCTGAATTTGCCTTGGTACATCCTCATGTAAGTAAGTATTGGGATGAGAAGTGGGGTTGAAACGGTAATTAATTCTTTACTTACTGGTAATTCTCATTAATTCCAGTACCCTATTTCTCGTACCAATACTTACATCCCAACCTCTCCGTTTCTTCCCGATTCACAACCTGACCCCCTTGATTCTTGAGCTTGGGGATATACAGGATGTTTTCTGGACTCCATGCCTTTTTATCACTAGGTGACATGTGACTGGATATTAGGAAAGGGAGGTCATAGAGCCTTTATAATTGGTTCTGGCTAAGGCATGTGGGTCTGTGTAGAGGTGTAACACATCATGTAAGTATTGGTGTGAGAAATATGGTTTTCAGAGTAATGAGAATCACAGGTAAATGGGGAATTCAATAATATGTTCTGAACTGTCTTAACCCTCAACAGGTAAAGTTACAAATCTCTTCTAGTATCCTGTTTGTCAACTTTCTGTCACTGTGGTTCTAACAAGTTCCCTAAATAAAACACAGGTGGTAATGCAAACTGTAATCATCTTTAATAACGCAACATCTCTTTTCATGGATCTAGATGGTTATCATGCCTGACCGACCTTTTAAGTATATCCTTTACTATCACTCTGAAAACTGTAAACTTCGCACTTGTATAGCACACTACTCACCCTCTAGGGTCTCAAGGTGCTGTACACATACAACTGTGGAACCACTCCTGGCTTTTCCCTGTAAGACACCCACTCCTGGACAGCCCCAGGGTGAAGCCAGGAAACCAAGTGCTGTGAGGGCTGTGTGGAGATTAAGCAAGCTATTGCCCACAGTTGGACCCATTAATTGGATTAGGCACCAAGGCAAGAATTATCTGGTCCAAGGGAAATGAGCCCAAGAGCCACCAAGTGGGAATTGAACCCTGGTCTCAGGTTAGATATCGGCATCAGGGTCTGTTGCTCTAACCATTGTGCCACACTTCTCTAGTCAACTTTAGAAAAGAGATACTCTGGAAACAAAGTGGGACTATGCAGGTTTGGTCCTAAAGAAGTGATCCAAAGTAGCATTGAGTAGTGTGCCTGCCCATTTCAGCTGCTGGCCCTCTTGCACTGTGAGCAATGGAATTTTGCTTGGTAATATATGCGCATTTGCATAAAAGTGCACTTTAATAGCAGGATTCTTAGGCCAATACTTTACTTTGCAAAACATTTTATTTCCATTCATTAGAATGCGTTAAAACTTGTAGTCATAATTCCGTGCTTTAAATATGTCTTCATGTTACAGTTTCTTATATATTTTTATATATATATATATATATAAATATATATATATATATATATATATATAATATCAATAATTTTCATGTGATGTTCATTCAAACCAAAAAGATTTTCTGTACGCGTGCTAAATATAAGTGCCTGCTAAGTTGCATACATATTTTTCTATTAAAGTGATTATTTGTTATTTGAATTCGTTTATTATGGAAGCATACGACTGCCACATTAAGGCAGCTGCGATTTTTTTTATTTTTTTTTATTCTCCTTCTATTTATTTTTTGGCGTTCGATTGCAGTAAAATAATTGCTTTTTAAAAACAATAACCATCTCACTAGCTGGCCAAGGCCTGGCCTATTGTGTCTGTCAATGCTTGTTTTGTACACGTTTCTACCACTTCATTGTTAATGAGACCGAAAGAATTGCTAATTATTTTTAAATTTAGGGTTTCTAAACCAACTACATTTTCGAATAATGTCTTAAATATGTTTTGTTTAACTTTTTTCAGGCAGTCTTTTAAACATCTTAGAAATAAACAGAAGTAAAGAAATACAGCGAAAATTAAATATGCCCTTAAAAAGACATATAAGCATGGCTTGATCAGATTATTTTCAGTTGCTTGTTAGAAATGGGAGAATACCAGCTGTGCTGCTATTGTCAATACTCTCTGAGAGTTAACACCACCCTTGGCCACAGCTGTCTTCAGATTTCAAGATTAATGAATAGGTCACCCTCTGAACCTGGAAAATGTATTATTAAGACTCGGAGAATCAGTTTTCCAGTGTTATGTACGCAGATTGACTCTGCCTCAACCGCAGCCACCTATGCGCTACACTCTCAATATATTCAATTGTTCAGGCTTGCAGCTTCCGCAATTCCATGTTTACGGATGAATTGTCATTTCTGAAGGTGCTACTTTAAATGGATTTTCTAGAGAATTTTCTGTATGCATCTCCAGTAGCAGGAAACCGTGTTTCTTTGATGTGCTGACCATTCCGGCGGAAGCAGGTGATCAACAGAAAGCAATACTAGCTGAAACTCTGCACGGTCAGCTCATCTATCAATCTGTGCCAGCCTCAGAATAAAATGCGGATGTAATTTCAAGCTTGAAGCTAAGATTTTGCATGGACTTCAATGTAGACTGCACAGCAGTGTTGGCTAATCTACATTACATTCAGTATTACTCTGTCCCAAACATGTTGGTTCTCCTGAATTAAAACTGTCCATAGCACTGAAGCTCACCATCTTCCTCTCGAACGCAGTCTGTCAAGGACTACTGATTGATCTGGACACTTTTTGTCAACCTAATGCTGTCACACTTTTAATAAGTATCTTCTCTTCTCAAAAACACACAAATGCAAGCAAAATGCACACCCCTTAAAGCCGAGCCAAACCTGTAAAAGCGCTAAGAAGCATCGCAGTCAGCATTCCCCACAGGATGAAATCACAAGTGACATAATTTGTGCTTTCATGTATCCCACAACCACTGATGTCAGTGATGGCAGTACTAAACCTGAGAGCAACTTCTCTTTTTTCAGATCTGTTTGCTGTTAGTGTGAATGAATCCTCGTTCTATAGGAGTCCACTATTGATACACTTGTGTTCTGAAAGTCTCATTGCAGGAAGGCGTGGGCTAACGACCATCATATTGGACATGACCTCATGGAATTCCAGCCACCAATATCATCTAGTGTGTTGCAACTTTAGTACTAATCAACCTTTTTAGGGGTTTGGTGCAGATGAACATTACAGACAATGAGGAAAATTCTTTACTGCATTGTTGTGAGGGAGACCATTGCAGCAAATACTGAAAAATAAAGGCAAATGCCAGCACTTCCCCATCCTAATAGATGCACAGAAATCAAGGCAGACAACCTATGGATTAGAAAATCAGGATGTTTTGGGGACAGCAGTCAAAGTACTGGAGGCTAAGCAGTAGAGACATTGGAAGACCTTCCAGCAAATAATGGTAGGGAATAATAAGGACACAACAATGTTGAATAGTCACATTATTGTTACCAGAATGTCAAGGGACAAAATATAAAAGAGGTGAACAGAGGGAAGTACAAATGTACTATTCTTAGTTTCACATCTCTAAATGTTAAAGGACCATTATAGTTAGGTGAAACTATATATAACTTGTGCCCCAAAGTACCTATAACTCCTGCCCTAGCCATGTACAATGTTATTAACAATGATTTAATTACTAGTGATGCTGTCAATAGTGTCATAGGACATGTCTTAAGTGATGTAATATATGAGGTATTTAGCAGTGCATGGTGAGGGCTCTGCACCCAACCCCCCACCGCTGCACATGGCTGGCTATGTCATGTAACAATATAAAAGGTGTTCTTTTAAGTTAGTCAAATCTACTGGCTTTGTCAAAGGCTCATAATACCAACATTATAGTGTCTGGGCCTTTTGCTTTTATCAAGGGCACAATGGCGGTCATTCTGACCGCGGCGGGCGGCGGTCGCCGCCCGCCATGCGGTCACCGCCAAATGGCCGCTCTGCGGTCAGGAGACTGCGGATGCCATTCTAGCTTTCCCGCTGGGCCGGCGGGCGACCGCCAAAAGGCCGCCCGCCGGCCCAGCGGGAAAGCCCCTGCAACATAGAAGCCGGCTCCGAATTAAATATGTGTTTGAGTCTTTTATTTACATTTGCTGGGGGGCTGCTGCAATCCTGCAGCCTGTCACAAAAGTGTTTAGTGGTGCCCCTGCCCCTTGTAGGGGCACCAAAAACAAGGAAATATACAATTAAAAAAAAGACCTTGGGCAATATGGTGTGCTCCTTGCCAGACAGTGAATAATAGATATGTATCTCCTGTCACTCATTTATCATTCATTTTTATTTCTTTATAATCTTTTTAGGTGCCCCGGTGCCCACTTGGATCACTTATGGTATGGCTACTAATTGAGGACCACAGCAGGAGCCTCATTGCATCTGCTGACCCTAGTTTGTATAGAAGGAATATAAGCCCTCATTACAACCCTGGCGGTTGGTGTTAAAGCTGTGGTAGTACCACCAACAGGCCGGCGGTAAGAAAAATAGAATCACAACCACGCCCGAAACCGCCAACATAGACAGCCACTTTAACAGTCCGACCACCACGGCGGTAGCAACAAACACTGCGGCGGTAACTGCCAACAGACAGGCGGAAGACAAAACTCATAGGTCAAGCCCACACTTGACTCCTGCCTCAATACGGAGAGAACACTACAGGGACATCAGGTTGAAAACACACAGGCACCTCAGGGGGAGGTGGAAGGGGGAAGGGGGTGGGGCACCTCAGCCGGAAGATGGGACAACGCCACTGTTCCTGGAGGGGGTTCCAAGCCCACAGCGATGTCCTGGGGAGTGCAAAGCCACAGTCTCTCAAGTGGGTGGTTTGCCCACTGCCTGGTCTTGGTGTTGAAGTAAGCCTCAGCAAGGCCTACTAGTGCAAGAGGTTCGCCCTTCTCTGCACAAAGTCCTCAGATCATATAGGAAGAAGTTGGCACAGAAACTGAAATAAAAGACAAAGTTTATTAAACCTCATGAGGTGGTACCACAGTTCAAACCGCACACTTCGGTAATGTTTGAAGTAGCACACTCAACTAAGAGAGCACGGTCCTTTTATACCCACGCAGGGACTAAGAGAAGGTGGTACAATTATAGAAGCAAGACTTATATACGTATAAGGTCATATGGAAATGCACAGTCGAGAGGTAGGAGGGGTTAACAGTTTTCAAGGACTAGTAGACACATTACTGTTGGTTACTAATTACTAACAGCTGCAGACCTTACTGGGCATGTGCAAAGTGGGAGATGCTAAATATAACTTGTCACTAGACAGATTTTCAAGAGTAGTTAACTGGAAGGTAGGACAGAGCACATGGCGAGCACATGGCAGCATGTGGCAGAGATAATGGTTGCCATGAATACAAAATGGATTTCCCGAAATGTTCACAATAGTTGCGAAATTCAAGATGTCTTCTGTTAATGCTTAATCTAATCGCTACTAAATTACAACACTGGGGGGTGCAAGGCCACAGTCTCTCGAGTGGGTGGTTTGCCCACTGCTTGTTCCTTTGGAGTGAAAGGCCACAGTCTCTCAAGTGGGTGGTTTGCCCACTGCTTGGACCTTGGGGGTGCAAAGCCACAGTCTCTCAAATCTCTCAAGTGGGTGGTTTGCCCACTGCCTGGTCCTGGGGAGTGCAAGGCCACAGTCTCTCAAGTTGGTGGTTTGCCCACTGCTTGGTCCTGGGGAGTGCAAAGCCACAGTCTCTCAAGTCTCTCAAGTGGGTGGTTTTCCCACTGCCTCTTCCTGGGGAGTGCAAGGCCACAGTCTCTCAAGTCTCTCTAGTGGGTGGTTTTCCCACTGCTTGGTCCTGGGGAGGGCAAGGCTACAGTCTCTCAAGTGGGTGGTTTGCCCACTGCTTGGTCCAGGGGAGTGCAAAGCCACAGTCTCTCAAGTGGGTGACATGTTCCATTGTTTCTGGAGGGGGCTTGGTGCCCAGTGTACTTCATCCTGCCAAGTATAGGGTGAGTGGATGCCTTTCTCCACTGGTTCTGGAGGGGGCTTAGTGCCCAGTGTGCTTCATCCTGCCAAGGATAGGGTGAGCGAATGCCTTTTTCCACTTGTTCTGGGGGGGGGGGGAGCTTAGTGCCCTGTGTGCTTCATCCTGCCAAGGATAGGGTGAGTGGATGCCTTTTTCCACTGGTTCTAGAGGGGGCTTTGTGTCCAGTGATGCAACACTTGGGGGGTGGAAGTTCATAGTCCCTCACCTGGGTGTCAGAGCCACGAGATTTGCAGTGACCAGGATGCATGATAGTCCATGGAGGCAGGCCTAGAATCCATCCGGAGGTGGTTACGGCTGCACAGTGGTGGTAGTGCCGGTGCAGGTGGGGGTGCTGTCAGTGGTGATGGGATTCTCCAGCCTTTTTCCTGCAGCCTCGGACGGCTGCCCACTGAGGCTGCTGCTGCTGCCAGTGGTGCTACTGTCAGCGGTGCAGGTGGCGGTGCTTGCGGCTGGGCTTTCGGCGGTGCTTGCGGCGGTGCAGGTGGCGGTGCTGGCTGTGGTTCAGGTGCCGTTGCTGCCAGTGTTGGGGGGATGTGCCAGCCCTTCTCCTGCAGCCTCGGACGGGTGCCGACTGCAGCTGCTGCTGCTGACAGTAGTGGTGCTTGCGGTGGTGCAGGTGGTGGTGCTTGCGGCGGGGCTGCTGGCAGTGCTGGCCGCGGTGCCACTGGCGGTGCTGGAGGTTGTGCTGGTAGCCACCAGCCCTTCTCCTGCAGCCTCGGACGGCTGAAGTGCCTTGTTGTTTGGTGCCCCTTCCTGACCTTGTCAGATGGTGGTGTCACCTTAGGTCTGGCAGCTGGAGTCTTTGAGGTGGGCTTGCTGGGTGGTTGTGGCTCCTTCCCCTTGCTGGATTCTGTCCCCTTCTTCACCTTGCCAGGTGGCGGAATGGTTTTTGCCTTTGGTAGGGGTTGGTGGCACACTGGCTGGCCTGATGGGTGTCACCTTTGAGCCTCTGACAGGTGCAGAAACCACAGCGGATGTCGATTTTGTGGCTGAGGTGCTGGGATGGGTTTTGGCCACCCTGACCCGAGGGGAAGGACGGCGGGAGGGGTAGGAAGCAGGTCAATGTTTGCCAGGAAAAGCTTTTAGTGACACAGAGGGAGAAGGTTTGGGAGTGGAGGAAGAGGGAGTAGTTGTAGGAGGTGTCTGTCTGCTGATTGTGGGTGCAGGTGCATGGGCTGGATGCTGTTGTGAGGTGGATGGCTGTTTGGTGGGTGGGTAGGTGGGTGCCTGCATTTGTGTACTTTGGGAGGAGGGGTCACAGACCCAGTGGGAGAGGACACAGGGAACGTGTGCATGGATGTGGGGGTGGTGACTGCCAGTGAGGGTTGTGTAGTGGTGGGTGTGCTGGTGATGGAGGTAGTGAATGAGAATGTAGTGCATGCAGGTGTGAGTGGAGACACTACTGGGAGGGAGGTGGAGGAGGAAGAGGAGGGGGACACAGTGGAGTCAGTGGATGTTGGTGTGTGTGCATGGGGATGGTGCTTGCGTGAGTGCCTGTGAGTTGAAGTGTGGTGCTTGTGTTTGCCTGAGCCACTTTAGAGTGCTGATTTGGGTGAATGCTGGTCTGAAGGTGTGC
This sequence comes from Pleurodeles waltl, assembly GCF_031143425.1. NCBI lineage: Eukaryota > Metazoa > Chordata > Amphibia > Caudata > Salamandridae > Pleurodeles > Pleurodeles waltl. The sequence goes on from NC_090447.1 coordinate 287,389,009, forward strand.
TTGGGATAGGCTGGGATTGAGGGGATTGGGACTGGGTAGAGGAAGTTAGAGTGGGGAGGCTGGAGACAGGGACAATGGCTGCCTTCAGTGTGCATGCCAGAGCCTGAAATGCTCTCTGTTGGGACGCCACGCCAGAGTGAATGCTCTCCAGGTATGCATTTGTTTGTTTCAAATGCCTCTCAACACCCTGGATGGCATTCAGAATGGTTGACTGGCCAACAGTGAGGGCAGCTGGGCTGACTGGGGCAGGGCCTGAGGTGTCTGGGGCAAATGAGATGCCCACCCTGCTGGGTGAGCGGACATGGGAAACACGCTGAGGGGCTGCTGGGAGGGTGGTGCTGGTAGAGGGGTTGGAGGCTGTACCTGTTGTTGGGGTGGGCATTGAGGTGTCCGTCACCACCAGGGAGCTTCCATCGGAGGAGGAGTCACTGTCTGTGGTGTCCCCTCCTGTCCCCATCGTGGTGCTCCCCTCGCCCTCCGTCCCACTGGTGCCCTCACCATCGGTGGATTCGGAATCCAGGCCCGTGTGGGATGCAGCTCCCTCCGTCGCCGGTGCCTCTGCTCCTCTGCCAGATGATGCTAATGCACACAAGGACATGGTGACAAAACAAAAAGGGGGGGGGGGGGTGACAGAGGATACACTTGATCAATGCCAGCAACAACACTACAGTTGGCGTACACAACACACAGGGAATAGCCCTATGCACTAGGCCATGCACTACCAGTTACATTGCTAGTCATCAGCCAATGGGGTACAATGCCTAACGTCATCAGCTACACTCCTGAAACCAACAGGTCCCTGCCCAGTAGTAGATGCCCACTAACACTATTGGGGTTAAAGTGCTTCAGAGCCTGCCCAACAAGGGACCTACCTGTCATGTTTGCCCTGCCCCAGGGGCACCCTTAGTCCACATCCCCGCTCAGGTAAATCCTTAACACGCGCAAGGTAATGAATCTGAATTTGTACTCACCCCCTTGTGGCTGCTGTGATACCCTCAATCACCCATCCAACTCCGGGTAGGCCACTGCCAGGATGTGAAACATCATGGGGGTGAGGGTAAGACAGGCACTCCTTCCTCGTCGGGAGGCCAGCCCAGCTGGGCCTCTGCTGTCTTCCTTGCCCAGCAGCGCAGGTCCTCCCACTGTTTGCGGCAGTGGGTGCTCCGCCTGTCAAAGACCCCCAGGGTCTGCACCTCCTTGGTGATAGCATGCCAAATACCCTTTTTCTGCTGGGCGCTGACCTGCAGGAAAAAGACAGCAGAAGAGGGAATTAGTTAACCGTCTGGACCGTCACACTCATGGCCCACCATATCCCGCCCATCCCTTGACGCACATACATTGACCACTATACATGCAGCACTCTGGCCAGGACGCCTCAGCCCCCCCTGCATGTGGCCTACACACACAGCACTCCATCCATTCTTGGTCCACGCATCATGCTCACAGTGTCCTCACTTGTTTGTCTGGAGGACCGTAAATTAAAGTGTACTGGTGTAGGATCCCATCCACCAGTCTCTCCAACTCCTCCGCAGTGAAGGCAGGGTCCCTTTCCCCAGACACATGAGCCATTGTCGCTTCCAGACACAGGTCACAGCAGCACTTGCAGTGTAGGTCCTCTCCTGCTGAAGGTCAGGTAGCAAGTGAGTGAATAGATAGAAAATGGCAGTCACTTCTGCGGCGGTGCGTACTGTCACCGCCAGAGTACATCGCCATTGGCTCCTGGAATCCGTAGGGCCCAATGATAACCAATGCAAAGTTGCGTGGCGCCAGTGGAATTACCTCATTTCAGCTTGTCCCAGTCAGGCAGCTACCATTTCAGGGGTCACATGCCATGGCACCTAACTGCGTCACAGCAGACATTGGCACAGCAACTGACTCTCGGATTCACATACTGGTTCTGTAAATGTAGAAATGCATCATTATTGTAATAGATGTGTGATTATGACCCTCTGCTCACTGTTTTCCTCCATTGGCTTTGACCGCTGAGGATGAATATGAGATGGAGACATCCTCCAGTGTACAGAACCCTGGTGGACCTTGCAATAATGTAGGACAGACACATTATCCTAAACTACAGACTTGATCAGGCCACAATCCAAGAACTGTATGCCCAATTGGAGCCAGCCCTGATTTCAGCTATCTGCCAGCCCACAGGTATCCCCTGTCTAGTGCATGTCCTGTCAGTGCTCCATTTCCTGGCAAGTGGTTCCTTTCAAACAACAGTGGCCATTGCATCAGGGATGTCTCAGCCAATGTTCTCCAACGTGTTGACCAGAGTGTTGTATGCCCTGCTGAAACACATGCGCAGCTACATTGTATTCCCACAGCTGGAGGATTAGGCCACAGTGAAAGCTGACTTCTATGCCCTGGGACATATCTCCAAGATCATTGGTGCCATTGATGGTACACATGTAGCATTTTGCCCCCCCTCACCCCCTGGAGAAATGAACAAGTGTTCAGGAATAGAAAAAGCTATCACTCAATGAATTTGCAGGTGGTGTGTTTGGCGGACCAGTACATCTCCCATGTGAATGCCAAGTATCCTTGCTCTGTTCATGACACCTTTATCTTGAGGAATAGCAGCATCCCATATGTGATGGCTCAACTCCAGAGGCACTGTGTGTGTTGCTAATAGGTGAGCCCAAGGTCCCCAGCCAGTATAAGTTGGTGTCTGGGTATGGGTTTGTCCCTAAGGGTTAGTGTATGTCTAGCAGGTATCCCTCAATATTTGCAGGTGACTCTGGTTACCCCAACCTCTCATGGCTACTGACCCCAGTGAGGAATGCCAGGATAAGGGAAGAGGAAGGTTACAATGGGGCACATGGGCGAACAAGGAGGATAATTGAGCGGACCTTCAGCCTTCTGAAGGCCAGGTTCGGGTGCCTCCATCTGACAGGTGGATCCCTGTACTACTCACCCAAGAAGGTGTGCCAGGTCATTGTTGTATGTTGAACAACCTGGCCTTGAGACACCAGGTGCCTTTTCTGCAGGAGGATGAGCCTGGAGATGGTCTTGTGGCAGCAATGGAGCCTGTGGACAGTGAGGAAGAGGAGGCAGAGGAAGAAGATGTGGATAACATAAGTAATATCATACAGCAGTACTTCCAGTGACACACAGGTAAGACACTGTAACTTCACTTTACGTTTCAGTTTACTGTTGGACATTGTACAAGGCAGCCTGATTTCCCTATGTCTATGGCCACTTACTGTACCCTTTGGCATCTCTATTTTCAGATCTCTTTGGCCCACTCTGGCTCCTGGTATGTTTACTGCTGCCCACTAAAGGTCATACTAATGTATTTATTACTGTTCATATGCCTTGCAATGTTTTCAAATGTTTTCAGAATGTTGTACTAATACATATTTAAATCATTTGACAGACTCCAGATTTGTATTTGTTCCAAGGGTATTTATTTAAGTGCTAAGAGGTTGAGGGGGATGTGCAATCGGCTGGGGTGATGGTGGAAGAATGTCCAGTTAGAGTCCAGTCTCTTGGTATCACAGGTGCATTGTCCAGTGGGGCATAGGAAGGGGACCAATGGCAGTACAAGGTGGACAGGGTGACAGAGTGGGACAGAAGGGTGACTATCAGGAGAGGCTTATTTCCTGGTGGGGGTCTTGGCAATTTTCTCTGGCTTCTGCCTGGATCACAGGGACATTTTGCGGGGTGGTTCTCCTTCTGCGGGGGGTTGGGTGCTGGTGGCCTGTTTGTCCTGTGGCGGGGCCTCCTGTCCACTAGTACCGGCGGAGGTGGAGGGCTGTTCTTCGGTGTGGCTAGTGTCAGGGGCCCATTGGTGTGCTGCTGCCTCCATCATGGTGTTGGCCATGTCACCCGGCACCCCTTAAATGGTGACCAGGATGCTGTAAATGTGTTTTGGGGCCTCCCTCAGCCACAGGTACTGTCCCTCCTGCAGCCGCTGGGTCTCCTGCAACTTGGCCAGTATTTGGTCCATGGTGTCATGGGAATGGTGGTGAGTGCCTCCTGGAGAGTGGGTTCCCTGGGCCTGTCACACATCAGTCCTCCCAGCTTCCCTGTTGCCCTGTGCCTCGGTCCCCCGAACCGTGTGCCCACTGCCACTGACCCCAGGTCACTGATCTTCTTGTGTTTGTGGGGTTGCCTGGGATCCCTGTAGTGGTGGATTCACTGCTGATTGACGTGTCCTAGGGACAGTGGCATGGGCCCAATGTGTGGGTGCTGTGGTGGTATTTCCTGAGGGGGGAGGCTCTGTGGTAGTATGGGACTGTGGCAGGCTAACCAACTGTCCAGAGGTCTCTGATGGTCCAGGTTGGTCATCATGATCCAGGCATGCAGAGCTGCTGTCATCACTGTGGGCCTCCTCAGGGGGGACTGGATGTTGGTGGCAACTCCTCTCCGGTGACATTGAGTAGGGGTCCTGTGGGGATGCAAATGCAGTGTAATTGTATCTGCGTGTGCCATCTTGTGCATGGGTGTGTTTCGCTGTATGGTCATGATTGCCCTGTCAGCTTTTGCCTTGTGTGCGTGGTGATTTTGTGGGCTAGGTGAATCTCTCTAATGGGCATGCTGTGGTGATGGGTGTCCATTCAGGTCTGTGATGGGGGTCCATGGATTGGTGTGGCATGCAGGGCTTGGTATTGGGATGGGTGGGTTGTGATAGTGGGGTATATGTGTGGTGGAGGAGTGATGGGGTGAGAGTAGGGTTAGGAGTTAGTGAAGACATGCAGGTAGGGTGGGGGAAATAGTAGTAAAGATTTGACTTTCCTGAGTCCAGTGCTCCTGCTACTCCTGCAAGGCCCTCTGGATGCATGATCGCCAAGACTTGCTCCTCCCGTGTTGTCAGTTGTGGGGGAGGAGGTGAGGGTCCACCGCCAGTCCTCTATACTGCTACCTGGTGTCTTGCAACCACGGAATGCACCTTCCCCCGTAGGTTGTTCCACCTCTTCCTGATGTCATCCCTTGCTCTGGGGTGCTGTCCCACCGCATTGACCCTGTCCGCGATACTCCACCATAGCTCCATCTTCCTAGCAATGAACAACTGCTGCACCTCTGATCTAAATAGCTGCGACTCTACACAGATGATTTCCTCCACCATGGCCCTTAGCTCCTCTTCTGAAAACCTGGGGTGTCTTTGGGGTGCCATGGATGTGGTGTAAGTGATATGTGTGAGGATGTGTTGGGTGATGTGTGGGGTGCTGTGTTGGGGTGTGTGGTGGGAGGTGCGCGGATGGTTTATGAGTGATGGTGTTCTGTCGCTCAGATTGATTGGGTGCTCCTGGCTTGTGTCTCTCTCTCTCTGTTGGCAATCTTTTTTTTCTCGTAAAGGGTTGTGGGTAATCTGTGTGTGTGTTTTATAGTGGTCTGAATGTGTGGGTGTGGTGTGTGTATGTGTGTCAGGTGTGTAGTTTGAATTGTCCAATGTGGTGTCATTTTGTTAGTGTGTGTGTGTATTTTGAGCGTGGTGATGTGTACCGCCAATGGTTTACCACGGTTGAAAGACCGCCGCGGTAATTCGTGGGTCCTGATACTGTGGGCGTATTCCTGTTGGCGTAACGGTGTGGGTTTTTCTATCACCAGTTTATCAATGACTTCTGGTGTGGCAGACTTGTGAGGGTGTCTGTATAGTGGAGGATTTCTCTGTGTTGGTCTTAAAACCTGTAGCAGTATACCGCTGTGGTCACAGTATGTTGGCGGCCGTCACAGTATGTTGGTGGCGCCAAGGTTGTAATGAGGGCCAAAGTCTTCCTAACTATAAATAAGTTTTAACCTTTGGTTTTTTTCATTGAATTTCTTTTTAATTTTTTAATAAAAATGTATTTCAAATTGCAGAACCTAGTTTCATCAAGTGGAGTGCTGTTATATGGAGTGTTGTACAGTACAGTAGAGGACAGTGTTGTGTAGTGTCATAGAGTGTAGTGTTGTAGAGTGGAGTACAGTGGAGGGTAGTTGAGTGGGTTGGTGTAGCCTATAGTGGAGTAAAGTGTCATACAGTGGAGTGATGTCCACCTTGAGTACAGAAGCGTGGAGTGCAGTAGAGTACAGCGGTGTAGCATATAGTCATGTAAAGTGTCATAAATTGGAGTGGGGTCCCACAGAGTACAGTGGAGTGTTGTGTCATAAAGCTTTGGGAAGATTATTCTAAGACAGAGTGGAGTTCAGAGTTGTACAATGGAGTGTACAGTGATCAAGTGGGGGAGAGTCTTGTAAAGTGGAGTTCCATACAGTGGAGTAAAGTGTAGTAGAGTGGAGTGGCATAGAATGGAGTGTCAAATAATGGCATGGAGTATTGAAGTATTGTATAGTAAGGTGAAGTGGAGTTGAGTGGATTTGTGTACAATACATGAAAGTTAAGTGTCATAAAGTTGAGTCTTTTTTTGTAGAGTAGAATACTGTGAAGTGGAGTAGAGTTGCCTCGCTTAGTATACAGAGCAATAAAGTGGTATATGGTTGAGTGGTGTGTTGTGCAGTGGAGTTGTCTATCATGTTGTACACTCTTGGAAACTGTCATAGAGTGGAGTGCGACAGAATAGATTAGAGTATTACAGATTGGAGTGGTGTGGAGTAGAGTAGAGTGTGCTACAGTATGTTCAAGTGGAGTGGCATGGAGTGGAATAAAGTTAAGTGGCATACAGTAGAGTGGAGTAGTGAATTACAGTAGAGTAGAGTGGGTAGTATGTCATAGAGTTAGGTGCAGTAAAGTGGGGTGGAGTGGAATAGAGGTAGTTGTGTCCATTATCATACAGTGAAGTGAAGTGTTGTGACATACCATACACTAAACTAGAGTGCTGTAGATTCGCATTGACAGGAGTACAGTGTTGTACAGTGGAGCGCTATAAATTGAAGTATATCCCCTTCTGTGCTGCGGATGTAGTGGTTACGTCCTGCGGCACAGTGCTCCTGTGCCGAGGACATAATCATTATGTCCTTGGCCCGGTGCCCGGAGGGAGCGCTAGGCGCTAGCCCCAAGGGGGGCAGAAGCCACGTAGGCACCAGGGATAGTGTGTGTGTGTGTGTTTTTTTTTGTTTGGGGGTGGCCCCTTGGGCAAAGGTCGCTCCCCCTGGGACACACTACTAAAGGTATTTTCTGCCCCCCTTGGGGCAGATAGGCCTATTTTTTAGTAGGCCCATCTGCCCCTATGACGGAATCCACTTAGGCACCAATTTCTAAATGCTTGATGGTGGGATGTTTGTCAACTGACGATGTATTTGCATTTGTGATAATTTTTTTCCTCCTTTTTGTTCTAGTTCAAAGCTTTTGATTTCTTTGCTGTGGCTCCTTGCGGTTTTGGCGGTGGTTGACCTGCGGTTTGCATAGTTGCATGTTTTAGGTAAGTAAAAACAATTTACTCCAAAGGAGGATTGTTGCCATGCATGAATGACATGTTTGTAGGTGGTGTACTAAATGCAGGTTTGTGTGAAATTGTCCTTAGATTTGTGCATAATGATATTTGTGTTGTCTTATTTCTAATTTGCTTTTCTTTCTTTCTTTTTAGTGGGATATCATTGGTGATTGGTGTGTCTGTGCAGAGTAGTTGCTGGTGATTCAAAGTTTTTCAGGCAAGTGAGCGATATAGTTTTTGAGTTTATAACTCTTACTAATAAAGCTATACTTCATTACGTATCTTACACAGTGCTGGTTGTTAGTGGTGCATTTGTCCAGTTAATTTTCGTAGGAAAGATCATGGCTAGCCACAGGATGACCGCTCAGCAGATGGTTGGTATGCCTTTTGAGTCATTGTCTAATCATGATTATGAGACGGACTCTGCATCTGAGGCAGAGGAGGAAGTGAGAGATTCTGGCAGTGAAGTTTCTGTCGGAGAGGAATCTTCTGATGAAGAAACCACACTCAGTGCAGATGAAGGGCCTGTTTCAGAGGAGGACTCTGATGTGCCATTAGTGCAGCAACCTGGGGCTGAAAGGTTTCCCATTAGAAGACCTTAACTCTGGGTTGCCCCAAACATGGAGCAGCCAGAGTTGCCTGCCTTTACGGGTCTCCCGGGGTGTAGAGTCAATACAGAGAACTTTTTGCCTGTCAATTTCTTTGAGTTATTTGTGGATGATGTGTTTTTGGAAGAGATTGTTGAGCAGACTAATTTGTATGCGGAGCAGTATTTGAGGGACAACGCTGCTAGACTTAGGCCGCACTCTAGAGCTGCCCAGTGCATTCCCACAAATTTGGAGGAGATGAAAAGGTTTTAAGGTTTGACTCTTTTGATGGGGCTGATAAGGAATCCGTCACTGGCTTCTTATTGGTCTACTAGTCCCTTTGATGGCAACAGCTATATTTCCTGCAACAATGAGTCGTAATCTGTATTTTCTTCTTAGGATGCTGCATTTTATTGACAATGCATTAGCCTTGCCACAAGATTATCCTGGTTCTGACTGTCTTTTTAAGATTAGGCCTCTCCTTGATCATTTTGTAGATTGGTTTTCAGAGGTCTATGTTCCAGGCGAAGAGATAGCTGTGGACGAGTCTTTGGTCCTCTTCAAGGGTCGTTTGGTTTTTAGGCAGTACATTCCTAGCAAGAGGGCACAATGTGGAATTAAATTGTATATGCTCTCTAAAAGTAGTACAGGATATGTGTATAATTTCCGTGTCTACACTGGTAGGGATTCCAGTATTGACGCCCCTGGTTGTCCTCCCACGTTTGGAGTTACTGAGAAAATTGTGTGGGAACTTGGTAGACGACAAAGGTCACCATTTGTATGTAGATAACTTTTACACTGGAGTGTAGTTGTTCAAGGAATTGTTTAGAGTGGACACTGTTGCTTGTGGCACAATTTGTTGTAACCAGAAAGGCTATCCAAGGGAGCTTGTCTGTAAAAAACTTCAGAGAGGACAGTGCAGTGCCTTGCGGAATGATGAGCTGCTAGCTTTGAAGTTTTCAGACAGGAGGGATGTCTACATGCTAAGTACCATCCATGATGAGAGTACTCCCCCTGTGACTGTTTGGGGCCAGGTTGCTGAAGTGCGCAAGCCTGTGTGCACTTTAGATTATAATAAGCACATGGGAGGTGTAGATAGAGTTGATCAAAGGTGGAACCTTATACTGCTATTCATAAGTCTTACGTTTGGTATAAGAAGTTAGCAATTCACCTCTTCCACTTAGCAACTTTTAATGCTTTTATTTTGTTTAAGGATAGGTCTCCAGAGTCAAAGGTGACATTTGTGAAATTTCAGGAGTCAGTGATAGAGAGCCTTATTGTGGTGGAACAGGCCAGATTTCCTAGAGAAACAGTGGTCGAGGATGTGGCTAGATTGAAAGATCGCCACTTTGCTGAGCACATTCCTCCCACACCCAAAAACGACTTTCCAGCAAAGAAATGTAGAGTGCGTTTTCGAAGAGGGATCTGGAGGGAGACTCAAATGTACTGCCCAGATTGTCCTTCAAAGCCTGGGCTGTGTGTGGGTGGTTGTTTTAAGAATTACCACACCCAGAAGAATTACTGGGAACAACCATGAGTGTAAACTGTCTGTTTTGTATTTTCATGTTTTCAGTTTCATGGTTAGCATTTCTGTCATGTACTTAGTTAGAGCTTTTGTGTTTGTAGTTTTATAATTATTTCTAATTAGTTAGTGGTTTCTTTGTTTAAAAAAAAAAGTGATGCCATTGTGTGTAGAGTGGGGCTTGGCTGAGGGTGTACATAGTATACATATTGACTTGCTGTTGGCTACTGCAACAAACTCCTAGCCAAACCCAAGTCCATACTGGTATGAAAGTGATGGGCCCTTGAGTGGCGCTGTTTGTCGATGCGAGTGTTGTAATGTGCTGGGTCCGTGGCTGGCGGCGTGAATGGTCTTGTTCATGTCATGTATGAAAGGTGTGTGAATGGACTGTAAAGCGGTTGGTGCCTTGCCGTGGCTTTACAGCCCACGAGCTGTGAGTCATTGGTTCAGTTTTTGGCCTTTCAGTTATTAACAGTGCATTTCATTTTTGTGAAATCTCTTGTTAATAAAAGTTGATCCACTGAACCATCACTCACCCTCGTGCCAAATCTAACAAAAACGTGTGGTAAAAATGACAAAACCTGCACCGATGTAATCAGGCGTCGCAGCACACCTGTGACAAGCTAGGTGCCTCGGGTGGGACTCCGATGATGAAGCATGCCACCAACTTGGTTGGTGGGTGAGGGGTCTTTTTAACATAGCCCAAGTGTGTTTCTTTTCACAATTTTAGTGTTTGGAACATCAGAGTCACCAGATCCTTGGGGTCTGTGCACGTTCCCAACACGTCCACCACTGAACAGCTCCAAGACTCTGATAGATAAATCAGAGAGACTGAGAGAGTTCAAGAGAGTAAGAGGGGATTAGGAAGGGAACAGCTGGGAAGGAGACCTGTAGTTTAAAATGGCTAAGTTTAAAGATGGCCGGATACCTGTAAGGGAATCAGGATGAATTAAATTAAAACTTTCTTATTAAAGTACTTTCCTTTACATGAGAATCAGAAAAAACATTCTGACTAAATTTTAAACCAGTTATATAAAACCGGTATTGAGAATGTATACTAGGACCATACAATATTGCATCTAGAAACTCTGGCCTTCTGTGTACTCTTAAAATGTTTCAACACAAATTGCGCATATTGCATATATATATATATATATATATATATATATATATATAGTAAACACCATAAAAGGATTGTGCACCATGAATAACACAATATGGATTCAGGAAACAAATCACATAACTTGTCAACTTGAATATTACATAATAAATATCTTAGAATAGTGGCATACAATAAACAACATGAAATAAACTCGAGGAGAGAATCGTGCGTCTTGCCGATTCGAGTGTCACCATGTAAAATACCAAGAAATGGTAGCAAGCAATGAATGTCAAAGTCAAATCATCATTAATCGAATCGCGCGTCTTGCCGATTCGTAAAACACAATGTAAATGTCAAGAAATAACAGCTCACAATAAATAACAAGATCAAAGTACAATGAAATGAATCGCGCTTCTTTTGCCGATTCTTAAGCCACCACGTAAATGTCAAAAAATGGTAGCGCGCAATGAACAACAAAGTTAAATCCTCATGAAACGAGTTGCGCGTCTTACCAATTCGTAAAACATCATGTAAATGTCAAGAAAGAGTAGCGCGCAATGGACAACAATGTTTAAACACCATAAAACGAATTGTGCGTCTTGCCGATTCTTAAGCCACCATGCCAATGTCAAGAAATGGTAGCACGCAATGAATAACAAAGTCAAACCTTTATGAAACAAATTGCGCATCTTGCCTATTTGTAAACTACCATATAAATGTCAAGAAATGGTAGCGCGCAAGTAATCTGTTACTCATTTAAGAATTAAACCAAGAATATGAAAATTCTCAATAACGGTGTCGGAACAGTCCAACCACCGTCTTACCACCAGGAACAATGATCACCAATGAAGGATGAAGGACAGAAGACTGGAAGATCCAAATAGGCCGCCGGGACAGGAGCTCAGGAAGAAGCTGCTGCTCTGCACCAGGACCTCTGAATAGTGAGCACTGGGAGTTGGGCTGGCTCTCTTTTATAGAGTCTTGGCCCAGCCCAGAACCACGCCCAGGCATGTTGCAGGGAAAGTCTCTGGAAGGCCCTGGAAAGGGGCCACACCCGAACACACTCTGAAAACCTGCAGCAATACATTGCAAAGGAACAGTATTTGTAAGCATATTAAAAATACATTTTCAGGATTGAACTCTGCAATGCAAAAGGTTAAACCGCAACATATCAGCACAGTGCATTTTTGTCGCCAATAGAGCGCGTACTGCTCTGGTGTTGACACATCACATAAGTATGTGGACACACCAAAATGATCTAGTGTAAAACTACCTGTGTTTGGGGACGGTGGCACCTATTGTTTTTGTCACAGGTGAGGCCTTCATCTAGGGAAACCTACCAAACCCAGACATGTTTTAAAAATAGACACCCCAAGGAGTCCAAGGAGTTGTGGCTTGCCTGGATCCCCCAACATTTTATTACCCAGACTCCTCGGCAAACCTCAAAATTTGCATTAAAAAAACTAATTTCCCTCACTTTTTATGTAGGATCACCGCTGCCGCACAAATTTCCTACCACCCAGCGTTCCCCTCAGTCCCCCAAGTAAAATGATACCTCACTTGCATGGGACCCCAAAGCAGAGTCAGCCTAAAAGATGTATAAAAGAAAAGTATGTGCTTATCAACTCGCTGTGCTATCCCCTCAATCTCTACAAGTTTTTGTCCTTTTTCTGTTGCAGGCACCTGGTCCACCCGCAAAAGTGAGCTACCATTTTTATCGGGAGACTTGGGGGAACGCTGGGTGGAAGGAAATTTGTGGCTCCTGTCAGATTCCAGAACTTTCTGTTGCTGAAATGTGAGGAAAATGTGTTTTTTTGGCCAAATTTTGAGGTTTACAAAGGATTCTGGGTAACAGAACCTGGTCAGAGCCCCACAAGTCACCCCATCTTGGATTCCCCTAGGTGTCTAGTTTTAAAAAATACGTTGGTTTGCTAGGTTTCCCCAGGTGCCGCCTGAGCCTAAGGCCAAAATCAACAGGTAGGCACTTTGTAAAAAACACCTCTGTTTTCTGTGAAAAAATTGATGTGTCCACGTTGTGTTTTGGGCCATTTCCTTTCGTGGGCGCTAGGCCTACCCACACAAGTGAGGTACCATTTTTATCGAGAGACTTGGGGGAACGCTGGGTGGAAGGAAATTTGTGGCTCCTGTCAGATTCCAGAACTTTCTGTCGCCGAAATGTGAGGAAAAAGTGTTTTTTTTTGGCCAAATTTTGAGGTTTGCAAAGAATTCTGGGTAACAGAACCTGGTCAGAGCCCCACAAGTTACCCCATCTTGGATTCCCCTAGGTGTCTGTTTTTCAAAAATGCACTGGTTTGTTAGGTTTCCCCAGATGCACGCTGAGCTAGAGGCCAAAATCCACAGGTAGGCACTTTGTAAAAAACACCTCTGGGTTGGCTGTCGATCCTGGGGCCGTCCCTCACAATGACATCCAATTACTTCTTGTGATTAATTGTGGTTCTGAAAATGCCTCTAGTTTGTGATCATGTGCCCCCTTGACTACAATTACTTCTGACAGCAAATGTTTAAATATTTCCTGCATTTGATTTCTTTGTTTACAGTGCTCTGAACAAAAGGTACATATCGATCCTCGTATTGTTCAGTGCCATGTATTTTTCACATGAACTACATTGTAAGTAAGTTTTATGGTGTGTTGTTCAATGTGCCCTTTGAGTGTGCATGGTCATATAGATGTGTTAGTAATTCAAGATCAAAAGTTCTTGTTAAATTTCATGAAAACAATTTAATAGCTTGCTTCTAACCTGCTTGTGCATTATATATACCGTTTTGGTTGGAGCTTATTTGAATATTTACTTCTAGGTGCAGCATTGTTATTTTTGGTTACTTACAACCTATTTCTCTTTTAAAAGACTTTGTAAGATAGATGCAATTGTATAGGATTGTTTTAAACCATTTTCACTTGAGCTATTTTATCTTGCTCTAAACACGAAAGGATACTTAAGAGACAATAATAAATGTAAATAAACATATGCTCTTGACAGGAAACATGTTAATTGATGCAGAATTGTGAGAAAAAAGTGAGAAAGACTAGTCCAGTGCACTAAAAATGAAGACTTTATTTAGAGGTCAGTAATAACAATACAGTTGCCAAAATTAGCAGCTGTTCTTCCTGCCCACCTCACACTTTCTAATATCATTTATCATGCAAATAATGGAGGTTTTGGAGATAGTTGAGCCACAGCTGGGTCTGCTATGAGCACATCTATTAAGCAAACATAATGTTACCAAAATGCTGCTTGGAGCACATACTGTTTAAGTCGATCTTTTTTACTCCACTCCCCGCAGCTTTTCTCTTGTCACAGATTGCCATATAAAATATTAATAACATGGACAGAAAAAGTGCACAGCTATCTTTCTGTGGATTAGGAGAAAACATATACCACATTATGGCATTAGGGTTCTTTTCCAAAGACAGACCAACATTGTAGTGGTTGATCTATGCAGAGGAAAAATGACAACAGGTTTGCTGTGCTCCATGCCATTATGTACCTTCATCTGCTGTTTTTTTAAAATTTTTATCAGGAGGCAATTCCAGAGGCAGAATTTACTACTGTATATATGGAATACTTTCCAAGAGCATAGAGGCTAGCACTGTGCATTAAGTGCGAGTGCAGACTAGGCTCGGGCGGACACATTTAGGTGGTCATTACAACATTGGCGGTAAAAGCCGCTTACTGCCATGCAGAAGACCGCCAACACACCGCCGCGGCCGCGGAATTCCGCCACAGCTATTATGACCCACATCCCGAAATCCAACCAAATTCAGACACCCACACAAGTCCGCCACACCAAAGGTCAGTGATAAACTGGCGAAAACAAAACCTCCACCGTCACACCAACAGAAATACGCCCATGCTATCACGACCCACGAATCCACGCGGCGGTCTTTCAACTGCGGTATTCCATTGGCGGTGCACACCGCCGCGCTCAAAATACACACACATCTCCAAAACACCACCACATTGGACAATTCGAAATACACACACTTGATACACACACACACACCACTCCCACGCACTCAATACTATATAAAACACACACGCACATCACCCACAAACCCCTACGACCAAAAAATTTGAAAGAAGGCCGGAGAGAGACACCATCATCCACAAACTAGCAGCCACAGGCACTCAACACCATCACCCACACTACTTCCACGCACAAAACACCACACACCACTACATATCACTACACTTATCACCACATACACCACCCCACACATCACCTACACCACCCCACGGCACGGCAAAGACACCCCAGGTTCTCGGAGGAGGAGCTCAGGGTCATGGTGGAGGAAATCATCCGGGTAGAGCCACAGCTATTTGGAGCACAGGTGCAGCACACCTCCATAGCTAGGAAGATGGAGCTATGGCGAAGAATAGTCTACAGGGTCAACGCAGTGGGACAGCACCCCAGAAATCGGGACGACATCAGGAAGAGGTGGAACGACCTACGGGGGAAGGTGCGTTCCGTGGTCTCCAGACACAACATTGCGGTACAGTGGACTGGCGGCGGACCCCCACCTCCTCCCCCACAACTAACAACATGGGAGGAGCAGGTCTTGACTATTCTGCATCCTGAGGGCCTCGGAGGAGTCGGTCGAGGAATGGACTCTGGTAAGTCAAATCTTAACTATCATATCCCCCACCCTACCTGCATGCTATCACAGACCCCCACCCTCGCCCCCTCCCCTATCACTCCAAGTCCTCATAAATGTACTAATAACACAAACCACCCATCCCAACCCCAAGCCCTGCGTGACACAACAAAGCATGGACACCCATCACTAAAGCATGCCCACTGCACATACCCATAACACCCCCCTCAACCATCATCACACAAGCCCCCACACAAGAGTGCTAGCACTGGGGTACACGGTCACCCACCCATTGCACACCAAGACACACACAGATGCAATAATCATGCTTTTACACCCCTGCAGGACCACTACCCAATGTCACCAGACAGGAGGGTCCAGACATCTCCACCCCACCCACAGAAGAGGCCCACAGTGATGACAGCAGCTCTGTCCAACTGGATCCAGATGACCAGCCCAGACCATCGTGGGCCTCGGGACAGTCGGTACCCCACACCAAGTCATAGGCCAGCACAGACCTTCCACCCTCTGGTAACACCAGCACAGCACCCACCCAGCGGACCCATACCTCCGTCCCCAGGACATGTCAATCAGCTGTGTGTCCACCACTACAGGGAACCCAGGATAACCCACCACCCCAACAACAACAGGGACCTGGGGGCAGTGGTAGTGGGCACACGGTCCAGGGGACAGAGGCCCAGGAACACACTGGAACTGGGAGGGCTGCTATGTGACAGGGGGGGACAGGCCTAGGGAACCCACTCTCCACGAGGCCCTCTCCTCCATCATGGGAGCATACCACCTCTCCCAGGAGACGATGGCAACGGTCCTGGCCAAGTTTCAGGAGACCCAGCGGCTGCAGGAGGAACAGTGTTTGGGCTTCAGGGAGGAACTCAGAACCATCAGCACTGCCCTGGGCACCATCGTAGGGGTGCTGAACGAGATACTTAACACCAGGAGGGACACTGTGGCACTCCAAGGGGCCCCTGACACTAGCATGGACGAAGAACTGCCCACCACCTCCGCCGGCGCTAGTGGACAGGAGGCACCGCCACAGGACCACCACACCAGCACCCCACCTCCTGCAGACGGAGAACCACCCTGCAAACGGTCCCTAAGATCCAGGAACAAGACAGAGCACGATGCCAAGACCCCTGCCAAGAAATGAGACTACCCTGATTGTCATCCTACTGTCCCACTTTGTAACCCTGTCCATATTGGAACTGCCCTAGCTCCACTATCTATGCCCATATGGGCAATGCACCTGTGAGACTAATGGACTGGACTCTGCCATGGACATTCCTCAACCATCACCCCT